>NC_138081.1:67336400-68536400 GCF_964212035.1 Myotis nattereri | reverse complement strand
TCCTCCTCCTCCAAATATTGTTCATCTCTGTTTCCTCTGTGTTACTCTTGCACATGTTAACATGTGATATCTTGTGTGTGTATATATATATATATATAACATGTGATAATATGTGAAATCTGTATACAGATTTATACACATCTATTTCCTCCATTTGATGGTAAAGCTTCTTGCTTAGACTTATACTGCCAGTGGGGATATAGGTTCAGTTCCTTGCAGATAGTAGAGGCTCAATAAATGTCTTGAGGCTTTATTTGATTTATTCTGTTTAAAACTTTGGGACTGATGAAACCATCTTTGCTTCCTCCTTCTCTGGTCAGTCTCTCATGACCTTAACTAGTTTGTCCATCATTGGTTTCTATATCCATGCCTCTTGTATACCAATTCATAATCTCTCAGCCTCATGTGTGTTTTGTTTCAACAGCTGCTGCAATAACCAGGTCTTCATGGGTTTGGAATGATTTCATTCAGGTAGAACTTGACAATGCCTTACTTTAATACCGTGTCTCTCACTAACCCAGGACTTGCCCTTGCTGGCATTAAGGTGTGAGTGGTCTTGCTTAGTGCCCACAAAAGCACAGTCTGAGATTTCCGGAGAGTTAAGTCTGTAGAGAAAACCTTTAAACAATGGCTTACAAGAAAAGTAAATACTTCTCCTTCTGAGTTGCAGTTAATGTGCCCTTTCATAGGACAGTCCCACGACATGACAGCATCTGCATTTGTGCTAACTCCTTCAGCAACACATCCTCTGATCAGCAATTCCTCCTTCCCTACCTCAGTTCCTTTCACATTCACTCTTGCCTCCCTTAATAAAAACAGTAGCATCCATTCTTACATCAGGCTTTGTTTTCTGGGGTACTCAGGCTACAATACCTTCCTACAGCACAGCCCCTGATGAAGGGACTTGGCCATGTCTGCACCAGATAACCCTCCCACTTTTCACGGAGGATATTGAAAGGCTCCCAACCCGCTGACTAAGGCAGTAAACAAGAATCTAGACCTGGTTTGGAAATATGATCTGCACAAATTGAATTCCTCTCTAGGGAAATGGGAAATAGAAAAACAAGATGTGAAGCTAGTTAGCAGCAGATTATGACATAAAGAGAGAAGGTGCTAAGACAGCCATGATGGTCTAATTGCTCAGTTCAGTAGGGGAGGGAGGAGTAACTGTTCATTAATATGTCAGTGCAAATAATAATAATAATAAAAAGAAAATAAAAATAAAACAAAAATATGTCAGTGCAACCCAGCACCTGGTATAGTGCTTATCATATTTGTAGGAGCTTACTATAGTTTAGGCTAAGTAAAAAATGACACTTTTCTCTCATTTTCTTCCTTGATTTGTCACTCCTCTGCACCCAGTCATTCCTCGGCAATCAAAGACAAGAATCTTCTATCACTTCCTCAATCACATCAATACTAGAATTTTCCACTCAACTCCACTTAGTTAATAATAAATCATACCTTAAACCTCACCATCTCTCTTAACTGCTTCACCTTTAAAAGCTTCTCTGAAATGTCTCTTCCTGATCACTATATCTCCTATTCTATAGGCAGCAATTTTCAACCTTTTTCATCTCATGGTGCACATAAACTAAAATTCTGCAGCACATCCAAAATTATGTATTTTGCCAATCTGACCAAAAATAGGTATTATTTTGATTGATTTACCAAAACAAAAACAAAAAAACACCCACACAATAATTACCTACCCTTTTTGCTCCAAAGTGACTTTTAAAAAAATCAGGTGCCTATACTTATACATAAGGATTTCTGGTACCAAGAATTAACAAAACAGACTCCACCTTATTATGCAATGTGACCAATAACATGCAACTCTATTATATGACCTACACATTTATGGTTAAAGACAGGGCATTCATGTCAGAGGGCTGTTGTTGTGTTGGCTGTTGTCATTTTTCAATTTGACAATCTAAGCGAAAAAAGATCAGTGCCTCTGACTAAATAGTTAGGTATTGCATGTTTTAAAATTTCTTGTGGCACACCAGTTGAAAAATGCTGTTCTATCTTTTTGCCAACCCTATCACTTCTGGTATGCTCTTTTCCCTCATTTCCTTTCTTTACTTCCTTGTCTCTACCAAGCCAGCATCCCATGGTTAATTATTATAATAAATACTTCAATTTCTATGTTTATCTAATCCTTTCATAATATATGTACAGGCATAAATGTACCAGTTACATTAATAGACCACACTGTTTGTTTCTCCCATTCCTATTCTTTATCTAGCCAGCTATATTCTCTCCCAAGAATACAGCTGGAAAACATCACGTCTAACTTTAATTGGGCTCTCCACACAAATAAAATTATAACAGTTTATCTCTTATATCCCATGATCAATTTCTCCTTCTGTAGCCTATATCCCAGTAAGTGGAAAGACCTTAAGTCTTTTTCTCCTTTTTTTATGTTTCTCTAAGAGTCCACAAACGAAGAATTGGTTCACATATGATTGTTTCCCTTGTCTGATTCTATTGTCAATTCATGGCCATTGTGCATCATCACTGACCAGTCTATTTTTTTTCTTGACCTGCTTCTCTCACAAGTCTATTTCTTACATATGCTTATACAAGTATGGACCTAATAGTGGAAAGGATTCAAGTTCTACAGCATGCCAGTAGACTATATATAGAGAATATATATATATATATATAATCTATGTGTATATATGTGTTTGTATATATGTAAATGCATATATATACACACACCACAGTCTCTAGCCACAATGCAATTAAATCAGAAATTATTATTTAAGGAGATGAACTTTTAACATCTTCTTATGAAACATTTTTAACACATACAAGGGTAAATGGGTAGTATAAGGACTGCTTCAGGTATCTTCAATAATCATTTAACCCATAGCCAATCTTATCACCTATACTCCCATTTCCATCTGAATTTTCCAGGAGCAAATTTATCTATAAATATTTGTCACTAACTCTATTAAAGGGCTCTTTTAATAAAATCATAATATCTATACTAATAAAAGGGTAATATGCTAATTAGACAGGACATCCTTCTGGACAAAGCCTTGGTGGCGGGGCCAAGGCAGAGGCAGTTATGGGTGATCAGGCCAGCAGGGGAGAGCAGTTAGGGGGATTAGACCAGCAGGAAGGTGAGTGGTTAGGAGCCAGCGGTCCTGGATTGCGAGAGGGATGTCCCGGATTAGAGAGGGTACAGGCCAGGCTGAGGGACCCCCACCCCTATGCATGAATTTCATGCACCAGGCCTCTAGTTATTCTATATTTTTAAAAATATATAAAATTTCCTCAAATATCCAGTGTTCAAATTTTTTCTGATTAACTCATATGTTTTCTTAAGTTTGTTCAAGTCAGGATCCAATAAGGTTCATATATTGATATGCATTTGATGGATTATGACTTTTAAGTTCCAAGTAGATACATTATTAAGGCCCAATATAACTGAAACTTTAAAAACCACACTTCCATATAAGTCCTAGGTCACAAAAGAAATGATAATGAAACAGTGAAAATAATTATAACTGAGCAAAGTGAAAATATAAAAATAGCTAAAACTTTGAAATGCAATGAAAGCAATCATTTAAGAAAAAATTTACTTTTACATTTCAGTGCTTAGATTAGAAACAGAAATGGTGAAAAATAATGATTTAACCATCCAACTTAAAAATTGGGGGTTAACAATGGACATAAGACACTGGGGGGTAGGAGAGGCCAGGGGATTGTCAAGGGTGGGGGAAAAAAAGGAGACATATGTAATACCTTTTGTAATACTTTAAGCAATAAAACTAAAAAAAAAAATGGGGGTTAAAGGTTTGTGGGAGCATGGTGGAATATAAACAAAGGAAATAGGAGGAAGAAATAAAGAGATAGATTATTGAAATAGAAAACTAAAATATAACACAGAATTAATGTGTTGGAATGAAATAGCCCCAATTTTTGACACCATTCTCATTCATAGGAAGGGTCTCTTTCCTCTCCTCTTTAATCTTTGCTCTGTGACTGCTCCAACCAAGAGTATAGAAGAAGTGATGCTCTGCCAGTTCTTGTCTAGCCTTTAAGAGGCATTGCAATTTCTACTTCCTGTTGCTTGGAACATTGTTAGTGTTCTGATCAATAATGTTAGCAGTCTTAACACTGTTGGAGAGGTCCTGTCCTAAATGAATAGAGATAGAAGCCTCTCTAAGCTTAGCCCTATAGTTTTCCTAGCCAAAGCATCAGGCATGTGAGTGAAGCACCCTTGGACCCTCCAGACCAGACCAACTGCCAACTGAACACCAGCACATAAACCCAGTCACAACCGCATGGAGCAAAAGAACGACCCAGGCAAACGACCTGAATTCCTGACCTACAAAATCATAAGATAATGAAACAGTAGGTTTTTTTTAAACCAATATGTTTTGAGAGTAGTTTATTACTCAGTAAAAGATAATGAGGTGAACATAGCAAATAAGCAATAAACAAAGCAATGAACAAAAGCAATAAACAAAGTTAAAAGTTATTTCTTTGAAAAGACTAATAAAATTTCTCTATAATTTCTAGTGGTATTTGCCAAGGGGGGAAGGGAATAAAACTAAGAGCAAGCATATTAAAAGGAAAAGGACTATATATCAGGGAGGCGAGTCTGGATTAAAGCCATTAGGCAGGAACAGGACAATGTGATGTACTAGAAAGTACTTGGTTGAGTTATGAATTCATCCATCAGTTAACTTTGAGGAACTTATTTAAATCAATCAGACCTCAGTTTTATTAAAAACAAAACACCTAAACTCCTTCTATAGGTATGATCCCTGGATGTGACTTTTCAGTGTATGTTTAGTCTCTGCTATTAAGAGGGGGTATAGGTAAGAAATGGTGGTACTTAGGGCAAGGAACAAAGCATTCAGAAGGTAACCAATTTTGCCTGCTCTCTTTGCTTAAGTTGGGAAAAAAGTGGAGACTAACCTGCTATTTTTTTCCTTTTTACAAAATTTTACTATGTATATGCAGGACTTCTTCACATCAAGAAAGTTAGTAAAAATCTGTTGAATTCATATAAGCACACAAAAAGATTTTCCCCAGTATAAAAAAAGTATCATTTTATCTAGGTCGATAGATGTCATGCCTACTATGAAAGCACTAATTTTCATTCTCATGTATTCTATAAAACGCTGTATACTGAATTCTGGTTTTTGAAAAATTCTGAGGCTTGTGCAAATGACTTGTGCTGCAATATGATGCGGAGCAAGTGTTGATCCCAAACATGGCCACAACTTCTACCTCATTCTACATTTTCAACAGTAACTTAAAATTTTCCTAAGGCTTGTGTCTTTCTGAGGATTTTTCAAACATAGAATTTAGTTAATAAGTTTTGTGGCATGTTAATTTTTTGCTGATAGCTTGGAATGATTTTGAAGCATATGGATAGAGGGCGTGGAAAGTGCCACAGTTCTATCAAAATGTTCTAGTTTGTTACCTTAGATAAAATAAAAATATATCTCATGTTTAACCTTAGTTTCTGGTGAAAAATTTCATTAGTTTAATGCCTTTTACAATTCTAAAATATTTGTACCTCAAATCTGAAATTGAGTGTGTAGTAAAAAAAACTAGACCAATTGATATAAGGAACAGCTTACAGGCTACAATGAAAAGATTAGGCCATTCTAAAAAAAGAATATGATTGAGATTTTTAAAAATTTCATTTTATATTAGCAAAACCATTTCAGATATTTATTTTTCACTGAGAATGAATATTTTCATGGCAAAATTAAGAAACATTTATAATTTAATATACACATATAAACATGAGAAGCATCACATCCATTAATAAGTTAATCTTCCACCTTACTCTGAACATAAAAAAAAATCTTTAAATAGATATAGCTATATAATATGATGTATGTATGTAAGAGTTCTCTTGCAATTGAGATTAGGAATTCAATCTTATTCTTTACACATTACTATTTCAGAAAATAACAATAAAAAACACTAGCTAGATGCTTTCTTATTTTAAAGTGTCTTGTTCATCTTTGTGAGCTAGCTGGTAGGTATAAAACATTTGTAATTCCTTTCCAAGTTATTTTTAGGGTGCTTTAGCTTTATAAGGATGTCCACCAAATGCTAAAACATTAAATATTGAGTTTTCTCTTCTATGTCTACTTATAGATAGATTTCTGGTTTCAAGACTCAGTGCACACATGTAAACACAAGGACTAAAAACAAGGCAACAAGTGAGAAGCAGGGATAAAATAGAAACTCAGACAATCTGACTCACAATCCAGCATTCAACCCTCTATAACTTGCTGTTTTTCTTTGTCCTCTTTGCTGTGAGCCAAGATACTTGTTCTTTAGCAGGGTGTTTCTGCTGCAAAGCCAGTTGCTACTGCATTATGCAATGAAGTCAGAAGCCTGAGCTTGTGACATCAATATAGGTTGCTATGGTAACTCCTTTCATAAGTATTACAGGTTCATTGAAGGCTCAAAAGAGGACTTTAGCAGAGTAGCAAGATAGCTGGCATTATTCAGCCTAAATTACAACAATAATTGCTGCAAAAAATCATTCATTTAAGCTATACTAAATATAGATTTTTATATTTGTTTATGTCATTTTGGAAGTCATTTTCCTAATATATGTGGGTTTTTGTTAATGAAAACTCTCTAGTAAAAATAGCACTGCCACTGATTATATGTCACAGATCCACATGATCCAGGCAGAAGAGTCTCATTGTCACAGTTAATTATTCCACACATTGTGTCATTCCAGAAGTCAGGTAATGTTATGCATTATCTGTTATGAATAAACTCATAATAGTATGATTTTTCAATCCAGTTTTCCCATTACTGGAATTATAAAAAAGGTTGCACAGAAAATGTTGCATATATGAAAGAAGTTTTAGATGACTTTTCCCAGCAAATGTACCTATTTTTAAGAAAATAATAGTAAAGGTCACCTTTTTATTGCACATGCTTATTCCCTAGAATAATCTTGCCAATGCCTTCATTTAAATGGTTAAATCCACTCCCTGTGTAGGAGATATTTAGATTTTTCACAATCAAATTTTTAAATCTGAATTTGAAGAACAGATCTAAATAATTGCAAAGCTTTTCTCCCATATCTCCTTTTTTAAAATCTTACACTATGGCCAACATGAGAACCTTAGTTCAATTCTGTAGGCATTTGGGCTAGATATTGGGGTTACAATTTATTGGACATTGGGTAGAAGATGCATAAAGCATAGGCCTTTCCATGAAAAGCTCACATAGATAATAACAGTAACAATAACAAATAATAGTACTGAGTACTTGCCATGTGCCATACACCATGCCAGACACTTGACATCTATTACTTTTTTATATAATCCTCACAATAATGCACTAAGGGAGACAGTTATTATTATCCCCATTTTATAGGTTAGAGGACTGAAGCTCAGAGGGTTAAAGTCACTTGCCTAAAGTCACACAGGTAATTAGAAACACAGCTGGCATTTGAACTTCAAACTAACTGACTCCAGATATTTATGATGTTTTCACGGGAATTAAAGGTAATTTCTTGTTACTGTGTTAAAAATGAAAAATTTCATCATAATCCTACTGAGCAAGGATTACTTGACATAGAATTCATTGAAGCAGAAAGCAGATGATGGTCTTCAGGTTGACCTCACAAATACTTTGATGACTGGCTTTTCTGTTTTTCTAACACTCAGCACTTCAAAAAGTGTTTGCCTGAAGAAATTTTTATTCCCTTAGAACCAAAACTATTGGTTCTATAACTTTTCTTAGACAGTTACATTGATATTCTAATATGCTCCAAGCTACTATACTATTTTCAAATCAGATAAATATATTAATAATTTAATGTGTATAGTGTGTTGCAGTTTGCAATTCATACTAAATATTCATCCCTTCAGCATTTATTTGTTGAGCCACTATGATGAGTCAGGCTTTGTGCTAAATGTTGAATATGAAGTTACTGCAAAAAAAATAAAATGGTCCTCAAATTAAAGGAGTAGATAGTCTATAAATGGGAGAAAGGCATTAATCAAATAGTAACATAAATAAATGTAAAATTGAAACTGTCCAGACAGTAGACAATAAGAAAGGTTGAAAGTAGATAATCTAAGCATTCAACCCTAAATGATGTAAAAAGAGCAGAAGAAACACAAAAGGTAAGGAAGAAAATAATAAAAGGAAAAAGGAAAACCTAAGTAAATGTAATGCAATATATGATGGGAATATCAACAAAGCCAAGCTGATTCTTTGAAAAGATAAATAAAATTGACAAACCTCTGTCAAGATTGGTCAAGAAAACATAGGCAAGGCAAAAGTAAACAATACTTGATATGACAAAGGGAACACAATTAGAAATACAGCTGAGAATGAAAAGGAAATAAGATATAATGATCTTTATGTCAATACATTTGCAAACATAGATAAAAGGGACAAACAAAATTGATTAAGAAGCACTAAAGAAATTGAATTAAATATATGAAATCTTCCCAGATAGAAAGCATCAATCATAGATGGTGTTACAAGTAAATCCAGTAAAATTTAAAAATAGATAACTCCAATCTTACAAACTCTTCTAAATAATTGAAAAAAAGAGGGAACTATCCCAATAGAGTATTTTGAGTCTAGTGTAATTTGATCAAAATAAAAACTAAACAAGAGTAGTATGAGAAAAGAAAACTAAATATATCTCCTATGAACAAAAATACAAAAGTCCTAAACAAAGTATAAATCCCAGCAATGTAATTAAATGCTGTGTCCCTCCTCTTCTTCCAGGTTCAACCATTATAGTATTTAACCTTTTATTTTCCACTTCTTACTTTACATTTCATTAAGTATATCAAACTGTGGTGTTCCCATAGACATACCTTACATTTCACACCTCTGTGCATTTCTTAATAATGTTCCAACTTCCTAGACCTGCATTCCTAATTTCTTTATCTAGGTAACTCTTATTTATCTTTTAAGAATCACATCTTCCCTCTCTCCTTCTGGTCAGAATTTTTTCTTATGATTTACAATAAACATACAATAAAGTATTTTAATAAGTGTCTTTCCTACAGAGGACCATATGGTCACAGATCATGTCTTTTTTATTTTATTTTTTAAATTTTTTTCTTTATTGATTAAGGTATTACATATGTGTCCTTATCACCCCATTGTCCCTCCCACCCCCCACTAGAAAGATAAATATCACATGATCTCACTCATTTGTGGAATATAATGAACAACATAAACTGATGAACAAAAACAGATCCAGAGACAGAGAAGCATCGGTCAGACCGCCAAACCTCAGAGGGCAGGTAGGGGAGGGTGGGGGTAAGGGGGAGAGATCAACCGAAGGACTTGTATGCGTGCATATAAGCCTAACCAATGGACACAGACACCAGGGGGGTGAGGTCATGTCTTTTTTTAAAATCTATCAACTCAGCTATTAATAATATGTCCTGGGCCCCAGCAGGTTTGTGGTTTGGCTCAGTGGATAGAGCCTCAGCCTGTGAACTGACGAGTCCCATGTTCAATTCCAATCAAAGGCACGTATCTCAGTTGCAGGCTCGATCCCCCATAGGGGCCATGCAGGAGGCAGCCAATTGATGATGTTCCTTCTCGTCAATGTTTCTATCTCTCCATCCCTCTCCTTTCCTCTCTCTCTAAAATAACTAACTAACTAACCAACTAACTAACTAACTAACTAACTAACTAAATAAATAAATAAATAAATAAATAAATAAATAAATAAATAAATAATATGGCATGTAATAGGTGTCTGGAATGGAGCAAAATCTTCTAAATAAACTTCATTCATGAACTTTGTGTTTCTGTTTTATAGTAAGTCATCAGGCGACCCAGCTTGGTAATATGGGTCCATTCCTTGTCCACTTGGCCTTGTCTCTGCCAGCTCCGAGGCCTGGGCCTTGGTTGTGACCTCTCCTCTCAGCTTCCTATTCCAGGGATCTTTCATGGTTCCATACAAATTTTATGACAGTGTGTTCTATTCCTATAAAGAATATTATTGGAATTTTCATAAGGATTGCATACAATCTGTAGATTATTTTGTATCCTGAAAATATACTAAATGCATTGATTGGTTCTAAGAATTTTTTGGTGAAGTCTTTAGAGTTTTCTATATCTAATACAATGTCACCTGCAAATAATAACAGTTCTATTTTTTTCCCTTTCTAAATTGGATGTGGTGTTGTTTTTTTTCTTTGCTTGCCTAATTTCTCTGGACTTGCCTGATTAAAAAGACTTATAATACTACGTTGAATAGAAGTGGCGAAAGTGGACATCCCTGTCTTGTTACTTGTCTTAAAGAAAAAGCTTTCGCCTTCTCAACATTGAGTATGATGTTAGCTTTTAGGCTTGTCATATGTGGCCTTGTTATCTCTATACTCATGTTGTTACAGGTTTTATTATAAGTGGATGGTGTATGGCAAAGGGAGAGCATGAAGATAGCACCTGCCCTCTGGGTCTGTGGAAAGGATTGCAGTTGGCCCTTTGATGTGTGTTTAATTAGAAGCCTTCCCCTCAGGTCAATGTTTTAAGGTAAACCCACTGATCATGGAGTATAATTCTTTTAATGTATTGTTGAATTTAGTTCACTAGAGAGGGAAGGGAGAAGGGAAGACCAGAAGAGATTAAACAAATAACTTAAATACATATATGCATAACACTTAGGCACAGATGATAGTGCAGTGAAGGCCTGGGTGGGGGGAAGGGCAGGGTGGAGGGGCTCAATGGGGAAAATATGGGGGACATCTGTAATACTTCCAGCAATAAAGATAAATTTTTTAAAATAGGCAGGATGTGATCTTTGAATCAATTTATTATAGCTAATATTTTCAGAGGTTACATCTTCTCATGTCAGTCAAAGACGTTTAGCATAAATTACCCAGAAATTTATGTTCTTTGAGTTTTTACTTAGCCTTATGTAATCTCATTTTATTACACAATGCAAATCCCAACTTCATTCTCTCCCTAGATTCATCCAGCAGGCTAAAGTCATCCAGGAAGTCTGCTATTTGAGAGGAGAGTAAGTGGGAAGACCAGAGAAAGGCACATGATTACAGCATGATAGAGGCTTTTGGCTTTGTATTAGCAAAATAAACATCAGTGGTATTGTTATGGGTTGAACTTTGGTTACACCAAAATACATATGCTGAAGTTCTCACTTTCAGTATCCCAGAATGTAACTTTGTTTGGAAATAGGGTGTTTACAGAGGTAATCAACTTAAAATAAGGTAATTAAATGTTCCATAATCCAACATCATTGTTGTCCTCTACCAAGGGGAAAATTTAGAGACAGAGACAGACATGCACAGAGTGAAGACTACATGAAGACATGCAAAGAATGCCCGATGATGATGAAGGCAGACATTGGGATGATGCATCTAGTAGGTAAGAAATGCCAGCAAATCACCAGAACCTAGGAGAGAAACTCAGAACAGTTTTCCATGATAGACCTCAAGAAAACCAATCCATCCAATTTTCCCAACACCATTTATTGAATAGATTGTCTTTATTCAATTGTATATTCTTGCCTCCTTTGTTAAATATTAATTTACCACAAAGAAGTAGGTTTCTTTCTGAGCTCTCTACCCTATTCTATTGACCTATCAGTCAGTTTTTATGCCAGTACCATGCTGTTTTGATTGCTATTGCTTTGTAGTATAGCTTGATATCAGATAACATGATTCCTCTAACTTTGTTCTTCTTTCTCAATATTACTGGGGTATTTTTTTTTTAAAGAACCAATCCTGCTGATACTTTGCCTTGATCTTGAATACCTACCTCCCAGAACTATGAGAAAATAAATTCCTGTTGTTTAAGCCAGCCAGTGTATGTTACTTTGCTACAGCATCCCTGGGAAGCTAATGTATTTTCAAGAAATCTTAGAATAAATCTAAGCCTCTTACTAATTAATAAGGCAATCCCCAACACTCTTTCATTGGTACCACATCAATAGAGCCAGTTCATAATGGAAATAACTGGATAAACTTCCACTTGTGATTTTTATAGCCTCATAGAGAATATCCCAAATTGAGGAACATTATATAAAAATACTTGACCGGTACACCTCAAAACTGTCAAGGTCATCAAAAACAAGGAAATTTTGATAAACCAGCAAGGGAACCCTAAGGACATATGCGGACTAAATGTTATGTAGTATCCCAGATAGGATCCTTGAACAAAAAGAACATTGGGTAAAAACTAAGAATATATTATAAACTTTAGTTAAAATAACATCAATATTGATTTAATAATTGCAACAAATGTACCATCCGAATGTACAAATTTAATACATTAATAATAGAGAAAATAGGTATGGTGTATATGAGAACTCTGTACTACCTGACACTAGACTAAGATTTAAAATTTATTTTAAAAAGAAAACATTTAAAAACATAACTATTACATTAAATTGCAAAACTAAACAATAACCAGCATTACCGTTTTTTTTTTATTTGGTGGATACTTTAGCATGAGATATACCAATCAACTACTAGGACTTTATTAAAAATTCAATGTTTTTAATCATTGCTCCAACTAACCCTAATTCTTATACTGGGTTCAACTCATATGCAATCTCTTCTTAAAGTTAGACACTCCTTGAATCTGATCTAATATGTTCAACAACTTTATCACCCACTTTAATTTACCTATAGGAAATCTTGTGGG
This sequence comes from Myotis nattereri, assembly GCF_964212035.1. NCBI lineage: Eukaryota > Metazoa > Chordata > Mammalia > Chiroptera > Vespertilionidae > Myotis > Myotis nattereri. The sequence continues at coordinate 68,523,743 of NC_138081.1, read as the reverse complement.
TATGAATGACTTTTAAACTTAATAGGCAGTTCCAATACTCTTAAGTACTCCATTATTTAGAACTCCTTGATTTATAGGCCAAAGGATAAGTTGCCCTTTATGATCAGTGAAAAACTATGAAAACTAAGAGGTCAGTAACAAATTACACTGACTTACTAGAGGCACAAATCCACACATGATGATTTTTCCCAAAAAATTAGATTTTACATCACTTGTTTCCTGTGTTTCATTCTTTGTCTTCTCAAGTCAGAATTTACAGCTTTAGTTTTTTCTAATGAACTATCTTCTAATAAACTTCGTGATGCACAGAACATTTTATGTGGTACTATTGTCTTTTAAAAGTGTAAAGTTATAAATCCAAGCCATTATAGGAATAACTAAAAGACATAGTTAAATAATATGAGTTTTAAGATAAACTCATAGTGTTCATATATAATATTATTTATTATAATAATGTAAGTTTCTATATACTTCCAGTAAGTTGATTCTTCCCTTCCCATATAACTTAGAAATGTAACTCTGAATGTAAGTCTTTTGTGAAGCCCATTCTTTTGGGGGGTTAGAGGTGAATCTGAGGCAGAGAGATAAAAAGCAATAGTAGAAACAGGTAGTTGAGCTCTCCCTAGTGTATAGTGTTTGGGGGTGTTGTTTGTGTATGATTTTCACCCCATTCATCTCTTCTCTGCATACTCTGTGTCACATGCCATGAATCTCCCTGTGTTCTCAAGGAAAACATATCTAGAATCTGGTATAACTGTAATATAAGCATTAACTTAGAATTTTATGTTCTTCTCATGATCCTAAAACACCTAGTGACGATAGCTCTTGACTTAGAAGGGGCGGGAGAAAAATACAAATATACAAATACAAGGAAAGAGACTTCAAAATTTTACCATTTCTTAAGTGCTCAATGCCATTAAGTTCAAAGCCAACTCATCTACTCCCTAGCCATAGTAGGCTTTGTTCATATACCAAATGTCTCCATGTGCAACCACCCTGAGCCAACCTCAACTTACATTTGGAGGATATGAGCCATTATTCTATTCACTGTATCTCCTTTTCTCTTCTTGGTGAAGTATAAAGTGATGTGGTAACTTGGTGACCAGCTCAGTGCTCCTGCCTTGTTCACTGGTAAGAAAAGGCTTCCTCTGGTAAAGGGAATTTGTGTCCAGATGGAAACTCTAATTTGTAAATTACTTCCAACCAAAATTCCACCCTGCCAAAATTCCTACAGAGTGTAGGTTTTGAGAGAAATGGAAAAAGCAAATGCAGCCAATTTATATAACTTATAATTCTTTAAAATACTTGGTAATTCACAAGTCTTACAAAATTTTGTACACCTGAAAGTTTGGGGTCTATGGGAGGGAGAGAGAGAGAGAGAGAGAGTTGAGTAGGTTGCCTTTTTATGCATCTAAAAGTCAGTTACAAAAGGAAGTTAAGCTATTTTGTGGCACTCAAACTCTTTCAACTCTGACAACTGCTATTGTATATTTCATCAAATGACATGTGGAGTTAAATTGAGATAACATTTTAAAGCTACTGGGTCTTTTTTAAATAAATGTAAAAACAAAGTTACACATATTGAAGATATTAGATCCCCATGGAACTGTGAGACAATGTCGTATAAAAGACAACATAGCTATTTATACCTTTCCTCACCTCCAGTTAATTCTAGAAACTGGCTTGATTTCATAACCAATCCAGAGAATCTGGATTGGGTCTGGTCTCAGGTATCTTGTTCTATTCCACAGAGACCCTGAAAATATGATTTATGTCTGTACATGTTCAATTCCTATAGTGTAAGATTATCTTATAGTCAAACCTCAGAAATGTGTCTTCCCTTGGGGCAAACCTAGAAATATTTTTAACACCTTAACTTTCCCCAGCACAACAGCCTTAACTTAAAATTAACCCTTATATACAAAGAGATCTAAATCTGGTTTCTGAATACAGGTCCTTTATTTTAAAATATATTTTTATTGATTTCAGAGAGTAAGGGAGAGGGAGAGAGAGATAGAAACATCAATGATGAGAGAGAATCATTGATCTGTTGCCTCCTGAAATGCCCCACACTTGGGATCGAGCTTGAACCACAGGCATGTGCCCTGACCTGGAATCAAACCGTGACCTCCTGGTTCATAGGTTGAAGCTCAACCACTGAGTCATGCCAGCTGAGTCCTTTAAAAGACTCCTCCAAGGGAAGTTCATAAGTCTGGCTACTATGATGTATTCAAAATCCTCCTTTCATCTACTTGCACCATCCCTGGTCCAAATCCCACTTCTATATTGGTTCTGGATTGGCCTACAGAGTGCAGGATTCAAAATAGAGGTTCAGAAATATTCTCCAAACATTTTTTTGCAACTTTAGGTCAAAGTTACATTATCCCAATTATGGTATTTGGTTCAGTTCCCAACCAAAGTAATTTTAATCATTTCACCAAAGAGAGCCTTTGCAGCTTAAATTAAACTTCTTTTTTCTATTATCAAATATCCAAAACAACTATACATCTGCTGATTTTTACCTCGCAAATAGACATATTTTGGTATGTAAAGTGATCCTCGACTTATTCCCTCTCCATGCCACATGTTTGAGTCTCGAGGACCAGTGAAATGATCGATGTCTTTCAGTTTAAATCCTGCAAACTTACAAAATTATTTTTCGCCTAACACCCTGTTTTTATGTTATGCTATTGTTCAGCAAAGTGGTGTGAGGAATGAACAAGCAATTATAGAAGTGACCAAGCCTCTCTAAGAAGGAAGAAATGAAAATATTGAGGAGTAGGATCTCTTTTCTTTAAGCCCCAAGCTAAAGTAGACTGAAAACTACTCATTCCAATGTGAAGGAATGCCCCATACAATGAAGTTTCCTTTTTTGAAAAAAATATGTCAGGTGCATTAAATGTATTTTATAAAAACCACCTCTGTTTTTATAGAGCCTGGGAGTCCTGGCTTTTTCATAGGAAGGAATATGCAGACTGTTAGGTTCAGGACAGGTAGGAGTTCATTCATTAGCTAAAAGATAGTATGAGGGTGATGGTCAAAGGGTGTCAGGCTAGGAGGAGAGGTAGAAATAAGCAACTCTTTCTAATATTTAGTAATGAATGATATTCTATTTATTGTTTTCCCAAAATGACCCCAGCCACCTTTCCCATTCACCTCCTATTCCCTTACATAAATCCTGGTAACTGTAATTTTACTTACTATAAATATGCTCCAGAGAAGATCTAGTTTTTAGGGATTCAATGATCTCTCTTCTCTGTTGAGTCTATAAAATTTTAGACTACTAAAAATTCAGTAAATTAATAAGTAATATAGTTAAATATCCTACAAATGATGTTACTGAACAGAAGCAAGACATTATCTTGAGAGTGAAATTACTTTTAAAAAATATATTCTTATTGATTTCAGAGGGAAAGGAAGAGTGGGTGAGGGATAGAAACATCAATGATGAGAGAAAATCATTGATTGGCTGCCTCCTGCATGCCCCCATTACTGGGGATTGAGCCCACAACCCAGCCATGTGCCCTTGCGGGACTCGAACCGCGGACCTTTCAGTCCACTGAGCCAAACCAGGTAGGCACTGGGGATGCAGTGGAAACAAGTCAATATTCCTAACCTCTTACAGCCTGAAGAAGAGAGGGGATAAATATGTAAATAGACATATTAGATCATTTCTGGAAATAACCGCAATGAAGAATATAAAATGCAATAAGTGTAACTGGGGGGTGCTACTTTAGTTAGCTGGTCTAGAAAGGTCTCTGATGAGAATACATTTGAAATAGACACCTATTGAAGTCATATATAAACTTTCATTTATAAATGTAGTTCTGAGATTGGCTTTCCCACAGGATAAATTTGAAATGAGTATTTATTGATATGATCCTTGCCTCCACATCTCTCTCCAAATAATCTTCTTTCCCTTTTTCTGTTTTTTCCCCCTCTGTCTGTCAATCCAACCTTCTTCTTTTTCTGTCTGTTTAAGGTCACTCTCCCTTTTCTTCTTTATCTCCTCCTCATCTTCCTTTATGTGCTCCACCTTCCCTTACACATTCTCTTTCTACCCCTCCCAGTCAGGCCTGTTGCTTGCTCTCTGCAATATTTTTCTTTCTTAAAAATATGTCTTCCTGGCCCACTGGTGTCACCTGAGTCTCTTTTCTGACAATTTCGCTATTTCTCTCCCTATCTTAAAACAAACTGAAGCAAAATTCTTTGAATTATTTGTAGAATTTAACAAATATAGTCTCATATCACTCTTCACTTTGGTCTTTAGTTCTTTTTCTGTGACCCTTACTAGAAAAAAAAAAAATCGAGGTGAGCCATGTTGCACCAAGTAACATGTAAATATTTGGAATTGTTTTATTATTTTAATTTTTCTGAATGCATGTGAACTTTAAAACAAAATTCTGTAGTTTATATTTGGAGGATGTATATGCTCCAGTTAGAGGTGAATCTTGACTCTGATCTTTTCAGAAGCCACATTTCAGAATTTATATGTAACAGAAATGAATTTTCTCCATTTTATGCTTGTAACTGCAGTCTCATTTATGTGTTTCAATAATTTTCTTTATAATAATAGTATGCAATCATCTATACTTATCATTAAAGTCATCTTAATAGAACTATTATTAAAACTGGGAAGGCTTAATGTATTTAAAATGAGACACACTGAAATATTTATTTTTAGTGGCAACGTTATAAAGAACATACTTTTCCCTAGAAAGGGACTCTACAGAAATATTTTGTATAATTTTCATTCTAATAAAATTGAAGTACATTTTACAAATTAATCCATGAAGTAACACATACTAATGGGTTATTTCTAAATTTAGTTACAGTTTTCTTCATTGAAACTATAAGCTTAAAATGATCCACAAAGTCAAGAAATCCTATATAATAAAAGGCTAATATGCAAATAAACCAAACGGCAGAACAACTGAACAACTGGTTGCTATGATGTGCGCTGACCATGAGTGGAAAATGGTGGGTGTAGGCAGCAGGCAGCAGAGCACAGAACATGGCAGGTGTCAGCCATGGCGGGATGGTGGAGCAGATCAGCGGGGGCGTCAGAACAAGACGAGGTGCCAGTTGCTGTCATCTGGGCGAGCCTCTGGTGCTTACTGAAAATTCTTTGCTCCCATGCACTGAGGTCCTGTCTGGCAATTACACCTGCCACTGGCGCCCTGCTCGCACACGCTGCCGGCACCAGAGCCGCTGCTCGCACTCCCTGCCACCACCTGGCACCAGCCCCGATTGCTCGGCGCCATTAGCAGGTGTCAGCAGTGGCTGCAGGCCCCGATTGTCCCTGAAGGCTTCTCCACCTCCCCTTGCTCTTGAGGGGTGATCAGGGCAGCAGCCGCTGCTCACACCCACTGACAGTGCCAGCCCCACTTGCACCCGCTGCTGGTGCCAACCCCAATCGCTCTGCACAGTCAGCAGGTGTGAGCAGGGCTGGTACCATCAGAACATGGGAGTGGTGGCAGCAGGAGTGGGGCTGTCAGCAGACAGGGGACTGGAAGGCTGCAGCAGGAGGGGCCACATGGGGTCATGAAGGATGGGCCAAGACCCGCCCCTGTGTCCACGGCAGCCTCACAGCCCACAGTTCCTTTCAAGGTGCACGAATTTGTGCACTGGGCCCCTAGTGACTAGAATAAGACTGAGTAAAAATGAGAAACACTGATATTATTTTTCTAATGGCAGAAATGTTTAAACAATCTCAAATGGGACTCACTGGAAAGGTATTTCACCCCAGTTTATTCTCATCTCAGAAATATGGTAAATACTTGCCCATTTACCTAGTAAAACATACAGTAATGAGACACATCCTCAAACTGATGACACTCCTCCACGTTTAGGTGATTCTACTACTGCTGATATTATTCTGGGGCCAGTTTTATTCAATTAAGTCCAGTTTTATTCAATAAATTTTGGACAACGATACTTGAAAATGCTTTAAGGATTAGAGAAGACAAATTCAAGTTATGCTCCTAGTTTTCCAGAAAACAACCAACATAAGAGATAATAATTATCCCTGGGAGAGTAATTCAGAAACCATGGGATATACCATGTAGAACAGACTAAGGAGACCTTTGCTCCTTTTGGTAAATTGTTTGCAAAATAGCTGACAATACCCTCCTCTGCACCATGGGTAGTGCCCTCCCATGATGACTATGGATCTGGATCTTGCTGACAGCTTTGGTCCGGGAGAGGTTATATGTATATATATATATATATATATATATATATATATAATTTTTATTGATTTCAGAGAGGAAGGGAGAGGGAGAGAGAGAAAGAAAGATCAATAATGAGAGAGAATCACTGATCATCTGCCTCTAGCAGGCTCCACACTAGGAACTGAGCCCACAATCTGGGCATGTGCCCTGACCGGGAATCTAACCATGACCTCCTGGTTCATAGGTCAACACTCAACCACTGAGCCATGCCAGCTTAGGAAGGGAGAGGTTATATTTTGATCTCAGAGCCTGAGAAGAAATTTTTTTTTCTCAAGAAGTAATGCATCTTTGTCTTCTGAACTTAAGGCCTGTTTTCCAGAAAGGAAACTATTACAAAGAGGGAGCTCTAGGTGTGAGGGGACCATCAGCGAGACAGGAGCACTGGTGGAGTCATTGGGAAGGGACAGAAATCCAGGGCCTCATCCACTGGGTGTTTATTTTATTCTGCACCAGAACTTCAAGGGGTGCTTTTAGGACACACTGAAGTGTTAAACAAAAATGAATATTTTCTCCTTGTTCTCAATAAAACAAAAAACCTCTCTTGCCTCCACAGCAGCACTAAGGAGCAGCGAGCTGAGCAGTAAGGAGCAGCGAGCAGGCGGGTGATAAGGAACTAGGGGTTCTGGACTGTGAAAGGGATGTCTGCCCGTGGGGAGCGGGCCTAAGCTGGCAGGTGGACATCCCCCAAGGGGTCCTGGACTGCAAGAAGGTGAAGGCTGGGCTGAGGGATCCCCCCCACCCCCGAGTGCACAAATTTCATGCACTGGGCCTCTAGCATACTAAATATTATGTATAATATAACAATATCTATATGTGCTGAGAGAGAGATTTATTCTAAGGAGCTGACTCACATGATTATGGAAGCTAAGAAGTTTAGTTTGCACTGGGCAATCTTGAGTCAGGTCAAATAAAGGCAAGCCTTTCCAGTTGGGTCTTCCAGGGAACAATCTAACAGATCAAATGATATTAATCCTTTGGGAATGATGCTTTGAAATAACTCCAGCTCTGATCTGCTCACTCAGCAGTTCCTCCTGAATAAGTGTTTCCTGGGTTGCTGCAAGCCTTTGGGTAATTTCCAGAGTTCAGAAAACAGTTGATATTTTTACTATTTTGCCAGTTTTTTTTTAAATGGGAGGATACATTTTTGGATGTCATTTTCACTATACATCACTGTTCATAGTAAGTTAACCTTACCAAAACTGGACCCATGTGGTACAGTCTGTTCAAAAGTACTGACCAGTAAGTCAGTGCAATCTTGCATACTGTCAGAGAAAACATATGCTAAAAGAAATAACAAAAATAAAATAAATAAAAAATACACTAAAGCAAATCAAGCATTTCAGCACTTAAACTATGAAATATAACTGCAGGAAATGACATGGAAATATCTACTACAAATATGAGGAACAATCAAATATAAGCACACAGGTACTTGGGTGGCTACTGAGGAGAAACACTATTCAATGGTGGCTCTAAGGCCTAAAAGAGTAAATCACAATTTTTAAAATGAGGACAACAAATTAGAAGTTGCAGCAAATAACTTAAGAGTAAATTTACTTGAAAAGTTAACTCATCATCTGCCCTGGCCAGTGGCTCAGTTGGTTGGAGTGTTATCCCCTGTACCAAAAAGCTGTGGATTTAATTCCTTGTCAGGGCATATACCTAGATTTCGGGTTCAATCCACGGTCAAAGCAATGGATCAATGGCTCTCTCTCATATCAATGTTTCTCTCTTTCTCTGTTCCTTCCTAACTGTCTAAAATCAATAAAAACATATCCTTGGGTGAGGATTTTAAAAAAAAATTAACTCATTAAAATGAAAGTAAATGCACTTTATTAGAAACAGGCTACGTAAGAATGTTAAACTCACTTTGTACTTAAACTCTCATCAAAGATGATTCATGATAGAAGAAGAAACATTTTTTGTGTGTGACTGTACTTTTATTTGCTGACACTACAAAAAACCAAATTTCTACTACACAAATGAGTTCATAATGGAAAAATACCAAAGCATCTAAATTTAACTGTGTACTGTGCTACAACAAAAGCAAACTCAAAAAATACTTTATGTGAAAACACAGTAGATTTGCTAATTATTTGCATCTTTACATTTTCTGTCATCTATCCAATAGTTTTACTTTTAAATTCAATCTTCTCTGACTGAAATTAGGTGTTTGTAAATCACATTATCTCATATTTGTCCTCACAGCAATTGATAAGGTAGATAAAATAAATAAAACTATTCTGGAAGACACAGACTTCTAAATTAAATGATAGAGTATGTCTTAGAATGACACAGGCTAAGTGCTCTTTCAGTTGGATCATTCAGGATTTAAAAAGCCACTTTAATTTAGTACCTTTTGGGGAACAGACACCGAAGACATTAAGTTAATCATTGTGCATCATTATAGAGGGCAATTTAGAAGTTTATACAGAGCCAAGCCTTTCCTACAAAGTCATCACAAACCCCTAGATTATACTGAGAGATTACCATCCTCCTTTAAATTGCACCACATGGCTTTAAAAAACTACTGTCCCCTCGAAGCTTTTGGCTATCTCTTGGGGACAGTTGGGTTAATCCTTAATCTCTCACTTATATGACTTCCTATAGCAATCACAATAATTTCTACATAAATGAACATTTTATTGTCTACTATTAGTTTTATGTGTCTTAACCTTGTCTCTTCATGTAGATAATATGCTCCTGGAATTCTTACATTTCCATATTACCCTCTCCTCTTCCCTTATTTCCTCTTTTATTCATGGAATTCTCTTCTGCTTCCATTTCATTCCAACCCTTTGCTGGGCAACAATTGTCTCAACTCTTCTCTTCACTATATAGCAATTCATTCAAACAATTTGAAACCATAAAGCCTTCACCATTAATTGAAAGAAATTTTCCAATGTTATACTTGTTCTGTCCTGTCTAAATATGATTTTGAAACTTCCTCCTATGTGATTTTTCACCTTAAAAAAACTAATTGCCTGGTCCTATGTCTGAAGAGTGTTGTCCGCTTTACTGTCTCTATTCCTCATTATCTTCTCACTGAAATATGGGTGCCATCCCAAGTGTTCCTCCAGAACAACTCATACTTTATACACTGTATTACTGGAAGTTTCGCACTTAATATAGTTGATCACTCTTTTCCTATCTATAAAATACTCTTTCTTTGGCTTCCTTAATACTATACATCTTAGTTTATCTTAGTTTGTCTTCTGCTTTCTAGACTATGCTTCTCAGCCCTCTCCTCAGATCCATCTCAGGATCCTATTCCTCAAATGCTGGTTTTCCTCACAGATATCCCAGTGGCTTTCCTTCCACTGTCCACATTCTTCATGGGTGACTTCGTCCATTTCTTTGGCTACAATCGCTAGCTCTAAATTTATGATTCCCGAATAATCTTCAGCCAAGAATTTTCTCTAGAGCTTCACATCTTCATTTTCAACTGCCTTCTGAATATCTCCATCTGTATGTCTGACAGGACCCAAAATGTAATCTATCTAAAGCTGAACTCAATGTTATTCCCATAATTTCCGCTTCTCCTCTTGTATTCTATATCCCAGTGACTGGTACCACCGCAGTAGCAGACATAGGTGGATATCTTCCCCAAATCCATCCTTGTTTTCTCCTCCTAGTAAAACCCCAATTTTGTTCTGTTCAGATTTACACCATGAGACCCTTGAGCTTCAGCCCTGATGTGTCCTGGATGGTTGAAAATTCTTTCCAACAATAGTGGTAGAATCATTTGCCTTGCTGGTAAATGGATGGACATGGACATGTGATAAAATTCTGAGACATGAGTTGAAGTTTTCTGGGGTGCTTCTGAGACAGGTCCCTCACTCTTAATAAAAGACAGAGGAAGGCCCTAACCGGTTTGGCAGAGCGGATAGAGCATAGGCCTGCCGACTCAGGGGTCCTGGGTTCAATTCCGGCCACGGGCATGTACCTTGGTTGCGGGCATATCCCCAGTGGTGGTTGTACAGGAGGCAGCTGATTGATGTTTCTCTCTCATCGATGTTTCTAACTCTCTATCCCTCTCCCTTCCTCTCTGTGAAAAATCAATAAAATATATTTTTTAAAAAAAGACACAGGAAGGCCCTAGCCTGTTTGGCTCAGTGGATAGAGCATTGGGCCTGCAGACCAAAGGGTCCCCGGTTTGATTCCAGCCTAGGGCACATACCTTAGTTGCAGGCTTCTCCCCGGCCCAGGCCCTGGTCAGGGCACATGCAGGAGGCAACCAATCAATGTGTTTCTCTCACAGCCATGTTTCTCTTTGTCTTTCCCTCTCTCTTCCACTCTTCCTAAAAATCAATGGGGAAATAGCCTTAGGTGAGGATTAACAAAACCAAACAAACAAACATAACAAACAAACAAAAAAGGCACAGGAAAAAACTGTTTCCTTTGATGCCCTTAAATGCTATTGGTCTTGGATTGACATCTGAAACTGATGCAGGCATCTTGTGTGTCCAATAGGAGGCTGCCTATTGACAAGATGCAATAGAAGATAGAATTAAAAGAATGGAAGAGAAACATAGAGTCCCATTCCTTAGGCTGCTCTTCTCGTGCACGAGAGCAGTTGTACATATAAACCAATAAAGAAAATATTCCGGGTGGGGCAAAAGTTGGTTCACAGTCTTTTGTATGGAAATTAAGACAATAATCAATAAATAATGTTACAAGAATAAACTCTCAATTTCACATAGTCACAACTGTAAACCTATTTTTGGCCAACCCTGTATATTTCCATCCAAGTTTTTTCCTCTTAGCAGGAGAGTTTAAAAAGAAATTTGGTTGAATATTTCAAAATTGAGTTTTAATTTGTCTAACCAGCATTTCAGAAGTGGGGAAAGTTAAGTTGCCCTCTATTCTGTCATCTCCAATTCTCTGAGGTAGAGAGATTTACATAAACTGTCACCCTGCCCCACAGTCCATCCAAATTTCACTTCGCTGCCAAGTATAGCCTCTCTTACCCTGGAGTAGCACTCCCTTAGGCCTCAAATTTCTTCACTCTGGGGCAGCTTGTATTCAGCCTCTCCTTTTATACACAGGCAGGCATCTTAACACCATTCAGTACACTCTAGTGACAAGGCCCCAGGCCCCCTCATATGATGGAGCAGAGGGAAGGGACAAGGTGAAGGACAGAGCCCAGGGCCTGCCAGCCATCTCTCATTTTCATTCCTTGTCCAGGCAGTGGCTGCCCAGGAGAATCAGTGCACAGATGCCTGGCAGCCTCCTGGAGCGATCTATTCCTGAGACTGAGATGAATGTTTTCTAGTCAGCACTGTGGTACCATAATGAGTAGACTCAGAGCCTCAAAAGGAAAGCTTCCTGAGAAAAGAACATCCTGAAGATTGTTTGAATTCTATGACTGAAATTCTTTCTAATGCATGATGACTCAACTCTGTTTGTTCATTGCAAACATAAACAGGGCTGATTTTTAAGGGTGTGCCTGGTTAAACATATCGTATACACCCTCTATATTAAGATTAACACCTGCTGAGAAGCTGCAATTTATTTTGTATAGAGTGTTTAGTTTTCACATAGAATAGAAATTGAGAAAGAGGCAGTTAAATAAGGTTGACACATGTCATATCATGACTGTTCTATATCCTGATTTTTTACTCTAAGGGACATTATTGGAACATTGGCAAAGCTTGAATGGGGTCTGAAGATTGGCGGGCAGTAATGTGTCATCATTGTTAATGTGCTGATTTTGATGGTTGCATTGTGGTTATATTAGACACCAACAATATGCAAAGCACTGTGAGTTGCAGGGGAAAAAGTACAAGAATTACCCAGGTCACTTACAGTGTAACAGGAAAGCTATTGGGCGCATGTAAGAGATGATGAAAAACACAAAGCACAATGCCCCAAGGACCAAACATCAGACAAGAATCTATAGTTCTCAATATTGTTTCCACCGATGATATTGACCCTAATGCTCACTCTTGAAGATTTATGAAGGTTTAGACCCAAGTCACTGTGAGCTGGATGTAATTTCATTTTTCCTCCTTATTGAATGAACATTGCAAAGAGCAGGAGTAGCATTATTCTAATATTACCTTTGAATTTGTCCTAGTTTTATTTTTAAAGGTAAATGATTCATCATCTTAGACACACCATCTCTCTGTAATTCATCTCAAAAAATGGTTCATTATATATCTCAGTGTAACTCAAATTAATAAATGTTGAGAAGGGTTAATTTTCAAATGGAGCAACAAGCACCATTACCACCCCTCCCACAGTTCTCCCTGAAGTCTTTCCTGCCCACTCTATCTCAAAAAAGCCACAAACTTTACCTGGTGCAGCAATTTGGGAATTCTAATGCCTATGACTTTCTCAGTAGTTTTTCCCTTTGTATCAATAATACTGTGATAATAGATTATGGACAGTCCTCAAATTCAACATTAATTCCTCCACAATTATAGAGTGTGCTAAATGGTGAGAGGAATAGTGTTCCTCAAGATGCTTACAGTTTAGTGAAGGGAGATACACATGGGAAAACTCTGAAATGCATACATACCAAACATATGCAAATCCCCCTCCCCTTCCTTCCACTAGAAGATTCAAAATTTCCCATCTCACCTTTTCACTGCAATGGCTTGTAACAGGATCCCATTCTCCCTCTGCAATCCCACTCACAAGCATGGGAAATTCCATTTATCATGTTGGGAAAATCAACGTATCAGGAATCAGGCAGATGCACTCTGTGGCGATGACAGGTTTCCTTACTTCTGTTTCCACAAATATAAATCTGGGACAAGCAAACCTACACTCTAGGTTGGAGACTGGATTAAATGTGATCATGCACATGAAAGCACCTACACTCAAAGGACTCCCCTCCACTCTCTTCTCTGCTACTCTTGGGATGGGCTTATCCAGGTATAGGAATGGAGTAGACAAATAGAAAGAACTACAACAGGAAAAGAAAGTACCATGGCTTTGGGCACACCTAACCCCAGCTGATCCCTCCATCTTTCTCTCTCAGAGAAAGACTCTCTGGTTTCTAGTCTGAGTTTTCCCTCCGAACGTCAGAGGTAGAAAGGCATCAGGTCACCTGTTCGGGTCCTTTTCAGTTCCTGGAATGCCACAAAGAGTAAGCCCACTCAAGTTGGGTTGATATTGATCTTCTTCCTGGAGACCTACAGATCTCTGAATTGGTACCTTCTCAGAATGCACATTCCTTACCCCAGCACCCTCCAAAGCTGGATTCCAAGCTGCTGTGATTCAGTGCAAAAGGAGATTCTTCTTCATTTCCTGTCAAGCAACCCAAAGACCCTAAAGCCCCCTGACACCAAAAAACCTGTCTGGTCCAGCCCCAACTGCAGCTCTGCTCAGGACAGGTTGGTGGGCTGAATGTTCAGACTAGATAGGAATGAGATGGTGCAGCCATACCATATCTTTGCAAACTCACCTGCAAACTCTCAGTAACTCTTAATTCTTGAATCTCCTCTTCCTCTTCCATCCACTTCCATTACACGCAAAAGCTACTCCTACGACTTTCCCAAACTGCTGAGCCTCCTGAGCCCTTCTCACTCTTCTTCTCATATCACAAAAGCAAAATAAATCCTCCTTAGAGAATGACATAAAAGGAAAGGAGGGAGGGAGAGAGAGAGAAAGGGAGGGGGAAAAATGGAGAGAGAGAATATGAAACCAGGAAGAATGTGAAAGTCAGGAACAGTTGTGAGATATCAAATTTTGATTAGTCGCAAGTGTAACTCTCCCTCTCTTTTGGGTTTTGCTAGCAGCATCCCCGAATGCCCACATAAGAACATAGCACTAGTTGTCCACTTTGGAGAGTGGGACAACAGCCGGAAATAGTGCATAAATATTCTAGAGTCATTTTCAAAGAAACAGGTTGAGAAGGAAATGATCAAAGACTTATCTTTGCATTCTTCAGAAGTTTCCAGATGTCGCCTTAGGTACTCCTGAGAGAAACTTTTATATAGGATTTGTTTATTTGTTTGTTTGATTATTGCCAGGAGATTTCTTTAGTCCAGCAGAATCTCTCTTCAGCGATTATTAAGCCTTGTGTCTGATATTTTGTACTATTTTAAGGTACTTGCAGAGTTTTGTTTGTTTGGTTGGGAAAGAAAATCTAGTGTACTACTGTGTTTTAGTGGTACATTCCACAAAGCTTTATCAAGTCTTCCTGTATTTATCTTTTTCCTCTAGAAGAAATGTAAGGAATTAAAAAAATAAAGGACCAGCCTCTAGCACAATTTCAGGAACTCCAAACTTGGATCCAATGTATATGTGCACCAATCCTCACTCTACTAATAATTTGGGAGCACAAGGAACTGTCACCCTCATGAGATTGTGATAAGGAACATATTAGATGATATATAGATAAAAGTTGGTTGACAAAATATAATATGCAATATAAAAATCATGTGTTATATTGAAAGAAGCAACTAAAATAAAAAGACTATGAAAAATAACCCATGAGATTGTTTTTTGCTTAAATTACCTATGTTCTCTAAATACTTTAGAAGACTTTTAGCATGGGGAAGAGTATCTGAATCTTAAATGCTTCTTTTAAAAATATAAAAGCTTCCTCTTCTAGCATATGATATTTGGATTACATTTTGATAAGACAGACCACAGCTTTTTGAAAGGGATATGAAGTAACCTGAACCCTGCACAATATACCCTTACCCGAAACCACTCTGTACAGAACTGCTTCTTACAACACGATTTTCATGGATGAACAGTCACCAAGGAAGAATAAATTAAACATTTTCAAAGTATATTATTTTTATATTCTGATTGTGTTTATAAAATAGACACTATAATACTCTCTAAAATGAACTCATAAATGTCTCTTTTTTTAGACAAGATATAAAATTGAGACTAAGACTCCATACTGATTATGGGACTAATTCATCTAATGACATTGTAAATTCCTTAATTTTCTTCTGATCTCCCCCAAAGTGTTATAAACCAAGAAGATTTTTCAACTCAAATAGCATAATAAATGTAGGGGACATGGTAGAGACAAATGACAAATCTGAATTTAAATAAAATATAGACAGAAGGTCAGGAAAGCATTGTTTGTCTGTTTGCAATTTTTTAAGTGGATAGGCGGTATATTTGTGAGGCCAGGAAGGAAACACAGGAAGCAGTGTCATCATGATTCATTCAGTTACAACCAGAAACTGGAGAAGTCAGAAGCTTTTGGCCAGAAAGGCGTAGTCAGAATGGACCCAGAGGAAGACTTTCCCAAGCTTTGCAAATGCCAGTACAAAACGTACAAAGCCAACTGAGTTAGAAAAAGCAAAGATGCTGGGTCTGAGAGACAGGAATATGAATGAGGAGGGCATGAAAGAGAATGAGATAGCTCCCCTGTGAGAAAGGAGGAGGAAAATAGAGGAAACCCAAAGATGAATATGTCCATTCCAAAGAGAAATTCCTGGGATCAAAGATAATGATCTTACCTACCTAAATGGTCCATGGTGGCCCCAAACCTTCCTAAGCATATTTTTGAACTCTCAAGGGTGAACTTCTCATGACCCTTTATCTACCGCCCCTGTGTCTGTGTATGCTGGGTTTATTTCACCCATGTCAACCTAACCTAGAACCCTCAACATCAAGCACCATCATCCCTTTTCATAAAAATAACACTCACTCAGAACATTTCTGAGTTTAGTAGCAATCGACTGATCTTAATCATCAGGGATGATCAATAGAATGAATGAAGAGACAGAAATCCACATAACATAACCTTCTGCCTTTTATTGGCCTCCTATCTTCGCCTTTTCAGGAGCAAAACAAACTCCATTCTCTTGTCCCACTCAGAGCAACTTACCAATGCCTCTGAAACCTTTGTACCAACAATAAGTAAGCCCCTGGGTTTGGGGGGAAGAAGAGGGAAGTTGTAGAAGCCTACGTTCTACCAATAATTGTCAGTGCTTTCTTCCGTAAAAAGGAGATGGTGTGAAAACAAGCTTTCACTTCACTATATATATCAATATCTTCACTAAGATCTTATTTTCAAAGAATATTTATAAATATAAAATGCTTATAACATGATAAGTGAAATATCATGCTACATATCTAATATAACTATTTTTATAAAAGCCATATATATTTATATTCTTAAAATGACCAGAAAAATACACTAAAATATTAAAGTATCTCTGAATAGCGGGATTATGGATGATTATAACTTTCTCCTTTATAGTCTTTTATAAATGTTTTATCTTGTAGAGAAATTGTTTTTTAAACAAGAAAGAAAAAGTTAACTTTAAAAGATGTCTTAGGTTCATACTCAGTAAAATTGTTTTTATATTAAAGTGATATCTGGTTAGTTTGAGTTACAGAAAGCAGTTGAGGGCATTCTGAGTCTCCTTTGAAATGTGAAATATATACTTCATTTGTCCTTGAAACCCAAGCAATTTGATTCTTTGAGACATTATGAATTTGATTTCTCCTTGGGGATCTCAATCCTTTTCAAAATTGAAGTAACAGCCTTATGAAATTAATTCAAAAGGTTAAAGCAAATAGAAAAAGAGAAATAAATTATAAAAATAAGATGTGAAGTAGAGATACAGTGGCACATATTTTTAAAATTTTTCTTTCACTAAAAGGTTTCATTATGAAGGGTTTAACCAAGTTACTTAGTTTGGGAACATGGCTACAATCCTATCTTACAGCTACCTGTATAAAAATTTGCTTTTTAAATGCATGCTGTTTTATGATGGTCATATATTTATATTTCCTAATCTCTTTAAATGATTTCACAAGTATTAATTATGCAAACATAACCACAATTTCTCTTCCTATCTCTGAAGTGGGGTTCCAACATACATACTCTGTCTAAATCCCTTGCTAGTATGTAAGTGATTAACTAGGTATCTTTAATGTTTAAAGTAAACATATTTAGGACATAATACTATCATTGATTCATTTAGTCACATATCCAACAATCATATACATGTGTCTAATATATGCCCAGCACTGTGTTAGGCTCTAACAAAAATTAGATTAATAAGAAAACTCCCTGGTCTTAAACACTTCTTTCTATGGAGACACTGGTAGGGAACCTAAGGTTCATAGTTAGTTGCTTTTGCCTTGAGCCCTTAATTACAATTGATGTTTACTTATCACCTCTGAAAAAATAATTACTGCTTTGAAGGAATCATGTCCAATTTCTCCTTTCTCTTCCCTTTTCTTTCTTTCTTTCCTTTCTTTCTTTCTTCCTTTCTCCTTTTCTTCCCTTCTTTCTTTCATTATCCTCCCTCCTGCCCTCCCTTTCTTTCTACAGACCGTACCTGCAATGTGCAGTGTTGTAGCCACTCACCATATGTGGTTATTAAGCACATGAAATGTGGCTAACCCAATTTGAGATATATGGTAAGTGTAAAATACACAATTCATTTTGAAGGCTTGGTGTAAAAATTGCAAAATATCTCATTGGTAATTTTCTACATTCATTATGTGTTGAAATGATGTTTTTGTATAGGGGGTTGAATAAAACTTCACCTGCTTTTTTACTTACATGAATGAAGCCAGTTTTAAAATGCTCCATTATACATGTGGATTACATTATTCTCTAGCACATGTGCATTTCATTAAAAGAACTCAGTTTGTTACTCTGAGGGCAAAAATAGAGAATCCTACCACTTCTCAAGGAAAGTGATGTGGGAAGAGGAGAGTAGGTCACTTGATTTTTGCCTTTAAAAATCATATATATCATTGTGACTGTGAAACTGATTATACAGACAATGGCCAGATATATATATACAAATGCAACTCTGACCCATAATCTTTAGCAACAGGTTTAGAGACAACCAACCCATTAGCTACAGTAACCAGCCCAGGAAGCCAGCCTGTTATTCATAAGTCAGACTTACAGGAGAGTCTTATAGAGATCACTATCTCTAGCAACTGGTCCAGGAAGTCAAACAATAATCCCTGTAACAATCAGCCCCAGTGGCCAGGACTTGGTTAATAACTGATGGCTTCCCTAATTTTTGTCTGGCTTCCAACTTAGGACCAACCAGAGAAAGCCAGATATGCACCCCTAACCAATCACATAGGGTGTCCCACTTCTAGTTAACACACCCTCAGCTTCCCTGCCTGTCTTTGGATTTCTGCCAAACTCTAGTAATGGCGGTCGATGTTTTTGCTGCAACAAGCTCTGGATAATCTTTGCTTGTTATCATTTGGTAGTCTTTGTTATTCTCCACATGTAGTGGACAATGGTAGTTTTCATGTTTAATATATTTTTTTGGAATGAAGCAGTTGGCAAATTTAACTATAACATGTTTGGTTAACATGTGTTTATTTATAATTTATTAAATTAGGTAAATAATTTAATAAATAAGTAGTTATCTTTTTTAATAAATATTTTATGTTTTATTTTATTTTATTTTATTTTTTTATTGTTTAAGGTATTACAAATAGTAGTACATATGTCTCCTTTTTCCCCCATTGGCCTCCCCCGGCTTCCCCTACTCCCCAGCGCATGTCCTCACTCCCCCTCCCCCCCAGTGTCTGTGTCCATTGGCTATTCTTATATGCATGCATATAAGTCCTTTGGTTGATCTCTTACACCACCCCCACACACACACCGCACGCCACAACCCTACCCTGCCTTATCATTAAAATTTCAGTTGGACTTGGTTTCATTATAGAACAAGCTGTGGCTCTATTAAAAAAGGAATTTAGACTGCTTAAAAAATATTCTCACGGCTTTATTTATTTTCAGAGTTGGCAGTAAAAGCAAATTTTCAATAATAATTTATGCAGACAATGATAGATTTTTTTGAATTTTGCATGTAAAAATGAGTCATCACCAGAGTATTTTATATAGTGAAAAACAATGCTCATAATTATAAAGACTTTCTATGTGATTTACTTAATAAAAGAATGTCAAATATGAAAATATATTTTATTGTATTACTGCAAAAGCATTTGGTAAGTGGAAGAAAAAGGCATGATTCTTAGAGCAAGAAAATTCTCAATCAGCATAGGTTGCAAAGGGACATGAGTTCCCAGATATCTTCTCTAAGTCCTTATAATAAGCTGTTTATGCAGTCTGCGAGGGGACTTTTAAAATTCAAACCACGAGTCAGAAGAATACATTTTGAAGACAGATAAAGTAACTGGTAAATTCTAATTCCAGTGTTTTCTGTTTCCAGCAGATAGTAGCAAAGCCATTTTCAAATTGCATCTGTCTATCCCTTTCTCCTACCTTGAGTACAAATTTCCCAAAAGGTGCTTGCCAAGATGCATATTCCTGGGCCCTGTCCCAGCCCTTGTGAATCAGAATCTCAGAAAATGGAGCCACATAAATGTGTATTTTCCCAAGCTCTCCCCATGATTCCTATGCACATCTGAAATTAAGAATTATTGTTTAAAGCAATTATCTACCTCAGAAATCTTATCAAGTCTCCTGGGTTCACAGATGGTCTAATATGCTAATGTCAATATAATCTATATTTTCTCTTTTGAAATTCAACCAGTTTCTCTGACTTCTGATAATAAATATTTATTAGATGACTCATTGTCAATCCATGGCTCAGAAAGAATTAAACCAAACGTGTTATATTTGCTGCAAAAAAGCTTCTCCCCTTGCAATGGTACCTATCAATAGTACCATCAGTCTAGTTACCAACTATTTAAAAATTTAAAAGTATGATACATCTTTGACTTTTGTCCTTGTAGTGTAAATTCAATTGATCACTAATTATGTGGCTTCTTCCTCATTAAACATCTGACTGTCGCCAAATACATCTTTAATTCAATGACTATTACCTGAGCAACTATTATATGGCAGGAAATGGTGATATGAAGATTAATGAGACCTGATTTTTGCTTTGAGATACTTACAGTCTAACACCATGAGAGTCCAATAAATAAGTAATCCTCTGTGCTAAGTGCCATAGTGTAAACTTGTCAAAAGTGATGAGAGTACATAGATAATGAGTCAATTAATGATTCCCCTGGGGTCTGTGGAAGGTACAGAGAGGAGGCAATATTTAAGCTGGTGTTTTCTGAAGGATAAGTATTTCACCAGGCAGAAGGATAAGTATTTCACAAGTATTTCACCAAGGAAAGGACATTCAAAAGAAAAAACAACAGAAACAAGAACACAGGGATGTAAAAGTGGATTGAACAGAATAGTTCTTTGCCTGGTGTGTCTGAGTGACTGTGGTGAGACCTAAAAGGTGGGCTATGCCCAAGTTATAGACTGTCCTGTGTGACATGCCAAATAAAAAGTGTGGTATTGTTCTGTAGGTCTTGAGAGTCACTGGGGGAGGGGAGGGCTAGTTTTTTCTTCTTTATACTTAAATTATTATATTTATGAAAAAATATATAGTATTTGTATATATATTTATAAAAAATATTTATAGTATTTAAAAACAAAGAAAATAGAAACCGACTCAGATACAGAGAAGAGACTGACAGCTGTTAGAAGGGAGGGTTGGGTGGAAAGGGCTGGGTAAAAAGGTGAAGGGATTAACAAAACAACAGACATTAACTTTTTCTTTGTGGGAAAGACTCTGTGAATATTAAGAAGTATTATCATCTCCCTTAAACAGATGAGTAGCTGGTCTGACACAAATCGAGGACACTCCACCAATGCAAGGACAGTGACCTCTGCCCTTCAAATCTCTGCTGCTATTTAAATATTTTTTCTCGCCCAGCTGGTGTGGTTCAGTAGTTAGCATTGACCCATGTACCAGGAGGTCAGGGTTTGATTCTCGGTCAGGTCACAAGCCCCTATTTGAGAACTAAATCCCCAGTAGGGGACATGCAGCAGACAGCCGAGAAATGTGTCTCTCTCATTGATGTTTCTACCTCTCTATCCCTCTTCCTTCCTCTTTCTCTCTAAAATCAATAAAAATACATTTAAAATATAAATAAATAAACAAACAAACACAACAGACACAGACAACAGTATGGTGATTACCAAAGGGAAAGGGGGTTGGAGGAGATAGAAGAGGTTAAAGGCAGGTTCCGTGATGATGGCAGAAGACTTGAGTTTGGGTGGTGAACACACAATGCAATATTCAGATGATTTATTATGGAGTTGTATACATGAAACATATAATTTTATCAACCAATGTCACCCCAATAAATTCAATAAAAATGTTTAAAGTATTTTAAAATTTAGATATTATTACAAGGCTTAAAATATAATCAGTATGTTCTCTGTTCCATCTCTCCCCATCCTTAAGTCCTGCTCCCCTCTGGCATCCACTTTTCATACTTAAAGCTGTTACGTTTAGTATTTACCTCCATATGTCAAAATAATATGGAACACTGAAGAAATTTCATTGTGAAATCAACAAATATCAGTATCATTGAGTCTTTTCTTTCAGGTGATGTCTTCTGCAAAGAGGAATTCTCTGCTCTTCTGCCCTGCTGGTCAAAGAGGAAATGGACCCAGGCTGCGCTATCAGTTATATATAGACTCTGATTCAATCATCCTATGTTCTAGTTACTTGACTTTTCCCTGGACAATAGTCTCTGTTGCTTAACATGTCAAGGAGACTTCTTTTGATCTAAAGTTATGTCAGTCATTTATTAACAAATAAGTCATTGCATTAATTTTAGCTTTATGCTTTGAAGATTTCAAGTTACCTAAATTTTATATAGCAACTGGACCCAGTGTCCATTATACAGACTTGGAAACTGAATAGAGCTGGAGTGAGGGTAAAGTCTGGTAAATGTTGAAGTCTTCTTATGAGAGGTCAGTAATCTACCATCCATGGGCCAAATCCAGTATACCACCCATTTTTGTACAGCAACCAGCTCAGAATGGCTTATATTTTTAAAGCGGTTTTAAAAAATCCAAAGGTAAGTACTATTTCATGATGCATAAAAACTATATAAAATTCTAATTTTAGTATACATAAATGGTTGTTTTAGTAGAATCTTACCAGGCTTTGTTTTTACATATTATCTATGACTGCTTTCATACTATAAATGTGTAAATGAGTATTGTGACAAAAATTACATGGGTTACAAAGCCTAAAATATCTGACTCTCTTTACAGAAAAACTTTACTGACCCTTGTTCTATAGCAATTATTCAGGGCAATACCTAAAGCACCAGGCAGAGGATTAAGCCCAGTTAGTCTGGTCAAAGGAAATAGATCCCTAGGAGGAAAGAAACTAATTGTGTTCCTAGGACTTTCTTCCATTCTTTCTAATAGTTGTCATTCTTTTGGTTAATATTATGCCATAGAGCATTAAGACTCTGCAAATTTAAACTGCTAATACATCTCCATGGAACTTTCCATTTCAGATCCTATCTCACCCTCTCATATCATTATTGTTTATACAACTTACCAATTTATCTTTATCTGCATATGTACATGCACATAATCTGTTCCTCAAATAAATTGTAAGCTCCTGGTGGGAGAGAGAAAGAGAGAGAGAGAGAGAGAGAGAGAGAGAGAGAGAGAGAGAGAGAGAGAGAACCTTACACTTCCCCATATTCTTGTATTTCCAAGACCTAGAAGGATATCCTCATCCCAGTTGCTCACAAATTTTGAAGATGATGGTAATCTGCTGGCATCATCTGCAGGGAAAAGAAAGTAAATTCCTACAAAAATATATTTCCACATTTTAAGAATTCTAACAAGGTAGACTTAGATTCAGCTAAAATTATTAGATAAATAGTTCAGTCTGGGAGTTTGGAGAGTACCCAATAAAACATGTGTTCTTTGGTTGAACAGTTGACAAAGAGACCTTTAGAACTCTCTTGATTTCCTTCTCTTTGGGACTGTCTCCCTCCCCGCCCCCCCACGCCCCCCTCCACCCCCCTACAACACACACACACTCACCCACCCATACTCACACACATCTCAATCATTCCTGACATATTCAAAATCAGAGGAGAAACTTCTTGACAGTGAACTAAAAGTAGAGATTTCAGATAAGCATGTGCTAAAGCACAGAGTGAAAAAACAAAATCCAAAAATACTTCTAGCCAATGCAACTTGTATCTTTATATTTCACATCAGATTCTGGGGAAAGAGTGAGCTGCAGTTTTCATTTAATCCAATAAGACACCCATTTGGCAGGATTAACCTTTTCCCTCTTGTTTCTTCATTGTGACTTAGTTGATACAAATTGCTTTCATTACGGCACTAACAGGCTTCTGGCTGGTAGTCTCAATCGGAACCTGTTGCAATAGTTCAGTGTACAAGTGGTCAAGAGGCTGTTAAGGAAAGGAAGCAGGCTTATAAATAATTGCTTACAGACTCTGTATGATGAAACCTTAAGAGAAGCAGAATGATAGGTTACAAACCTTTTTAACTGAAGATGAAAAAATTGAAAATATTCTATGTATTGTATGAAGGAAACCTTGGTATATTTGACTTTAAAATATTTCTCTATATGGACCAAGTAAGGGTAAAGTCGGAAGAAAAGGAAAAGAACTGTGCAACATGGGCTGAAGGACTGGACAAACAGAATGCCAAAGGCATGAGACAGACTTTGAGGAATGATAGGAGAGGGGGAATAAATGGTAATTTTTCACAAAGAATAATAATGAGTACTTTGAATTCTTATCATCTCTTCCCCTTCAGTGCCAGTTGACTGATGATGCAGAAATACAAAACTACTGTGGAGACACTTCTCTTAGCTTGCGTAAGAAACAACCTCAAGAACAATGTATATCTAGGATGTTTGCTACTAATTTGGAACTCATATGTGAGGAAATATTCCTTCAGTAATATCAGTAACCCCATTCAAACCATAAAATGTAACAATGAGCGCATTGAGCATTCTACATTTCCATAATCACTTTGAATATCCCTCGTTGTTCCAACTATGTCTCAGGTTGTAAATTATAATAATGAAGCTGAGGACCTGGCATGGTAAATATCTTCCAAGTGAACCCAGAGCTTAATAACTAGGGGTTTGAGTATACAACTGCACAAATCCTGACAGTGCATAAAACAAAACAAACAAACAAAAAAACAGAGCACGAAGGAGTTTGTATGTATCATGGATAAAGAAAAACATTTTAAAGACTCAGTCCAAAGCAGATTTGGTTACTAAATTCTGTATAAAACAATTCTTGGTCAACACATTTCTACTCATGATAAAAATATCAGCAGTCCATTAGAGAGACACATTTGCTCATTACTTATTCAGCAGACATGACCAAATTAGTGTCTGTTCTTGTGATAACTCTGTTTGATGGATCCTGTTTATTAAAGAATCAATGATTTCATCCTTAGAGAGAGAAGGATTTGCAGTATTGCGTTGGAAAATTTCTTCTATTTATGTTGCTAACATTTTGATCTTCTCTGGAATAGTACACATTGACCATGGTATGAAAATATTTCTTCATGTCATTTTATAGTGTGAACAGTACCCAGAATTTGGAAAATATGCTATTTTACATGAAAGTTGATGAATTTGATTGAGAGCACATAGATAAGGAAGGACCAGAATTGTATGCCCCAAGGTTTTAATCTGCCCCTTCGTTCTTTTGCTCAGGATAATGCATGGCATTCATCCCTTGACTCCTCATAGTTAGACACCAGTAAGAAATGTAAAGCCACCCTCTGAAATTCCCTTTAGAAGTTTTAATAATGGTTTTGATTCTATTACTCTTTTAAAACAATGTTTTTGTTCAAGTGTCACAAAGTCAAATGTCTACAGGAGCCAGGCAGGTAAGATATACAAATGAAGTAGAATGAGTGAGTTGTTATGAAAGGTAAGGGACCCTCAGCCCCAGTGTCTGGGGGATACAGATATCAGGGACTGTGGGAAACTGGAGACACAGACCCAATGTGAGGTTCCAGTGTCCTGAGAGAGAGCAGAGATTCAGATTTTGCATATAAGCCTTCTAAATTTCATTGTGTTTATTTTGGTAACTAATTATAATGTAAAACATTGTCCAGGCCAAAACCACAGACCAAACCCAGCATGTCTGTGGCCTGTGTCTAGCCTGAGGGACAGCTCACTTCCTTTTTGTATTGCCAGATTGAGCTGCTGCTTGGATTGGCTTCTAGTGTATCAGCGATCAATCGCATTAAGGAAAGTGCAAGAATGTTTCGGTAATGCCAACGTACATGAAACTGGCCTCTCCAGAAGGCTACTGGGCAGGACAACTAACTTGAAATTGAGAGTTATGTTGTGTACTAGAACACAGGCTCTGGGGAAGTTGCCTGGGTTTGAATTCAGGCTTTTTCACTTACCAGCTATGTGACCTTGTTCAAGAAATGTAATTTCTTCATGGCTCAGTTTCACATCTATAAAATGGAGATAATGACAGAATTTATTATTCATGTGTTGACTACGTATATAGTACTTACAATAATATCTAAGCTGGTACTGTCTTAGATATTTGCTATTATTATTCACAAATCAGAGTGTTGGGGGAAAGTAACAAACTTACATGTCTGTCTCACAATTGACAGCTATGGATACCATAAGTGGCCTCAGAAAACTTTCCTGTTCAGGCAGAACAGGTGGGAGCATCAGGCTTCCTGTGGTAAATTTCCACTATTTTGTCCTTAGCACCAGATGCCATCGCTTTTTTAAAATGTCATAATTGCATATTTTAATGAGTGGAGTGTATACAACAAATTTTTTGAAATACTAAAAATACTAGCAATTAATAGTATGGCTATTTTTTTTATTTTCCTTTCTTTGAAGATCAACCACTTGAAAGTCAGGGACATTCTGTTCCAGCGTTGCAAGGCAGAGAAATCAAAGGACTTTTTTTCCTCCTTTCTGGGTTAGTGAAGCATGGAACTTATTGACAGATGCTCAAGCTTGATATAAGTTGCCCTGATATTTCATTCCAGTTTGTTTCCACATTCAATGATTCTGGAGGTTTTTATTTTTTAAAAGGTACCCAAAATTCTTTTCTCAAATATGATGGGTGGACCACATGCATCAAAATCATGTGAGGTCTATGAAAATTACGTATTCCCAAGCTCACCCCAGACCTACTGGGTGAAGAGGGGATTTAGAATTTGGGTACATGCAGTTTTAATATACAATTCAGGATTTGTCATAAACAGAATTTGAGAACCACTGACATATAGGATCTGTTAGTGTATTAATACAAGTAGAATTATTGAAACAGGAAAAATATTCCTACTTTATTTATTCATAAATCAATATACTTCAAAATCTCAAACTGGCATGGTTAATCTGCTTTAAGAAATAGTTGCCTACAAGTCCTTATAAACATAACCAATGGACATAAGACACTGGGGCTTAGGGGAGGCCAGGGGATTGTCAAGGGTGAGGGGGGAAAAAGGACACATATGTAATACCCGTTGTAATACTTTAAGCAATAAAACAATAAAAAAATAAAATAAAATAAAAAGAAATAGTTGCCTTATAAATTCTAAATGTGCTTTCCCATGAGTGCACTCAGTGATTTTCCTTTTTTTTACTTTAAATATTTACAGTTTATTATGTTCAATTGTATGTCAATAGAGCTGTTCAAAAACTGTATTGGAAAGCAAAAATAACAAAATAAATAAACTGTTAAAATAATATATAAACTAACATTAGTTTTTGCTTTATTTTTATTTTCTTATTGAATTTATTAGGGTGGCAGTGGTAAATAACATTATATAGGTTTCAAGTGTACAATTCTATAATACGTCACCTGTATATTGTATTAATGATTTTTCATAGAGTCACTTTTTCATCTGCCTTTGAATCCTGGGGAGGGAGCCAAGAATGAGTCTTACTCAAAAGTTAGTGAAAGCACTTAGCTTATATTAGGCGCGAGGTGTTGTGTTTTGCAGCACTTAAAACAGAAGTTCAGCTAGCATTTAATCCTGTTGTGTTTCTGAAAAGAGACTACATCTATGGGGCTAAAGCATTTCAAACCCAATGGATGGCTTGGGAACTATCATCTGTAAATAATGTATTTGCTTCATACCATTTTTCCTTTTAAATTACACTTTATCCTAAAAAGAAAAATCATAATTAAAATTAAACACTAATATAGGGTAGAATTTAAATTATATATTAAATTTAGAAACATGACAATTTTTAAAATGCATTACATCAGGAAATGGCATTTCAAATATGGACGATCCACAGACAAACTTCTGGAATTCTAACTTAAGTTTGGCGCCATTCCTCATCCTGCAGCCACTGTTTCCCATCAGCATCATTCAGTACAAACCTAACACTCTATGTATTATGTGTGTGAATTTGGGTGTTGATGTTGTTGTTGTTGTTTTGAGATTCTATTTTAAGACAAATAAATATCTGTTTAAATTTAAAACAATAATCATTGTTTTAAGCAAAATAAGCCAGTCAGAGAAAGACAAATACCATATGGTCTCACTTATATGTGGAATCTAATGAACAAAATAAACTGATGAACAAAATAGAACCATAGGCATGGATACATGGTACAGATTGACAGATGTCAGAGTAGAGATGGGTGGGGCAGATGGAATGAAAGAAGGTGAAGAAATAGCTAGATAACTTATATGCATAACCCATTGACACAGCCAACAGTGTGGTGAGGGCCAGAGGGAAGGTAGAGCAGGTCTAGGTGGAGGTGGGCAAAGGGGAGAGAAATGGGGGACATCTGTAATAATGTCAGCAATAAAAAATATATATATTTTTAATGATTGGTAAATCCCCAAAGAGGCATGCCCAATGTTTTATTACAAAAGAGCTATTTATCCTTGTTGTCTGAAAATGAATATAATATTACATTGCTATTATACTGTTATGGTAAAATGTCTCTGCTTATTACATGTCTATTATGCATCATTCATTAGTATTATTGCCACATTAAACTGTAGTTGTTTTGTTGATGACAGCTACTCCTTTTAGTCAACTATATACTCTACTACTCATGATATTTACATCTTATAAAAAATTATGAATGTATTCAGAACAATAGTCAAAATTAATTTAACAAAAATCTAGAAAGGTAAAGTTAAAATTCTTCTTGAATGGTTGTCACCAGTTTAATTAAGATAATGAATATCTATAAAGTTGTGTTTATTATGCATAAAGTTTTCACTACTTTTTCTGTGTATTTATTGTATATTGACATATAAAGATATATCCATTCTAATATTGTCATATGTTTTATTCACCATTATATTAGGATATAGACTGGATTTCAATGATAGCTTTCTGCAAATATTTATGAAAATATCATAAGTAAACTAGGTAGGTCTGGTGAAATGCTTCCTAAATTTGTACTAGATTGGTTCTACAATGCTTCATTAGACATAGGTTGAAAACAATTATATGTAAATTATGTTGGGAAATGAGGGGCAGAGAAATGCCATCTGATTGGCCGACATTTAGTAGGCATTAATGACCACCAACTAATAACCCACCTCCCAGGAGACAAATTCAAGGAACCATGTCCTTCCATATCTTAAGTGTTAGGTAAATGCAAAGAGATGACTTGCTGTGAAACTCTACACCTGGGACCACATTTCTACACCTGGTCAACTTCACACTTCTTATCAGTAACCTCTTTCTCCAAAGTTTATTCTGGGTCAAAGATTAGAACTAATCTTTACTTCTATACTTAACATTCTTTGGACCCTTATTTTACAGGTGAGAAAACTAAGAGCCTGTGCTCTTAATAATTGTAGCATATAATTGGAAGCATCTTTCTTTCTTTTTGTTTCTTCCTTTTTTTCTTTGGTAAATAATTTAATTTATTAATCTTTTACATTTAGTTGGAATTCTTCTTTTTGGTAAAAATATTTGCATTATACATAGATACACACTACCGTATTGTAGGTAAGTAACTTAACATGTTTCTCTTAAGTTCCAAATGTAGATATTTGTATCTTTCTGGGAATGGGAAGCATCCTTTCTTATGTAGAAAAAAACTAGTGACTGGTAGTATAATATCTTGGACTTAGGAATCACGCTAGTCACTTAGTCAATATTCTACTTCAGAATATTAATATGATTATTGTATATAAACCCTTACTTTTTCAAAGTGAACATTTGATTATTCTAACTCCAAAGTAAGTAGGCTCAAATTGCTTACATTTATTTCAATATTTAATATTAGAAGTGTTTAAGTCTTTATTTATAAGTTTGGTGAAGTTTTTATAACCAGAAATACACTAAAAACTTAACTCTTGTTTATATCAGTCAATGGTAAAATTGATGTTGTGATATGTCATTTCACTTAAAGTCACAGTTTCAAAGAATGAAATTAAGTGAAAATTTACTGTATAACAAAAGGATCACATTCCAAGGAAGAAATGGGGCACTTTCATTTTGTACATGTTGAATTGAGAGTGCTTGTGTTGGGCATCCACGTGGAAATGTTCAGATGACAACTGGATGTTTACATTGTATCCTTATCACTGGCACAGAATTGGTACCTCTCTGTTATGTAGACACATATGAGAGAACCATGCAACCTGAAGAGGGAAGTGGGCCTGGCAGCTCAGTCAGCCTTCTCCCAGACTGATGCTGGTCCTGCACCAACATGAGCATAGTTTCCTCTGCTCTAAGTAAAATCTAAGGCATCATCCCTTTGCTCTTGTGCTGCTTTTCTGGAAAATGCTGGAAGGATATAATATGTCTTCTCTCTGATCAGGATTATGTTTAGCTAGTGACTTTGTGCATACAAATGACACAAATGAAGCTAATATGCACGCATTCAATTAAAAACATCCAATTAAGAAAAACAAATAAACCATTAGCTATCTTGAGATACTAGCATTACAAATTATTACTAATATAACTGGATACAGCTCTCTGGTAGGCATTCCATAAAAATCATTAAACTCTGTCCATCATATAAAAGATTTTAGAGAACAGAAGTTCAATTATTAATGGCCAACAGACGTAAGCAACTGCTCCGGGCTAAAGTATTCAACATGAACAAATATATGAATATGAAAGTATGTAATTTGAGGAATGTTGAGCTTAGAGAGTTTTACATGGAGACAAATAAAATATAGAGAAGCAGTCATCTCCCTTTCAAACCACCAAGAAAACTCAATGAGGACACAAAATGTTAGCTGTGTAGAATGATGAGTTTAAATATTTGGGAACAGAAGAATTTTCATATAAAAGAATCAGCCCAGAATGGTTTGTAGGAAGGACTAGGATCATCTGAAAAAAGGAGAACTGTGTAAGTTTTCTTGGGGAGAGATACTATGCATATTCTAGAATTAAAAATGCCTTTCTATTTCAAGTGAGAGAAATAAGTTGTATAAGAAGAGGAATTCCTGAACAACAAGGAAATTATTTTCATCCAAATATCCTTAGTGGTGAAAAAATAAAAGGGACTGAAAAGAATCCAGGACATTTTCAGTACTACAGTATTTCTGCCACAAATTGTTGGTACAGTAAACATGTTTATAACTACAACTGAACAACCTTCACCATGAGTAACTACAGGGCAGAACAGGTTTTGCAAATTTTAGCTTGTAAATAGAAATTTACCAGGCTGGAATTATTTTATTACCTGTAAAAATTAATAATAATGTTTATTTTAAAAGACCATCTAAATAAAGTCAGTGATTTTTTATTATTATACAAGTCAGAAAAACAATATACAATTGTGACTTAGAATTGAGTACATTTTTTTTTAATATATATTTTATTGATTTTTTACAGAGAGTAAGGGAGAGAGATAGAGAGTTAGAAACATCAATCAGCTGCCTCCTGCAAATCTCCCACTGGGGATGTGCCTGCAACCCAGGTACATGCCCTTGACCCGAATCGAACCTGGGACCTTTCAGTCTGCAGGCCAACGCTCTATCCACTGAGCCAAACCGGTTTCGGCTGAATTGAGTACATTTTTAATCTTCCTCAATCTGACCTGAGAGGGAATCATTTCTCATATGCCATTATATGACAAATAATAATAATAATTGCAATAACAGGACAACTTTTACTGAGCACATACTATGTGCAAGGCATTGTTCTAATGTTTTGATGTACTAAGTTACCTAAACCTCACAATTCCCTTTGAGGAGGTACCTTATGTGTTTGAAGAAGTCAGTACTACCTACAGTTTTAGGCCCTGGGACTTTTCTGGTAAATATTATTTAATGTGTGTTGAGTATTAACAGGGAGCAGGGCACACTATAAGAACTTCATATCTTAAATTCAGATCCTCAAAAAGAAATTTAAGGGGGCATTCTCAAATAGTTATATTAATTGAATTTGAAAGATTTTTAATGAGGAGGAGAAAATTTGGCAGATGGAGAGTAGGGAAATTTTAGAGCTGAGTTAAATTTGACTTAGAAGAAGACAGGAAAAAGGATATTGAGGGACCTGGGGAAAATCTGGTAGAGGATAGGGACTAATCTTTAAAATAAAGCCATGACAAACACAATAAAGTCAAACACTCCCGTGTTTTATGATTTTATAACTTGGGTTTTCACAAGGGCAGTGTGGTGCTGAAAAAAGGGTTCTGGAAAGAGTCCAAGAAGCTGAGTTTTCACCTTTGCTCTGCTATTTATTGGCTGTGTTGGCTACAAGTCTCTCTTCTTCCCTGAGCTTTTTTCTCTCAATCCTAAAATAAGACCAATGATATGTAGGTGTTGTTGTGAATATTAGTTAGATAATGTGCTTTTAAAACTGTAAAATGCTATACAAATGAAAGGTTTTCAGGTTGTTACTGAACATTATTCTTTCTTTTCTTGATCCTTTGTCTTGTTGGCATAACAAAGTATCTTGCCATCAGCTTAGGATCCAGTTATGCTGAGCTTTTGAAATTCTTAAGTAGAAAGGCAAGTTAGATGACCCAGAGAGAAAGTGTTTCTGCGCCTGATGCAGGACTGAATTTCTGAACCCATATTTCATCAACCATATGCTCAGATTACCAAGTCCTAAGTCAATAGACTCTTTCAGTCAGCTCAGCCCATCTCCGCCAGTCATGGAATCTATCCTTGCAAGGTCCTAGGCAAGGGATAAGACTGAACTTGAAATTAAACACAACCTAACAACAGACCATGCAAATGACCAGCTTAATAAATCTATATTGTGGAAAGAGATTGTGTGTTTTCTGATCCCAGTATCTAAATCTTGAAGAAGTTTAGGTGCTGGCTGTTAGGTTAACTGAACGTTACTCTGTATATCATAGAGTCCAATCCCCCTCCTCACCACCCTGTCCCCGTGAACTCAGTTGTATGGGAGGGTAGGTATGGTATAAAGCCAAGTGCAGGGGAAACAGAGGGGTCAGTCTGTGTCTTTTAGTTACAGTGGTGATGGCTGGAGTCAGTAAAATATATAAGTTGTACCCAAGGTAATGCAAGGCTAGAACCAGGGGTAACAGTAGAGAATCACACAATGTCCCCATTGGGGCCAGAACTAAAGCCTGAGCCACGGTCCAGAGTGAAACAGGACAGAGTGACTGAGCCAATGAGGGTGGGCTATGACAGCTGGTGGGAAACCAGCCTAACAGAATTTTCAGTGTGCTGTGCTGACACTCAGAATAGGTGTATTAAAAGAGGCTACAATAAAAGATGATATAACTAAAGTGCATATAAATATATATTCCTTTTTCTAAAATTTTAATAAATACCACTACACATAAATGTTTCAATAAATAATTACTCAATTATTGACAATGGGGCCAGCAGCACTAGGCACCATTGTGGCAACATCACCATGACCACTGGATAGGATGCTGAACCTTCAGATTGTTATGATCAGTTGAGTTTTCTCATTGTTTGCCTTGTGAGCAGTCAAGAGTCCATGCCACATTTTCAAAATTGCTGATTTAGAAAAGTCACTAAAAAAAAAAAAAAAGAGAGAGAGAGAGTAAAAAGTTAATGCCAAAAAAGGAAAATCAGAAAGTCCTGCGGGGTGGGAGTGGCGGGGGAGGGGGGTGGTCAATCGGGAGAAAAAGGAGACATAGGTAATACTTTAAACAATAAAAAAAGGAAGTATGTTATGTTTAGTTTATTCTTGATATTTGTGCATTTAATCTGAAGAACTGTGGTCAACAATAAATATGTTTTCTCTTAACATCTTTTTCTTTTATTATAAATAGATTTCTAAACAGATTATCAGTTTGTCATTTTTAACAATCATGTTTTGTGTTTTATCTTTTAATTTTAAGAAAAATTAAGTGGCATATTATTTGCATTACTATAAGGAAAAGCAATTCCAATGATAACCACAATACATTTTATTATTTTGTAGGTGTAAAAATTAAAGTAATTAGTTTTCTATCTGGGCCAATTGAATTGTGAATGGATTAATTATTATAAAATAAAAGTAACATAATATAAATATTAATTAAACACCCAAATGCTGTTCTATGATCATTTGCCAAAACTCAGTAATTTTTATAATTCTCTTAATTAACAGTGGTATTTTTGGATATAGTATTGAAGTTAGTGTAAATTATTTTTCATTAAAAAAATCAAGTTTTTTTAAAAAAGAAAGTCAGAGATAATAAGATAGTAGGAGGAATGAAATCAACTAAAAACTTTGACTAGTGAAATGAAGTCAAATAGGATGAGCACCTGAGAAAAAATATAACTGACCCTTAGAGACTGGTTAATTAAACCTAGGAGGAAAGGCAAAATCGAGGTGAGTCAATGGAATATTTACTATCGATGCTGCTTACAACTTTCAGTATCTTGAAATTTTCATTGATAATTTCGATCCTTAAGTTCTAATCATCTCCACAAGGTTGCAAACTAATATAAATATTTGACAAAATGTTTTAAACAATACTACAAGCAATAACTTTTTAAAAATGCAATGAGAAACAGAAATTGGAATGCAGAAAATAAATAATGTTCATCTTCATAAATTCTGAGATTTATTCGTAACTACCCCTGTCTTAGGTAAAATGAGAGGGGAAGATGAAAGGCCTGGCCAGGTGGATCACTTCAGTTCTTCAGCGGAGCATAGGTTCAGAGTTGCTAGGTGGAGGAGCTAGGCTGTCATGCAAAGGTTACTGCACTGTCAGTGAAGGGGGTATCTTCAATTATTTATGTCAGGGGGTCTTGGCCTGTTATCGAAAAGGAGTATGTTATTATGTAGCTGACAGAAGTCCTGGCTTTAGCTTGAACCCATGACTTCGGATCATTTGGTGTCAATGTTATTTCCGCCCTAAAGGGAGAAAAACAGAGTGACATTTTTCAAATTGTGGAGAAAAGAATTACACCGAATGTGTATAAACAATTCTTAGGATTTTTATGGTATTATTTTAAAATAAAATCAATTACTTCCTTCTTCCTTTTTTCTAAAAACTTATGCCAAGATAATAATAATAATATTAAAAGGATGTGGAATATAATATAATATGGCAGGATAAGAAAATATATTAATTAGCATGATTTTTCTCTCACTCACCATCCACCCCTCCTACCACGCTTCTGCTGTTAGGCTCAGAGAGGTGGGTCCCTGTTTGGCCCACTGGAAGATTATGAAAACTTTACTGCTAATCAAACGAGACATCTTAATTTTTAAGCTTAAATTTTAAAAAGAAAGGTTTAAGAGGCAGAAAAAAGGAGTCAGGGAGGAAAAAAGAATTCTGTCTGTTCTTCCTGTCCTCCCCATGGAGATATGAGAAGGGAAGAAAGAAAGAGAAAAGTTAGAGGCAGGTATAAGTGTGGAGACCCCTATGCCTTCTGCCTCCTTTTCCAGTGGAGTGGAGAGTTGGGGAAAGGCACCCCATAAACACATCTATCTCTTCAAGTGTCTTCTTTCTCCTTCTGATCCCTAAAGTGTGATAATCCAAAAGCAGAGAATCTGTGCCTTCTGTTCCAGGGGAGGTCAGAGGAAATGTCAAGCTTCCCAGGAAAGAAAGCACACTCCCCGATTCAGTTGTTGCAACTAGTCAAGTACAAACATAGCATGGCGGTAGGCAGGAGAGGGCTGCAAAGGCCCTTGCCCCTGGTTTGGGTCCTACAGCTGGACAAAGGGCTATCATATTGGAAGGATATGGCATGGGCATTCCCCACTAGAAACCTATTGAGTCTATGGCTACATCTCAGCCAATTGTCACCTGCAGGAAGTTGAGTTATCTTCCCAAGACCATCTCTTTGTCCTCTGAAGGACTGCGATTTATGACCTGTGCTGAGGACCTGGCAAGTCCAACCAAGGCTAAGAAGCTAATACTTCTTCATTGCCCACACTGTGAGAAAGGGACAGAATGCGAACATCTCGAAAGGACTGAGGTGAAAACCTGAGAAGGCCCTGAGCCTATGTGATGTGACAAGACCAATTTTCTACATCAACTTAAAAAAAAACGTAGTGCAAGAGCAACCATAGACAATACGTTATGGACTGAGCATGGCTGTGTTACAATGAAACTTTATTTAGAAAAAACAGGCAGTGAGCAGGATTTGGCCAACCCCTGGCCAGACTGCTCTTTCCTTACATTTGATCCCCATATATAATCATGTCCCTGCCTAATTGTCACAAACAGCACCTTATCAATGTGGCCTTCCTCGACTTTCCCCATAAAATAGGAGCAATTTTAACCTCTCCTTGCCCTCATCCCTGCCCCCCACATATTCACAATCAGTCACTTCCCATCCCCACTCCAGTGCCCTACT
Organism: Myotis nattereri; assembly: GCF_964212035.1. Lineage (NCBI taxonomy): Eukaryota > Metazoa > Chordata > Mammalia > Chiroptera > Vespertilionidae > Myotis > Myotis nattereri. The sequence goes on along the minus strand of NC_138081.1, from coordinate 68,488,028 downwards.
CAGCCTTATTTTTCTTCATAGCAGCATTACCTGACACACGATACATTTATTTGTAAGGGATTTTGTTTCTTTGCTGTGTCCCTGGGGCATAGAACAGTGATTCAGATTGAATGAATCAACGGGCTCTGGGCCAAGAAGGCAAGAGGTCCTTCTGGCTTCTAGTAAAATCCAGTATAACCCGTTAGCAAGTCACTTAACCACTAATATTATAAATGTCTATTTGTAAAATGGGGAAAAATAAGATATGCTGTAGATTGCAAATCAAATGATAAATATAAAATAACAACCACAAAACCTATAAAAATAGAAATATAAGTTTTGTTTTTTCTTGTTGTACCCTAATCTCTTTTAGAAAAACATAAGTACTTTATAAATCAAAGAACTTTTACTTACTCAAAGTTCTAAATGACTTCTTTATGGTAACTTTCTCCATTTCAAACTGTATATACAGGAAAAAAAATGGAAAATTTCAGGAATCATTTAAAGATTCAACCTAATTGATTTTTCCCTTTTCCCAACCATCCCTTAATAATCTAAGCATTCACTGCAGAGATCACATAGAGGCCATCCTTTGGGCCTCCGTTTTATAATTTAAGAACTAAAAGTTGTTAAATTTTATTTAATTAAATCTAGAGTTGCATCATCCACCAACCTGTTTCTGATTTGTAAGCTATGACTTATACTTATATTTATAAGACATTTATTTTTTTATTTTTTTAAATATATTTTATTGATTTTTTAGAGAGGAAGGGAGAGGGATAGAGAATCAGAAACATCGATGAGAGAGAAACATCGATCAGCTGCCTCCTGCACACCTCCTACTGGGGATGTGCCTGCAACCAAAGTACATGCCCTTGACCAGAATCGAACCTGGGACCCTTTAGTCTGCAGGCCGACGCTCTATCCACTGAGCCAAACCGGTTAGGGCTATTTATAAGACATTTAAAATGAAAAGCTTGGAGGCCAGAATATTATTATTTAATGTTTTCAACTTCTATTCCCTTGTACAATAAAAGCAATATTTGCTTTTATTAATTCTAAAGTGATCAAGTTTTAGAGAAGCACAAAGTTCTAATTAACTGCAAACCCTCATCTCCCACAGAAAGTGTGGCCTCTCCAAACATAGTGGAATGAGCATTTCTTATATCTGGGTGGAGAACTGGAGTGTTATTTGCCAGGAGAGTAGCTTTAGGGGTCAGAGAACCTGGAATGAGGGAGTGCGGCGAATCAAAAAATGAACTCCAAAACAACTCCAGCAGAGTAAGGCCCATTTTGCCTGCTACCCCTGAGCATGAATTGTTTTGTTCAATTAGCAAACATAGGATCTGAGATTTTCTTGGCTGCTGTACAACTCAGATTGCTGCTGTAGTGCCAGCCAAATAATTATCCAGGAGCTATAGTTTACAATTGGAAGTGAATAATTTACTATAGACATTAAATTTTAGATGCCTTTAGGATATCCAAGTGGAGATGTCAAAGAGGCATATATATATATAGAAGCCTAAGCAACCATTATGACTGAAGAACCAGAACGACCAGAATGCCTGGAACAACCAGTTGACCAGTTGCTATGACACACACTGACCACCAAGGGGCAGCTCAAGGGAGCTGTCCCTTGGTGGTCAGTGTGCTCCCACAGCCACCCTCCCGCAGCTGGCTGGCGGCGTCGGCAGCTGTTCCTTCCGCACCTGGCCCAGCGGCCATAGCCTCCTCTCCCAACCCCACTGGGGCCGGCCTTGGGCTGGGCTGGGGAACCGGAGTGGGTGGTGGCAGACATGGCCCCTTTCCCAGGAGGGGCGAGGGCCGGTTCCCTCCTTCAGGCCAGTAGCCAACCTCCTATGCCCTGTCCCTTCCCCCAGATGACAGGCCCCAATCAGCCTGGCCCTGATCCACCCTGATGGCTGGACAGGCCTAAGGACCCCACCCATGCACAAATTCATGCACTGGGGCTCTAATATATGAATAAAACCTGAAAGGTATGAAAAGACATATAAATTTGGGAGTCATCAGGATTAGATAACTCTTAAGTCACAAGAGTAGAATAAGATCACCTAGAGAGTGGCTGTAGACGTGAGACAATGATTTGAAAGCTACCATTTAATTTCAATATATGTGGGGTAGGGAAAAAGTAGGTTTATAGTTACTTGTATGGAAAATACAATAATTAATAATACAAGAATAAACTCTGTTTTGTGCACTCACACTGTAAATCTACGTTTACCCACCCCTGTGTATGACAGATTTTAGACTCCGAACTTTATACTCTTTGTCTCTAATCTTACAACATTCTACTTAAGGTATTTATTCACCAATTTTACACATAAGGAAATAAAAAATTAAGCATTAAATGACTTGTCTGATGCTACTTAGCTAGTGACAGAGTGCAAGTATGCCTGCCGCAGTGGTCTGAGGCTTGTCTGTTCTGCCATGACAAAAGAAGTAGAAATACAAAAAATGCAAACATCAGCTCTGCATATTTGAATATTAAGAAGGCAGTAGAATTATCCCAGGAGGCTGCATGGTAGCACTAACATGATCATTGGGTGGGGACCTCTGCTCTAAGTTTCATCTACACTTCAGTGAGGTGCCTCTTGAAGGAAACCACTAGGCTGGTGAACCATGATAATGCTATCATGGAACTTCCTCCTCGATTTCCTGAATTTAACAAACTCTCTCATCATGAATAAGCAGAACGTTTATAGTTGAAGAGCAGATGAAGAAGCAGCCACTGCAGAGGAATTTATGCATCAGTGCCATGCATTTTAGGCCAACGAAGATTACTAAAGAGTAGATGATCCTATAGGACACTGAACAACCCTTTATTAAATCCCAGGAAATGAACCTCATGACTGAAAGTTGAATATGAATCATTTCAAACAGCACTGAGACAGACAATATTACTCAGCAGTAGATGGGACCCACAATGCCACTAAAATCCATTTAGTGTCGCATTCACCTTCATAAATGTATTGGTTCTAAGTAAGTGTTTTGGTTGACTGATAGTCTCACATTACCTTGTTTCCAGTGGCTTCTCAAAAAGGCAGTCATGCCAACTGCCAAAGAGCAATGAGGATAAGGAAAAGCCTGGTCCCTTCCTTCCCTTTCTTTCTATGGGCCTGGGCTGAAAGGAATAATCACTTATTTTTTTCACTACAAAGTCAAAGGGGCACATCACTCCATGCTGGAGAGTGAGTAGGTACTTACCTGGATATGAGAAACTCCACTTACCCCATTCATGAAGCCACACCTTGAAGTTACAGCCTGATTACGGTTATGAGGAAACCAAGGAAGGGAAGTTGTATTTGGGGCCTGTTGAACAAGATTGTCTTGGTGGAAATATTTGGGTCATGCTGGTCTGGATGAAACCTAGTGGGAGTGGTTGGAGGTTTTGGATGAATAATAGGGAATTGAGTGATTCCAGGGTCTTTCCTCATCCTCCTTCTATGTTTCCCAAACCCAGGGGATGCTTCCATGGAAGCTCATCCTCTGAGACAAGGTACCATGATGATGAGTACATACCCAATGGGAGAGTGTTGCTATGGAGAGTTTGAAATGGAATATGATAATAATCCTTAGGAGAATAAAAGGATGCACTTGGCATTAGTCTGGTCACTCCTTTTAGGGATTTTGCTTCCTTATCACTATATTGCCATCTTTTAAAGTGCCACAACCAAATTGTATCACGTTTATATTCCCCACAACACCCACTGTGTCACACTGTGGGCACAGAGCAAATGTTTGTGGAATGGAATGCTAAAGGTCACCCTGCTGGCCAATCAACGAAAGCACCAGGATTCAGGGTCTGATGCTCTGTTTTGGAAACTGCACTAATCTTGCACTTTTCTTCTGCTTCTCCCTTTTTTGTTGTTGTTGTTAATACTTTCCGGAGGATATTTTTCCATTGATTTTTAGGGAGAGTGGAATGGAGGTGTGTGTGTGTGGGGGGGAGTAGGGGGCGGCGGACAGAGGGGAGGGGGGAGGGAGAGACATCGACTGGTTGCCTCCCACATGCAACCTGACCAGGGCCAGGGATTAAGCCTGCAACTAAAGTATGTGCCTTTGCCTGGAATTAAACCTGGGACACTTCAGTCTGTGGTCCAATGCTCTATCCACTGGGCAAAACTGGCTAGGGCATTTTTCCCTCCCTTTCTTGATAGACTTTAGTCATTTTGCATCTCCAACATCATGATTATTATCTCTCTGGGAGTATTTATGGGCCAGGAAAAACTGGAAGTAACTACTATAATCTACATAGTCACATTCTTCTTCCCTTCTTTGTGAAGAATATTCTTTGTGCTTCCGACATATTCATCTCCTTTTTATCTTATTAGCTGAGTGTCAGATAGAAGGGAGTAGATGATGTTATATAAGCATATAGATAAGAGATTGACTGGGAGGTTTGAGGAAGGGGGATTTGGAGTCAGTGATCAGGGCTGGGCTTTCTAAAGAGAGTGATGGAGTTATTGGAAAAACTGATGAGAGGTGGGGAAAAGTGGGGTGAGGGGATTTTGAAATAGGTGAAGAGAAATATGGGGAAGTGTTTCTATGCTCAGTGTTTTATCTTCCTTTAAATTATCTTAAAAATAATTCAGAAAATATCTAAATTGATCTCCCAGGCTTTGAGAGCTAGGGGTGTGTGTGTGTGTGTGTGTGTGTGTGTGTGTGTGTGTGTGTAATTGTGTTGAGAATAAAAAGGCTCAGTTTTATTGGGGTATAGTCCATATATTTTATATTGGCTTTACTAACGTTTTGGTTTACTAACATGTTGGTAAGTTACTTAATAGAGATTTTATCATTAAAAATTGCATACCAAAAGGAACTTAGTTTGTGCCATTGGTCATAAAACCAGAAACAGTGCAGTGGTCACTGTAGGTAGAATTGAGACTATGGGTGTGTGAAAATAGAATAACAGAGTTACATAAAAAGAGCAGATGACAAGGCCAGAGGTTACCCTGAAAGTTGAACATGTTTGACTCAGAGCTGGTGAGAAGGAGATACTACAATCACAGGTTTATAAGTTGCTGTTGGACTAAGTATATGTTTGCTAAAACACAGTCAAAGAACCCATTCTGAGTTTAAAACAAAATACTTGGTCCTATTTTGAGAAACACCATCCTTGTATTGAGACTATGCTTACCTACCTTCTACATAAACCTCTGAGACTTAATTAGTATCCCTTGCATGTTTTCATTGTTAGTATTATTATCTTGGCTCTGATGGGTCCTTGGGGAGAGGATTACTCCCCACTGTCCTTACCTTAAAGTCTTTGTTTTGATTCTTTTTAATTTCTCAGGTAGTAGTCTTTAGGTTGACCAGAAAAAAAAAAAAGAAGAAGAGTTGGCATCAAAACGTTCTACAACCAGATGACTTAGAGATGTGGCCCACGTCTGTGTCAAACCTCAGTGCCTCAGATGGAAGGTAATGTGTCCTATTAGTCAGCTGTGATTGACACTATCTCACTGGGCTCCCATGTCAAGCAACTCTCTCTGAGGGGGAAAACAAAATCAGTTTTTATTGGTTATTGATGTGTGTTTTAATTAAAAAAAAAAAAAAAAGGCTTGGCCTGGCAATTCGCTCAGAAACACACTCAATATGCTTGACCTGCCCTAAGGTAATACTTTTTAGAAGTATTCTGATCCAAATTTATTCTCTTTCTCTTTTTGAGGAAGAGGGATGGGTAGTTAGTTGAAGGAAGAGAACAGGCTGGTAGAATAGAAAGAAGCCCAGAGGGTGGAGACTGAAACAAAATAGTAACTTTAACTGCTTTGCAAAGCTTATTCATTAATCACAAAATATTAATTGTGAGTAATTGGATAAAGTACACACTTTGTCACTAGCTCTTCAGTTCACAGATCAAATTATAAGGAGTTTTTTGAAAAGAAAAGGTGAACTTTTGGTAAAGTTCTCAAAATATTTACAACAATATTTAAATTCTAAAATAGAATACCTAAATTAAAAATACTGGGGCCTAACCGGTTTGGCTCAGTGAATAGAGCATCGGCCTGGGGTCTGAAAGTTTCCCAGGTTCGATTCTGGTCAAGGGCATGTACCTTGGTTGCAGGCACATCCCCAGTAGGGGGTGTGCAGGAGGCAGCTGATCAATGTTTCTCTCTCGTTGATGTTCTAACTCTCTATCCCTCTCCCCTCCTCTCTGTAAAAAATCAATAAAATATATTTAAAATAAAAATACTGGGGACATTCTTCCTTACCTCAAATATTGTTCCCATTGTAGAAATAACATTTGAAACATATGAGAATATATTTAGAAACTCCTGATTGCCCAGTTTCTAATTTTTAAGAATTTGACAATATTTTTCTCATTTTTCAACATTAATGCCTCATATTTTGCATTTAAGTGTTCATTTGGTTCACTTGATGTTTTTGTTTTTTGTTTTTTTGCAGTTTTGGAATTTTCTCTTCGCTTGAACATGCTGATTTTTGCCTAGACATTTCTGTATATGGTTTAATAATACTTTTACACATACTATTAAAGAGTGACAGATGTAATCCATGGAATAAGAAAGGCTCACTAGATTGGTAGAATCAACATCATTAAAATGTCCATACTACCCAAAGCAATCTATAAATTCAACGCACTTCCCATTAAAATACCAACGGCATACTTCAGAGATCTAGAACGAACTCTCCAAAAATTCATCTGGAATAAAAAAACACCCCGAATAGCTGCAGCAATCCTGAAAAAGAACAAAGTAGGTGGGATCTCAATGCCAGATATCAAGTTGTATTACAAAGCCACTCAAAACTGCCTGGTACTGGCACAAGAATAGGCATATAGATCAATGGAATAGAATAGAGAGCCCAGATATCGGCCCGAACCAATATGCTCAATTAATATTTGACAAAGGAGGCAAGAACATACAATGGAGCCAAGATAGTCTCTTCAATAAATGGTGTTGGGAAAATTGGACAGATATATGCAAGAAAATGAAACTAGACCACCAACTTACACCATACACAAAAATAAACTCAAAATGGATAAAGGACTTAAATGTGCGACAGGAAACCATAAAAATTCTAGAAGAATCCAAAGGCAACAAAATCTCAGACATATGTTCAAGCAATTTCTTCACTGATACAGCTCCTAGGGCACTTGAAACTAAAGAAAAAATGAACAAATGGGACTACATCAAAATAAAAAGCTTCTGCACAGCAAAAGAAACCATCAACAAAACAACGAGAAAACCCACTGTGTGGGAAAACATATTTGTCAATGTCATATCTGATAAGGGCCTAATCTCCAAAATTTATAGGGAACTCATACAACTTAACAAAAGGAAGATAAACAATCCAATCAAAAAATGGGCAAAGGACCTAAATAGACACCTTTCAAAAGAGGACATTCAGAAAGCCAAGAGTCATATGAAAACATGCTCAAAGTCACTAATCATCCGAGAGATGCAAATCAAAACAACAATGAGGTACCATCTCACACCTGTCAGACTGGCTATCATCAACAAATCAACAAACGACAAGTGCTGGAGAGGATGTGGAGAAAAAGGAACACTTGTGCACTGCTGGTGGGAATGCAGACTGGTGCAGCCACTATGGAAGACAGTATGGAGTTTCCTTAAAAAACTGAAAATGGAACTCCAATTTGACCCTGTGATCCCACTTCTAGGAATATATCCCAAGAAACCAGAAACACCAATCAGAAAGGATATATGCACCCCTATGTTCATAGCAGCACAATTCACCATAGCTAAGATCTGGAAACAGCCTAAGTGCCCATCAGTAGATGAATGGATTAGAAAACTGTGGTACATCTACACGATGGAATACTATGCTGCTGTAAAAAGGAAGGAACTCTTACCATTTGCAACATCATGGATGGAACTGGAGAGCATTATGCTAAGTGAAATAAGCCAGTCAATGAAGGAAAAATACCACATGATCTCACTCATTCATGGATAATAGAGACCATTATAAACTTTTGAACAATAATAGATACAGAGGCAGAGCTGCCTCAAACAGATTGTCAAACTGCAGCGGGAAGGCCGGGGAGGGTTGAGGGGCAGGAGGTAGGGGGGTAAGAGATCAACTAAAGGACTTGTATGCATGCATATAAGCATAACCAATGGACATAAGACACTGGGGGATAGGGGAGGCTAGGGGACTGTCTAGGGCGGGGGGATAAAATGAACACATATGTAATACCCTTTGTAATACTTTAAGCAATAAATAAATAAAAAAAAAAGAAAGGCTCACTAATATCTGCCTAATCTGTTTTTCTAGAAAGGCCAGAGCTTGACAAAGAAGATCACAATGTAGTGGATCCTGCTTGTTCCCAGACAAGGCTTGTTTGTTTAGCTGATGATATTTGTCAAGTCCACTCAGGTACAAATGGTAACTGGAAATTATCCAGGAGTCATAAATGTGAAAAGTAAATGGCAACACCACCCTTCTAAGTGCTCACGCCAAAAACTGAGGCCTCATCTTGCCTCTTTCTCTCATACACCCAATATGGTCAGGAAATCCTTTTGGCTTTATCATTAGAATATAATCCAGAATCAGACCTTTTCTCATCACAACAATTACTTTTAATCATTCCAGACTAAACCACAAATTCTTTGCTAGATGTTGCAGTAGCCACTTAACATTGGGGGAGAATTGTGAGTAGAAGATAAAATTGGCAATGAAAGATGGCTACAAAATCTCTACATTTCTTTACATTCTGGGGCAGGCTGTGTCTAAATTTATAAGAATATTTGATTGGAAGAACCAGAAACCCACTCAAACTTGTTTACACAGAGAAGGAGAAAAAGTGTAGACAGAATAAGAACTAGGAACTGGAGATTAGGAATAGAGACTCTACTCTTCACCTCCTTAGAGTCACTTCTTTGTAATTTGAGTCTATTTCATTCTCCTGTGACCCATCAAAATATGAGCGTTCTCTGCTTCAGTCCCAGCTCCATATGATCTCCTAGTTCAGACAAATTATCACCTTTATGATTCAATTCCATATCCCCAGAGGAATATGATCTCTTGCCTTGGCTTACTTCAGGTGTCTGTCTCTGATCCATTCAGTCTGGATCAGGACACATGGTCACCTGCTCAAAAATATGGTTGCCCAGGCCCCAACATTTCAGCAGTACCTAGGATACCCATTTAGAAAACAACCCTGAACTAGGCAAACTAATTAATATCTCTGCTGCAATTTACAAATAATTTAAATCCAATATGCTGTTAAAAGGTGTAGTGAATCAATTATTGTTATGTAGACATCCTTCAGGACTCAATAAACTACAGTTAATTCTATATAAATGAATGCTAGTAAGTGAGATAGTTGGTCTACCTTTCAGAAAGTTTTTTGCCAATCATATAATTTACCTTCTAGAAAGTTTTTGGCCAATAATATAATTTCTCATTAAAATATGTATTTTTAGTTTCTACTTTACTCCTCTCAATCAGCATCCAGCTGCCCCTGGGACCAATAACAGAGCCTTAGTTTGACTGGTAGCCTTTATTTCTAACTCAAGGATATGTTTTCATTGATTCTAAAGACAGGGAGGGGAAGAGGGTGAGGGAGAGGGAGAGAGAAACATGGTTTCCATCTGTTGCCTCATGCCCAAACCCTGACTGAGGATCAAACCCCTCAAGCCAGGTATGTGCCCTGACCAGGATTGGAACCTGTGACTTTTCGGTGCACAGGATGGCATTCTAACCACTGAGCCAAATACCAGGGAAGCCTGGTAGCCTTTAAATGAGGTAATGAGAATTGGCAGATTCAGAAATGTATGAATTCTCTGTCTTAGGATTTTGGCCTTCCAATGTCAAATAATTTAATGAGCTGCCTTTCTACTTGTATGTTGATTCTTTTATTTTCTTTTTGCTTTTTAATTTTCATTGTATTAACTGAGTAATGTTTAGAGCTGAATGTAATATAGATATCTATAATTTGCCAGTGTATATTTTATATAATCATCTACTGATCCATTCATCAGTAAGCAGGTAAGAAAAAATTATATTTGGGAGAATGCCACATGCTCAAAGGCAGAAAGCTATTGTGTTGCTAGGAATCAACAGATTGATTCATTCATTAAACAGAACAAACAAACAAAAATGTTAAAATGTTGTTGAGAGGTTATTATAGGTTAAAAGTCTCTGCTTTGGGCTCAATTTTAAAATGAGTAATATAAATTGTTAAATTCTTAATAATTTCACTATAAGCTTAAAATTTCTAATTAATTGTAATTTAATTTCTTAAATTTTTTATCTTAATTTAAAAATCAGTGGCCAATTGAAATTGACTTACAAGAAATGTAATGAATTTGAGGGTCCATTATTTTATCTTTGCTATCATAAAAGCAGATATTTTGGGTCATTGTTGGTTTTTTGTTTTGTTTTTCTTTAAATTTTTAAAAAATAATTATTATTGAAAGTATTACATATGTTCCCCTTTTCCCCCCATTGACCCCCTCCAGTCCCACCCCCACCTTCAACCCCAGGCCTTCACCACCCTATTGTCTGTATCCATGGGTTGGGGGCATTCTTATTTTTATACCTGATAGAATTCTGGTCTCTTGGAGAGGATGGATTGCAAATTCACAAAGCTAATTTACATTGGCAGACATTCTCCATGCTCATCTTAAATTCCATGTGTCCTCTAGGAACCAAAGTTTTGGGAATGTCAGAATGAGTTTATAATCTGATGAGGTATGGAAATAAAAACAAAAATTATAAAGTAAAAAATGGAGAACTGGCTTAAAGAAGATCTCTTCAAGTTCCTTTCACCTCATGTACCCTGATATTAGAATGGGAAAACTGACATTTTTAGGTATCCACAGAGTGCTAACCAATGTAGTGCAAACTTTATAATTGTTTTCCAGTTTATTTTCACAAAACTTTAGGTCCTAGAGTCTAGGAAGAAGATAGTATTAATCTCATTTTACACTTGAGGAACCTAGCCCTTCAGAAAAGTAAGGGATTTGCCCAAGGTTGCACATATTACCAAGGCCTAGATTGAAATTCATATCTGGCAGACAACAGAGCCCCGGAATTTTCCACTACACCACCACAAGGCCTCTCAGCAAGAAGCTGTCCCTTCTCCAAAGAGTTTTATAATCCAATGATGACAAATTCCCCAACAGATTTATTTTCAACTTAGATGATAAGGTGGATCATAAAAATCTGTGGGGGAAGTAAGTGATCTCTCTGTTTTGAAATTTTCCCCTATGGAGGCATTAGCATTTAAAAAAAATACTCTCTAAGCTACTTCTGATAACCTCCCCACCTGCCTCCCAATGCTCTTCTCCCTCCTCTTCACCTGGTCAACTCCTACTCATCTGGACACAACTATGGTAAATATCACCATTTCCAGGACTTCTCTGGCTGGTTAAATTACCCTTTCACTCCTCATGCATGATTCCATCAATGAATTCATCACATTGTTTTATGATTACTTATTTATGTGAGGTTTTCCCCCTTTTAGACTGTGGTGAGCTTGTTGAAAGCAAGGATTCTTCTGCGCCGCCTTCAGTACCTAGCACAAGGTCTCATACAATAAAATGTTTCAGAGCACTAAATTAGTAAATAAAAAATTCAGAAACACTTGTAAGTAGTTTAAGAAAAATCATCAAGTTTGTTTTATTGTTCTTTGCACTTAGTGAATTAACTGAGTAATTCAATAAATATTAAGCCACAATACAATTTTTATAGGTCCCAAGTGTGAGACTTCGTCCATGAATGCGGAAGCCCCAAAGAAAACTACATTTCCCGAAATCCCTGGGCCCGAGTCGTAGTTGGTTTGCTGACTGCTGTTGAAAGCCTGCCGCATCAACCAATACTGGGATGAGAATTTCCCTGAACGGTGCGGAATTCGGCCAATCAGAAAGAAGAGGGCGGGCACTTCTGAATTGGGTTCGGAAAACCGAGTAGCTCTGCTGTTGCTCCTCGCTGGACCCTTAGGGGCGTGGAAGTCAGGAATCCGGAAGAGTGTCCTTCCTCCCAACCCCTACCCCACGAAATAGAATTAGTCTTTATGAGCTTCTACATTCTTCCTAATCAAATACCTCTGCTTCCCATCTACCTTTCTTGTTGAACGCACTCTCTGGGAGGGTACTTGCAGCTTGAATCTCTCTCTACGTTTTCAAACTCGAACCAGACATTTGTCTCCAAGCATCCCAGGCGAGATTGTGTGTGAGAAGCAGCAGAACGATCTGAGCGAAAACTTCATCTTTCCATCCTTGCCCTTGCAAGAGTGAGGAGAGAAGCTGCTGGGGATTACTTAACGAATAATCAGTGTTAAAGGCGACGGAAGGTTCTGAAATGAGTGACAGCGCGTTGTTGACTTGCACCCTCACTCCCGCCCCCATCCACACCCACCCTTGCGTGCAGACTGGATCCAGGGGTGGCGACGTGTCACAGGTCGCGGCAGACACCCAGCCCTGGAGCGGTTCCCCTTCGGTAGTTTATTCCATTCTAGCAGCTACCTGCTATGGCCCCGCTTTAATCCCACCGACAATTTCGGGAAAGAATTTATCTTCCTCTCCCCCTTTTAGGTTTATCTCCTTTCCTAGTACATTTAAAAGTCTGTCATCCTCTTGCCACATAGCCGTTGTCAAGTCGCTCTGTTTCAAATAACCAAATCCAAATCAATCCAACACAAAGACCATCAATAAAGCAACAACAATAATATTGCAGCCAGTAGCCGGGAGTGTGTGCCTCTTTAAAGGGGGAGAGCTTAAGCCCCGCGTTAAAGACCGAATTTGAAAGAAAGGTGTCCTGCTGCTTTTTAGTCGTCAACATTTTTACTACCCCAGCTGCAGGGGCAGCAGCTGCATACTCCAGCAGGGCGGCCGGGGCGGGGAGATTGAGCTATGGTCTGGGATTTTCGCGGAGGATAATTTAAGCCCCAGCTCCACTCCCGCGGGGGTGGGGGTGCGGGGGGCGTGCGCATGCTCAGCAGCCCCGCTCCGCGGAGGCCCAGCTGCCGCCGCCGCCGCCGGCGCTGTACCCGCGGCGTCGCTGCTGCTCGGCGGGCGTTGGTGCCGTGTGCCGAGCCGCCCAGTCGGGCGAGAGGGAGCGGCCGGGCGGGAGCGCGGGCGGCACGGGCGCCGGTGGCCGGCAGCCGGGCTCCGAAGGAGCGAGGGCGGGACGGTCCAGTGGCGGACGGGCGAGGCGGAGCGAGGCGGAGAGCGCGGGGACCCACCCCGGGCGCCCTGCGGGCGATGCCGGGCGGGCAGCGGCGCTGAGCGGCGGGGAGGCCGAGCGGCTGCTGCGGACGGAGAGCCGGCGACCCCCGGGAGGCGGAGCGGCGGCCGGAGCGAGTGGCAGCGCCGAGGGACCGCGGGCCGGGGCGGGCGAGGAGCGGGGGCCGCGGGCCATGGACGCGGCGGCGGCGGCGGGGGCGAGCCGGGGCGGCGGCGCGGCGCAGGGTCCGCCCGCGGCCAGGTGAGGCCGGCAGAGCGCTCGGGGCGCCGCCGCCACTGCGGAGCCGCCGGGCCGCGGGGCGAGGCGGCGGCGGCGGCCTCGGAGGAAGAGGGTCGCCGCCAGGGCTCGCGGCGGCCGCGGCTCTCGCGCCGTCGCCGTATTTCCTGTTTGGATTCTCTCTTGCTTCTCCGCAGCCGCCTCTTCCCCTCGCACTCACCCCCGCGCCTCCGCTCCCCCGGGGAAGCTGCCCTCAGCCCGGGCTCGCTCCTCCCGCTCGGGGACGCCCCTGGCCGCCCCTCCCGGGCCGCGGGCCAGCCCCGCCGAGACCATGAGGAAATTCAACATCAGGAAGGTGCTGGACGGCCTGACCGCCGGCTCGTCCTCGGCCTCGCAGCAGCCGCAGCCGCAGCAGCACACGCCGGGGAGCCGGGAGCCCGAGGTCCAGGAGACGCTCCAGTCCGAGCACTTCCAGCTCTGCAAGGTGAGCGGAGCGCGCCGCCCGCGGCCTCGGGGTCGCCTCGGGGGGCACTGCCGGGGGACAGGGCGCCAGCGATGGTCCTGCCGCGAGGAGAGCCCTCGCGCCTCCTCTAGCAAACATTTGCTGGATGGGCTATTTTGGAGATTTACATCATCTTACACCTTTTCCGTGATTTCTACCCCCCCCCCCCCCCAAGTCCCAGGCAGCAATCATTCAAGGCTGTTTCCAACCTATGGTACTGATTTTGAATTCCTATTCTTAATCCACAATCTTAATGAAAATTGAGGCATTTTGATGTCATTCACCAACTTTGAAGTTTCCCTTGGAAGCAGTGTCTGATGAACGTTGCCTGTCAAAAAGCCAAACCTGTTCAGCGAGATATTTGCTCATCACTTTTCCCGTAGAATATGGTCGGAGGCTTTAAACATGTGAAATCGCAGGGTCCTCTTAACCTTTAGTTAAAAAGTTAGTAGTGCTGTGATTTTTGCCAATTAATGGCACGGCAGTTGCCGTAGCGGTCGGTAATTCAGAAAGAATGATGCAGCGAATTAATTCAGCAGCTGCTCAGTGAGAAATACAAACTTGTCTTGGTGTTAACATCTGCCTTCCTTATAAATACCTTGCGTTCAAGTGTCAGAGTTCCTTAAAAGTGTGTAGGAACACTTTCTGGCCATATTGCCCTGAAATGATTAAGAATTTAGTAGCAAAATGCACAAGTCTGTATTCTGTTACAATTGCACAATGTTGGGATAGATGTTTGGGAATTGCTTTACGGAATCCTTCACTAGCTTATATGACAGCTTTTCCTTAGAAGTACTTGCATGAGCATCCAAATACTAGTACACTCATGATGAAGTTATCACACTTAAAATAAAACATGAATTGCCTTTTTAAATGAATTTACAGAATTTTTGACCACTGTGAACTTTAATAATTTGGTCTCAGATATGATACTATAGACTGTTAGTAAGACATTTTTTTCAATAGAATGTCAGTATTATGGAAAAGCAGAAATTGAAGTGTAATACTGGGGTAGATTTTGTTTTAGGTTCTATGTGAATAAGTGTTGTTTTTTAGTATACATTTCATAGTGGGTTTTTTTTTTTAAGCAGTAATTACTTGTATATGTGCTTTTGCATCAATTATAATTGGTTTTAGATTCTAATGCCTTTATTGACTTTTCTGTTTTAAAATTTTGCTTGCGGCTTTGGTTGGTGTGATGTCACTTGCCCATCCCTAGACTGTTCGCCATGGATTTCCCTATCAACCTTCAGCTCTGGCCTTTGATCCTGTACAGAAGATCCTGGCAGTGGGAACTCAGACTGGTGCTTTAAGGCTGTATCCTTTCACTTAATTTTATTTTTTAAACTTTTATTGTATTCTCCTCAGTCTTGCTGTGTTACCGATCAGTTTTTCTTCCTTTTTAATTCCAAAAAAAATGATCTGGTAGATATTATGTTAAATCATGTGGTGTTGGCTTTTCTCTAGATGATACATATATTCAGGTAATAGGTTGCTGTGATTTTTCTCAGCTCTCAGTTTATAGTAGCTAAACATGTGTCCATCCATATAGAGTCCTAAAGTTTTACTGTTGCAAAGAGATAGAAGTTTCTAAAGGGGACATATATTTACTTATACTACTGGTCTGTTGAATGGAACATGTTAAAGACTAGGTTTAAAGACAGTAGCACAGGGTACATTTTTGATTGCTTTTCAACAATATTGTGCGTGGTTGATGTTGAACTTATGACCTATTATTCTAACAAATTAGAGTTTAAATTTAAATTTGGCTATTTCTGACTTGTCCATCTAGAAAAATCATTGGAAGACAAATGTCTTCATTTTATGTAACTGATTATAGAAGCTTGCTATTTCCAGAAGTTTTAGAGCATTTTCTTCACATATGCAAATAGGAAAGTATACTCTTTTGATGTTTTCCTTTTGTAGTCTGCATTTGTTATATATATGTAAAAACTGTTAGGTTAGCAGAATTCTGAAGTATTTGTATAGAGAATTATTTTTCCTGGTTATATATAAACTATAGTAGTAGTTTGGTCATAGCATATTTTTTAAGTACCTACTTAGTCTTTAAGATAAATTTTTTTTAGTTGAACAATACAGAATACCTCTCATTTCCTCTTTTAAGTGATTTAACTTAAAATAAAATTTTGTTTGCTTTTACTATGACATTAAACCATCTTAACCTAAATTCCCTTATTTTAAAAGTTAAATGTAACATTTTTAAAAGAAATGCTGTGTTCGTTCATCTGTAGAATACTTGCTTACTACATATTATTGAAGTAATATGTTGGTAATAAGTAGATAGAAAATCACTAGACATAACTATCATCAAAAACAAACAAACGAACAAACAAACAAACAAACAAACAAATGGGGGAATGGGAGCTTTACCCCCTCACATCTGGCTCTTGATAAGGGGGAGAGGAACTTGAATTTGCTTTTTCCTTATCATTTTTTAAAATCTTCATTTTAAGGAAGTACTATATATGGTATCAGGATATGCCTCAAGTTTCATTTAATATTAGTGTGTAATCTTTAAAGTGATCATAAAAGTTTTTTCAAATGGGCCATTGAACTCTTACTGAGTGAAGTCTACCATTCATAGTAAATATCAGCAATGCACTCATACATCTATTAAAATGGTAAAGTCTGACCAGCCAAGATCCAAATCTGTGAATTTCTAAATTTTTTGTATAAAGGGCTCTCTCAAATATCTGGATAGTTCAATCTAGAATATTTTGGGTTTCGGTTGTCAAGAGATTTTTACTCCTAAACCCAGTGATCAGTTCCTTCTAGTTTAGGGTTGATGGGAGTATAATTAATTTCTGAAAGTGTGGGTGCTAAGTGTTCAGTAAAAGTCTGTGTAGTGGCAAGAATAGTGCTTTGTTGGATCTAGATGCATTGTTTAGAACTGAAAACAGATTTTTTTTCCTCAAAAGAATATTGTCACTGGACTAAAAGAAAAAAAAGTTGAATTAAATCAGTTATTTTTAAATTATTTTGCTTTTAAAGGGGTTGAATTTTAATAATTTTGCTAGTGCACTCTCAGTTTTCTCATGGTAAATAAGTTATTTTTTTTAACAGTCAATCTGTTCCATTTTGTAATTTAATATAATTACAAGTGGGTACCACCAGCAAGGCTGAATTTTATAAAACCAAATATTTTTCTTAGACAAGACTTTTGCCCCTAATGAATTTGAGTAATTAGCAAGTTGACACAAGGGAAGATTAAAAATATTAGGCCTACAGCTAATTGCCAAATAAAAGCAAGGATCAAGTGTCCAAAATCATTACTTGTGTATGACTTTTGCTTATATATATTTTTAATAGTTAAATACTGTATGAGTGTAAATAAATCTGTAATTATAGTTTATAATTAGACTATAAATTTTTTTTTAGAACCTGTTTTACTGTAGTTAGAATGAAGTCTGGAAAACTGTTTACCAAATATATTTCTATTTTCCTTTTTTTTTTTTAGATTTATATGTATGGTAAATTGGTTTGTCTACCAGTAATACCACCTAGTCATTTCTTCTGTTAAGTTTGTATAGCAAATCAGCTTATGAGCCTTATTTATTATGCTTTGAATTATAGGAAATGACTAAGACCTTTTTATTTTTATCTAATTTCTACGTATGTGTTTTAAGATGTTATTTTCTCTGTTCTTTATTTTCAAAAGTAAACAGGTTAAATTTTAGTTCCTAATTTTACAGCTTTATATTGATACTAGAGGCCCGGTACATGAAATTCGTGCATGGGACGGGGGTTGTCCCTCAGCCCGGCCTGCACCTTCTCCAATCCAGGACCTCTTGGGGTTATGTCCGACTGCCTTTCGCAATCCAGGACTGCTTGCTCCTAACCATTCACCTGCCTATCTGCCAGATCGCCCCCTAACCCCTATGCCTGCCTGCCTGATCACCCCTAACCACCTCTGCCTGTCTGATTGCCCCTAACCACCTCTGCCTGCCTCCCTGATCGCCCCTAACTACTGCCCTACCAGCCTGATTGCCCCTAAGTGCCTCCTGCCTGCCTGATCACCCCTAACAGCCTCTGCCTCACCCCACACCCGGTACCCAGGATTCCCTCCCACGGCTGGTCGCAGGCACCTGGGACCCGGGCCGGCTTCACCCGGGCTGGCTGCAGCCGCAGGGGACCGTGGGCGGGCGGGTTCACCTGGTCCGCAGCCGCAGGCATTGGTGCCCAGGACCGTGGGGCAGTTGGCTTGTCCCTCTCCTGGGCGGCAGGCGCAGCCTCTGGCGCCCGGGACCGTGGGGCGGGTGTCTTGTCTCTCTCCCGTGCTGCAGCCCCAGCTGTTGTCGCCCAGGACTGCAGGGCGGGCAGCTTGTGCCTCTCCCAGGCCGCAGCCTGGCTGGTCCCCATTTCTCTCTTGCGAGCTCATTTGTACCTGGCTGGTCCCCATTTCTCTCTTGCGAGCCCTTTTGTACCTGGCTGGTCCCCATATCTCTCTCTGTGTTGAGTGTCTGAGCCGTTACAGCGTGAGGGCGTGATGATCATTTGCATATTAGCTCTTATTATATAGGATAATATGCAGACTTATTATAAATCAATTCTGCTGCTCTTGCTCTTTTATATTTTTCTTTATTGAAATTGTGTGTTGTTTTTTTTTGTTTTTTTAGTCCTGTCTTTATTTTCTCCTCATATTAGACACTGATAGACTGCAGTATATTTGTATTAAAAGTTATCTTTAGAGAAGAAATATATTTCTAGATAAAGTCTTTACTTGTGGAGCAGAAAGTAGGAGATGTTTTCAGAAGTAGAATTAGGCTATTGGAGTTTTGAAATGTATATCTGATTTGAGTAGAAGAAGGTTTTCCTAAATGTTGGGGGACTAAACTATATTAATCTACCTTGAACTTAAAAAAATAACAACAGATGAAAGTTACATCTGATATCTCATATATTTATAGATAAGAATTAGTGAAAATCTGAATCCTTATAATATCTAATAATGAGACAAGATAAATTTAATGTATTTGCTGCATTAATATATAGCAAATGACTGATGATGTCACTTATAAACATGCTTTATGTTCAAACTTCTTGGCTTCTGGAGAGAATATGTGGTTGGAATGTACTTATTGATAGGAAGCAGGAAAGCATATTTTATATAATACATCATATAGTAGTGATGTGATTTAATTCTCTTTTTGCCATATAGGAATAGATACAGTTTGATTTTTATGAGTAATCTAGAGATCAAAACTATTGGGATAATGGGGAATATAGCCAATATTATTGTAATAACTATGTATGATGTCAGATGTGGCTTTTGGGGTGATCACTTCATAAGTTGTATACCTGAGACTGTATACCTGACATAATATGTCAACTGTAATTGAAAAGTAAAAAAAAAAAATAACTATTGGGATAAAATAATCTAATCATCTATTCTCATATGAATAAGTAAAAGGGTAAAAAGGTTCTAGCTGAAGAATGAAAGCATTTCTAGTAATGTTCCTTGGAGTTTGTTTAACAAGCATATATTAAGTGTAAACATTAGATTATAGATTGTGGTCTGAATTCTGATTCTTGTCACTAAAGAATTATGTGTTCTTGAATTAGTTTTTTATTTTTTTTCCACTTTTAAAATGAAGGTACAGCCCTAGCCAGTTTGGCTTAGTGGATAGAGCATCGGCCTGTGGACCAAAGGGTCCCGGATTTGATTCTGAGCAAGGGCACATACTTTGGTTGCAGGCTCCTCCCCAGCCTGGGCCCTGGTCGGGGCTCCTGCAGGAGGCAACCAATTTATGTGTTTTTCTCACACACAAAAATAAATAAAGTAAAACGAAGGTGCTGTTCATGATTTCTTTAAGAAATAATTCTGTGATTCCAAGTAGCTATATTATATTGGTCTATGTGAATATTCAGAAGAAAAGATTATGTGATTTTTACCTTCAAGAAGTTTCTAGTCCTAACTGTAGGACTAGAACTAGATAAATATAATTGAAGTTAAAGAGTTATTTAGAGGTCTACTGACATTACAGAAAGTTATATTACAGGTAAATTCATTGTATTTGATGACATCTAGACACTAACAGATAAGTATTTTGAATGGCAGAGAAGAAAGAATGGGAAAATTATTCTAAGCAAACTGTGTTGGCAAAAGTAGAGAAAAGGGAATTTTCATGGTAATAGAGAGGAGTACTAAAGAGACTCCTTGGAATAGTGATTCTAATTGAGTTGGGGGGAAAAAAAGGAGCCAGCTGGTGGAGAACCTTGAAAGTTAGCATGCATTATCTGAGGTCTTTCAGTGAGGAATCATTGTACTTAAATAAGGAGATGCTGACAGGAAGACAGTATAATTTTTAGGATGATTATTGGGGCAGTGGTGCCAAGGAGGAAAAGAATAGACTAAGTGAAACGTCATATGTAACTATTAACCCATATAGGTAGTAAAATGGATATAAAACAGGGGTAGTAGAATGGGAACTGGAGATGACTCCTTTCTATAACATCATGGAGTAACTAAAGGTGATGATAAAGTTTTGCAAATATATTGAGGCAATTATAAGACAAATGGAAAACTTGGTAAAGAGGGTGCCAGAGTAATGTTTGCAAGTATGTCATCTTTTTTGTCATATTGCCTTTTTGAGAAGGTAACCTAGACTACTTATGTTAGTATGAGAATTTGATAAGCTTTTATATTTGATTTTCTTTTGGGTGCGTCCTGGTGATTTCCTTGATTTTGTTGTTATTGAATCAGCTAGTTTAAAGACACTATTAGCTCTTTGGCTCTGTCCATTTATCCTCAGTAATTGTCTCTCAATAGTGGTCTAGCATTTTGGGCTAGATTATTCTGTGGGTTTGTCCAGCACATTGCAGGCTGTGTAATATCCCTGGCTCCCACCTACTAAATGCCAGGTTTGTCTCAGCTGTCAGTGTAGCACCCCAGACTTCCTCAAAGACTTTCAGGAGCTCCTAGCTGAGAACCTCTGCACTTAGCCCAAGTTCTTCAGTTCAAAAGGAATAATAACCCTACCTAGCTCATGAAATAGCATCAGGATTAAATGTAATAATGTGTGTGTGTCACTTGTAAGACCACATAGGGACAGTTTTGGTGAATATTCAATATATGATATTGTTACTAATGGGATTTTTCTGTGGTTTTAATTTTCAGGTCCTTCATTTATATCAGCAAATAATTACTGAGAGGCAATGTTTAGGAAGACTTTATTTTTGTAGCTGATTCAATTTTTGAATAAAAGGTCTTAAAAAGTATTGTTTTTCTCTTAAAGTGTGTCTTAAAAATGGTATCATTCTCAACCACAAGTTTACAAAATTTCTGTTTAGGTGTCATAAAATCATATGTGAAAGTTTGTTACACGTAGTAGATGAGAAATAATGATTGTTTAATGATTTTGCAGTTGTAAGATAGCATTAGAATGTGTGAATGTTGCTTATTTTATTTTAGAAAACTAAAATAGGAAAAAGATTTGGAAATATGATTCTTGTTCAAAGTAGTTAAAAGTGAAACAATTAATGTGGCTTGAATTTAGCCCAACTTTTTATCTAGTCTTCTTTCCCACCATCCTTTTTGTTCAGAGAAGAATTCTAGTCATTTGTAATTCTAGCTAGGACTTTGCAGTACTTTTACTTCTCTAGTCTTACTTAGTTCTTCATTTAAGAGGGCTTTGTATAAAAGGAAGAGTAAGTACTGTGTCGCTATAGGTTGTGATTCTTAGCATGGATTACTGCAGCAGGAGGTGAGGGTTAGACACCGTTACTCAAAAAACCACCAGAAGTAATGTCTGTGTGGAAACAGTTAATTTTACACTGAATTCATTGTAGAGGGAAACAATGTGTGATAGAATCTGAATAGAATTGAAAAAGTATATGTTAATTATTAGGGAATCAAGTCTGTGCTCGATAAGCCTTTTTGCTTTAAGTAAAATGAGTTTTTATTTCTGCTTAGTATTCTTTTTGTTTTTCAGTATAATTTGCTTTTAAAATTATATAACCTAACATTACCATCCTGAAGGAAAAAGATAAAGAGATTTTGGAAGAATTACTTTGACATTAGATGATTTGTGTTCTCGTCTTTAAACTAATTTTGGATAAGTGAAAAATCTCGGGGCTTTTGTTTCCTTTCCTGTAAAATAAAGAAATTGGGATGACTGATTTCCAAGAGTTCTGACATCTGATCTTGAATTTCTTTTTCTGAGAAGGATTTGGTATGCTGTGGACCATCTCTGTCTAGAGTAGTCTTTTGATTGGTTGTACTGAGTACTTGTTAAAGATGATGAAGTATTGGACTCCTTCCCACTGTGGGTTCCTTTTCTTTGTATCTGTTGACTGCATTCATAGTCCAAGTCAGGTGCACAAGTGTAAACCTTGGTTTATAAAAGGGAACAGGAAAAAGCATGTGAAAAACACATTTTTTGTTGTTGAAATAGCAGTGCACATTGAATACTAAGATGGTGGGCTGTTGCATTTTCTTTGCACAGTAGTCCCCCCTTATCCATGGGGGATGCGTTCCAAGACCCATAGTGGATGCCTAAAACTGCAGATCGTTCCAGACGATATCTACTATGTTTTTCCTATTCATACATACCTATCATGACATTTAATTTATAAATTGGGTATAGTAAGAGATTAACAATAATAACTAATATTAAAACAGAACAATTATAACAATATACTGTAATAGAAGTTAATGTGAATGTGGTCTTTCAAAATATCTGTACTGTACTTATGTTCTTACCCTTCTTTTTATGATAATGTGAAATGATACAGTGCCTAGGTGATGAGATGAAGTGAGGTGAATGATATGGGCATTGTGACCTAAGCAGTAGGTGCAAAATTTTATCACGTTCCTCAGAACAGTGCACTATTTAAAATTTATGAATTGATTATTTCTAGAATTTTCTGTTTAATATTTTGAACCACAGTTGACCATGGGTAATTGAAACCATGGGAAGTGAAGTCATCGATAAGGTGTACTCCTGTTTAATAGAAAAGGTCTCATTATGGCAGGAAACGTGGGACATTTAAAAATACTATTAACCAAAGTTTCCTTTTTTGAGTGTTAATGGTCAGAATATCAAATTAAAATGAAATTACTTACAAATAATACTGGGTTTCTAATCACTTGATTTTACTAATTTTGATGTAAGAGATTTAGTTTTGTAACTATCTTCTTTGAATTGACGGTATGTGATTCCATGCTAAATTTGGTAATTGTATAGTAACTGGAATAGTAGTAACTGGCAACGCCCATGTAAATAATTAGTCTATATGGGTAAGTATCACTAACAAAAAAAGATAAAGGCAAATAAAGACAACTAAAGCTTAAGTTCAAGCATTGAAAGTGACACATTGTTTACAAGAAGAAAATTAGTAACCGGGAGTGTCAGTGTTGATTTGTTTTGTTATATCTAAATGAGAATTGCCTGTCCTAATCGGCATGTCATTACTATCAGAATGTCAGTGTTTTAGGATTGCAGATTAATGAAATGTATTTGGTTTGACCTAAACAGATGTCTGTCTGTTTAAAAATATAACAGAATGACATAGAGAAAGGAGCATTTTATTATGTACTACCTTTTATATTTGAATGCCTTTACATAACCTAGGGTACAGAACTTTTTGGGAAGCAAAACAAAGTGATTCTTGATTTGGTTGAATGGTATTTGATACTTCTCTCTTCCCTTAGTCACATGTGAAATAGGTCATTCTAAGGAGAAGAAATAGTATCTTCCTATTTAATTACTCAGACTTCTTCCTATAAAGATACTCAGGTGTCTATATGATCATTTTGTAAGTTGGTTTGAACCTATTTCTAAGTTTTATTTGCCACAATTAAGACAGTTAGTGACCTTAATATATCATGTTATAATTTGTAACATTTTTGAAGAATTTACTATCAAGAAATTATCCACTTTTGGATTTAGCAGTCCTGTTTGCTTTAATCTCTCATTTTCTTGTGTTTCTTTCTTTCTTTTTTTTTTTTTTTTGTATAGGGCGTAATGTCACAGGAAGGCCATAGTGTTCTGCCACCCGTGAGGAGTAAGCCCAAGTTGCTGTTGGATGTGTTGTACACAGAGAAGCCGTTCTTCAGGCGCTCTGCTCTCTCCACACCCAAATCATTTTCTTGTGTTTCATTTGAAAGAAAATTTGGATAATAGTTCTATTTACTGTGTAGCCATTTTTTTTTCTTTTTCTTTTTCTTTACTTTTTCTTTTACTTTTCTTTATGGAGTGCGTAGGGAAGGTAGATTGAGAGAGGTGGTAGGGGAAGAAATTGTTGACGTAGTTTCTCCTCACTACTCAGTGTCCCACAGTGGGCCATGTCTTTAGAGATTTTAAGTCTAGAATACATTTTTACCTGTTAAAATAATTCTCATCTAAATCCCAGTGCCTTTGTCTTTGTGATACATTTTTATTTGAATTCCATCCCTACTTCTACCCATGTAACTATTTTTTTCTTAATTTAGCTTTTAAAATCTAATATGTTATCATTCTTTATAAATAATATCACACAGATATTAAATAGCTAAAATTAGATCTTTTAGAAATTATAGCTCTAATATTGAGTGGTATTTTAAGATGAACCATTAGAAACATTACAATACATGAGAAGATGCAATGTAATTTCAGAATCAACTAGCATCCTCTGCCTTATCAAGAGTCCAGAACCCGGACAGTAGTCAGTGTATAATTACAAAATCAAAACTAATGACTATAGATTCTTAAATGATCAATTAAATATGCCCTCTACTAAAGATCCTATAGAAGAAGGGTGGGTGTGGCCATGCATTTAAAATAATGGAGATCTAAATCTATAGTTCAGTAGTCAGCAACTTTTTCTCTAAAGTCCTAGATAGTATATAGTTTGGCTTTATAGTTTTTGCTACAACTATTGAACTCTGCCAGTGTACCACAAAAGCAGTCATAGACAATAATATGAAGGAAGGAATGCAGATATTTCAATAAAACTTAATTATAAATTCAGACAGTGGGCTGGATTTCACTCTCAAGCCTAAATTTGTCAGTCCCTGCTTTAGTTTACCAGTCTGTGTTGCTTTTAAATTATATGTGGAGCCCTTGCTGGTTTGGCTCAGTGGATAGAGCCTCGGCCTGCGGACTGAAAGGTCCCAGGTTGAAGAGTCCCAGGTTCGATTCCAGGCCAGGGCATGTGCCCAGGTTTCAGGCTCGATGCTCAGTGCGGGGTGTACAGGAGGCAGCCGATCAATGATTCTCTCATCATGGATGTTTCTTTCTCTCTCTCCCCCTCCCTTCTTTGAAATCAATAAAAATACATATTTTTTTTTTTTAAATTATGTGTGGAGAAGAAAGCCTAGAAAGGAATTACTACTGATATATTTTTAGTTTCATAAATTACACTTACATGTTAGTATAAATTTAACTTTTCTCATAAATAGAAAAATATTTTAAGATAGAATCAGTAATTTTAATTTTTTTGGTTAATCCTCACTGGAGGATTTTTTTTTTTTTCATTGCTTTTACAGAGAGTGGAAGGGAGGGAGAAAGGAGGAGAGAGAGAGAGAGAAACATTGATGTGAGACACAATGACTGATTGCCTCCTGCTCCAGCCTTGACCGGGGCCTGAGATGGAACCTGCAATCCAGGTACTGTCAAGGACCAACTAACCATTGAGCCACACCAGCCAGGGCAGAGTCAGTAATTCTTCATTCCACATAGTACCACTGTATACCAAGTCAAAATTTCCTAAGTGTTTTTTGATCCTGTGAAAGGCATTATTTTTTTGTGTGAATTCTAATTAGTTTGATAATGAATTTGGTTAATTAGGCATTCTTTGGAAGCAGTTCAGTGATTAATTCTATTGAATTATTCAGTTTGTTTGTGACCTTTACTTCCTAGTTTTAATTAAAAATATATTTGCATTTATAGATTATTCCTAATATTTTCATTAATATTACATAAAGATTTGTTGATCTAGTTAGAATTCACTTTCATCTTTAAAAGTATTTTATTAAAACATTGTGATTTCTTAGATGTTTGCACATGTTGATCAAATAATTCATTTTCATTTGTGAAAGAAATTGACCTGAAAAGTAAATAATATATTTTTTAAAAACACATAAAGCTCCTAGAAACAAATTCAGGCACATGATTACCTTCTTTAGAGTCAGATATATTGCATTTCCCCTTTGGAAAGAATGTGTATGGTACTTTAATTGGAAACAAATTATATCCAGTTTTTGAAAAACTTTTATAGTTGTTCACTGTTTGCATCATTTTCCAGTAGCAATAAATATAGATATAATTTTATTCACTTAGGTAAGGCTAATTTCTGCTTGATTCCATTTCTCCAACTGGTATTAGTCCTTTTGGAAGTTATATAAGATAAATAAATGAAAGATGACATGCTGAGCATATCTCTTTATATTTATTGGTGCTATGATTTAAAAATAAGCATTGTTCTACAATAACTTAGATTCACTGAAAATAGGGGTGAATATAAAGGTTTTTAAGAATAGCTGATATTTTTCTTATAATCATCTTCACTTAAAAATTAAGATATGCTTAAAAATATGATGTTATTGGCAAAATACGTAGTTTTAGAAATTATATGGTAGTTCTTGTTACATACCAAGGTTTTGATTTTTAAATTAGGGATTTTTTTATAGTACTTCCTGCTCATGTTTTTCTTTCAGCAAATGCTATCTAGAACTGTGACACTTTTCCTGGTGAGGTTGTCTGTTGAAGAGTGATTAATCCTACCTTTTCTTGAAAGTACATAATCTTTTCTTGTAATAGCATTACCTCTGCTTTTTCACGGCAGTACCCTGCCAAAGGTGACTATAAATCTAGTGGCATCAGCTATTGCAGTACTTCTGCTAAATTGCTTTCCTTTTGTATATTTTTCCTTTTTGTCTTTTGAAAAGGAGAAAAAGTGTTGGAACATATTTTTTTCATTTATTCAGTCTTTGTACTCTTATTTTTTATAAAGTGTTGTATTTTTCTTTTATAATTCACTTTATCATTCTTGAGAAAAGAGCTTAGCCATTAAGCATCTGAGAGTGGACGCTGGGGTAAAAGATTGTTTTTACTTGATATGTGAGTATGTTCCTTCTTGTATCTTTAACCCAGACCACTGTTGTTTATTACTGTATTTCATAGGTGACTGAGCACGTGGTTTATTTAAAACTATATTTATATATCAAAAGCCATTCTAAAGAATTGCCAGCAATAAATATAATTCATTTTGATCCCTTTAGTCCTAACTCCAAAACTGTAAATAATAAGGTTTTTCAACCACTCTTAATTTGTTTATAAATAATTAAAAAATCCTATTCAAAATAATAGTGTAAGAGGTAACTACAGGCCTGTTTCAACCCCGTTAATATTATAATGATGTATCAGTCTACATGCTGCAATTACTTTTTTGTTTCCATATTCATTTCATATGCAAAGAGAGCAGTTGATTGACCTAATTTTTTAGATACCATTGGGCATTTACTGTTGAATGTTAAAAATTGTGTTGCATTAAGGAAGTTTTAAATGTTGATGTATGCATCTTTCACAGTTAATTTTAACATTTTGTTAAATTTTTACTGCAGAAATAGTGCATGTTATAATTTTGCTTAAATAGCAGACTGGTAGAATGTTAAAATTGTGAGTCAGCACTAAAAATTTGGTGGTAAAGTATGTCCACAGCTAGATTCATTTCTTAATATATTAATTTTTAATGGACTTTATTTTTTAGACAATTTGGGGTTCACAGCACTGTTGAGCAGAAGCTGCAGAGATTTCCCATATATCCTTGTCCCCACTTGTCATAGCCTCTCCTATTATTATCATTTCCCACCAGAGCAGTGCATTTGTTACAGTTGATGAAACTACATTGGCAAGTCATATTCATTCAGAGCTCATCATTTACGTTAGGGTTCACTCTTGGTATACATTCTGTGAGTTTTGAAAAATGTATAATAACAGGTATCCGCCATTGTAGTATCATACAGTGTAGTTTCATTGTCTTAAAAAACCTCTACTCTTCCACCTATTCACTCCTCCTTAACTCAAAGTAACCACTGATAGTTTTACTGTCTTCACAATTTTATCTTTTTACAAAGTCATATAGTTGAAATCATAATAGTGTTTAGTCTTTTCAAATTGACTTCTTTGACATAGTAATATGCATTTAAAAACCTCTGGGTTTTTCCATGACTGATAGCTCATTTCTTTTTAGTGCTAAAAAATATTCCGTTGTTTGAATGTACCACAATTTATTTGTCCATTCACCTACTGAAGGACATGTGGGTTGTTTCCAATTTTTGACATTTATGAAAAATGTGACTATAAACATCTATGTGAAGGTTTTTGTGTGGATATAAGTCTTCAACTCCTTTAGGTAAATTCCAAGTAGTGTTATTACTAGATCAGATAGTAAAAGTATATTTAGTTTTATTAAAAAAACTGCCAAATTGTCTTCTAAAGTAGCCATACCATTTTGCATTTCATGAGCAATGAACAAGAGTTCCTGTTGCTCCACATCATCAGCAGCATTTGGTGTTGTCAGTTCTGGATTTTGACTATTCTAATAGGTTTGTAGTGGTATCTCCTTGTTTTAATTTGTATTTTCTCAATGACATATGATGTAGAACATCTTTTCATATGCTTATTTGCCATTTGTATCTCATCTTCGGTGAGTTGTCTGTTAAGGTCTGTGGCCCATTTTTAATTTTTTGTTTGTTTTCTCATTGTTGAGTTTTAAGAGTTCTTTGTATATTTTGGATGACAGTCCTTTATTAGATGTGTCTTTTGCAAATATTTTTCAAAGTCTATGGTCTTCTCATTATCTTGGTACTGTGTTTTGCAGAACAGAAGTTTTAAATATTAATGAAGTCCAGCTTATCAATGAATTTTTTCATGGATGGTACCTTTGGTGTAGTATCTAAAAGTTTATCGCCATATTCAAGGTCATTTAGGTTTTCTCCCATGTTATCTTGTAGTAGTTTTAAAGTCTTCTGTTTGATATTTAGGTCTAAGATCCTATTTTGAGATAATTTTTTGAAGAGCGTAAGATCTGTGTCCAGATTCATTTTTGGTGGAGGGTCAGTGTTCTATTGTCCTATAACTAGGTTTTATTCTTGTAGTGAGCCTGTGAATTTCACAACTGTTTCTCAGTCCTTTCCTATCCCTCCCTCCAGGTGAGTTAGATGGCTAGAGTAGGTTGGAATTGGATATTTTCTTTCCACCAGGTTAGTTAGGTGCTGATAAATCCCTAGCAATTTAGACTGTGATTAGTTTCTCCTGAGGGCAGATCTTGTTAATAACAGAATGCTCTTGTATTTAAAAATGTTTTACTCCTCTCCCTGCTGGAAGCAGGAGGGGATTTTTCTCAGATAACACTGTGAGAACCTGGTGGAGCTCATGCTGTAAAACTCAGTAAAGTGCGGGTCCCCTTGTAGTTTCTAACTTTCAGATTTCTCTTCTTTAAACCTCCAGCAATTCATTAATTTACAGTTTAGATTTTCCTACCCAGGCATTGATTCCTGTAGTGGTATCTGCTGGTTGGTTTATTTTGGTAAGCTACGAGTCTCTGTATTGGCCTGTCTTTGCAATTTGGGGGGGCAATGATTTGCTTTGTGACCTCACTATGGATTAAGAAGAGTTGCTGATTTTTAGTTTGTTCAGCTTTTTACTTATTGTTAGGATAGAATGACAACTTCCCAATTTCTAGACCAGAAACTAGAAATCTAATTAATTTTTATGCTGAAAAAATCTTTAAAATGAGACTTAAAAGTTGATGATTGTCAAGTAGGTGAAACTATAGAATAGGAGTACTCAACTATAAAAGTGTAAATAATTGTTAAAGGGTTTGTATTGCAGATACATTCATACGTTATAAAATACAAAATGAAATCTTCACTATGTGAAATTTTGGTAATGGCTTAAGATTTTGTTTTGAGCACATTTCTATCAAGTTAATTAGAAGCTAGTTCAGATAGAAGCAGCAAATTATTAGAAGTTTGGAAAATAAGACCTATGATTAAGGAGATTCATGATGATTCTGTTTGAAGAAAGTCTGAGAAATTATTAAATGAATTATATATATGTATGTGTATATGTATTATATATATATATGAATTTTATGGAAGGTAATGCATAATTATTCTTATGCCTATAAGGTTTCCCAGTTTTTTCTCAGCTATGGCTATACATTAGAATAATTCATGGAGCTGAAAAACAAACAAAACATACAAATAATGCCCAACCTTATACTTGGATTTCTTCTAGATATTCTGATTCAGAGAGTCTGGCATGGGGCTTGACAAATCTGTAATTTATTTTTACATTAAATCTTTATGGATGCTAATAATGTAGAACCAGAATTGAGAAATAGCGGGTAATATTCAACAGGCAGGGTAGCACTATTCTCAGTATGGCAGATGGTAGATAATAAGCATGGTCAATACAATTTGTGCAGAGAGGGTGCCATTTTAAAGTAAATCGTAACATCTCGAGAGTTGTAGTACAAGCATAAGGAAATAAGCTGACACTTTGCTCTGCCATTACCTTTGGAGACAGAGCTGTGAAACTGGTGTTTGAAATACAGTATATGAAGATGGAAAGAAAGAGAAGTTCCAAGTTTGACTTACGGTGTTTCCTTTTCATAGCAGTGTATCTATCACTGGATATGAGAACCGGCAATAAAAAATGACCATGTTGAAGTCTAATTAAGAGGTTGAAAAATCTAGTTTTAAACTTGTAGGTGATCCTCACAACTGACCAGGTGAAAGAAGCAGGTGAGGCATTTCACAGATGAGAAAACTATAGCACAATGCATTGTCTTAGTTATCAGATCATTTTACATATTTCCATTTTTTTCCTGGTAATCTGCTACTTTAACTATTTTTTTTTTAACAGATTGTATTATCTTGAGTAGGATAAATAAGTTGGTTTGATGCTAAAGCCTATCCTCTTTTTATTTTAAGAGTGCTTTTATCAGTATTCCTTTTTATTTCCGTTACGTTTTTTTATGTAATTATAGTTGGTATATAATATTATATTAGTTTTAGGTATACAGTGTAGTGGTTCACATTTTTATACCTTACAGTGTGATCACTCCACTAATTTGAAAAGATAATGCACCCCTATGTTTGCTGCAGCTTTATTTATAATAGCCAAAATAGGGCAGCAACCTAGGTGTCCATTAATAGATGAATGGATAAGTTTCCACTGTGACATATCAGTATTCTTTGACCACATCATGGTAGTATTTAGATTTTAACTTTGATATTGAAAAATAATCACATTGTGGCTAAATCTCCTCAAGACTTAAGCCATCTAAATATATAAAAGCCTAAGTGACCGTTACGACGGAATGACCAGTCGCTATGACGTGCACTGACCACCAAGGAGCAGACGCTCAATGCAGGAGCTGCCCCCAGCCTGCAGGCCCTGATCGCTGATGGGGCCTACTGGCCAACTTCCTGGTCCCTCCCCACAGCCGGCAAGCTCTGATTGCCTGATTGGGGCTGGGTCCCCGGGCTGGGACGGGGAACTGACGGAGGGTGGTGGCAGACGCAGCCCCTTCCCAGGGGGGCCAAGGGCTCCCCCCGGCCAGCAGGCCCCGATTGGTCCGCCTGTCACAGTGGCAGTTGGCCCCTCCCCCATGGTGGCGACCCCTCCCCCTTCTTCACCCCCCCCCTGCACAAATTTCATGCACTGGGCCTCTAGTTAAAAATAAAAGTCATTCACGGACCTTGTATTCAGAGTCATAAGCCAGTTCAGAGTAGCAACACCTTGAAGGTTTACTAGGATAGTTAGATGTGAATTACCCTGTTTGCTGAAAGTATAAGAATGTCCTAAAATAAATGATAACAGAAGTTTTTAGGGTGTTTGATGGATTAAAACTGTGCTCTTGAATTTACTATTTTTCTTTTTTTACTGAAGCAGAAAGGACCAATTAATAGTCTTTCTTGGTTACCAGAGTATCTGCTCAAAGAAAGTTACTTTCACAGAATAGTATGTGATTAAATGCTTAATACTATTTTGTAATTTATCAGTTATCTATATTCTCATCTTTAAGCTTTGTAGTATATAAATGTATTTTCAGAAACTGCACAGGACTTCAAGTTCTTCAGGTGTTTTCCATTTTGTATGTACTCCAATCTTCCATTTCTAGGTTGAAAAATGGAAGAATATGTCACTTCTATAAAGATTGGAATAATGTTAATACTTTGCCTTTTTCCTTGTTGACAGGAATTGAACAGATTCTCTGAGAAAATATATAATCTTTTAAAAATATAATAATTTACTAAGTATCTACCAGTCTTCATATTATCCTTCATAAAAGTATAGGTTGTCAAAATATGTGTATAATACACAATGGTAGTGCAACAGTGAAAACTTGCCTAGGAATTATACTTTCAGAACTTACACTGCGGGCGTCCCATTGCCTTCTTCATTTACTATTTTTTTAATTCTACCTTGCTGACAATACAATAGAAATACCAGCAGGATAATAAGTAATAAGAGGAACTATTGCTGTGATTGTAATACCAATCTAACAAATGATTGGAAGGTAAAGTGAACAGGCTAGAAATCTAGATTCATGGAATTGTAGATATATAATGCACACCAGAGACAATGTAGTCCAGTGTCCTGATAGAGGCAGAACTAGAGCATCTTTCTACTAAGCTGTACATATTATTGGCTTTCTGGAAATTGAGCTATTTATTCCTAAGAAGATATGACAACATAAACATGTTTCTTGGATTTTAAAAAAGCTCATTCATTCATTATAAATATTTATCTAGTGTCTACTGTGTGCCAAACACCATTCCAGGCTCTGTGGTTGAGTAGAAGATGCCATGTTTCTATTACCTGAAACTCATGAAAATCTACTCATGAAAATAGCCTGTATGGAAGGCTTTCCAAAGTAATCATATAATCCAGTTACAGATGACCTCTGTTGAAAGAAAAATAGGAAGTATCAACAGATTCTGATTGACTATATAATAAGCAAGGAGGAAAACAAAAGAACAGCATGGATAGAATAGTGTAAGACAGGCCAAAGTCCAAATGAACTAATCATTGTGAAAATAATTGGAAAATGTTTTCTTTCTAAACTACATTCTTATCTAAAAAACGAACACGTTTGAGGATATCTGTGCACCTAACTGCTATATTACTTTCATTTTTCTACTGCTAGACCTTAAGACATTTGAGGATAAGTACTATGATTTATAACCCCAATGCCTATTAAAGTTCTCAGTTAAAAAAATTTATTTTTTTAAAATATTTTAAAAATATATTTTATTGATTTTTTACAGAGAGGAAGAGAGAGGGATTGAGAGTTAGGAACATCAATGATGAGAGAGAATCATTGATCAGCTGCCTCTTGCACACCTCCTACTGGGGATGTGCCCACAACCAAGGTACATGCCCTTGGCTGGAATCGAACCTGGGACCTTTCAGTCCACAGACTGACACTCTATCCACTGAGCCAAACCGGTCAGGGCAAAAAAATTTAAATGAATGGGTTAAACAAACATGGTTAAAAAATATTATTTTGCTTGCCATTTTTACCTTTTAGGAGCTATAAGAGGGGAAAACATGGAGACAAAGTAGAATCTTTAGTACAAAAAGCTCTGCTTTTTTTCCTCCCTTTAATTTGCCCATTATTATTGCTACCCAAATCTGTAAAATAATGAAAGACAGCATAGTTGGAAAGAAACCTGTGGTTATGGAGAAGGGAGATACACGGTGAACCATGAGCCTTATCAGAGGTAAGTTGAAAACAAGGTTCACTTATCATGTGGATCTAGAGAGAGGCTCTTGAGTCACTGTTTGTAGTAGTACTGATAGCATAAGTCAGTTAGATGAATATAGTAATGTAAAGAAGTAAACCCAGTAACAGTGTTCTAATAGTCTGATTTGTACCGTTACTCTTCACTTTAGAAATTCATTAAAGTGAACTAAATTTGTAAAGATACATGGTTTAAAGATCAAATAATTCAGAAGGGATTATGATGAAAAGTAACAACATGTGCCCTGTTGTGCCCATGCCTTCCCCTGCTCCCAAGAGGGAAGGAACCATTTAACTTCCTACTCATGTTGCTGACTCCTGGTCCAGATGGGAGAGGGAATTTGAGGAAAGACAAAACTCTGCCATTGTTTTTTTTTGTTTGTTTTTTAATTCATCAACCTTAGAAATTACTTGTTGATTTCCTGCCTTGATAAATGAGTATTTGATTCATATCTCCCCTCCGAATATAGTTATGTCACTATTTTTACTTTTTCTCTTGGCTGCTTTTGTAACTTGTAACTTCCAAAAACTATTTTAGTTAGTTCTTTATTTCTTGCTCCATCAACTATGCATACTAGCCTGTCACTTTTCCTTTTCCTTTCTCCTTTCCCACTGTCATGTATATTAATGTAAAATTTTTGTTTGATTTTTCTAAAAATTGAAAATGCATTAGGACTTATTTTTTCTATTATCACTCTTTATCATTCCACACCCAAGTAGTATCCTATATGAGTACATTTTCTTCCTTATACAGTTGTCTTCTCTACCCCACTTCCCCCACCCAAACTCACTGGCTGCTTTCATCCCCTGCTTAAATTTCTCAGGCTTCTCAAGGAGAGAGTCACAGTCTCTGGAGTCCTCTTGCTCTCATATACCTGTCCTTCCTCAAATTCCCTCTCCCATCTGGACCAGGGCTGTTTAGCTGTTTATGTCAGCTGCATTGCTACTCTGGACTTTTCCTTCATCTTTTTCTGGGTTGGATTCATTATTTCTAGATCCTATGTCACTGTTTTTTTTGTTTTCTCTTTTGATTTATTGCAGTCTTCATGGCTTCCTAAGAAGTGATAAGATGCCTGAAGCCTTGAATGTCTAAAAGTCCTTCTATTATTAAACTTTTTTAGTGGTTTGATTGAATATACAGTTGTAAATTGAATACTGCTTTACCTCAGCTCTGAGGGCATTGCTTTATTCTCTTTGATCATCCTTATTTTGCTAGTGACCTCTTGTTTGTTTTGTTCCTGGTAGTCTATGAGGTCTTCTTTTTAAGTGTTCATGTAATGAGATTTTAGAATGCTGAATTTTAGCTGTGGGTCTTACTTCATTTATCATTCTGGGTACTTCCATCTGAAGACTCATAGTCTTTCTTTTTTTTTTAAATCCTATTGTTGAGAGTATTACAGATGTCCCCCATTTTTCACCCCATTGCCCTCCTCCACCCAGTTTCTGCCCTGTCCTAGGTCTTCACCACCCTATAGTTTGTGTCCATTGGTAATGCATATCTATACTAATAAAAGGGTATATGCTAATTAGACTGGACATCTTCTGGACATCCTTCTGGACAAAGCCATGGTGGCAGGGGCCGAGGCAGAGGCGGTTAGGGGCGATCAGGCCGGCAAGGGGGAGCAGTTAGGGGGTGATCAGGCTGGCAGGCAGAGGCAGTTAGGGGTGAACAGGTCGGCAGGCAGAAGCGGTTAGGGGCAATCAGGCAGGCAGGGGAGTAGTGAGTGGGCGAACAGGCAGGCAGGCAGGCGAGCGGTTAGGAGCCAATGATCCCGGATTGCGAGCGGGATGTCTGACTGCGGGTTTAGGCCCGGTCCTGCAGGAATTGGGCCTAAATTGGCAGTTAGACATCCCCCGAGAGGTCCTGGATTAGAGAGAGTACAGACTGGGCTGAGGGACCCCCCCTCCCCCGCATGAATTTCGTGCACCGGGCCTCTAGTCTATATAATAAAAGCCCAGCGACCATTACGGCGGAATGACCAGAATGACCAGTCACTAGGATGCACACTGAGCACCAGGGGGCAGACACTCAACGCAGGAGCTGCCTGGTGGTCAGTGTGTTCCCATAGCGGGCGTGCTGCTCAGCTAGAAGCCGGGCTCACTGCTGGCAAGTGCAGCAGCAGTGGCGGGAGCCTCTTCCACCTCCATAGCAACTCTAAGGTGCGGCGAGCCAAGTGGTAAGGAACGAGCAGGCGGGTGGTAAGGAGCGGCAAGCCAAGCAGTAAGGAGCGAGCAGGTGGGTGGTTAGGAGCGAGGAGTCCCGGATTGCGAGTGGGATGTCTGACTGCCGGTTTAGGCTCGATTGGGCCTAAACCGGCAGATGGGCATCCCCCGAGTGTCTCAGATTGTGACAGGGCACAGGCCAGGCTGAGGGACCCCCTCCTCCTGCACAGATTTCGTGCATCGGGCCTCTAGTATACATGTAAGTTCTTTGGTTAATCTCTTCCCACTCCCTCTCCCCATTTCCCTGTGAGTTTTGTCAGTCAATCTTTTCCATGTTTCTATACCTCTGATTCTGTTTTATGCATCAGTTTATTTTGTTCATTAGATTCCTTGTTCATTTATTTTGATTTTTAGATTCAATTGTTGATAGATACGTATTTATTGCCATTTTTGTGTTCATATTTTTTATCTTTTTTTTCTCCTCCTTCTCCTGCACCTACTTATCTGTCCTGCATAACTTCTTCTAATTATTCTTGATTGCTAGTTTCATTATCTTATTTTTCCCCCTTAAATACTTGTTTTCTCTGTGTTGCTTACTTAGAGGATCCTGTTTAAATTCAAAGACTTGCATTCAGAGACTTCACTCCTAATCTGTTTTATCCTTGCCTTCTTCAGCTCCTCTTCAGAAGCTACGGTGGTGATTGTCTGGACAAAAACCATGGGTGTTAGTTGTGTAGGAAATATCTGGCATATGTCGTGGGTCAGATAAATTAATTACTTCAGAGACAAAATTGGCTAGTAGGAATCGGTAGATATCATAGCTCTTGCAGGTTTAGCAGTAGAAAAATTCAGAGTAAAGGTACCTAAGAAAGATTGCACCATTTTTGAAAGAATGCATTATTGGAGTTCAGAATTAGAAAGTAAGATACAATGACAGCAAGAAATATTCAGTGTACCCTTACAATTTTGGCTTTGCCTTGTAATTGATTCATGCATATATAAAAGAACAGACATCAGAATAATAAATGAATATTTCTTCATTTAGCAAATACCTTTGCACAATTGCTGAATGTGTAATCTTTCCTTTTGGATTTTATTTTAATTTCTGATAATTTGTATTCTCATTTAATTGTGAACATGGCCACAATAAATGGGAATAACTTACCAAGCTAAGTTTTATTAGTGTTTGATCATCCTATATAATAAAAGCCTAATATTCAAATCGACTGAACAGCAGAATGACTGGTCGCTATGATGCATACTGACCACCAGGGGGCAGACACTCAACGCAGGAGCTGCCCCCAGCCTGCAGGCCCCAGGCCAGCCATGGCGGGTGCCAGCAGGGTCCCTCCAATTGCCCCGCCGGTTGCCCCACAGATCAGCCCTGATCGCCAGCCAGGCCTAGGGACCCTACACGTGCACTAATTTCATGCACTGAGCCTCTAGTTTTCTAATAAAACTGTTAACTCTCAGTAAAGACAGTATCAGAAAGAATCATATATGCAAGAAACAGTAATCGTAGGTATGAAAGTATATGAAAATTTGCATCTATGATATACTGTTTTGTAATCTAATATATTCAGAGTTGTTATTTTCTTACATTATGATATATCCATTGTATGGTAATGTTAGTTTTTGTTAAAGTAGTGAATTTGAACAACTGTAAACCTACAGTTGCCCTACCCTGTATGTGTAATAACTACCTTTCAGAGTTACTCTCAGGATTAAGTACAATTATGTATTTAAGACAGTGTCTGACACTTAGTAGATATTCAGTAAGTAGTTCTTATATTAAGAAAATACATCATCTTAGTAGAAATAAAAGACTCTATTAATATTAATGTCATAAAAAAAGTACAGTTTTGTCTGGAATAATGCCATACATAGAGTAAGAATAAAACTTTTCTTGACCGTCAATTTAACTGAATTTCTGGGTTTTACAGACACTTTTCATTCTCTGAATAAAATGTTGATTGATGCCCATAACATACTGAAGTTTTAAGAATGGTAGGCTATTTCCCAGGAGGCCCATAATAGTACAGTTGTTTGCTTATTCTTTATTTACCAATAATTAGTTTTGTGTATTTCCAAATCTGTTTGTGTTTAGTATATTTGATATAACCAAGTAATTCACTTTCATACTATATAAGTTGATGAAATATGAATGTAAAATGAGAGTTTCAATATATAAAAATCTCCAATGAATACTTTGGAAAAAAACTTCACGAAAGTCAGTCACCTAAAATTTCCTCTCTGATGCTATGTGGATAAAATAACAGTAGACAGCTGGAAAAGAAATAATAAGACTACATGAATGCTGTACTTAGATTGCATTGCCAATATCTTTAAAGTTCCATTTAAAAAACTAAATACAAATCTTATACCAGGTTAGTAATAGTTAATGTTTTTTATTCAAGAAAACCAGTTCTGGCCTGTCCTGCATGGCTCAGTGGTTGAGCATTGACCTAGGAACCAAGAGGTCTTGATTCGATTCCCAGTAAGGGCACATGTCCAGACTGCAGGCTTGATCCCCAGTGTGGGACATGCAGGAGGCAGCTGATCGATAATTCTCTCTTATCATTGATGTTTCTCCCCCCCCCCCCTCTGAAATCAGTACAAAATATATTAAAAACACACACACACAAAACCCCCAGTTCTGAATTCTAGTTTATTAACTAAGACACACTTAAAGAAAATGTCTTTAGCTAATATAAGATTACGTTTTATGTAAAAATAATATGTAAGGTAAGTAGAATTTTTATGATTCTCCACAGTGGCTCACATTTTTTATGAACTTAGTTATCAGTCCTGATTTGGTAATATAAGAGAAGCTTTACACCTATTCATATAAAATGGGTATTAAAGAGTATGGTAATTGGTACCAGAAAGAATAATTTATCTGGGAAGATTTGAATTAGACTCACTTTACTGACCAAAAGGGCAAGGTCTTTGCTGTCATCTGAGGAAAGAAATGGATGAACAGAGATGAAGACATTTCTTTCCTTGGCCTACTAGGTACCACCAAGTAGGTAGCACTTTGTAGACTAGTTTTCTATAGTCGCGTTTGGGCAATTGGTATAGCAAAAATACTACTGTTGATGATGACAGTAATAATTTCAAGGTGTTAAAGAGTAGGGTACTATTGGCTAAACAGGCTCAATTAGTCTATTTATAAAATAATAAAAGTTAATTGTTAGTAATAAAATGCAGAAAAGTCCATTGAATGTAAATGTTACCTAGAAATATTTTTAGAAGTCAAAAGTAAAAAATGGATAGAAAATGAGAATTGTTGCACTTATTTCTAATTAAGAAGAACCCTAGGACATGTGTCAATGGAATGTATAAATAGTCTATACACCTGAATGTGAATTTGTATAAAGAATGCTGTAATTTTATTAAATCCTATCAAATTTTATTTTTAGATTTGCCTTTTTATGTCCTATTAATATTTATTTAGTAGTAAAAAGTAGATTAGTATAGCAGCATATTAAAATGTCTACCTTCTTATTGCAAGGTTATGAAGGTTAAAAGCATAAAACAATGTTTGGCATGTAGTACATTCTGTAAGTGTTTGGGATTTTTGTTTTGTTCTTTACACAGCATACCTTATTAATGAAGAGTGTAGACTGGAGCCAGAGTACTTATTCAGATTCCACCTCTGCTACTTTCTAGTTGTGTGACTTGGGGCAAGTTACTTAATTTCTCTGTGCTTCAGTTTCTTATCTGTTTATATGGGGTGAGACTATATATAAAGTATATAACTTGTTTAATATAATGCCTGACACAAAAATGCTGTGTGTTTGCAGTTATTATATGCAAACTCATAGAAGTTTGCATTTTAATCTATATTCAAGCCTGTTGTAAAAATTGATACATTTATTAATGATATAATATCATGGCACAATTACAAACATAGTTATGTGGTTCTTCATTATATTTTTAGTGTAAACTATTTTAAAATGACATTACAGGAATGAACAATGCCTGTAAAAAGATTATTTACGAGCAATATTCCAAAATGACATTCGTCTGCTTTTCAGATTTGTTTGCTAACTTAGGCAAAATTGGAAGCTCTATCTTTATTCCTCTTTTTAAGTGAAAGAAAAAACTTGGGCCAGAGTATATATTGTCTTGGTTCTGTATATTGCTGCGTTTTTTTAGTACTGTTATTTCTTTTAGACCTGTAATCATTGAGCATTCTGATTTTTAGCAGAAACTACCTGATTAGGTTGCATAGTAAACCTAACACTAAATCTCGACCTCGGTAACTAGCGTGTATTGAATATCAGGTCATTGGAATATTTATGAGTCTATTATATAATTTACCAATTTCTATAAAAAGCCCACACACAGCATAAACTCCTTAATGGAATTAATGACAGCTTTGGTCGTCCAGGAGTAGAATGTTATTGCCAGCATGACAGTGGAGCTGCAGTCATCCAGCTCCAGTTCCTGATTAATGAGGTTAGTGAGTTGCTTTAATCTCTCCTACTTATGTACAAAATAGGGCCACATCTTGTCTTTCAGATTTCTTCATTGATATTGACATATGTGAACAAAAACTAATTTCTTATAGGTTAAAGATAATAGTAATTCACTGTAAGACAGGGGTGGGGAACCTTTTTTCTGCCAAGGGCCATTTGGATATGTATAACGTCATTCACATGCCATACAAAATTATCAACTTAAAAATTAGCCTGCTATATTTGGTCAAACATTTAATTAACTCACCCTAATGCTTTGGGAGGGCCAGACCAAATGATTTCATGGGCCTTAATACGGCCTACAGGCCGGACGTCCTCCACTCCTGTGTTAAGGCATCTTTGTGGATAGTTACATAAATAATGTAAGATGTTTCTCAAAACAGTGTTGCAAATAGAAAGGTATAAAGTAAATCATTTTGGTACAGGGTGCTGCATTTAAATTTTATTTTAGTGATATTGAAAGTTATAGAACATATAAAAATCTATATTGAAATATTTTTTAAAGATGGTAGCTTATTAGAAATAACAAAATGTACTTCTTGAATGAGTTGTTTTACAATACAACTAGAAGACCAAAATACATTAGAAACTGGATATTGTCCAAAGTTCTTGTGTCACTTATTGGTTGAAGTAATTGGTGATATCTTTCTTTTTGATTGACTTTGAAGTTTAGAAGGAGCTAGAGAAACCAAACCCCATTTTATCAGCAGAGTAAACAATGTGTTCGCAGGTTTTAATGTTTGCTGGACTCTGAGAATAGATATTTTTTGGAAGTAGGGACAGGCAGAAAAAGCTGGTCATAAGAGGAAGAAAGAGAAATTACTCCAGAAGGCTCTGCTATCTTTAGATAGAAGGATAATTTGTGAACATTATTTTTGCCCCTAAATTCTTATGAGAATTTAGAGAGAACTATGTATGAGATAAAAAAAAATTACTCGGTACCTCTGGCTTTTGATAAATGTTTTTGTTCATATCAGAGGATTTAAAAAGGCACGATGGGTGCAAAGATCTAAAGGTGACAATAGAAAACAGCAAAATTATGATCCAAATAATATGCAAATGTGTAGGTTTTTCAGGGTCAAAGGAAGCATGTTTTTGCTTGTTTGTCTTAAACTTCAGGGTTCTGCATAGATCAGCATTATAAAGTGTTTTAAATAATCACAATATAGAAAGTTGTCGAACCCATATTCTTTTTGAGGACCCAGATTACTTTTTCTTTTTAAAATTTTTCTTATCTATAATAAAAGCATAATATGCTAATTAGACCGGATGTCCTTCCAGACAACCTTCGGACGAAGCTGGGTCTGCAAAGGAAGCCTGGGTCCTGGGTGCCAGAGGGAAGCCGGTGCTGGCAGCCGGGGGTGGGGTGGGGGGGGGGTGGGGGGAAAGGAAGGCCTACTCTTGCATGGATTTTGTGCATCGGGCCTCTAGTTTTGAAATAATTAGGCTGGTTTTGATTTAAAATAGAGAGGCTCTGTGCACCTCCCGCTTCCCTCATAGTAACATTTTATATAACAGTAGTATAATATGAAGCCAAAAAGTGACATAAGAACAGTACTATTGAGATTACAGAAGACCTTTAGATTTCATCACCAGTTTATCCATGCACTTGGGGTGTGTGTGAGTGTGTGTGTGTGTGTGTGTGTGTGTGTGTGTGTGTGTGTGGTTTCCTGCAGTTTTAACACAAAAATAGACTCATGTAATGACCACTATTGACAAGATACAGATCACTTTCACCACTGTAAAGGAATGTCCTCAGGTTCCTCCTTTATAATCACACTCCCTCCCCTCCTGCTCACAGTCCCTGATTCCTGGCAACTTCTCACCTATTTTCCACCTTTACACTTGTGTTAAGATTATTTGATTATATTTTAAAGCAGTACTGTGAGCCAATCTAAGTAACATTGTAAATTGATTACCTATACACATAAATTTTAGAAACCTTAAGTAGTTTATGCTATCATTATTCATATTAAAAGATTCTTTCCTCATCATTAGGATTTATCACAGTTCTGTGATATGACTATTTTGTTTTAGTTTATATGCTTAAATGCTATCTTTAAGTACTTAAAATGACATTGTTTTAAAAAATGCTTAGTAAAACATGAATATTTAATGAGTATGGCTATGGAATTCTGACAATTGGGACTAGCTATTTGCTTTCAGTTTGGAAAAATTATAGATAAAGGAGCCACAATAGGAGGAGGTCAGCTGTTATTGCCGTTTTGACTCTACATCTTCCCTTCTTCCTTGAGATTTTAAGATGGGACTAACATCTTGAGAAAGAAGATGACATAGTCTTAAACTACAGTGGAAATAAGAATGAAGAATACAAATATTTGATACTTTGCATCCTTTGAGTTTTTCTGCTTCATAGTGATATAGATAAGGGGATGCTTTCTGGTGAAACTGAGAGTATGTGGACTGTACTTATTTCTGCTTTCCAACAGTCATTGTAGCACTAGGAGTTACACAACTGAGTAGCCCTCTTAAATTCCAAATGTGGAAAAGGATTTGGAGAGATCACTTAATGTAAAGTTTGTCTTCAGAGCTATTTTAATTATCTTAGATAAATGAGAAACTTTTCTTATTTTAAAAAGATTTTAAAATTTCTCATAATTTGGAATTACAAATCTTTTTTGAAATTAATATAATTAATATAAATTCTTCATGTTGCATCTTTTGCCTTATTCTCTCACTGTAGAAGAGTATCTTACTCTTTTGAGAAAAAACATATGTCTTAATTAATTAGTCTTAGTCTAGAGACTGAAGTCTATTCACATATCAGAATCACTTCTGGAAATTTTTAAGAAAACTACACCTGCATAGGTATTTGCTCTGAAAATTCTGATTTGTCAGATCTGGGATGAGACTGATTGCCCTGAATGATCTTCATATAATGCCATTGAATTTTTTCTCCATACTTAATAGTATTTAATAGTACCAGATGTTTCAACTTTCTAAATTAGTTCCTTTTTTTTCAACCCTTTGGACATTGAAATTACAGTGTGCTGAATGCAATCTTTATTTTCCTTATTCTAGTAGTAGAATTATGATCTAGGCATAGCACATTTATAGGATTTGTCTTAAGCCAAATAAAACTGGAAGGTTACCTCATATCATATTTTGCTCTTTTAGTTAAGGAGATATGTATAGTAGTGACAAAGTAATTATATATAGTCTGGCCTCTAATTTTACATAGCTAGTAATGAACCATAATATCCAAATAGATCCTGTTATACTTTTAGTTTAAGATAATAAGTTATACTTTATTGAAGAAGTTAAAACTTCTTTTACACATATTGTGTGCATAAGTACACAACACAGTTTTGCACCTGCTGTTTAGAATTTGGGTGAGGCAAATGTTTGTCAGAACTAAATCTATTTGCAGAAAGTTTAGAAATTTGGGAAGGATATTTTTTGGCAGCTCCTTAGTACCTTTAATATTTGTAAATTGTGTTCTATTTAAAATATATTACACTTTATTTTTAAGGGAGCTCTTGTGAGTGCCTTGGCTGATGATACCTTACATTTATGGAATTTACGTCAAAAGAGACCTGCCATACTCCATTCACTTAAGTTTTGTAGAGAAAGGTAAGAATCTCTGTTTTCCTTTGTATAGGATATTTGCTATTTTCTTTGAATTTCATTCTTTGATTTTATTTTTCTGTGATGGACTTTACGCACAATCTAAAAAATAATTAAAAACTTCAGAGGATATCCAGTGACAAGAAGTTGTTTTTTCCCTTTTCAGACCCATCTTCCTCTCCAGAGGCAACCACACACATTTCTTTCGGGTTCTTTTAGAAATACTGGCAGTCTGTTTATAAAAGCTGAGATCTCTGTGCAGCTTCTGTTTTTGCATAAGAGGGAAGACATTGTATATTTTTTCTGTAGCCTTATCTGATAGATTGTTTCATATTGACACATTTAAATCTCCCTTAGTCATTTTGTAACTGCATGATACTCCATTGTATGGAAGTACCATAAGTTATTCAGTCAATCTTTGTTATTAGTGGATTTATATCATTTTCTGTCTGCTATTCATTTTGCTGTGTTATAATATTGTTACATGTGAGTATTTATCCACATATATGAATATATCTATGAGATACGTGTAGAGTGGAACAACTTGATCACAGAAATCTCTCATATGACTTGTGTGTTTGTGCTTTGACTTGAATGTAGCTTATTATGCCAATTGCCAGGTTTATCTCTCTCTTTTTTTTTAGGTTTATCTCTTATTAGGGATTTATTTGTTATACAATTTAAACCATAAGAAATAATTTGCCAGTAGTAGTAGCTACATCATCTCAATCCTCTGCAACCTTGGAGGCATGGCCTTTACTGCCCCATCCCCTGTTATAGATTGAATTGTGTCCCCCAAAAGATGTATTGAATTCTGAACCTCCAGAATGGAATCTTTCTTGGAAATAGGGTCTTTGTGGGTATAAGCAAGTTAATATGAAGTT
The DNA here is from genome assembly GCF_964212035.1 of Myotis nattereri. NCBI lineage: Eukaryota > Metazoa > Chordata > Mammalia > Chiroptera > Vespertilionidae > Myotis > Myotis nattereri. The sequence continues at coordinate 68,443,260 of NC_138081.1, read as the reverse complement.
ATTAAGGTGGGCCTTATCTAATATGAGTGGTGGCCTTATAAGAAGAGAAGAGAGACAGACACACAGGGAGAACACTGCAGCATGACAGAGATAGGATTGAAGTGATGTATCTACAAGCCAAGGCAATACCAGAAGCTAGGAGAGAAGCATGGAACACATTCTCTCTCAGCCTTCAAAGCAAGCATGACCTGCTGACATCTTGATTTCTGGTGGCTAGCCTCTGGAACTCGAAGAGAACAAATTTCTATTGTTTTAAGCCACTTAATTTGTGGTAATTTAATATAGTATCCCTAGGAAACTAATATGATCTCCTTCCTTTTTGCTTGATATTGGGGAACCTTGTTATTATGCACTTTGGGTTTATTTCTGTAAAGAAGAGATTGTTTATGTCGAAATTTAGAGTTTGGCAAGCAAATTCTTTCTGGTAATTGCCTTATTAGATCATGTTTCATTTGGCTACTACTTTATTTTTCCCTTTAAAGGAAGTTATTTGGGAGGAAGTCATGGGGTTATAAGCAACTACAACTATCTGCTAGTCTTTTTTCTGTTACCTTGAGTTAGAATGTTAAATTTTTGCATAACAGTTTTTAAATAACAATATATGAAGCATTTGAAGGCTGAAGACTTAATTATATATATGGGCTTTCTCATTTAAATCCCACCACTATTCTCTAATAATTATATCTTTTAATTATGTAATTCCTTATTGATTATACAGCACTTTCACATAAATTATTTATTCTCAGAGGTCCAGAAAAATTTCTTTGTGCAATTTCAGAGAATATATTTTTTTCACCATAAATATGTTAGACACCTGAACATCTGAGTCTATATTGAAATTAATATACTCATTTTAAAGATAAATATTTTTACTTTATTCTAACCCTGATTTACAGTTCATTTATAGTACTCTGATTCACAGCTCTTTTATTTGATAATAGATATAACTATTTTATTATATAATAAAATGAGCATGCAAGCACCATGTACTTATGATTATGAAAATACAGTATTACATGGAATACATTAGTAATCAAAATTACATCCTAATTAATGAAGCATTAATGTCCAAAGTCCTCTTAAGAACAAAACTGTTTGGCAAGCGGAGCACTTCATTCAGATACCTATACAACATTGGGAGATTTGGTGCCTACTAGTATAAGGCACTTCAGGAACTGACTGCTTCCCTGGCATCAGATTTTCTAAGTAGCATAAATAAGTTAATGTAGGAACAGAAACTAATTTAATCCATTATACTCATTATAATACTACCTAAATATTGTACTTTGCATATGTATGAAGCTTATAATTTGCACAGTGCACATGAATAGAGCATAGCTGTAAAAGAGTATTTGGCTAGATACCAATCCTTAGAAAATGTATACAGGTCTTCCCAAGATTTTGAATTAATTCACTGCACATACTTCTGTGCAAGAAAAAAATTAATCATAATATTGAAACAAATCAAAGACCTAGAATTACAGTTTTTGTGCTAATTGAGTCACATCAGCAAAATATTTTTCCTTGAAAGCAGCGTAATGAAAAGTGTACAAGCATTAGACATGAGAGCAATTTGGTGGGATGAGATTCAAGTCTGGAACACAGGAATAGAATGGTTTCCAGGCCTGGTAGGAAGGTAGATAGAGGGATCTATTTTTCAGGACCTAATTCTAACCTACAAAGATAATTTGTTGGTGATATGGAAATGATGGGTCACCTTGGGAATTCTAGGTATAGAGAACCATGCACTGAGACAAAATTTAGGAAGAAAAAAAATCTGTGTTTGAGGAAAGACAATTGTGATTTGATGACCTTGATTCTGTAAAAGGAAAGATGATTAGGAAATGTTCGATAACTTCCTAGAAAAAAATTATATATAACAACTAAGCAATTCTGGCAAGGAAATTGGGAGAGACATTGAAAGAGATTAGTCTGGTTGCACAAGGGCCTTAAAATGTACTCGGGTATAAGAGGGTTATATGGAAGGAGGGGTTATATAATCAAAGGTGAATATAAGAGCAATTTAGCTCTGCCTATCAACAGGAGCTAAGTCTTGTGAAAAACACTAAAGACAAAGGAATGAATGGAAACACTTTGTTTTGGGTAGAAAAACTAAGTAGATTAATTTTAAATAGAGGTAGGGCATACAGGGGTGGACAGAAGTAAGTTTAGAATTGTACTACAAATAAATCATATAATAATTAATGATAATACAAGAATAAACTTGCATATACACACAACTGTAAGCCTACTTTTGCCCACTCCTGTATTTTGTTCCTGTAAGTATTAATGCAATGCTGGCTCAGGCAAATTATGTCTTAGACTGCTGAAAGGACTATAAAATCATTGGTTGGCTTAGGAGGAATATAGAATGGAAGCAGTGCTTCACATTTGGAAATGAAAAAAAATTTAGAAGTTAAATTAAGTTCAGTTCACCAAATATGAGATACCTTCTGTGTACCAGGGATTATGGTAGGGGTTGAGATAACAAAGACGAATAAATGCTTAAATAATTTGTTAAAGCAAAGACCCAGACATATAGTAACTATAAACAGTATGGATGGATGCCATTTTAGAAGTTTATGTTAAAAATACATGATAGAATAATTAACCCCATCTTTTTCAACTTTGTATTTTTTAACCCTTTGTGGTTGTTTGTCTACTCTCAGCCACCAAAGCTTTTTTACCTTTCTGGTCGTATGTCTGCTCTCAGCCACCACAGCAAGGAACCGTACGAATCTTAACTCTATTGATTCATGTATCAGTTCATAATTTCTCTGAAAGCTCTTAAGTGTCTAAGCGACCTTGTCATGAACCAAAACATTGCCCCGACAAATCGGAGATATCGAAACTCAATATAAACAAGCGCGGTCGTTCCACACTCGCCATGCAAAACACCGTGGCGAGTCAGTCGCCTTTTGAGAGTGAAGAAATTGACAAGCTTCGGAGATACTTTGCAGAATTTCAAATAAAGCTTTACAAATTACGTTTAACTGTAATTAGGCATTCTCGCTTGTTAAGGTATTTCAAAATAATACTCCAAAATGGCAAAAAGAAAGTTACCGAAAGAAGTGTACTGTGAATCTGAAAGTAACGATGAAGAGTTTTATTTTGGCACCTTGAATACTGACTCTGACGTATAAAGTGATAACGTTTGTAGTGATTCTACTAGTAGTGACGTAGTTCCAAAAAAGAATTAATAAATCTTGTTTATTATTCATAATCTTGCATGTTATGTATCACTGCTCTTTCAATGGAAATTAATTCTGACCAGTACGACACCCATGTCCACATTTAATACGACCGCAAAGGGTTAATATCCTGGCTTCTTTTAAAAAAGACAGTAGTCATCAGGAAAATGCAAACTACTAGGTACACTAACATCCATCAGAATGGCAAAAATGTTGGCTTGAATGTGACACCACTGTAACTTTTCATAAGCTACTAGTGGAAGTTTTAAGCATTACAATCACTTTGGAAAAATTTTTGGTAGCGTTTACATATATCATTATAACTCAACACATCTATTCCTAACTATGTATGTGTGGTAGGCAGAATTCTAAAATGGGTCCCAAAATTTCTGCTTTTGGTTATTCAAATAAACACTAGTCTAAAGACATTTTGTAGATTAACTGAGGTCCGTATTAGTTGACTTTAAGATTAGGATATTGTCCTTAGTGGGCCTGACTTAATCAATTATGCCTTTAAAAGGTCCTGCTCTCTTCATGACAAAGATTCAGAACATGAGAGGGATTCATAGCAAGGGAAATTCAGTCTTACAATCTCAAGAAACTGAATTTGATTAGAAGCCTAGATAAGTTTGAGAGCTGTTCTTTCCCAGATCTTCAAGGCTGGTTAATAACCTGGATTTCAGCCTTTTAAGACCCTGAGTACAGAACCCAGTCATGCAGTGCTTGAACTTCTGACCTACAGAAACTGAGATCGAAAGGGGGTGTTGTCCTAAGCTCTTAAGTTATTGGTAATTTGTTATTCAGCAGTAAAAAATATCAATCTGGGTACAGATTTTGGTACCCAGAAGTGGGATGCTGCTGTATGGAATACCTGAAAATGTGGAAATCTCTGCAACCAGGTCATGGCTGGAGGTTGGAAGATTTTTGGGGAGCATTACAGAAAAGCCTAAATTGCTCTAAATTTGAACTAGTGTTTGTAGGACACTTGACATGGAGATTGCTGCCAGTGAGAGCTCAGAGGGAGAAAGGAACATGTTTTTGGAAACTGGAGGAATTGGTTCCTTGTTATGTAGCAGCAGAAAGTTTATCAGAAGTATTTCCTGCACAATATGTAAGTGATTAACATATTGAGATTTCCAAGGAGAGGGTTGAAGGTACAATCTGAATTTTTTTTTACTTTATAATAAAACTAGAGGCCCACTGCACGAAATTCATGCATGGGGCTGGGGGAGGGGTGGTTGTCCTCAGCCTGGCCTGCACCCTTTCCAATCTAGGCCCCTTTGGGGGATGTTCGTCTGTCAGTTTAGGCCCGATCCCACAATCCGGGACTACTAGCTCCTAGCTGCTCGCATGCCTGCCGGCCCGATCACCCCTAACTGTCCTCCCCTGCTGGCCTGATCACCCCAAATTGCCCTCCCCTGCCGGCGTGGTTGCCCCCAACTGCCCTCCCCTGCTGGCCTGGTCGCTCCCAACTGCCCACCCCTTCAGGCCTGATTGCCCCCACCTGCCCTCCCCTGCCAGCCTGGTCACACCCAACTGCCCTCCCCTGTAGGCCTGGTCGCCCACAAGTGCCCTCCCCTGTTGGCCTGTTTGCCCCCAACTGCCCTCCCCTGCCGGCCTGATCGCCCACAAATGCCCTCCCCTGCCGGCCATCTTGTGGTGGCCATCTTGTGGCGGCATCACATGTGACGCCACCTATGCTTTTATTATATAGGAATATAGGATGCTAAAAGAGAAAAAATTGAGGGAAGAATTATTAAAGGATCCAAGACTTTTGATAATTTAGGAAATTATCATTCTGATATATCTGGCTAAAAGATTGCTTTGGAAAATGTGGCATAGAGAAAAACATGAGGGTGTGGCTGTACAGTGTTTTACTAAAAATCTAAAGACCAAAAGGTCAGAGTGTTTAGTCACACAAAAGGACTCTTTTAAGAGGTTATGTGTGTGCCTCCACAGATCCTTTCAACCAAACCAGAGAGCCTCTAGGAAGCTTAAGAATATCAACCTTCAGGTCTCTCAATAGGAGCCAACATACAGAAGAGATTATCTCAGAAAGATTTGTGGGTGTGATTTTTGTCTAATAGAGTAAAACCCAGTGAAATTTAAGACTCACAATTTTCTTCAGAAAATTTTATAGCAGAAACATTGCTAGCTAGGGTTGAAAAGAGCCAGAGAGAGAACAAAATGAAAGGAGGCTGCTGCCAGGCGCAGGCTGATAAAAGTCCTCAGCTGCAAGTAAATGCCGCCTTTTATGAAAAAGGAAGGATGATTAAGAGCATGGAGCTGAGAGCCACACAGGACTATTCCCAGGTCTTGAAACCTAATTAAGAAAAATCCAACATTTCCCAATTTGATTTCAAAACCGTTATGGACCAGTGACTTCTTTTTACCTTCCACTTTTCACCATTTTGAACAGGAATTTCCCTTCTCTGTCCGTTATGAGCCTCTGCCCCTGTAATCACCAGGAAACCAACAATCTGTTTCCTGTTACAGCAGATAAGTTTGCATTTTCTATTGCATATAAATAATATGTAAATGGAATCATACAACACATCTTGTTTTTCTGGCTTTTTTTAATCATCCTAAGAATTTGGAAATTCATCAATGTTGTTGCATGCATCAGTAGTGTTTTTTTGTTGTTGTTGTTTTGTTTTTTTACCTGTGAATAGTATTCTAAGTATGTAACACAGTTTGTTCACCCATTTGTTTGTTGATGGACATGGACATTTGGGATTGTTTCCAGTTTTTGGCTATTACAAAGGTGCCATAAATATTTTTATAAGTCTTGTTATAGGCATATGCTTTCCTTTCTTTAAGTAAAGACATAGGAATGGAGTGGGCTGATCATATTGTAGATGTATGTTTAATTTTTTAAGAAACTTCCAGTGACTATAGTTACTAATACTGTATTGCATATATGAAAGTTGCTAAGAGAATAAATCTTCAAAGTACTCATCCCAAGAAAATGTCTAACTGCATGTGTGGTGATGATATTAGCTAGACTTATTGTGGTGATCATTTCACAATATACACATACATAGAATCATTATGTTGTACATTTAAAACTAATATAATGTTATATGGAAATTATAACTGTCTAAATTTATATCTCAAAAATATTCAGTGTTTATGAGATACTAGCCCCACATTCAGTAATATATAAAATATGGATTATGTACCTTTCTAAAATATAGAAAGTTCTGAATTCTGAAACCTAAATAGTTCTAAAGTTTTCAGAGTGGCACTGTGAACTTTCTACTTTGTGAGGTAATAAGGTACTATAAAATTATTTTTCGAGTCAGTAGGCTTTTCTGTGCTCTGTTAAATATACGTAAATCCTTTAGAAAAATGGCTTTATCTTATAAAACATCCAATAGAAAATAGTTAACCTTAAGTATTTATTTAAATGAGCATTACCTATAGAAAATAGTGAGACCGTGAGTTGCACGTACATTTATTTGATAAATGTTTTCACCTAGAAAATTCTCAGGAATGAAATTGTGTGTTAATGGGAACAGCAAAGCTTCTGTATGCTATATCTTGCCTAATACCTAGTCTGAGTATTAACAGTCTAGCAGTCATTATTATCAGTGTGTTATTCTAAGTGCTATTTCATCGAAATTTAAATTGTCTATTTTGAGAGACACAATTAGAATCTGAAAAGATGAGGATTATATGTTTTCATAACATACTACCTTTTTTTTAAAAAGTACTACTAAAAAGACAAGATAGTTTCCATTCTTTGCCTTGAAATCAATGAGCTGATATAGAATATGTTTGAAATTGTTGGTATAATGATAAAATTTAATACATGCATGTAAATTATTATAATTTATCAATGAAGTCCTATCATATAATCAGGACATAGGGGTGATTGTTGAGTTATATTCCAATATCATTGTCTCAGCTTGAGTACAGAGGATCTCTGCCCTTCCAGGGGCTTACAAATTAGTGAAGAGAGTAGACCCTCTCTTATAAGGCAAGCCTGATAGACAAGTGGAAATACTGGGATATCAATTTGAGTGAAGGTGGTATTTGAATTGAAGAAAAACATGGGAAGACCATTTTGCACGGTTCCTGAGAGATACTAGTGTTTAATGACTCCTGAGGAATATAGTAGTACCTGGGGATGATGTGGGTATTTTACTCATAGTTTGTTGCTTAAAGGTTAAACCTGGATGTGCCTAAAGTAACACAGTTAGTGGATGCCGTGAAACAAATTTGAAACACATAGTTGGCCCTATGTATCCATAGGTTCTGTATCCACAGGTTTTACATCTGCAAATTCAACCAACTGCAGATCTAAAATATTTGGGAAAGAAAAAGGCCTACAATGGTTGTTGCATCAGTACTGAACATGTACAGACTTTTTTTCTTGTTATTCTCTAAACAATACGGTATAATAGCCATTTACATAGCATTTACATTGTTAAGTATTATAAGTAATCTAGAGGTGATTTAAAATATACAAGATAATTTGTGTAGGTTATACACAAATGTGCCATTTTATATAAGGTCAACCATGGATTTTGGTATCCTCAGGGAATTGGTTGCAGGATCCCTCAAGGATACTGAGGGATAACTGCTCTAACTACAAACTTGTCTTCTTTCTATTATGCCATGCTGTCTATTTACTGTAAGGCCTTTGAATCAGCGTAAGTTTAATTAGCATAATTAAATATTAATCATAATGAGTAGATAAATTTTATGGCTTATAATATAATTAAATATTAATCACAATGGTTGTATATCATTTTTTGCTTTCCATAAGTTACATATATCATGATTAACTCTTTAATACAATTAATAAAATATACCAGGCATCTTTAAAAAATTTTTTAAATATATGTTCTCTTGCAGGGTTACATTTTGCCATTTGCCTTTCCAGAGTAAATGGCTCTATGTGGGCACTGAACGAGGTAACATACATATTGTCAATGTGGAGTCCTTCACACTCTCAGGCTACGTCATTATGTGGAATAAAGCCATTGAACTGTGAGTTTGAGCCAATCTTATATATCTAAAAGTATCAGTACCATAGCTGATATTTTATAATAGCTAGTCATTGAATTCATATTGCATTAAATATCTGTCAGACATTCTTGATATTAAATATAGATTAGTCTTTTGTAAGTATTGTCCTGTTGGTACTTTGTACATTTAAATACTTTATATATAGGGGTGGGCAAAAGTAGGATTATAGTTGTGAGTATATGAAACAAATATTATTTTCTTTTATTATTATTTATCAGTTATTGTACTATTTTCCATACAAACAACTGTAGATATATATATATATATATATACACACTTATTATATATGCATGTGTTCACATATGTATAAACTGTAGCACAAGTTTAATAAAAAATTATTCTTATTAAGTGAAAACAGTCTTCTTTTTATCTTTTTTTTATCACCATTTATCTCCTCTGCCCTCTTGCATCTCTACCCACCCCACCCCCACAATCATGTCTACGTCCATGTCCAAGAGTGCTCTATTTTTTTTAATCTTGTAATTTTTTTTATTTTATATGCTTGTCATGCCTAAGTTGATTTTATGTCTCACTAATGTGTTGACACAGATGTTTGTAAAACACTGATCTAAACTACTACTTGATATCTATACTAATAAAAGCCTAGGTGGTCCTCGAGCCCTCGTGTGTGACGTTGTCACAAGATGGCTGCCACAAGATGGCTGCACGCACAGCAGAGACGGGGCCCAGTGGCCGCTCTGTGTGGTGAGGCCTGGGAGTCCCATGGCTCCGTGCGGCGCGGAGGAGGCCGGTCCCGGCATCTCCGCTGCCTTGTGCAGAGAAGGTGGGTCCCAGTGGACGAGGCGGGTCGAGGCAGGAGAGGGCAGTTGTGGGTGATCAGGCCGGCAGGAGAGGGCAGTTGGGGGCAATTAGAGCAGCAGGGGAGGGCAGTTGGGGGCGATCAGGCTGACAGGAGAGCAGTTAGGCATCAATCGGGCCAGTAGGGGAGCGGTTAGGATGCAATCAGGCTGGCAAGCAGAAGCGGTTAGGGGCAATCAGGCAGGCAGGCAGGCATGCGAGCGGTTAGGAGCCAGCGGTCCTGGATTGTGAGAGGGATATCCCAGATTAGAGAGGGTACAGGCTGGGCTCAGGGACAACCCCCCATCCTGTGCACAAATTTCGTGCACCGGGCCTCTAGTATTTTAATAATTAGCAAATGTAGTCTAAATGTTTGCCATGTAACATTGCAAAATTAATTTGACAGTTTTCCTTAATTTTGATATAGTGATGATTGTTTTCATTTTACAATAACAGCAACAAAAACTGGACGAGCTAAAGGGCCTTAAGAATTTTAACTTTTAGTTCTAACTTTTCTTTTCACTCTTGTCTTAGAATCTTATCTTTGCATTTTATCTTTGTTTTTTTTCTTACCTAATTTAGACATAAAAATTTATGAAAATCAGCAAGATTCATTTTCATTTTGTTTTGTTTTGTTTTTCTTTTTAAACAAATAGATCTAAATTTTTACACTCCACAACTTTATATCACTTTGACATGGTGATAAATTTGTGGCATCTCTCTTAACTAGTGTGTGTAGCTGTAATAGCGAATCAAGCCTGGTTTTCCTTCTTGTGGCAGGAACATTATTATCATACTAGAGGCCTGGTGCACAAAATTCGTGCATGGGGTCCCTAGGCCTGGCCAGCAATCAGGGCCTATCAGATTCCCCACCTCCCTGCCTCTCCACCTCCGCATTTTCTTCTCTCCTCGCTGCCTGCACACCACCACTCCCGAGGATACACTTTGCATATTAGCCTTTTATATATATAGATACCAGTCCCTTGATACAAGGTGTGGGTTTTCTTGGTCTGCTGTTTGCGTTGACCACAGCATCTGGTGGGTAGTTCTGGTGTAGGTGTCTGTGTGGTTTCACAAATGGCTCTCATGAAGTAGACTGGTCTTTCAACCCTGGAGTTTATAAATAGAGAAATGCTTATTCATGCAGTATAGGCCTCAGTTCAGCTACATTTTTATCTGCATGACTTATTTTTTCTGAGCAAGTATAGGTGGCATTACTTTTGTTGATTTATTTTTTAAGATAATATAATTTTTCCTACTTTTTGTCTAACTATGGAACTGGATAAGATGCCCTAATTGGAGGCTACATTTAAGTAAAATAAGATTGCAATATTTTAGATGCTGCTTTATTTAAAAATATTAACTCTGAGAATTCTACCATGAGAATAGATTTTCTGTCCTCTAATACTAAATTGAAGATTCTTTTCTATACCCAAAGTACTTATGTTTATCCAAATTAATTAATTGTAAATTTTTCTTATATCAACTTAACAGTCACTATGTTTTTTCTGATTTCTATTTCGATTCATATCAAGAGCTAAATATCTGTTATTGATCACTTACTGAAACATTTATATCTTTTATAAATATATCTTTATTTTTCATTCATTATTCTTATTGTGATGAATATATAATTGTATTGAAAATTTTAGCTGACACAAAAAAATCTTATTAACTTTTTCTTTTCTAGGTCATCTAAGTCTCACCCAGGACCTATTGTCCATATAAGTGATAATCCAATGGATGAAGGAAAGGTAGAATTTTTTCTAAAATATATATTTATTGACCTAAATGTATGAATTTTGATATATTTTTAATATGCAAACTATTCAAGACACACCTTGCAAAGTTGAGGTTACTAACAAAGGTTATGTCCCTTGTTTGTACATTATGAAGAGCAAGTGAAAGAATTGGAATAATTTACAATTTTAAAGAACAACAAAAGAACCTTAAAACAAGTTTAATAGAAGCAATTAAAGGTTATTAACTTATTTTTGGCTCATTTAAAATATTTTCCCAGATTTTCTCATAATCCTCACAAAAACTGTTTTCTTTTGGTTTTGAATTTGTTTTAGCACTTTAGTTATACAGTTTTTGTAGCAGTTACTATAAAATCACATGTTAGAGTTGTTTCTATATCTTATCTTCCGTAAGTTTTTCTTTATAAATAGATTGTCTGTGATTGATCTCTCCCCCTTCACCACATCCTCCTCTACCTTCCCTCTGAGGTTTGATGGTCTGATCAATGATTCTCTGTCTCTGGTTCTCTTTTTGTCCATCAGTTTATGTTGTTCATTATATTCCACAAATGAGTAAGATCATGTGATATTTATATTTCTCCAACTGATTTATTTCACTTAGCATAATGCTCTCCAGGTCGATCCATGCTGTTGGAAATGGTAGGAGTTCCTTTTTATAGCAGCGTAGTATTCCATTGTGTAGATGCACCACAGTTGTTTAATCTACTCATCTGCTGATGGGCACTTAGGCTGTTTCCAAATCTTAGCTATTGTAAATTGTGCTGCTGTGATCATAGGGGTGCATATATCCTTTCGATTGGTATTTCTGTTTTCTTGGGATATATTCCTACAAGTGGGATCACTGGGTCAAATGGGAGTTCCATTTTTAGTTTTTTGAGGAAACTCCATACTGTTTTCCACAGTGGCTGCACCAGTCTGCATTCCCACCAGCAGTGCATGAGGGTTCCTTTTTCTCCGCATTCTCTCCAGCACTTGTTTGTTGATTTGTTGATGATAGCCATTTTGACAGGTGTGAGATGATACCTTGTAGTTTTGATTTGCATCTCTCGTATGATTTGTGACTTTGAACATGTTTTCATATGTCTCTTGGTCTTCTTTAGAAAAGTATCCATTGCCTATTTTTTGATTGGGTTGTTTATCTTCCTTTTGTTAAGTTGTATATATTCCCTGTAAGTTTTGGAGATTAAACCCTTATTGGAGATAACATTGGTAAATATGTTCTCCCATGCATTAGGCTTTCTTGTTGTTTTATTGATGGTTTCTTTTGCTGTGCAGAAGCTTTTTATTTTGATGTAGTCCCATTTGTTTATTTTCTCTTTAGTTTCCATTGCCCTAGGACAGTGATGGCGAACCTATGACATGCGTGTCAGAGGTGACATGTGAACTCATTTTTTTGGTTGATTTTTCTTTGTTAAATGGCATTTAAATATATAAAATAAATATCAAAAATATAAGTCTTTGTTTTACTATGGTTGCAAATATCAAAAAATTTCTATATGTGACACGGCACCAGAGTTAAGTTAGGGTTTTTCAAAATGCTGACACGCCGAGCTCAAAAGGTTCGCCATCACTGCCCTAGGAGCTGTATCGATGAAGATATTGCTTCGGCATATGTCTGAGATTTTGCTGCCTGTGGATTCCTCTAAGATTTTTATGGTTTCCTGTCTTATGTTTAAGTCCTTTATCCATTTTGAGTTTATTTTTGTGTATGGTGTAAGTTGGTGGTCTAGTTTCATTTTTTTACACGTATCTGTCCAATTTTCCCAACACCATTTATTGAACAGACTGCCTTGATTCCATTGTATGCTCTTCCCTCTGTCAAATATTAATTAAGCATAGTGGTTTGGGTGGATTCCATTAGTCTATATGTCTGTACTTGTGCCAGTACCAGGCAGTTTTGAGAACAGTGTCTTTGTAATACAGCTTGATATCTGGTATATCTCATACTTTGTTCTTCTTTCTCAGGATTTCTGTAGCTATTCGGGGCCTTTTTTTTATTCCAGATGAATTTTTGGAGAGTTCGTTCTAGGTCTGTGAAATATGCCATAGGTATTTTAATGCGGAGTGCATTGAATTTATAGATTGCTTTGGGGTGAGGGCACGAGTGAGGGGTGGGTGGGCAATGGGGGGGATAAGGACTCATATGTAATACCTTAAAAAAAAAGAAAAAAATTTCAATTGACTACTTTCCAAATGAAAAAAAAATTGTGAGAAGAAAAAAAATAGCTTAGATTAATAATGTAGAAATTTTTAAAAAATTTATTTAAGTTTTTATACTTAGGAGCCAGTTTTATGCAAGCAGTATCTAGCTGTTGTTAATTTAATTTTGTTAAATATATATAAAGATAATAAAAATTTCTTTTCCATGAATTTCTACTTCCTAATCCAACCTATCTTTCAGGTAGTTCTATTTAAAGATAGAATGTCTGTGTATATAAATTTATGATGTTAACCTATGTAAAATACCAGGAAATTTGTAACTGTCAGAAATCAGTGAAATGAAATTTAGAAATTTTGTGAAGAATTTTTCCCAGGTTTTTCCTTTCCTCAATTAGTGGGAGTGGTCAAGCCTATAGTTGTTTAACACTGTTCTCTTATTTGTCACTGGGAAAACAAAGGGTAGCTGTATTATTTGGAGTTAGCTTATATTTATATATAAAACTAGAGGCCCAGTGCACAAAAATTTGTGCACTCAGGGGGGGGATGGGGGGGCTCCCTCAGCCCGGCCTGTGCCCTCTCGAAGTCTGGGACGCCTCGGGAGATAACGACCTGCTGGCTTAGGTCTGCTCCCGGGTGGCAGAGGGCAGGCCCAATCCCTAGGTGCAGCCCCTGGTCGGGCTCAGAGCAGGGCCGATTGGGGAGTTGGGGTGCCGCCCCCTGTCATGCACAGAGCAGGGCGATCAGGAGGTTGTGATGCCAACCTCAGTCACGCTCAGGGTAGGGCCGATTGGGGGGTTGGGGCACCGTCCCCTGTCACACTCAAGGCAGGGTCGATGGGGAGGTTGTGGCGCCACCCCCTGTCACGCACAGAGCAGGGCCAATCAGGGGGTTGGGGCACTGACCCCTGTCACTCACAGAGCAGGGCCCATCAGGGGGGTTGGAGCTCCGTACCCTGTCACGCACAGAGCATGGCCAATCGGGGTTGGGGCGCTGCCCCCTGTCACGCACAGAGCAGGTCCCATCAGGGGGTTGGGGCGCCGCCCTCTATCACCCACAGAGCAGGGGGTTGGGGCGCCGCCACTGTCACACTCAGGGCAGGGCCGATGGGGAGGTTATGGCTCTACCCCGTCACACACAGAGCAGGGCCCGTTGTGGGGAGGGGGCGTTGGGGCGCCGCACCCTGTCACACACAGAGCCGCAGGGTGATCAGGGGGTTGGGGAGCTCCCCCCTATCAGGCACAGAGCAGGGCTGATGAGGGGGTTGGGGCGCCTTCCCCTGTCACGAACAGAGCAGGGTGGATAGGGAGGTTGTGGCCCCGCCCCCTGTCACACACAGAGCTGCAGGGTGATCAGGGGGTTTGGGCGCTGCCCCGTCACGCTGATCCCGGTGCTGGGAGGCATATTACCCTTTTACTATATAGGGTAGAGGCCTGGTGCACGGGTGGCTGCCTCCCACATGTACCCCTCTGAGGATTAAGCCTGCAACTGAGGCATGTGCCCTGAATAGGAATCCAACAGGCTACCTCTCGGTTCGTGGATCAATGCTCAACCACTGAGCAACACTGGCTGGTTCCTACCCTCATTTTAAGACTCAGATTAGATAATTTTTTTCATGATATTTTCCCAGATAATTCTGAAAGAAATGCTTTCTCCCACTTCTAAATTTGCTAGCACCTTATTTGTGTAAGCTTTACAGTATTTACCACATACTGCCTTGGATTATAAATGTGTGTATATGTGAACTCGAGAAAACTTTGTGAACACAGAGATAATATTTATGCGGATTTATATTTCACATATGCTCAAAATATAGTGTAAATAGTAACTGCTCAATATAATCTTAATTCATTGCGAAAATAAATTATGTATAACTGTGTATATCATCCTCACTTTTTGAAACTTGCATTATATTAATTCTCCTTAGTTCCCGGAGCTAATCCCATTCAACATTTTTGAAATATTAAGATGCTAGAATAGATTATATTGACTGCCATTTATTGAATTTTACTTTGTGTCAGGCACTATGCTGACACATTATATACACTGTTTCATTTGATCCTCCCAGCAAATTTAAGTGAGATATCTTCCTTGTTTTACAGATGATCAGGCAGAAATTTTAGGGTATTATGTGGTCAAGAGATACAAAGTTAGATATTGGTGGAGCTGGGATTTTGAACACTGATTTCTCTGATTTCAACTCCAGAGTCCTCTCCATTGTACTGTATTTTCTCTGTAATATATAGATCAGTTATTGATGTAGAGAGCTGTATGCATGGTCAGTATATGCACTGATGCTTTTTATGAGAGAACTAGAGGCCCCGTGCATGAATTAGTGCACCAGTGGAGTCCCTTGGCCTGTCTTGTGGGATCAGGCCAAAAACTGCTCTCTGACATCCCCCGAAGGGTCCCCGATTGTGAGAGGGCACAGGCCAGGCCAAGGGACCCCACTAGTGCCAATCGGGGCTGGGTAGAGACGCGGGAGGTTGGCCAGCTGGGGAGGGACCACGGGAGTGCTCCAGAGCGTGTCCAGCTTGTCTCGCTCAGTCCCAATCAGCCAGACCCCAGCAGCAAGCTAACCTACCGGTTGGTGTGTCTGCCCCCCGGTGTTCAGTGCATGTCATAGCAACTGGTCGACCTGTCTACTGTCTGCCCTGTGGTGGTCAGTGCACATCATAGTGAGCGGTTGAGCGGCCTTAGCATATCATTAGCTTATTACGCTTTGATTGGTTGAATGGCTGACCGGTCAGCCGGACACTTAGCATGTTAGGCTTTTATTATATAGAATAATTAGAAGGAAACTAGTCAACACTACATAAATTACTTAACATCTCTGAGTTATAAAATATTTTAGTAGGAATAAGCATTGAAAGAATCTTCCAAGCAAGTTTAACATGTTAAGCGCCTAGCCTTATTGTCTTCCGGACAGAAAGTATAGTGTCAGTCACCGGTGACTGACTGGGCGCTTAACGTGTTAAGTACTGTACTTTTAGCCCCTCTATTTTTTAATACTTAGGAAATGATGGGGATAAAAGTCTAACCGGTTGGCACAGATTTCTTAGTTTCTTAGGATGTTAGATCTGACTCGAAGGGTTAAAGTTTATTATAACCCTTTTATGCTTCTAAGATGTGGAGGGGCAACATTATTAAAGTTACATGGCTACTAAATGGCACATCTGAGAGCTTAGTGCTGAACAGTCGAGTGCTGTTTACACCGTACATCAATTCTTAAGTTTTATCTTTTTTTGTCTCTTTTTATTTCTGAAGTTTTCTTCCCCCATCAGAAAGTGACATAATTACATATCCAAGATATTTGGAAGGACTAGGAAAAGGTAAAGGAAACAAATACCAGTTTTTCCTAGAAAGTGTGTGTGTGTGTGTGTGTGTGTGTGTGTGTGTGTGTATATATATATATATATATATATATATATATATATATATATATATAGTAGCCTGGGTTACAGAAATTAACTGTACTCCCTACCATGGTGGGAAAACCTCTTTTGTTAGCCTCAATGACTGGCTCCTACAAGTGCACTGTAGACTGAAATCTACTAAATTGCTATTTCATTAAAATTACTGGTTCTTCCTCAAACTTTGTTCATATCTCAGATTACATGAATGGTTATCAACTACCTACTAATTACTTATGCATTCATTAAACAACTAGTTAAGTGTCTAACATGTATTAAGCCGCTATTAGAGACATATAGATGAAATGCATGTACTAGTATAGGAGTTGTTGCATCTCTGTTTTTCTAGAGGAATTGGGTAGGCTTACCCAAGGAAGCAACTAAACTGATACTTAAAAATGAGTGGAACATTCTATAAAAGGGGGAGGAGCTCTAAGCAGAGGGAATACTGAAATTTGGAAAATACTAAGTCAGTGATGGCAAACCTGTGACACGCAAACTCATTTTTTTGGTTGATTTTTCTTTGTTAAATGGCATTTATATATATATATGTGTGTGTGTATATATATATATAAAATATCAAAAATATAAGTCTTTGTTTTACTATGGTTGCAAATATCAAAAAATTTCTATATGTGACATGGCACCAGAGTTAAGTTAGGGTTTTTCAAAATGCTGACACGCCGAGCTCAAAAGGTTCGCCATCACTGTACTAGGTGGACAGCAGAAGTTGGATAAGCAGCAGACAGTTTATAAGGCAAGAACATGCATTCCATTCTGAAATTTATTCATTCACGAAGATTTATTAAGTATCTACAATGGATCAGTCCCTGTGTCTTACGTAAGAAGTACAGTGGTGAATAAGATAAAATCAATCCTTCCTTAAATAGACCAGTTTCATTATCTGAAAGAGAATTCAGGTAAGACAAGGGCCATTATTATATTGTGTGGTGACCCTTCAGATTAAAAATAGTACAGAGTACTGTTGGAGCACATAGGAAAGGCATTGACTTACATTTGGTAGGTCAAGGAAGGCTTCACAGAGGAAGTGAGTGATAGCTCAGAGGATATCTGAAGAGTTAGTAGGATTAGTCTGGCAGAACATGACATTCAAGTAGAGTGTCCCAGGTAGAAAGACAGCATGCGCAAAGGCTCCAGGGTAAGAGAGAGCATGAGCTAAAAGATGGTCTAGAGTGTATTGGGTACTATGTGTGGTAATGGATAAAGCTGGAGAGGTAAGCAGAAGACAGACCATGATGAATCTTGTAAGTCATTTTTAGTTTGGACTTTATCCTAAAAAAGTTTTAAATAAAAGCACATATGACATGATCAGGTTTGCATTTTAGAACTATTACTCTAACTACAATATGGAATGGGTTAAAAAAGGGGGCAAGACTTGGAATCAGGTAGAGTAAGAGACCAGAAAAGAGATCTTTGTGTCTTATTTTCCAGTTATAGTTGACATACAGTATTATATCCACTTAGTTTCAGGTGTACAACGTAGTAATTCTACATTTATATACATTATAAAGTGATCATCCCAGAGATTTTGTGTCTTGGAGTAAGGTATTGGAGGTGGAGGAAAGTAAGTTAGAGAGATGATAGAATGTAATTTTAAAATTATTTGATGATTTTACCTGATGGGGGTTGGGGGAAGCAGTTACCATGACCCCAAGATTTTTGTCTGAGCAACTTAATGAATGTTGAGATAAAAAATGGTGAGAGAGACACTGTAACCAGAGAATACCAGAGGAAGATAGGGAAGAAAATAATGAATTCACTTTGGATACATTTACTTTGAGGTTCGTCTTGAGTAGATAAGTGGAGATGTGGCCACTGGAATTATATGAGTCTAAATCTCATGAGAAGGATCTAGGCTGGATATAATTTAGAACTAATTAATATGTAGATAAATAAATGAGATTACCTGATAATATGTTGAATTACGAAAGTTTGTGAACTTTAAAGCACATACAAATGTTAACTTGTATTGCTAATTTATTATAGTAATTAAAATGTACACTGAGGACTTCAAAATGGTAGTTTTCTTTCTCAAAAAACTTGTATGATATATATTGAGTCCCTAATCATAAAATGCATATAAATATGAAATATAGTATTCTCATTTGTGATCTATGTGATTAGTAATTAACAATGCAGATGTTTAATTATATTATAATTTTATATTGGATGCATATTAATGATAATTGTTATCTTTCTTGTCAGAAAATAAATGCTTCATATGATTACTAGCATTCCTAGGTAATGTGGCATTTTCTTTTATTACAGCTTTTGATTGGCTTTGAATCTGGAACAGTAGTTTTATGGGACCTCAAATCAAAAAAAGGCGACTACAGATACACATATGATGAGGTAATAACATTTTTTTTAATCAAAAGATGTTGTCATTTCTCTAGTTCAGAGCAGCTTTTCTAAGAACTTGCTGATTTTAGTTTAGGCAACCTTTATAACTGCAATAAAACACACCACATTTTTTTTCTATAATAGATAATATATTCACATAGCTCAAAAGATATAAAAAAAAATCTCTTTCCCACTCCTGTCATCTGGCCATTCAATTCTCTTACCCCAGGTACTAGTGTTACCAATTTTTCATGTATTTTTGCAGAGTTATTCTATACATTTACAAGCCAATTAATAAACATTGTATTTTTATCTTATACAAATGATTGTAATACGCTGTAGACCAAGCATGTCAAACTCAAAGGCTAACACCAGCCAAATAAACAAGATTTAAGTTTATGTGGGTTGCAAAAAACCAAAAGCTTCAATTTTTGTTTTAAATATATTCTTAGTGATTTCAGAGAGGAAGGGAGAGGAAGAGAGAGAGAATAATTAATGATGAGAGAGAATCATTGATCAGCTGCCTCCTGCATGCCTTCCCCTAGGGATCAAGCTGGCAACCCAGGCATGTGCTCTTGACTGGAACTGAACCTGGAACCTTTCAGTCCACAGGCCGACACTATCCACTGAGCAAAATTGGCTAGGGCAAAAGCTTCAATTTTCATAGAAACGTAGGTTTATTTCTATAGAGACATGCTGAATACAAAGGGCTGAAATAAATGAGTAATCGTTAATGTAAAATAATAGAACATTTTAATAAAAATTAATATTTTTTTCTTGAACATTAACTTACCAGACACTGAATAACTGCATAAATTAATAAGCGTAATGCAAATAAACCTATTTTTCTTGTTCTCCAAAAGCAAAATATTTCCTGTTGTGCACACCAAACAAGTCAGTGCAAGACTAACAACATGGCAATCAGCTGCAAAAATATTCGCTGCTAGTATTCGTGGAGAGAAATGGTGCGCCTGCGTGTAAGACGCATAAGGGAAATGAATGCAATACGATTATAGTAATCAGTCATTAGTGAACTTTGTAGTTTGTTACTAATACTAGAGGCTCGATGCATGGATTTGTGCACTGGTGGGGTCCCTCGGCCTGGCCTATGGGGATTGGACCAAACCAGCTCTCCCACATCCCCCAAGGGGTCCTGGATTGTGAGAGGGCGGTTCACGGGTGATGCACCCCAGAATCGGGCTCCCTCTCTGGTTCAGGGTGCGTCACCCAAGAACCGCAGCTACCAATTAACCGCAGCTCGGAAGCTCCTGCATTGAGCGTCTGCCCCCTGGTGGTCAGTGCACATCATAGTTACCAGTCAGACAGTTGCTTAGGCTTTTATATATATAGATTATGTATATAGAATACTGTAAAAACTAACTTATGAAATTTTTATTAAAATGTTTCTTATGTACTGTTATATTGGCTGGGCTGTTTGACATGCTTGCTGTAGACATTTATTGTTGCTTGTTTTAAGACCCAAATATGGATTGATAATTCATTCAGTGCTCTAAGCACTTACCTTATTATTTATGTGAGAATAATAAACAAAACTAGACTTTTTCAGTATTGAAATCAAAGTCTACATAATAAAAGTAATTCTTTTAAGTTCTTTTAAACTGTAGACCTCTCCTCCCTCTTTTATTTTTTTAATATATTTTTATTGATTTCAGAGATGAAGGGAGAGGGAGAGAGAAATAGAAACATCAATGATGTGAGAGAATCATTGATCGCTGCCTCCTTCACGCCCCCTACTGGGGATGGAGCCCACAACCCGGGCATGTGCCCTTGACTGGAATCGGACCTGGGATCCTCCAGTCCACAGGCCAATGCTCTATCCACTGAGCCAAACCAGCGAGGGCTCTCTTCTCTTTTTTTACTTCCTTACCTTATTTCTTCTTTTTTTGCCATTTGTTGAAGATAGTCTCCCAAAGAATGGGTTTTTCTGGCTGCATGCTATTGTGTTTAACCTATTTTTAACCCTCATATATCCTGTAAATTGGATAGTTTACTGAGACTTGATTAAACTCAGGTTCATTTTTCACTTTTAGCAAGATTACTTTATAGATAATGCTGTTGCTCTTCTATCCGATGGAATGTTAGTTTGTGTGATATTAGAAGTCAGTGACATTCAAGGTCTAGATATATTACTGCAGAGTGGTAATTCGTGCCTGTTTAAAATCTTAATAGAGAAAAAAACTGTAAATCACTTAATATTCAATATGTAATTTATCAACTATCTTACAAAATGTATTTTTCAGTAATTATCATGTTCAATTATACAGTGTTACTGCTGTCTCCCATCTGTAGTGGAACTAATATTGAAATGTTTAAAAGTTAAGATGCTAGGGCCAAAACTATACAATTTAATGGATTATTCATAGATTCAAGAAATAATTCATTCAGTGCTCTAAGCACTTACCTTATTATTTGATTATGTGAGAATAATAAACAAAACTAGACCTTATTCAGTATTGAAATCAGTCTACATAATAAAATTAATTCTTTTTATTTTATCATTTTGTTCATATTTTTCTAAGGGTTTTAGCTACAGTATATGATTAACACTAGGAATCAATGTTGCTTTTGAATTGAATATTGAATAAATTTATTTTCTAGGAGAACAGAAATTGTTTTTTGTGTAAGTCTGCTAAAATGTTAATCAGTATATATATAATGTGAGAGCAGCTATACCATGATGTATAAAACTTTTAGTGTTAAGTGATTCTAATAATACTGATTAATTTTCAAAACCAGCATGTAGGGAATTTATTTAATTTTGCCTTTATTTTGAGTTGGTGAGTGTAAAATTTGATAAATAGCCAGTTCTCTTTCTAGAATATTATTTTTCAAGATGTCCTCTTATTTTATATGAATAGGAGAAAGCATCATATGTACTACTTTTATCAAGCCTAATAATTAGATATTACTTTCTAAAGAATGTCTCAGAGTAGACAGTTCTTTTATTTGTTTTTTTAAATATTATCAAGGATAAAAAACTGAGGTTCTTAATTTATTAACTGCTTCATGAGCGTTTTTATAGTTAAGATTTTTTTGTTTTGTTAGTACATCTTTTAAAGAACTTTTGGAATTTTATATACTGCTCCTTTGTGGCTTATTCCAATAGCTATATCATCTTACCTCCTTCTCTCCATTTTTTGCCCTCTACCCTGAATTCATCTTTTCCAACAACTTTTGAACATCACTCATTTATTTGCTCTTCTCCTTTCCATTTATTCTGCCCCTGATCGCTTTCCTTATCCATTTCTCTTAATCATTTCTATCTGTAGTTTTCTGTGTTATCTTTTCAAAATGAAGTTACCTGTTTAGAATCTCCTGGAAATTTTATATTCTCTTGGAAAAAAAAAAAAAAAAGCCAACTTACACACAAAATTTCTCAACCCCACGTAATCCTTTTTACTTTATATCTCATATCTTCTCCAATGAATTATTCAGATTTGCTCCAAATTAATCTTTTAATTCTGAGCATGTGACAGATTTGGTTAATGAGATTTGTTATTTCTATTTTGTTAACACAAATTACTATTTCATTTTCCTAAGAACACTAATGAAAAGGTATAATTGTATGATTTATACATATACTAGGGCCCAATGCACGAATTCATGCACGGGTGGGGTCTGGCCGCCTGCCCCGAATGGGGGCCGATTGGGGCTGGGCCAGCACGGGGGAGGGGATGCAGGAGGTTGGCCCCAGATCGGGTGGGAAAGCTGATTGGGGCCAGGCCGGCCAGGGTGAGGGGCCATGGGAGGTTGGCCGGCCCTGCCCTTGATCGGGGTTGTAGGGGTTGATCAAGGGCTGGGCCGGCCTTGGGGAGGGGCTGCGGGAGGTTGGGGGGTGATCGGGCTGCTTGGCCACCGCAATGCAAGTCATAGCGACCAGTCCAGTTGCTTAACTTTTATATATATAGATAATTTATGTGGCATTTATTATACACATAAACATACATACATACATAAAATGCTATATATATATATATATACTACATAAGAATATATAATAACCCCTGGAGAGTGTTGCTAAATGGTTTCAGTGTCAGTTCCCAGACCAAAGGGTTGAGGGCTTGATTCCAGGTCAAGGGCATGTACTTGGGTTGCAGATTTGATCCCCAATCCCAGTAAGGGGCCCATGCAGGAGGCAGCCAATTGATGTGTCTCTCTCACATCAATGTCTCTCTCTCTCTCTCTCTCTCTCTCTCTCTCTCTCTCTCTCTCTCTCTCTCCCTCTCCCTCTCCCTCTCCCTCTCTCTCCCCCCTCCCTTCTCTTTCCAGCCCTCCCTCCCTCTCTCTCCTCTAAAAAAATCAATGGAAAAAATATCCTGGATTGAGGATTAGCAAAAAATAAAATAATTTAAAAGAACCCTAGCTGGTTGCTCAGTGGTTAGAGTGTTGGCCTGCAGACCCAAGGGTCCCAGGTTCAATTCTGGTCAAGTGCATGCACCTCACTTGTAGGCTCCTGACCAGCCCGGGCCCTGGTCAGGGCACGTGCAGGAGGCAACCAGTTGTTGTGTTTCTCTCACATGGATATTTTTCTCTCTCTCTTTCCCTGTCTCTTCCACTCTCTCTAAAAATCAATGGAAAAATATCCTCAAGTGAGGATTAAAAAAAAATTAAAGTAATCCTATCTAATAATAGACAAACATGGTAATTAACCATACCTCCGACACACTTCCCATTGGCCAATCCGGGCAATATGCAAATTAACTGCCAACCAAGATGGCGGCCGGCAGCCAGGCAGCTGAAGCGAACAGGAGGCTTGCTTGCTCCAGTGATGGAGGAAGCCAAGGTTCCCCGCCTGCCGCTGCCGGCCTCTGAGCTGCACTGTAAGAAACAGTGTTGCAATTATAGAAGCTAAACAAACCCCAGAAACCTGCTTTCAGCCAGCCGGGCCTCAGAGCTGGAGTTGCAACAGTGTTTCAATTATATAAGGTAAATAAACCTCAGATACCTGCTTTCAGCAGCCAAGGCCTCAAGCTGGAGCTGGCCTCAGAGCTAAAGCCGGCTCTCAGCTCCAGTGACAGCCATAGAAGGTAAATAAATCCAAGAATAAAAAAAAGAAAGAAAAAACGGAGAGGTTGGGAGCTTCAGTCGCCCGCCAGCCTGAAAATGGCCCTCAGCCCCTCACCCAGACTGGCCAGGCACCCCAGTGGGGACCCCCACCCTGAAGGGGGTGTGACCAGCTGCAAACAGCCATCATCCTCTCATCCAGGCTGGCCAGGCACCCAAGCGGGACCCCCGCCCTGATCTGGAACACCCTTCAGGGAAAACCAGCCGGCCCCCACCTGTGCACCAGGCCTCTATCCTATATAGTAAAAGGGTAATATGCAAACTGACCCTAACAGCAGAAGGATTGGGAATGACTGGTCACTATGACACACACTGACCACCAGGGGGCAGACGCTCAATGCAGGAGCTGCCCTCTGTGGTAAGGGCGCTCTCACATGGGAGGAGCTCTGCTCAGCCACAAGCCAGGCTGATGGCTGCCAGTACAGCGGTGGTGGTGGGAGCCTCTCCTGCCTCCTCAGCAGCGCTAAGGATGTCCGACTGCAGTTTAGGCCTACTCCCCGCTGGCAAGTGGACATCCCCTGAGGGCTGCCGGGCTGCCAGAGGGATGTCTGATTGCCATCTTAGGCCCAATCCCCCAGGAGAGCAGGCCTAAGTCAGCAGGTGGTCATCCCCCAAGGGGTCCCAGACTGCGAGAGGGCACAGGCCAGGCTAAGGGACTCCCCCTTCCCCCTGAGTGCACAAATTTTTGTGAACCGGGCCTCTAGTATATAATAAAAACTTATACTTATGCACATACATATGTAACATGTAGTATTATATCTAATGACACTAGAGCGAGAGTATTAGAAACAATGAGCTCATGTATAAGTTGGATTTGTATTTAGAAAATTGCAGAAATAATAGAAAAACTTGTTCTTGTTTATTGCATATAAAGTTCATTATGTTTTTTTCTTTAGTGGGGTATTTTCTATATATTTTTCTCATTGTTATCCAGAATAATTGGGAACCACTTGTCCCTGAAATTAGTATTTATTTTGGAATGTTTAATAATTTACTGTCTTAATAAATAAAAAGTACTTTTAAATAAAGATGTATTTTGTTTTCTTTGGCAAGTTAAAAGTATTAGTTTTCCATCTATTTATATAAAAGCCTAAGCGACCGTTATGGCGGAACGACCAGAATGACCAGTCACTATGACACTCACTGACCACCGGGGGAAGATGCTCAATACAGGAGCTTCCCAAGCCCGCAGGTCCCAATTGCCGATGGGGCCTGCTGGCCAACCTTCCAGTCCCTTCCCCCAGCTGAGCCCCTGGGCTGAGACGGGGAACTGGGAGTGGGTGGCGGCGGACATGGCCCCTTTCCCAGGGTGGCCAACGGCCAAATCCCTCCTCGGGGCCAGTGGCCAACCTCCCAGGTCCCTCCCACCGTCCCTCCCCCAGCTGGCAGGCGACAATTGGCCCGCAGCCCTCCCCAGCTACAGTGGTGACGGTTGGCCCCTCTCCCAGCCAGCAGGTCTCAATCACCTGATCGCGCCTGCCAGCCAACCTCCTGGGCCCTGGGCTGGGACGGAGAACCAGAGGTGGGTGGCAGCAACGTAGGCAGCGAGGGACGGAGGAGATGGAGAGGCGGGGAACCACACAGTGGCGAGGAAAGGAAGAGGCAGTAAGCGAGGAACTGCGCGGTGGCGGTGTGCAGGGCAGCGAGGGAAGAAGGAGGCTGGGAGGCAGGGAACCTGATTGGCCACGACTGCCGGCCAGGCCTAAGGACCCCACCCATGCATGAATTTGGTGCATAGGGGTTCCATACATAATATGCTTATGAAAATGTACATATTAAAATATTAGAGGCCCATTGCACAAAATTAGTGCACTCGGGGTGGGGATCCCTCAGCCCAGCCTGTGCCTTCTCGCAGTCTGGGAGCCCTCCGGGGATGTCCAACTGATGGCTTGGGTCTTCTCCCCGTGAGCCTGGCTTCTGGCTGAGCAGTGCTCCCCTTGTGGCGGCGCACTGACCACCATGGGGCAGCTCCTGCATTGAGCGCCTGCCCCCTGGTGGTCAGTGCACATCATACTGACTGGTTTTTCTGCTGTTTGGTCAATTTGCATATTAGCCTTTTATTATATGGGATATACATAATTAGAATTTTTTTAATTTATTGGTTTCAGACATCACTGTAGATCTATCTTGTATTTCCCTTACCACTTTAAAAAATAAATTTAAATAGCTTTGTGAATAGCTTCTTACCAGTACTCATATGTTACAGTAATGATTTATTTTTAAGAGATTGCTTATCTTAAGATTTGGTTTGTGGAATTCATATGTATTTTGGAATAAATTTATCACTGTTGTAAGTTTTTATTTAGAATTTTTTAGAGATACTTTACTTTTAAAGAAATATATTTTTATTGATTTCAGAGAGAAAGGGAGAGAGAGACATCAGTGATGAGAGAGAATCACTGATTGGCTGCCTCCTGCACACCCCCTACTGGGGATCGAGCCCGCAGCCCGGGCATGTGCCCTTGACTGGAATTGAACCCAGGACCTCTCAGTCCGCAGGCCAGCGCTCTATCCACTGAGCCAAACCAGCTAGGGTAATAGGGTAGCTTTTAAAGTCAATTGAATATTAAGAACAGTAGTGTATCAACTTGAGCTGAACAGAAGTAATTTAAAGAACCTAGAAGAGTGATAAAAATATTTTTTACAGGCAAAAAATTAAATAATATTAGGACATAAAAATGGAAGGGAAACATATTTGGTTATATAAAAATATTTTAAAGATAATTTTTAAGTGCCTTAAAGTTATAAAAATAAATTTCTAGTCAAAAGAGAGTCTCTGGCCCTATCCGGTTTGGCTCAGTGGATAGAGCGTCGGCCTGTGGACTGAAGGGTCCCAGGTTCGATTCCGGTCAAGGGCATGTACCTTGGTTGCGGGAACATCCCCAGTAGGTGGTGTGCAGGAGGCAGCTGATCGATGTTTCTCTCTCATCTATGTTTCTAACTCTCTATCCCTCTCCCTTCCTCTCTGTAAAAAATCAATAAAATATATTAAAAAAAAAAAAAAAGAGTCTCTGCAGATTTTAAAAATTGCTTCAGTACTTACTGTGAGAAATGAATAACATGTTTAAAAGGTCAACTTGAGGCATTTTTAATTGATCTTAATTATAAAACCTAGAAATTTATTTTCTTAGAAATTTAGTTAATTTAAAAAATTTGTTCTATGTCAGTGCAACTAGTTATTCCATGAAATATTGGTTGTGATTACTTACTTGGTCATTTGTTTAGGTATAGTTTATTCTAAGAAAGTATAAAAATACATTTTGTTTTTCTGAACTTAAAATTTTATTTTTATATATATATAACTATTATAGCTTCCTTATGCTGGTTTAGGGAGTAAATGAAGTAAAAACAGTCAAAATAGTGTCAATACTAAATTCTCATTTGTATTGCTAGAAAATTAAATTACTATGGGAATGTAAAGTTAACATTGTCTTCAGTTTTAGAAATATATAAAAAAATTTTTTTCTATATTTGCTTTATTTTTTTAATTTTTATTGTTGAAAGTATTACATATGTAATCCCCCATTGATCCCCATTGACTAAGTGCTTTAATTTATCTCTTCCCACCCACCCAACCCCGCCTTGCCTCTGAGATTTGAAAATTAATTACAATACCAATTATGAGTATCCTGATGTTTAAATTTTTGTTTTTAAAAATGGAATTGTGCACCCCTTTTCTATAGGCTATCCACTCTGTGGCTTGGCATCATGAAGGAAAACAATTTATTTGCAGTCATTCCGATGGCACCTTGACTATATGGAATGTGAGGTCCCCTACTAAACCTGTACAGACAATCACTCCACATGGTAAGAATGTATCACTTTAAACACTATCTAAATTGTGATGGACAATAAACTGTTTTGTGTATGCATTTGGTTTGTTTTTCTGTTTCTTTATGAGGAAAAGGATGGGTTTAATTTGGCTGGAATTACAAATAATTAAACATACAGAAAAATATATAGCAACCATGTAATAAAATCTCAAATTAACTATACTTATAGTTAAAATAGCTAATTTGAACTTTGAGAAAATGAATGTTAAATTATCTTTTGAATATTGTTTTAATAGTAGTTCAAAAAGTAAATAATTTTGTGAGTCATATAGGGCTTACTTTAAGCTTCTGTCATCTTAAAGTAATCAATTTACAAGTTGTTAATGTATATATAACAATTCATTGAAATACTTGGAACTTTGCAGAAGGAATTTTATACATTAAAGTAGTGTAGAGGTACCCGAAGATTACCCCAGGTTTGATGATTCACTAGGAAAACTCACAGGACTCAGCAAAATGATGCAAAGCAAAGTAAGTAAACAGAAGGCACATGGGGTGAAATCTGAAGGTCCAGTGGGGTCACATGTGACATGGTTTATTCCCCTAGCAAAGAGTTATCACAAGTCTGAAATGTTTTCTACCAGCGAGTCTCCAGCGTTCAGTTGCCCAGAGTTTTTATTGGAGTCAGTTCATAGGCACCTTGTACTTTCGCACATACCAAAATTATGGACTCCCACAAGGAAAGCAGGGATTCATCATAAACTACATTATTTGTACAGACAACTCAAGCACAGTGTGCCACTCTTCAGTCTGGGAAGTGGTTAAGAGCTGACTCAAAAGCTTAGTTAGTGATCAGATGCCAACAAGCCAACACATCTAGAGATAACCGACTCAGGCCTACTATATTAACTCTTTTCTGCACAAGTAGTATTTACAAAACCTAAAAGTAGATTTTATTGCAGGTTTTGTTAAAAACTGATTTGAGTTTTGAGTAGAGCTCAGGAATTTGTATGTCTTTATTTTTTTGCATTCTTTAACCCCATCTTAAGAAATTCTTATCCATCAAATTCAGGGAAATCATATTAAAGAAACTGCTTTTTAAAAATGGTAGTATTTTGAAAAATATATTTGTAGATATTGCCAATATTTAATTGCTTGCTTTAAAATAGGAGTACCTACTTTTTAAAAAATTGGTACATTCTGAAATATTACAATGTAGAAATTAAACAGTAAAATTTAAAACATTTTATCTAACTGTGGCAGAATGGGCTTTTAGACTTCTGCTTTCTGGTAAAAGTAACAATTGTTGAAGCTACATATTGTGATATACTTTACCACTGCTTTGTGTAGCAGGCATCTTTCTGGAAAAGCACATATTTTAAACTTGCTACAGATCTATTTGTACATGTGTCCAGAGGATAGCCTGAATGGTAATAGGTTCCATTTTTCCTTAATATATTTTCTTTCTTCCTTCTGTTAGTGCCTAGTCTCTAATCTTGGTAGTACTTCTGAAAATTCTCATAAATCTTGTGCTCTCCCAAGCCCACTGGAACCTTGTTCTCCAAAAAAAACAACCCCAAAAGTAGATGATTATTTTAGAAACCTGTCAGATCCAGAGGAAAATGGGACTAGTATTGAAAATGGTAAAAATAATTAATATTAGTTTTTCAGTTTGGTAAGAATAGTACAAACATATTTTTTGAACCATTTGAGAGGAAATTGTTAAATTACTGCCCATTCGTCCCCAAATATTCCAATATATATTTCTTACACTACTACATTTTCCTGTATCACCAAGGTTTGCCTTTTATCAAATGGATCTATATGTAAATTAGATTTAGTTGTCATGTTTCTTTGGTCTTCTTCAATCTGGAACCGTTTTTGAGCCTTTTCTTGACTTTCATAATTGATAAATTGTAAATATTACATAGATAAGTTATTGTATAGAATATACTTCAATTTGTTGGGTTTGTTTTTTTTTAATGTTTCTTCATGTTTGGATTCAAGTAGTACATTTTCAGTAGGACTATCCCAGAAGGATTGATGTGTTCTTTTTGTATCCTGTACCAGAGATTAAATACTGGATATATATTGCCCTTGATTTGATTTGATTTGTCCCTATTGGTGTGATCTCTTCATTAAGTTTCTGTCTGCTAGGTCTCTCCGTTACAACATTATTCTTTGTCCCTTTGAAATTAATAGTAAGTGTTTTTTATTTGTATTTATAATCAGTAAGTAGTCTGATTTAAAAGAGTACTTGAAGACTATAAACATATTGCTTCTCATCAAACTATCCTCTGATTTTAGCATCTGATGATATTTCTTGGCTGAATTATTACTGTGATGGTTGCCAGATGGTGATTTTTCTATTTAATCTTGATCCCATTTTATACTAAAAACTTATTTACTTGAAAGCTAACTTTTAGGAGTGGCATAAAGTTTCTACAGAGTTTGTAGTCTCTTTGCAAAAAGAGAATCACAAGCTAAAATCATTTTTAAACAAACAAGACAAACAATATTTGGTTTAATGTTTTTCAATATTAGAAAAAAAACAAAATGTAAGTAAAGAAAATTTTTTCTTTGACACGTGTCTAAAAGTATAGCAGTCTAAAAATGTAGGTGATCAGAAGTATTCTTTATAAAATATGAATTATTTCTAACAGTAATGTTTACTGGTAGTGGTAGGTAATCTACCAAAGTTAAATTGTGTTGATGGCTGAGTTTAGTGGCAAAACTAAGTGCATTTGTATACATTAAAGTAAAAAAAAAATTTATATCATAAGGTATCACATATTATATGTATACTATATTTGTTGTGTATAATTTTCAGTATACTAAATATCTGATTTGATGGATCAAAACTTAGGTTTTTTTCTCATAATTATTCCTAAATTTAAGGGTTTTCCTTAGTAATTAAAGTGTTGTAGTCTCTTGCTCCTATTATCTAGCAAATAGTTATGGTAAGTTACTTTAAATGTACTAGACTTTTAAAATTTTGTCCAATTTGGGTTTTTTCATGTTTAAACCCATTCAATGATTAAGTATCTTATTCTTATAAAACATTGATAAGCGTTACCTTGATAGCCAGTAACTGATTGTACTTTATGACTACTACCAGTATGATATTCAATGTTTAGATTACCTTATGATGTTCTGAAGACTCTGTTTAGAAGACATAATGTTACACCAGCCTGACATGGAGTTTTGAAGCCAGTAGACTTGTGGTCAAGCCCTGATTCCATAGTTTCTGATTCTGTGACTTTGCGAAGTCAGTTAACATTTCTGAATCTCAGCATTCTCATCTATACATAGAGATAATAATTGAAATGAAAGTACCTTGAAATTATGATGTGCTATACACATGTGATTATAGTAAATATAAATCTGGATATGGTATTTACTTAGTAAGGTTGGACCGTAAGTTAGATTAGGGTAGTATTCCCCAAAATATATTTCACTATTACTAATATTAAATTTATTATTTATATTAATTTATATATTCATTTATTTTATGTGGCTTTTCCCAAACGTATTTGACTTTAGTATCTTTTATTCATAGAACATGTTTTGGTTTTCTCATGTTCTATGAAATATACTTTGAAAAATGATGGCCTAGTACTGGAACTATAATTGAATTATGAAACAGTTCTCCAGATTTGCTAGTTATAGTCAGTCTTTAGCCTTGAATGACAACCATCATTGCTAAAGTTGTTTTATAGTTGACTCATTCTGAGGGACATAGTTATTTAGATAGTGATAAAATAGCCAGCAAAGGAGAGTAATTTGAATTCATTTAAGAATTTTCTGATAATAATGTAGGGTAATTTTACTATATGTATCAAGATGGCTTATAGTAATATTTTTGAAGTTGTCAATTTTTATGTCTGAAATTACTCAACATGTGATATTTTATTAAAACAGACAAAAAAGTGATAGTTCCCTTGAATCCAGTTTTTATGAGTATCAGAGGATATTTCCCTGGCAATCATACAACCTAGAATGTAATTCTAGTTTTGCTTTATGTGAAAAACCTTGTGGAGGTCATTACTGATGGCTGGGACTTAATTTCATGATATATAAAATGGCAGTATTAAATGAGATATAAAGTTTTGTGTATATATGGAAATTAAGCCAGATTTGGGCCCATCTATTGACCCTGCAAAGTCATTTCATCTTGGTGGTTTGTAAATCTGTATTTGCGTATTGGGAGTCAAGGGAATGAGCTCTCTCTTTTGGCCTGTTTCTCTCCTATGACAGATGGGCTTTCATTGTTTAAGAGGGAAGAAATTTGATAGTCATGGCTCACATGCAGTCATCATGGTCAAGTGGTTTGCTGGCTGAAGGCCCCACAGCATCTGCTCTGTAACCGTGTGTGTGTGTGTGTGTGTGTGTGTGTGTGTGTGTGTGTGTTTGAGTGTGTTTGAGAAAGGGTGGGGGGGAGAGGTATATATTGCAGGGCTGGGCCCAGAGAATCTCCCCTGTAATCTTGTGTGTGTGCATGTATACATGATGTGTTGCAGAGTAGATTTTCTGTGATTATCTTTACCAGAATCAGAAAGGAAATGGAGATGCCAGCGGTTCTCAACCTGTGGGTCGCGACCCCTTTGGCGGTCGAACGACCCTTTCACAGGGGTCACGTAAGACCATCCTGCATATCAGATATTTACATTATGATTCATAACAGTAGCAACATTACAGTTATGAAGTAGCAACGAAAATAATTTTACGGTTGGGTCACATCATGTGGAACTGTATTTAAAGGGCCAGAAGGTTGAGAATCACTGTGCTAGACGGTCAAAACTAGTAGGTGTCCATTTTAGGTAATGACATTTTAAAATTTAGTTTCTGGAGCTTATTCATCAGTACAGTCAATAAACATACAAAGGAATAAGCTGTGATTGGGGAACTTTTCTATTAAGGGTTGCTGAAGGAAAAATAAAATCAAATTTTATTTTAAAATAAACATTTTAATATTTTAAGGATGTGACATACAAATAATTCTATTAATCTCTTAAGATTACCTAAAGCATAAAAATGCAATAAATAATAAAACCAACCGGGCCAATGTAGATCAGTGGCTCAGCAAACATCACCCATGAATCAAGAGGTTGCAGATTTGATTCCCTATCAGGACACATGCCCGGGTTGCAGGCTCAATCCCAGTAAGAGGCATGCAGGAGGCAGCCAATCAATGTTTCTCTCTCTCTGTCTCACCCTTCCTCTCTCTCTCTAATCACTAAAAACATTTTAAAAACAACACAAAACACAAAAATACTTTAGTTCCTTGTATATTTCATTGCAAAGTTTACCCCAGTTTATATATTTGAAAAGACTCACCAAACTCCACAGAGCAATCTCAAAGTAAGGCTTTTATTTAAAGTCAAAGGATGTGGTGCAGTGGGACAAATAAGGCAGGCAAGACTTCTGACAGATGCCCATATGCAAGTCATATGTGCACATATGGATTGTGCTGAGTCTCCTAGCTCCAATCACAAAGATCTGACTTCTAGGAAAGCAAAGAGAAACTCTTAAGGAAGCCCTTTAAATAATAAAGCCATTCTTGCCAAACCAGTTAAACCAATTGCCAATCTTCAGTAAAGCAATTACACTGGGTCACAAGGGAAGTTTGGGGAGTTTTGGACCTTAAACAAGCACATCATAAATCCCACTGCCTTTAGCCAAGAGTCAAAAACCAGATATGTACCCTGGCCGGTGTGGCCCAGTGCTTAGAGCGTCAATCTGTACACTGAAGGATCATGGGTTCAATGCTGGTCAAAGGGCGCATACCTGGGTTGCAGGTTCCATCCCAGGCCTGGTCAGGTCACCTACGTGAAGCAACCAATTTATGTGTCTCTCTCAAATCCATGTTTCTCTCCTTCTCCCCCTTTTTCCCCTCTCTTCCACTCTCTCTTAAAAAAAAAATGCAAAAAATAACCTCAGGTGATGATAAACAAAACAAACAAAAAGGCAACCAGTTATGTATGTGTATCTAATCCAACTGTACATCAATTCTGTCATTACATGAATTAAGGAAAGGATATCCTCCCCATTTCAGACTAGTGTTAGTAACTGTCATTCTCCAGTTTGAGTCATTTTTTTTTTCTTAGAACATCGCTGTTCAATAGAAATATATTGTGAGCTGTATGTATAATTTTTAAATTTACTAGTAATCATACTAATAGTAAAAACAAACAGGTTTTTCAGTTTAGACCCTCCCTTTGACCTTTCCTCCCTAGAGATAATATGTAGGCTCAGTTGTATTTCAGCTTCAGGCCCAGAAAAGCAGCAAAATCTCAGGTCCAGCTGTATTGGATAATAACCCCTGCCCTGGTGCCAACCAACCAATCAATCAGTGGAGACCCTGGACCCTTAAAGGACACATCTGGAAAGCTTCTGAATATTCTATTGAGGTCTCCCTCTGGGACCTTTCCTAAAATCTCCACCCTTGAAACTCACTGCACTCTCCCTCCTCCTCACTATTTCCTCCTCCCCTCCAGGCACATCACCTTTACCTTCCCCACTTCTAAGCTCCAAGAGCCCTTCCTTTGCCTCTATAACTTATTTCCTAAGCCAGTTTCTTCTATGAATTACTTCTTCTATCTCTGTGATTTTCTAAATGTCCTCTTACAAAAAAAAGGTAAAATTAATTTTATTTATTTTTAAATGTGTTTATTGATTTTAGAGAGAGAGAGAGAGAGAGAAAGAGATAGAAGCATTGATGAGGAACATCAGTTGGCTGCCTCCTGCCCCCACTTCCCCCGCCCATTGGGGATTGAGCCCGGGTATGTGCCGTGACCAGAATCAAACCGGCGACCTCTTGGGGCATGGCATGATGCTCAATCCACTGAGCAACACAGGCTGGACAGAATTAATTTTAATAATAAAATTATTATTTAACCCAAAATATGCAAAATATTATAATTTCAACATGTAATCAACATACAAAACTGAAATATTTTACCTTTTTTGTGTACTCTTTGAAATCTAGTATGTATTTTATACTTATAACACATCTTAACTTAGACTACATTTCAGTCTCAGTAGTTATGTGTGAGTGGTGGACATCAGCTGTAGCCTGAGAGCATAATTGCTGCACACAACTGTATCAGTTAGAAAATGTGCTCTGCATTCTAAATGAAAAATTAAAAACTTAGGAAGCATTCACTTTTAATACATCTTCATTCATTCATTCAATAGACATTTATTGATCACTTGCTCTGTACCAGAGATTAAATACTGGGTATGTATTGCCCTTGAAGAACTCATAGACCAGTGAATAAAAATGACCTATAAAACTGATAACTATTACATTATAATAAATGCTGAAAAAAGCATGCGTAATATGATGTGGAAACAGTAGTAGTAAGTAAGTTTTTGGATAAAGCATATGTAGAAAGATTTCACAAATTAAGATTATATGAGTTTGATCATAAAGGATGAGTGGGTATTATAAGATAAAAAAAGAACATAAATGGTCATTTTAGTCAGGCGGTACAAAGACAATAAAAAACACAGTGTTCTTGGAAAATTGCGAATAGTTTAATATGACCAGAGTTTAAACTTCCTTTGGGAAAGTAGCAGGAAACACAGAGAGAGAGACATATCAAGACATGAATATATGTCATAATACGTTAAAGAGTTTGGCTTTCATGATGGTGACCTGGTAAATGATTTTACCATGACAATTGTGACATTTACATTTTGGAAATATTACTTGAGCTAAGGGCAGAAGTGGGAGGCCAATTAGGGAACCATTGCATTGGTAAATAATAAATAATGAAGAGTTCATTTGTGACAGCAAATAGGAAGAACTGGACATACCTGAATAAAATTTTGGAATTAGAATCAACAGGACTTGGACCAATTATTCATTGTGGCTGAGTGGCTTACGGGAGTGGGAAGCAGGGCATAGTAAGAGACAAGAAGAAATCATATGTGATGTTGAGGTTTATGTGGTTTATCCAGTGAAGTTTTATAAGTAACCAGGAAGGACGTCTGGTCTAATTAGCATATTATGCTTTTATTATTATAGATTAGCTAGTGCCTTCTTACTTGATTTGACTTAGAAAATGGTTAATCTTGGATTACTGATAAATAAACCCTTCTGAAACATAAGCAGTAATTGGTGAAATACCAATTGAATTGGGGGCGGATGGGGGTGGAAACACAGTATGCACATCAAAAGGACTAACTACCAAGCAGGATTAATGAAGATCACTATAAAAACTGTAACATTTTTGATTTTCAGAGATAATGAAACTATGCTGTTAGTATTCTAGCAGGGGATGGAAAAAAGTTTACTTATAAAGAAATAAAAATTAGACTGCTTTAAACTTTATTATAAAAGAGCAATGTCAAAAGACTATTAAGCAAACAAAAAGTTACGAATTTTGTACCTAGCCAAGTTTTATGCAAGATATATAAGCTCAGACTTGAAAAGGTTTCAGCAAATAAAACACCCAATATCCTTCTTTAAAAATTGTTCTAGCCACTGAAAGGTTACCAGCGAATATTGAAATAAGTTAAATTGAGTTATATCTGCATCATTGTTTTACTTTATTAAAAGTATGTTACAGTAATTTTTGAAAGCATATGTAAAATTTGCATCTGTAATTCCAAATGATATCAGTCTGACACTCCCATTAGAGCTTTGGGTGGTAGAAGATAAAAGTCTGATGCTGGCCTTCTTCAGAGCAAACATTTAAATGCTTTACTGGAAGGTCCTATGTTTCTCAACAGATTGAAATAGAGGTTGATGTTCTTACATTTCTTATACAGCACAAGGGACTTCTTTTCATATTTAAACCTCCTTTTTGCCTTCATACCTTTCTTTTTTCCTCAATTCCCTCTTCCACCTCAACAATCTAGTCTTCTCTCCCAGCAGTCCTTTTCAGTCCCTTAGTCTGGTGTTCTACTTACCTCCATCACTATTCACTTCTTGGTTCTTATATGTTGGGGTGCCAGAGGTTTAAGATTCCACTGCACCATCATTTCTATGTAACGAAAAAGTGATCCCCTAGGATCTTAAGGCAAGATTAGATGCTCCAATACCAGTTGGCATGCACGTGTTTATAAAAATTTCATGTAATAAAGGTGACATTTTATATTAATGGGGAAGGCTATAATGCTACACTTTAGATATGTACACTTTAGTCTCTGGCAGTTATAGCTCAAAATATTATATTTGCACTGAGATGACTGATAATGTATTAATTAAACAGAGGAAAAGTAACTTCCCTATACCAAAACATATTTCGGAAATCAATAATTATATATAATAAATGAAATATAAAGCAATTACAAGAAATTGCAAAGAAAATGTATATGATTTTTATGTGGAGAAGGACTTCCTAAGCAAGAAACCAAAGATGGGAAAGATAAAAGGTCTGATAGGTTTTTCTAGACATGTAGACATACATGCGTACCTCATACACAAATGGGATCATACCATACCAGTCCCTTCTCCCTCAACCTTTAACCACATTTGCAGCCCAATCCCCTTTCCTGCCCTAACAGCTAAGCTATGTTAAAAATTGTACAGGTGTTCTTCTAAACTATATATATTTCTAAAATCACACATATTAATAATTTATAAGCATGATTTTTTTGTTATTGTTTTACATAAAGTAGAATTATATTGCGATTCTTTTGCATCTTGTTTTTCTTAATCCACTGTACTTTAGGAATCTCTCCCATGTCATCTGGCATAACTCTTAATTTCTTCATTTTAATGGCAATTCCAAATTAATGGGCATTCACTTTGTTTTCAGTTCTTGATCCCTACTGATTATGCTGCCATTACTATCCTGTACACATTTTATAGAAATTGTTCTCAGTACCTAATCAGTGTTCTCAGACTGCTTTCAAAAAAAGGCTGTGCCCTCTATATTTCTACTAGCCATAAGTTTCTCTTCTCTAGGGTTCCTGACAGCAGTAGCTCCCATTTAATTTTGTAACTTCCTGTTTGCTCAAGGTCTCAAAGTTGTCCAGAGAGAGATGAGTGACAGGGGCCTTGGCCTTCTCCTTTCCCAGGTTTTCCTGGGCGTGAACAGAGCCTTGCACATGTATGCAGCCTTTCTGATCCCCAGGAATATGTCTAGTTTTGGAGGATTTTCTTTTAAATTCCTACCCAGGCTCTTTCTTAATGTATTTCAACTGAAACCACAGCCGTAGGCAGCTGGATATTGCCAGCAGATTGCTATTATTTCTGTGATGCCCTGCAGGTAGGGTATTTTGTCTCTCTGAGCTGATGTCTGTATCAAGTAAAATTGCACAGCACCTTGGGAGTATAGTTTTCCAAGCAGCTGCAAGTTGGGACAAAATGTTGATTGTGCTCCAGGGAAGCTGGTTTTATTGGAACTGCAAAAGAAAACAACAACAAAAACGAGTCCTCTGTGTTTGCTGATACCTTTTCCTATCTTTACCTGGCCACCTAGCTAGGAGTGAATAGGCTGGGAATAGCATTCCATCAAAATGTTTCAGTCCTCCTTGTCTCTGAGGTGCAGTTGTTTTTATTGAGTAGACAATGTTCTACTCGTTTTGTGGCTTTGGTTAATTTCCAGAGTTTTGAGAATTTAACTTTAGTTGTTTTGCTAGTATTTCAATTTCTGTGGGAAGCGAGATCACGGAGGTCTGTACTGTCATTCTGGAAGTTACTCTCATTTCCTTGTTTCCTTAGCTGTTCATAGGCATTGAGTCCACAATGTGAATTTCAAGGTCATTTTATTCAAATTCAAGAAAGGCTATGGGGATCCTAATTACATTACATTTATGAATTAATTTTGGAAGAATTGATATTTTGGGATTTTAAGTCTTCTTAACTGGAAACATGACAAGACTGATAGATTTCATTATTTAAATGTGTACATTTAAAAATATTCAATTTCTTAAAACTGCTAAGAATTCAGTTACAAATGACACTAGGGAAAATATTAGCAATATATGATGGATACAATGTTAATGACCTTTGAGTATTGAATTTATTTTTAAATATGGAAATTACATACAAACATGGGTAAAAGATATAAGCTATTTTTAAAAGAAGAAATACAGATGACCAATAAGCCTAAGAATATTTAGGGATTAAAAATACAAATTAAAATGAGATACCCTTTTCACCTACCAAGTCAGAAAAAAATAATGTTTGGGTAAGGTGTAGCAAAATACTACATTGCTGATGGAAATGTAAATTGGTACAGTCTTTCTGGAATACAGTTCTACTCAGATGTCCCTTTTTTAGGGATTAATCCAAAGGGAAAATTATTAATTATTCATTTATTAAATAGTTACTAAGCACCCACTGTATGCCAAACAATGTTTGTCACCAGGTATATACATCAGCAGAAAGCACAGAAACCTTTGCCTTCATATAATTTATATTCTTGTTGGTGAGGCAAACAAACAAATGAAATATAAAAGTCTATAGAATAAGATAGGTACCATGGGGATGGGGAAACTGAGAAGAAAGATAAATGTTGAGGTAGGAGTGTGTGTTTGGGATCTAAGAAAAATATTGCTTAAAATGATTTATCTCTAAGAAATGGGCACAGATGTTATATTTTCTTTATATGTTTCTAAGTTGTTTCTATAATGAACTTGTAGAAATAGATAACAGAAATCAACAAATATATTTTTTAAATACTCAAAAATTTTGGACAGTATGAGTCCCTGACACATTTTAAAGCAGCCTTCTAGATATTACAACAGATGGATTTTATTTCAGGAGAATAAATATAAATGGATTTATTAGCATAGGGTTTAGCCTGTCACACTTGGGTAAAAATCTGATTTATATTTCTTTTCCTCAAATTTGGCTATCTTAAACTTGAATTCATTGAGCAAATTGAAATTTTATTTTTCTTTTCTGAAATTAAAAACATTGAGAAGACTATCAATTTCTCTTACCAGAATTATATTGCATAAATGTTGTTACAAAATTATTCATTTTATTTACTTTTTAGCACTGAATTTCAAGCAGTAAATTTACTTGGTTATTTAAAATATTTTGTATTAAATACTTAAACCAGAATCACTTTTTAATGTTTCATGATGGATTTCATTATATTTCACTTTCATTTTATAAGCTATTGATGTAAGAATTTAGAGTAACTTAGAATTTTAGAATTTAATACAGGAAAATATATTTTAGGAAAACAGTTAAAGGATGGGAAGAAGCCAGAACCATGCAAACCTATCCTCAAGGTGGAATTCAAAACGTCTAGATCTGGGTAAGATTTTATTTCATTGCCAATATTCATTGTATATAATTGCTCAAATAGCACTGAAGGCTAAAGACCTACTTTAGAATGGTCTATCTCTTAAATTTTACGCTTTCTTTATTTCACAAAATAACTAAAATTGGTAAATTTAGGATAAAATCCATTTTTGTGTTTTCTGTCTTTAGCAGTTTTGCTTTATATCCTGGAAGGTATGAATTATTTTTCTTATCAAACGTCATACATTCTGTTAGATTAGTCTTCAGTTAACATAGAGTTTATTCAGTACTGAAAATTGCAAAATAGCAATGAAGAAAAAATGATTTAAAATTAACCTATTGATATTATATATATTAATTGTGAAATTTTATATGTATTCTTCAAAACTTAAATCTCATAAAAATATTTGGCATTTCCAAAAATAAGTACAGTTTAATATTAAAGGAAATTAGTTGAATTTGAAGACATTGATTGCCTCTATATATAAATTAAATATAAGAATTAAATGGTTTTTACACTTTATATCACATATATTTTTTGTTTGCACCAAATGTTATATTTTAAAATATAATTTAGGAAAAAAAATTTAATTTATTTTTTTAATTCCACATTTCTTTACACTTTAAAGCAGTTCTTTTACTTATGTTCTAGTTTCCCAGAAAAAGCATGTGGTTTTACTTCTATAGCCATGTAAGAGAGTGAACTTATGTAGTATATATAGTCCAGCAGGTCTCAAATTTTCGTTCTTAGATTGATATTCACCCCCCCGCCCCCTATCCTCTTTAGTCTTCCTCTGGAATCCATCAGATATACTGTGTTCTGACAATAGGTTGAATGTACTTTAAGAGAAGTAGCATTGGCTTAACCCTTTGCGGTTGTATTAAATTTGGACATGGGTGTCGTACTGGTCAGAATTAATTTCCATTGAAAGAGCAGTGATACATAATATGCAAGATTATGAAGGATTAACAAGATTTATTAATTCTTTTTTGGAACTACGTCACTACTAGTAGAATCACTACAAACGTTATCACTTTCTACCTTCCTACGTCAGAGTCAGTATTCAAGGTGCCAAAATAAAACTCTTCATCATTACTTTCAGATTCACAGTACACTTCTTTCGGTAACTTTCTTTTTGCCATTTTGGAGTATTATTTTGAAATACCTTAACAAGCGAGAATGCCTAATTACAGTTAAACGTAATTTGTAAAGCTTTATTTGAAATTCTGCAAAGTATCTCCGAAGCTTGTCAATTTCTTCACTCTCAAAAGGCGACTGACTCGCCACGGTGTTTTGCATGGCGAGTGTGGAACGACCGCGTTTGTTTATATTGAGTTTCGATATCTCCGATTTGTCGGGGCAATGTTTTGGTTCATGACAAGGTCGCTTAGACACTTAAGAGCTTTCAGAGAAATTATGAACTGATACATGAACGAATAGAGTTAAGATTCGTACGGTTCCTTGCTGTGGTGGCTGAGAGCAGACATACGACCGCAAAGGGTTAATTGACTATGGCGTCCCTTACTGTGTGACCTTTGGCACAGAGCTATTTGACTTTGTGTTTTAGTTTCCTCATTGATGACACAAATGTGATAATAGGTCAAATGATTGTTGTGATAACTTGAGATAATTATGTATTTAAAACATTTCACACAGTGCCTACCTAGCACATAATAAACTTTCTATAAATGGTTGCCCTTATTTTTATTAGGAAACTTCCTACTATCAATTGTTTCTTTTATTTGCTACATTTGTCCACTGGCAAAGGAACATAAATAGTAAAAGTAAGGCAGAAAAGGAAGTGAGGGGGGAATGAGACAAAAAAATCCCTGTATTTATAATACAACATAAAATGAATTGTCTAAACATTTAAACCAACAGTCCTAAATATCTTCTAAATTACCTGTTCATTTTAACAGATATTGATTGGCAACAACAAAGGCAAAAGTCCAGGGAAGATTTTTTTCTCTCTCTCTTTGTTCCCATTTTTACTCCTATATAATGGTAATATTTATGAGTTCCCAGTTTCTTCCAGGATGTTAGCAATACTTTTCCTTTTATAGGATCTAGAATAAATAATAAAAAAAAAAGTCTAGCTGTTTTGTGTGCATTTGTAGATTCTATAAAACAAATCAATATGATCATCCCCTTATAACAGTCTTCTCCAGCTTTCCAATTTCTTTTTCCACGTTAGGACATTCATAAGTTGAACGAATTATTTTTTCTTATTCCATGGCCTCTTTCCTTGACATAGGTCCTTAGAATTCAAATGTGTAGCCCATGTTGACAATTACTGCATACCCCCTCCCACCTAGAGCATAATCACCCTCAGTTGAGTAAGCTAGACAGCTCTCACTTTTTTCCTGTTCCTAGCAAGTGTCTTGGGCAGATGTCAACAGAATGTGTGTTCTATTAGTTCCTGTTGACAAATTACCAAGTTTATTAGAAGAGCCATCCTTCCCTCCTAGGATCTTCTACATTTTCTTCTCTTTACCTGGAAATCATTTAGGCACAATTCCCTTCTATCCTTTATAGCTCAGCATAAATGTCACTATTTTTAAGGATGTTTTGGCCATGTTGACCAGGTTGGGTACCCCAGTAGTATACTCTCAAGCCTCGCTTTATCTTTCCTTTCTAGAACTTACTCTGGTGATTAATAATGTGAGTATTTGTTTAATGTATGTCTTCAGCTCAGTGAAAGCATGGGACATAACTGTCTCACTTGTAATTGTCCAGCTCCTAGCATAGTGTTACTGAAAGTGAGGAAGAAAATAATAGGCTGGTGTTTAGAAAAACATATCCATAAAGAATTAGCTTTTACCTGTTCATGATAAAAGCATAGTTTAACTCTGCAGCATAGGTAATCAAGATGGGTAATTTTTACTTTCTAATAAAATAAAGTATATATTATACCAGGACAGATCAGACATAGGGAACAGTGACAATATCATTAATATAGCATTTTAATACTCTCGTTATCAAAGATATGGCTATATTCTTTACATGGCCAGTGCTTTTTAAAAAGTCTAAAGTATAATGTTGATTCTTTAAAGGTTGTTTCTTTAAAAAATGAATGTGACTTGGGTGTGAAGTGCCGCAGGGAATGGTGCTGGAGAGGAGTGATTAAGAGAGTGAACTCGAACTGAACCACCTGGGTCTTAACAGCTCTTCACTCATTGTGCAGTCTTGGGAAATTAACTGAGTTTTCTATGCCTCTGAGAACAGTAATATCTATCTCACAGAATGGTTATGAAGATTAAACAAATTTATATAAAGCATTTGGAACATACTCTTTAAACCAGTTGTCTCACATGTCAGTTGTCTCAAATAGCATTTGATAACCTCTAAAAAACCTATAAAATGTAATTATTCTCTGATTTTGCATTCATAAAGCAGGTGTCTGAGTGGCAAGGTTGACCAGCCTTTATAATAGCAAAAGAACCTCAT
The DNA here is from genome assembly GCF_964212035.1 of Myotis nattereri. NCBI lineage: Eukaryota > Metazoa > Chordata > Mammalia > Chiroptera > Vespertilionidae > Myotis > Myotis nattereri. Next base: position 68,400,020 of record NC_138081.1, on the reverse strand, counting down.
TAATATTCTTCCCAAGCTTGAGAAACACTGTGATTTAGGGCAGTAATTTATTTATTTATTTTTAGACATCAGGTAATGGTGTTCAGTTAGTGGGTTGTGAAAATAATTTTGTTGATTGTGACCATTGATTGTTAACTTACAGACTAGAATAGGAAATAGAGTGCACTGTACATTTTAAGGGTAAGTATTGGTCATGAAACTTTTGTTCAGTTGTATACATTTATGTATCTGTATATTGTGTTATGAAGTAAAATGCACTTCTTACAATGTGTCATAATCATGATATTTGAAAACCCCTGATTAGTAGAAATAACTCAGGTTTGGGGTCCAAATCCCAGTTCTGCCACTTACTGTATTCAGCAAGTTGCTTAACCTCCTTGGCTGTCTCTCCTTACCTCAGTGATATAGGGACAGTAATTCTAGCTTCATAACATTGTTGTGAAGAACTAAAAGAAATACAGTGTGTTTGGCACATGGTAGGTGTTTGATTAAATTCTAGTTCCTTTTCTCCTCTAATTCTACACTTTCTTTTCACTTGTGGACAACACAAGAAGTCGTAGGCAAGGCCAGATTTTCAACAAGAAGCAACTCTGGATGGGTTCAAGTTTTCAAACAGGTACTCCATTGAACTTCTGGGAGTTCTGCACTACATGAAGATCATTAGAGGAGTGAGTTTCTCTTAGGAAATGGACCACCATTAGAGAATCACCAGTTTTGAGGGAAGCATCTCTGTTAGGGAAACCCTAAAGTGTATATAATCATAATATAATTTGGCAATTTAGTTACATTTGGAGAATCACAACTAAAAGATTTATCCCCTTTTATCGTAACACTTGCTGTCGCAAACTTTTTCTGTATGGAGCCAGAGAGTATATATATATATATTTAGGCCTTGAAGGCCATATGGGTGTCTGTTACAACTATTCAACTCTGCCATTGTAGTGCACTAGCAGACATAGGCAGTTCATAAATGAATAAATGCAACTGTGTTCCAATAAAACTTTATTTACGGACAGTGACATTTGAATTTGATACAGTTTTCATGTGTCATTAAATACTTTTCATTTGTGTATTTTCTCAACTATTTTAAAATGTAAAAACCTTTCTTAGTTTTCAGACCATACAGAAATAGGCAACAGGCCATAGTCTGCTGAGCCTTTATATGCACACACACACACACACACACACACATGATATATGTATTTAAGTTTATCTTTAAGGAAAACTTTTGGGGTTTTTGTATTTCCCCTACCCTCTCTGGTGCCAGAATGTGGTTTAGAAGATAAGGTGATTTATTTTATTTTATCTTTTCTGTCATCTTTCTCCCCTCTATGCTCTTTTCCAGCTACACACCCTTTCCCTCGCACTCACAACATTTTTTTCTTAAGTTTTAATTTTACATGTGAGCTAAAAGCTGTAGGTGGATTACCTGTATAAGAATATGAAAAAACACAGACTAAAAGCTCAGGGTACATTTGTGATATTCTGGTTCTGAAAATATCTAAGTCTATTTTAATAACATTCTCAAACTTGCTACAAACTTTCTCTACTGTTCCTAGGGACTTGTTTCCAATGAAAGAATCCTAACTTTCTGAAGCCCCAAAGCAAACACCCTTCTATACAAAGATTGTTGTAGCAGATGAGGACATTGAAGCAGAGAGGTTGAGCAACTTGTCTAGGGGCATGCAGCTCATAAGCTGAAGAGCCCAGATTTAATTAAGTCTGTGCTCTTAACCACGCTACACTTCCTTTTTAATGAAACCTACTCTCTGTTTACATTTACCACCAATCCTCAAGATTAAGCCATAGCAGCAAGAAGAGAAACTCATTTGGACACCATGCCTGCTTTCCGAAGCAAAAGCAGTTTTCTTTTGCATTGTCTTAGCAATGCTCATGTCCTTACTTGAGACAAAAATAGCATTTTATATCTTGAACTCAAGACCCTTACTTAAATGGCTTGGTTTCTAAGCACCAAGAAGAAAAATTTTCGTAGGTGAAGTGAATATCCATTATTTGCTTACTATATGCCAGGTATTCTGCTATGCGATTTGCATTGCTTGTCTTTTGTAATTCTCACAACTGCACTATGGAATGGGTACTTTTATTGTCTCCATATAGATATTGAGTCATAGAGCGCTTAAGTTAAATTAGCTTGCCCTGAGAAGTTACAGAGCTGGAATTTGAGCCCAGGCTGTCTCTGGAGCTGGAGTTCTTAATCAGGACACAATATTCTCACAGATAGTGTGGGCTAGGATAGAACTGTCCTAACAATTCACAAGTCATTCAGTTTTGCCGAGAACTGGACTCGCTTTTAAATTTCCTAGTTTATCAGAACGTCTTTAACATTAAGTCATACTCAGTACATGTATTCCCACTATTGTGAACTGAGAGCCTATTTATGCCTCTATGAGGCTGGATAATTAAATGCAAGTAACCCTAGCTACTCAGAGGAGAGCTTCATAGATCATTTCTAGGATACAAATTCAATTCTAAATTGATGAAGTCTAGATTAGATTTTACGGTATCTCCTTGGATCATGATACTTGGTCTTAGCGATTGTTCAGGAAAAATCTACAAGAAGATTTATAAATAATTGCCCCTAATGGGGGAAGACCTCTTTGAGTCTGTAGACTTAAAATTTCAAAGGCCTCGTGAGATAACCTTCCCTGTTTTCATGTTAATTTTACTATGTTAGAAAGTTTCTATCTTTAATTACCTAATTCTCATTTTTTTAAAAATATATTTTATTGATTTTTTACAGAGAGGAAGAGAGAGGGATAGAGAGCCAGAAACATCGATGAGAGAGAAACATCGATCAGCTGCCTCCTGCACATCTCCTACTGGGGATGTGCCCGCAACCCAGGTACATGCCCTTGACTGGAATCGAACCTGGGACCCTTCAGTCCGCAGGCCGACGCTCTATCCACTGAGCCAAACCGGTTCCGGCCCTAATTCTCATTTTACCACTGTCTTCAGAGACAGTTATTCTTAAGATTCTCCCAGATTTATTTTTATTATCTTCATTCTCTCAAAACTAGAACAGTTTCTCCCACTCTTATTCTTTAAACCTTACACCTATTTAGGATAAGTTACTCACTTTCTTAATCGTAGTATTTGACTTAAAATAACATAACATTTTTATGGTATAATTCACATAACTCGAAAACTAAGACTGCTAGATTGAGAGCTCTGTCTTCTGACAGTAGAATAATACCTCATTTAATACCTATATAAGTTATGTGGTATTTACTGAGTTTTGTCCACTACTTCTTATCAGTTTAAAAAGTGCTGAGATCCCTCTATTGTAAAACTTTTCCCTATATTAGTTTTTAATTCATATTGCTAAATTAAAACTGCTATCACATATTTTAAGTATACTGGTATAAAAATTATTTTTAAGATCATTGGCAAGTTTCACTTGTTAACCTTGTTTGAGCCCACGAAGTACATTCAGCCATTGGTGATTGCTACAATGGAGGTGATGTGGCTTAAGTGTAAGAAAAAGGAGCACCGCCGAAACCGGTTTGGCTCAGTGGATAGAGCGTCAGCCTGCGGACTGAGAGGTCCCGGTTTCGATTCCTGTCAAGGGCATGTACCTGGGTTGCGGGCACAGGATGTGCAGGAGGCAGCTGATCGGTGTTTCTCTCTCATCGATGTTTCTAACTCTCTCTATCTCTCTCCCTTCCTCTCTGTGAAAAATCAATAAAATATATTAAAAAAGAAAAAGGAGCACAGGCAGAATCATTCCCTGATAGTTCAGAACCCTTTAGAGCCAAGGCTCCCAGGACTGTTATTTTATCATGAAAGATACCAAAATAACGAGTTAGAAAGGAGGACTAGTAGATTCTGAACAGGGAAAAAAAAGCGGGGGGATCATAGGATATCATGTCCCAAAGTGTTTAGAGAGACTCTGTAAGTTAAGCATTGCTATAGAAAGATGATTAGAATTAAAATAGAAGAAAGATTAGAAGATATATATATATTGTAGGAAGGATTAATTTGTAAGCGTACTTATTAACCTCATTTCAAAGGTAAGCCAGGATGTAGGGGCATTCGAGGAAAAGAAATGGTGGTTTCACAATAGAAATTACTAGTTTAAAACATGTATGTATTCAGTGAATTCAGCAATAGATGTAAGTAGCAATTATGTGTCACAGGAAGAGTAAGACTAAGATTTTTGTTTTTACTTTAAGGAAGACCTCTATATGACTAATGTCAGAAAAGAAAGGCCGTTGGCATCAGAGACACTGGAAATGAAAAAGGAATAGTTTTGTGAGAAAGTCTTTGAGTGAATTTTTACAATGAGTATAGAGTACTGACAGAGAAAATAACTTTATTTTTTAAATACCAAAGGTATTGTCATGTGATTATATGGTCCAGATACATTCTTCTAGAAACATTTTTGGCCACAGAACCAAAAATCTTAGGATTAAGATAACTTTGGGGTCCTGATATGGAACACTGAAGTAGGGGAAGAAGATGCAAGAATGAAAAATGTCATAGAGGGGAGCATGCTGGCTATAGGATGGAGTAAAGTGGGAGAATTAAATGATGGAAAATGAGACTTTTGGACTCCGCTGCAATGAGCAGCACTTAGTATAAATGCGTGTTGAACAGGTGAGTCACTTAATTTAAATAGTTATTTTTTAAAATATATTTTATTGATTTTTTTACAGAGAGGAAGGGAGAGGGATAAAGAGTTAGAAACATCGATGAGTGAGAAACATCAATCAACTGCCTCTTGCACAATTCCTACTGGGGATGTGCCCGCAACCAAGGTACATGCCCTTGACCGGAATCAAATTCAGGACCCTTTAGTCCGCAGGCCGACGCTCTATCCACTGAGCCAAACCGGTTAGGGCTAAATAGTTATTCTTGAGTGGCCTAGGAAGCAGAAAGTTCTTCAGAATAAAGTACATTTTAGCAGTGCTTGAATAGAGTGTAATGACAAATACAGAAATATCTTTAAAACTAGAAAACTATTTTCATGGTATTTCAGAGGAAAAATGTATTATTTTAAAAATGTATAATTTATCTCGTGTGACCAGCATTAATATTGTATTCTCTGGAGTGTTTTTGGAAGTATCCAGGTGTTTTCTTTGTGTTTTTTAAAATTTAATTTAATTTAATAAAATTGTCACAAGAGAAGCATATTACCTGTAATTCCACTATTCTAAAATAATTTTTACCATTTGTTCATTTTCCCTAAGTTTTTTTTGTTGTTGTTGTTTTGTTTTTTTGTTTTTTAGCTACACATCCACTTTCACTTGATTATATTCCTAGAGCACATTCATTTGGTATTTTTTTCTCCATTACATTTTTAAAGTATTACTAGTTTTTACCAGTTTTTTTTTTCCAGTAGTTTTTAGGGCTGAGTACTTTAATATTATAAATAAAAATATAGTAGTGAACAAATTCTTTTTATAGTGTAGGTAGAACAGTAGTACAAATCTTCTGTTCACTTATTTCTTTATAAGAAATTTCCAGCTGTGAAATTTTTAAGATAAAAGATTTTTATGAATCTTGACAAATTGCCACATTTACTTTTTAAAAACATCTGTGGACATTTTAAATAACTGAGTATAAAATAAAACATTTTCACCAGTCTTATCAATGTGGGATGATTTTAATTTTATTCACTACCCTTAGAAATCAGCACTTATGCTTTAGAATTATCTTAAATTCTACAGCTTCAATGTGAACTCCTAAATGATTACTCTTACTGGAAAGGGCGCAACCTGCTGTGATAATAGGGGGTTGAAGTTTTAATTTTTTTTTTTTTGTATCTGCATACAAAGCTGCAGTGATTTATAGAAACTTTCCAATTTAATTTTATGCAATCATTCATCCAACTAAGTAATGATGTTTTGGCTGGACCAGAAATTATATGTATGTTTGTCTTTACCCCTCTATCTAGAAACTGATGCATGAGTTTTAACAAAATTCGTGTTAATGGTTGATATTCATTTGATAACAATGCTTTCATTTCTAAAATCCTAGAATATAATTAAAAGCCTTTTAGTTTTTTTTTTAATGTGTATTATTTGTAAAAGGGCACATTTTATTTCAAAGCTAAATGTTTTCAAATTGTTACTTATTTGATAAGGCTATTCAAATATGCCCTTCTTATACCACCTCTAGTTTATTCATCCTACTACTGAAGTTTATCCTTAGCTTTCCTACAATTTCTTCTTTTAGAACCATGCCTCTTCATCATCTAAATTGGTTCTCTGGCACATCCTTAAAGCTTTATGGATTGTTCAGCTAATCTAGATTTCTCATCATTATTCATCCTAATCTACATTTTTTTTCATCCCTAAAAATGCTTTTGCTTATGATCTTTACATAGACTGAATATCTTAGTTATGATTCACTAATTGTTTAGTACCTTTACGTGGCTGCTTATAATATATGTTAGTATCTAGTATGATTTAGATTATATCTTTCTAGAGGATAGGGATCAAATCCATGTAAGAACTTGTCTGGATTAGCAGACATTTAGTTTTGTCCAAAACATCCCTGGAGACATTAGGTCATTGCTAAAAAGTCCTTGCTAGCCCAGCTGGTGTGGCTCAGTGATTGAGCATCAACCTATGAACCAGGAGGTCAAGGTTCAATTCTCGGTCAGGGCATGCCCAGGTTATCAGATCATGCCCCGGTTGTGGGACCAATCCCCAGTAGGGGGCATGCAGGAGGCAGGCCATCAGTGATTCTCTCTTATTATTGATGTTTTTCTTTCTTTCTCTCTCTCTCTCTCTCTCTCTCTCTCTCTCTCTCTCTCTCTCTCCCTCCCTCCCTCCCTCCCTCCTTCCCTCCCTCCCTCCCTCCCTCCCTCTCTCCTTCCTCTCTGAAATCAATAAAAAATATATTTTTTAAAAGTCCTTGAAATTTGGTCATATCTGCTCCCATGTAAAATGTTCATTGAGACATTTGGTCCATGATTTGTTAAGAAGGGTTGTTGTTTCTTTAATTAAATCTTTATTGTTGAAAGTATTACATATGTCCCTTTTTTTTTGTTTAATGTATTACGTAAGTCTCCTTTTTCCCCCATTGACCTCTCCCCGACCACCCCCAACCCCCAGCACATGGCCTCCACCTCCCCACCCCCACCCTTGTCTGTGTCTATTGGTTATGCTCATATGCGTGCATACAAGTCCTTTGGTTGATCTCTTAACCCCTCACCCCCACCTTCCCTCATAGGTTGGACAATTTATTCGATGCTTCTATGACTCTGGTTCTATTTTTGTTCATCAGTTTATGTTGCTCATTATATTCCACCAGTGAGTGAGATCATGTAATATTTATCTTTCTCTGATTGGCTTACTTTGCTTAGCATAATGCTCTCCAGTTCCATACATGCTCTTGCAAATGGTAAGCATTCCTTCTTTTTCACAGCAGCATAGTATTCCACTGTGTAGATGTACCACAGTTTTCTAATCCATTCATCTGCTGATGGGTACTTAGGCTGTTTCCAAATCTTAGCTATGGTAAATTGTGCTGCTATGATATGTCCCCCCCCACCCCCCACTTGATCCCTTCAGGCCCACCCCCTTCCCCGCCCCAGGCCTTTACCACCCTATTGTCTATGTCCATGGGTTTTGCATATATGCATACAAGTTCTTTGGCTGATTCCACCCCCCCCCCCCCGCACCCCTACCCCCGCTTCGCTCTGGGATTCCACAGTCTGTTCCATGCTTCTGTGTCTCTAGATCTATTTTGGTCATAAGTTTATTTTTTTTTATTAGAGTCCACATATGAGTGAGATCATGTGATACTTGTCTTTCTCTGACTGGCTTATTTCACTTAGCATAAAGAAGGGTTATTATTGGTAATATAGCCACAACACAATTGTTGGACCAATAAAACATGATAATATTTTTTATATATTAGTTCTGTAAGCCAAAAGTGTAAGTAAACATTGCAGACTATTTGAACCCAGAAGGATTTTGGATTTTCTAAGTGGATGTTTTTGACAGGATCACATATCAAGGACCTTTTTTTTTTTGGTGTGGATCAGATGTCTCCATGGATGTTTTTGACAGGACCAAATATCCTGCAAGGCCTTGTCTGTAGTAAATGAGCTTGAAACTGTGCATGTTCTCTCATAGGTAAACTTTGAAATTATACTTGTAACACACAAACCTCATTTGCAGTCTATTTAATCACAAATTAATCCCACATGGCATTGACAATACTGAGATTTTAGATTTCTTTTGAAACAATGTCTGATTGTTACATATTTAAATTCTCTTATTTTTATTGATACTTGAAAGAACCCACAGTAATGGACTAATATGAATTACTGTTTTGTTTTTATAAATCTCATGTATCCTAAACAGCCTGAATATTAACACTATAATGCATCAATATCCAAAAGCATATTTTTTTGTGGAATTGTTATGGTTAGGATAGGCCCACCAAACTCTTTTATCTTACCAGTGAGCAGTAGATTTAGTGGTACTTAAAATATATATCGACCATCACTTTTAGGGATATCTAGCTAAGACAGGGAGTGCAGAGGTAAAATATACATTCTGTGTCCTGAAGGAGCTCTCATACAAAGGGGGTGTAGATATACAATGACAACTAGTTACGGTAAATGCTGGAAAGAGGTATACAGAAGGTGCTTAGGAACATAGGAAAGGCACCAAACTACTTCAGGGTAGATGGGTCAGAAAAGGTTTTTCTGAAGAGGTAATAGATGGACTGAGTTTTAAAGGAGAAATAGGAATTACCCAAACAGAATGAGGGGAAGTTTATTTCAGACAATGAATAACTTGTACAAATGCTATTGTAATAAAAGCTGCAGGTTATTAAGGTCAGTACTAAAGTAATTGTGGAGATGAAATTGAGGAGACAGGTTTTTGAGACCCTAATAGAGTAAATAGGATGTGTTTATAAGATTTGGGGTCGTGTCACATATTACTGTGTATTACTGTACTCACTATGTTACCGGCACAATGGCCTTTTAGTTCCTCCGTACACCAAGCTCATTTCTAACTTGGGATCTTCGTAGTGGTTATTCCTGCTGCCTAGAATATACATCCTTTTCCCCCAACCCCAAGATCTTTGAGTGGCTGGCTCCTCTTTATTCTGGTCCCAGCTCATCTGTCATTACTACAGGGGCCTTTCTTGACCACTCTTATCTTATAGTAACCTCTCTAGCCTCTCCTTCACATTCATCTTATGACTCTATCTTATTTTATTCATAACACTTATCATAATACATTCATTGTTTGTTTAGACTAGACATGAGAGTGTTGTTCTCAGGGAATAGAGGTGCTCAAGAAAAATATTTGAGTGAATGAATGGGTAGTGTTATGGAACTGAGTTGAGCGAATGGATTATACAAATGGCTTTTTGGCAAATTGGTTATACAAATGGCTTTTTGGGTAAAAGTGCCTCCTTTAAGTAAAAAATGCTTCTTAAAGAAACACAACTTCAGCTAAAGCTATTGTCAAAGTCAGCTTGGGGAAGTTAATCAGAAGAAGGAATATATATGATATGTTTAGCCTCTTAAAAAATGCAATCAAAATTATAAAATGTCCAAACTAAACAACTTTCTAACCTGGATGTCTTAAAAAATGAAGGACTTTTACTTAAATTATATTTAAAATAGTGGAATAAAATTATATTACCTCTAGACTTTATTTTAACATCAAAAAGGCTAACCTTTCACTTAAAAAAAGAAAATAGATTCTTCACTTCCATAATTCACATATCACCCTAGAAATAATCTAGATCCCTGAACATTTAATGTAATTACAAATGCCAACAAAGACTTTGAATTATATAATTCCACTATTTAGTGTTAAAATATTTAACTTTATTTTACTTATGACTAATCCTATATAATAAAGAGGTAATATGCAAATTGACTGTCACATCCTCACACAACATGGCCACCCCCATGTGGTCACAAGATGACCACCACAAGATGGCCGGCAGGGGAGGGCAGTTAGGGGTGACTGGACCAGCAGGGGAGGGCAGTTGGGGGCTACCAGACCTGCAGGGGAGGGCAGTTGGGGGTGACTGGGCCAGCAGGGGAGGGCAGTTGGGGGCGATCAGGCCGGCAGGGGAGCAGTTAGGCGTCAATCAGGCTGGCAGGGCAGTGGTTAGGGGGTGATCAGGCTGGCAGGCAGAAGCAATTAGGGGCAGGCAGGCAGGCAGGCAGGTGAGTGGTTGGGAGCCAGAAGTCCCGGATTGTGAGAGGGATGTCTGACTGCCGGTTTAGGCCCAATCCCCCTAAACCGGCAGTTGGACATCCCCCGAGGGGTCCCAGATTGGAAAGGGTGCAGGCTGGGCTGAGGGCCACCCCCCCTCCCATGCACGAATTTCATGCACTGAGCCTCTCTAGTTTCTTATAAAATGTTTAGTTTATGAATATTTACTCTTCAGGTTTTGGGGCATTAAAATGAAAAAAATAAATAAAACCTCTGGCATTCATAGGATAGGTGATTTCTGTCTTGCAAACCTTAGATGATTTTTTAAAAACAGCACATAAAACAAGAAAAAGAAAAATATGTACATATATGCATTTATTGCTGGATTGGGGAAACTTATTATTATGAAAAAGAATGTTCCCCTAGAAATAAAAGAAAAAGAATGTTCCCTTGGTATACCTTTCAAGCTACTTCTCATCCCTGTTTTTTTTATTTTATATTTTTTCTCCTAAATTTAGTAAAGGAGTTCAGCCAGTTTACAAAGCTGTTGAACACTTAGTTGCCTTTTGAGAGTAAACTTAATCTAACTGCTATGGTGTTATTTGTTACCTTGTTAATAGTTTAACTGCCTAGTAACTGGTCATCTACTCGGCAATCCCTACCCAATATCCCCAAGGAAAATGTATTCTTTTACGTTTAACTCAGCATCTCCCTATTCATGATTCTTATATTCATAACTAGGGGCCCGGTGCACGAAATTCGTGCACTGGGTGGGTGGGGGGGGGAGTGTCCCTCAGCCCAGCCTGCCCCCTCTCACATACTGGGAGCCCTCAGGCATTGACCCCCATCACCCTCCGATCGCCTGATCGGCCCCTTGCCCAGGCCTGACGCCTCCGCCAGAGGTGTCAGGCTTGGACAGGGGACCCCCATCTCCCCCCGATCACTGGCTCTGGCCCCCGCCCAGACCTGAGGCCTCTGGCCCAGGAATCATGCCTGGGCAGGGGACCCCCATCTCCCTCTGATCACTTGCTCCACCCCCCGCCCAAGCCTGACGCCTCTGACCCAGGCTTCAGGCCTGGGCAAGGGGACCATCATATCCCCCCAATCCCCGGCTCCACCCCCCGCCCAGGCCTGATGCCTCAGCCAGAGGAGTTGACCCTCATCACCCTCCGATCACCAATCACCGGATCGGCCCCTTGACCAGGCCTGAGGCCTCTGGCAGAGGTGTCAGGCCTGGGCAGGGGACCCCCAGCTCCCCGCGGTTGCAGGCTCCGCCCCTGCCCAGGCCTAACGCCTCTGGCCTAGACGTCCGGCCCAGGCAGCAGGGACCTGCAGTGGCAGCGGGGGGCGCTGCGATCGTGGGCTTCGCTTTAGGCCCAGGCAAGGGACCCCTAGCTCCTGGGACTGCCAGCTTCGACTGTGCCCAGCTCCCATCGCTGGCTCCACCCCTACTTCCTGCTATCACTGGCCAGGGCGGCAAAGGCGCCTGATTCTCCGATCATGGCTGGGGGGCTGCCCCCAGCTCTTAGCTCCCCCCTGGGTTTCCGATCACTGTCAGTGGCAGGGGGCTTCTTCCTGCTTTCCCTTTCGCCTCCCTGCATTGTGCCTACATATGCAAATTAGCCGCCATCTTGTTGGCAGTTAACTGCCAATCTTAGTTGGCAGTTAACTGCCAATCTTAGTTGGCAGTTAATTTGCATATAGCCCTGATTAGCCAATGAAAAAGGTATCGCCGTACGCCAATTACCATTTTTCTCTTTTATTAGTGTAGATACTTAGTTTTTTAAGTTATCTATATGTAAAAACACACTTATCAGATTATTCTTGAAATATTATGTATGCAATAACTTGCCCAGGTTTTCCACTGTATAAAAGTTTAAATTGTTGGACTCTTCACCCTTCTTCATAGTATTTTATATTCACTTGTATGCTGCATTTCAAAATACAGAAGAGAGAAGATATATTCTATATATGATAAAAAGTGGAAGAAAATTAAATATTCTTTCCTGACCACAGTTGTCATGACCACATATGCTAAGATATTGAAATGATAGATAAAGGGGTGTAGTTCTGTTCAGTACAAAATTTTAAGCTCTGGTTACTGTCATTTAGCTGAAAAAAATAAGATCACCCAAATTAGGTTAATGGTGAAAAATCTAAATGATAGTAAGCTACACAGTGGTATGGGTAACATATATGTCTATTAATTCATTCATTTACCTGTGAGGCACTATTTTGGATACAGCAAGGAACAAAACAGGCAAAACATCTTGCCCTCATGGAGCTTACATTTTTCATGAAGTAAACAGTTAGCAAAGTAAATAATTTAGTCTTACCAATGAGTACTGTGAAAAAAATAATAAAGCAAGGAAGGATAGTAGGGACAGGGGGGTACAGGTTTAAATTAAAAAAATATGTAGAAACGCATATGCATGATACATTTATATAATTTAAATGGGTAAAATGCTTAATTATAAAAAAACAATTGAGTTATTTGACCTAATATTTATATTTACTTATAAATTACGCACCTGTACTACTGCTATTCTTAAGTAAATGTTAGTGGATTTTATTTATTGTTTTAGATAAAAATAAATATAATTTAGAAATTTTATTTTTTCCCCTCCACATATCACAAGAAGAGAACCTTTGATAGTGAGTTATAATGATTATTGGATGATGACAATAACATTAGGTAAATTCTTACTAAGGGCATAGTGCAGGGGTGGGCAAACTTTTTGACTCGAGGGCCACAATGGGTTCTTAAACTGGACCGGAGGGCCGGAACAAAAGCACGGATGGAGTGTTTGTGTGAACTAATATAAATTCAAAGTAAACATCATTACATTAAAGGGTACGGTCTTTTTTTTTTTTTAATTTTATTCATTTCAAACAGGCCGGATCTGGCCCGCGGGCCGTAGTTTGCCCATGGCTGGCGTAGTGTGTGCCAGGCATTGATCCCAATGCTTTACATATACTAATTAATTCAGTAATTGTCTGAGGATACTTATCATTCTGACTCTATTTTATAAATGCAGAAGCTAGGCACAGAGAAGTTAAGTATCCTGTCCAAGATCCTACAGAAAGTAAACCAGAGTTGAGATAAAAAATGCAGGCACATTAGTTCCAGAATCAGCTCTTATAACTATTGCATATTATTACATACTGCACTAGATGTGAAGAGGAAGCAGATAGACATACTGGCCATAGAGTAAGCATTAAGAAACTACCTAGAAATTATAAATTAAGAGATTTAAGATAATCATATACAGAACATTTTTAATCATCTATATAATCCTATATTATAAAAGGCTAATGTGCAAATTGTCCCCTTGGAAGTTCGACTGACTGGGAGTTTGACCACTTGCTATGACGTGTGCTGACCACCAGGGGGTGGTGTGGAACAAAGTAAGGCCCCGGTCGGCAGCCAGCAGCTGGGGAAGGAAGGACCCAGCCAGCAGCAGGAAGGCCCTGATCGGTCCTGAACGCCAGCCAGGCCTGGGGACCTTCCTCATGCATGAATATCATGCACTGGCCCTCTAGTGTACTATAAGTAACTTCCCCACCACCACCAACAAAAAAAAACACATTCAGCAGAGCAAGTGCTAATTTCCTTACAATGCAAAGACCTCTACAAACCAATTAGAAAAGGATTACTAATCCCCTTCCCAAGACATGAGCCAAAAACATGAATAGGCAAGTCAAAGATAAAGAAATGCACACAGATGAAAATAGGAAAAGACAGTTTTTTCCTGTTTTGCATATTTAGATGTGCAGTTTCTTAAAGTGGGTGTAAAAAAATCATTAAATTTAATGATTAGTAGGGAGACGGAGTCTTAGGGCTGATTAGAAGTGGCGAGCTGGCAGTTGAATGATGTGCATTGGAGCTGTGGTTTGAAAGCAAACCAGCTCCAATTGTACAAGGTTCCAGGAGAGAATTAAACCCTGCAGAAATGATTTGAGTGACTGTTTTCTCAGCTTCCTCAAGGGTGATTTGTAGCTACTACACTCTTGATGCATCAATGGTAAGTTAATTAATTATGTATCATGGATGCCTTAGGGCATTAACATTCTCTCTTGAAAGGCCTGGCTCTTAGGATTGGAAATAATGGAAGTCCATTCAAGAGACTTAGCAGAAACCCAGAGAAAAAATTTTGACAACTATACTATAAAAAGTTAATGGAAAATATTTTATGGACCAAAAGGAGGTTTGAGAGTCAAATGTGATCAGTTTTCATTCTTACTATAGGTTACTTTTCAGGAATCCACCTGGGTCTTACTTAGTACAATTAAAAATCCACATGCAAATATTCAATTAACTGATGCATAAAAATGTTGGAATTTAAGATTTGATTATTTCACTAAGTAAACATTTATGATATAGCAACATAATTAGACTCTACGATGCTATTTATAATCCTAACTATGTATTTTATTTCCAGGGAGCCTTTTATTATTTTATCAGGAGGTTTGTCATATGATACTGTAGGAAGAAGACCTTGCTTAACAGTTATGCATGGGAAAAGTACTGCAGTGCTAGAAATGGACTATTCAATTGTTGATTTCCTAACACTGTGTGAAACACCATATGCAAATGGTAAGTTTTACAACTTTAAAGCTCATTCTCTACATTCAGAACAAAGACCTATGTATTATCTTATTAGTTTCTTTATTGTGTTCATTCTTCTGGGAAAAGATGCTGCCTTCATAACTTTGAAAATTTTATTTCAGAAGTTAATTCTGTTTAATAAGCTTTATCTGTTTAGTATTACATATTAATAGTGTCTTTATAGGATAAACAAAACTATACACATTAAGAAACATTATGGAACAACAAATTGATCTCTCTCTTTCTCCAAAATAAATAAATAAATAATTTTTTAAAAAGAAACATTTTAATAATCTGTAAAATACTATTGTACAAGCTTCTCCAGAAAAACACAAACCATTAGAAGCAGATATGAATACAAATAGAGAGAATTTAAGGAATTGGTTCATTCATTTGTGTAATCTGATAATGTAAAATTTATAGAGCCTGCAGCCTGAAAATTCGGACAAAGTTGATGTTACAATCTTGAGTCCGAATTCTTAAGGAAGAATTACTGTCCTGAGGCAGAATTGCTTTTTTACCCAGAAAACCTGTCTTTGTTCTTCAGGCCTTTAACTGATAGGATATGGCCCACCCACATTATGTAAGATAATCTGCTTTGCTCAGAGTCTACTGATTTAATTTTAATCACTTCTAAAAAAATACCTTCATAGCAACATCAGACTGATGTTTGACCAAACAATTGAGCACCACATGAAGACATATCTATCTATCTATATAAAAGCCTAAGCGACTGTCCAACCAGTAGCTATGACGCATAATGACCACCAGGGGGCATACGCTCAACACAGAGGCATGGAAAGGTGGAACAGACTGATGATACTCAGAGGGAAGGGAGGTGGGAGGAGAGCAGGAAGAGATTAACCAAAGATCTTATATGCATATTAGAGGCTCAGTGCACAGATTTGTGCACCGGCGGGGTCCCTCGGCCTGGCCTGCAGGGATCAGGCCAAAACTGGCAGTCTTACATCCCCCGAGGGGTCTCAGATTGTGAGAGGGCACAGGCCAGGCTGAGGGACCCCACCAGTGCACGAATCCGTGCACTGGGCCTCTAGTCTATAATAATAATCTATAATAATAAAAGCATAATATGCTAATTAGACCAGACAGCAGAATGACCTTCTGGATGAAGCCGGGGCTGTGAGGGCCAAGGCAAGCCACCGCAGCTTCGAGGGCTAAGGCAAGCTGCCCTGGCTGCGAGGGCCGAGCCCCTTGCATGAATTTTGTGCATCAGGTCTCTAGTATATATGTAAAAGCCTAAGTGGTCATTACGACCAAATGACCGTACTATGACATGCACTGACCACCTGGGGGCACACGCTCAATGCAGGAGCTGCCTCCCGGTGGTCAGTGCGCTACCACGGCCAGCCAATCTCCCCTGGTCCCTTGTGCCAGCTGGCAAACCTCCCACAGTCCCTCCCCCTGTCCGGCAGGCCCCGTCTGGCAGCTGGCAGGCCCCGGCTGGCCTGGCCCCGATCAGGACTGGGCAAGACAGCCCTAATCACTGGCCAGGCCTAGGGACCCCACCCATGCACGAATTTCGTGCATCAGGCCTCTAGTTGACAAATAAAATTAACCATCACAACTTGTATAAATTTCAATAGGAATTTAAATCTAGATCTTTTTTACTATATGTGAAGCTAATTGAGATGTAAAGATGTAATGCATTTTGCAGTCAGCAGGCACAATAAAATATTTAAGTTAAGGATTATAATACTAGAGGCCCGGTGCACAAAAATTTGTGCACTCGGCCGGGGGGGGGGGGTCCTTCAGCCCGGCCTGTGCCCTCTCGCAGTCTGGGACCCCTTGGGGGATGACCACCTGCTGGCTTAGGCCTGCTCCCTGGGGGGATTGGGCCTAAGCTAGCAGTCAGACATCCCTCTGGCAGCCCAGGAGCCCTCGGGGGATGTCCACTTGCCAGCACGGTGCAGGCCTAAGCTGCAGTCGGACATCATTAGCGCTGCTGAGGAGGCAGGAGAGGCTCCTGCCACCACTTCTGTGCTGGCAGCCGTCAGCCTGGCTTGTGGCTGAGCAGAGCTCCCCCTGTGGGAGCGCACTGACCACCAGGGGGCAGCTCTTGCATTGAGCATCTGCCCCCTGGTGGTCAGTGAGTGTCATAGTGACCAGTCATTCCCAGTCTTTCTGCTGTTAGGATCAATTTGCGTATTACCCTTTTATTATATAGGATTATAATAGCACTCTCTTGAGTTCCTAAGATATCCAGTAATGAGAGTTCTTATGGGTATTCAGATTTAAATCTTGAGTTTCTTGGCCATTGTCCTGCCTTGTAATTTGCAATACCATAGAAGTTACTGTGAGCTTCTTGTCTTACCATTACAAACTGAAATATTTTTGTATTGGTTATAATACAGATTTATTTCATTTAGAAAAAACTAGCCTTAAACTATATTAAGTACAAGATGAGAATGTTAAATACTTGACAAAATGGAACAAAATAAAATCCAAGCAAAAATATTCATTATGTAATTTGTCGTTGTCTTGCATGTTTACTCTTCATGCATTATTTTCCTATTCCAGATTTTCAGGAACCATATGCTGTTGTTGTTCTTCTGGAAAAGGATTTAGTACTTATAGACCTTGCACAAAATGGGTAAGAAATTAAATTTTACGAGCAATTATATTTGTATGTGGTGAAAAAGATTCCTTTTAGCATGCATTTCTTTGAAATCACATTTATATCCATAAGCTTGACTTCTTAGCACTCCAGATGCACATTTCTAATTGCATACAAAATTTCTTTAGTATATTGATTATATAGAGTTTTTTTAAGTCAAAATTTGTTGTATTTCTGAAATTTCATATGATGCAATCTAATACTTGTGCCCTGGGGCAACATAAAATCACCACGTCCAAAATTGATCCCATCACACACTTTACTTCCAGATAAGCTCTTGTCGTTTCTCCAGCCATATTCACTCTCTGTTGCAGTGTGTCATGAATTCCATAGTCAGATTAATTTTACATGCAGCACCAATTTTTTTACTCTTTAAACCATTGTGTCCTTTTAAATTTAAAAACACCTTCTCGGCCTGCTACTATACACAGTTGGAATTCAGGTACCGTTCCAACCTGATTTTTTACTGTCTTCTTGCAGGTGCCTTATTCCTAGAACTCTGAACTGGGTGTTAAACAAATACCACACGCCCCTGTCCTTCTTAGATAGTTTCCAGCTGTTGAAACACTCGGCTTGTTTCAACATCAAAAATCCATGTAACTTTCAAAGTCAGGCTTACTTTCCTCTTAAATTATTTCCTGTTCTCTTTTTACCAGACATTTCATGTCTGATCTGTGAATTCTCATCATAGCTCCTTTGCAACTTTTTGTGGTTATTTACCTTATTCTGCTTTTTCCAACCTAGATAATGCTATGTTTAGTTATAAGTTCTTTGACTAGAAGAACATTGTACTACTTATGTCTCTTGAGAAATAATCATTAAATATGGTTTTAATTAAGTTTACCATTCATTATGTCCGATTTCACAACTGGGGACAGTTTTGTCCCCCAGGAAATACTTGGCAGTCTACATAGACACTTTTATTAAGGGTAGGGGATCCTACTGCCATCTAGTGGTAGAGGATAGGAATGCTGTTAAACATCCACAGTGCACAAGACAGTCTTCCACAATAAAGAATTATCTGATCCAAAATGTGACTAGTATTGATATTGGGAAACCCTGAAGTATAAAAGTGAAGTGTATTATTTCTCTTATTTTAAGGCACCTCTAAATTCATATCAACTTAATTACGTGGCTACCTGTAATAATCAATTGTGTGTGTGTGTTTTTTTTCTTTTCTGAAAGTAATACTAATATTGTGGAATAAAGGACTTTTAAAACATTATTTCTAAATGACAGCCCTAGCCCTGACTGGTTTGGCTCAGTGGATAGAGTGTCGGCCTGCGTTCTGAAGGGTCCCAGGTTCTATTCCGGTCAAGGGCATGTACCTTGGTTGCAGGCACATCCCCAGTAGGAGGTGTGCAGGAGGCAGTTGATCGATGTTTTTCTCTCATCGATGTTTCTTAACTCTCTATCACTCTACCTTCCTCTATGTAAATGACAGCCCTAGAATAACTTTTTCTTAATATGTTTTTATTTTTTTTAGTTAGGTAAGTTTTAAAACACATACTCTATACTGATATATATTTGTTAAAGAATACATTGTGCAAGTAACCTGTGAGTAGGCATTTTATTGAGCAAATGTATTAGTTAAATGTGTAGTGATAAGAGAATTATTAAGGATTATATAGTGTGTTTATAAAGATAAAAGTTGCCTGTCAATTTTTGAATGCATCTTTTGGTTTGTTTGAGTTTTGTCTTCTGTTTTTTTAATGTATGGTTGAGGAAGGAGTGATGACAGTTAGTTTCATTTTGAAGTCCAGAAAGGAATTTTCTGAAATTTTTTTCCTTTAACATTTTAATTTTTGTCAGTAGTAGACTGATCAATACATTGATTTTTGCAGTTGCTCAAAGATAATGGTAATAGCCACTCTGAACTTTTTAGACTTTTAAAAGCTGGTTTCTGGTTTTCCAGGTATTTAAGTTATCATTCTCATTTCTAGGGACTTTAAAATCAGTAACGAAATTTTTTTTTTATTTTAGATAGGATTTTACTTTAATTTTATGACTTTTATAGCATTTTTTGCTCTATTTAACATAATTTTTGTATCTAGAAAAAATTAAATATATAAATTATTTAGATTACCACTAAAACTAGAGAACATTTCTAAATTAAATATTGCACTGGAAATTACATTGATGGAGAAAAAAGGAGAATTGAAAATTTGTATTTGCTCTACTGATGTAAGAATGAAGCATGACTTCATTGGGAACCTATGGCTTAATAGTTAAGAGCACTTTAAATTCTGCCACTTCTTGCTAGTTGGCTTGCCGTTGGCACATTACTCTTCCTAAGTCTTTGTTCTTCAGTCAAATCAGTTTGGTGCAAGAATAAATAAGATAAATGTATATAAATCACTTAGTCCAGTGTGTGTATATGTGGTATGTAGTACCAACTGTAGCTTTTCTGTTTACCATTCTCTTTGAGCAACTGTCATTATAAAAGATTTTTTTACATATATGCATATAGTAAATCTGTTAAATCTACTAAATGTGGTTAATTTCTAAATTCTATAGACTAACCATCCTATCCTAATAGATAAAATATAAATTCAGATAACATGTTAATGCGGACCTTCATAGGATGTTAACTTTAATCAAACTAAAATTATTTTCCATTCCAAAGCTATTAATATTTGTTTTTCATTGTCATATTAATCATAAGTAATAATTTATTAAATTAATAAATATTTTTCTTTTCCTGTTCTTAAAGATATCCTATATTTGAAAATCCCTACCCTTTGAGTATACATGAATCCCCTGTTACATGTTGTGAATATTTTGCTGATTGTCCTGTGGACCTTATTCCTGCACTTTATTCTGTTGGAGCTAGACAGAAACGTCAAGGTTACAGCAAAAAGGTACTGAACATGAATTTTAGTGTTTAATGTTACATTAAAGCATCAGTATTTTATACTTATCACCTTGAAGTGTTTGGTAACGCTGAATCCTTTCCTAGAGAAAATATAAAGAAAATCCTTCTTGGAAACAAAGTATGTTTACTATTGTCATAGATATATATGAAGATGTATGGTATGCTTGGAAATTGCTTTATATAATAATCTTTTTTTTTCAGGAGTGGCCCATCAATGGAGGTAATTGGGGTTTGGGTGCTCAGAGTTACCCAGAAATAATTATTACAGGGTAAGTAAAAGTCTGTTTCACCAAATAAAACACTAACAGCTAAATATAATTAAGACTAAATGAGCATGACTAAAAGTGCTTTCCTTTATACTGTAACATAGTAAGAAATAAGTTATTGTCTGTAACCTGACAATTTACCCTGAATTTTATCTTTTTTCTCATATTGGTAACTACCTTTAAAATAACAATGTATTTCAAAGAAAGTAAAGCTTTAATTTTTTTCCCCATCACATTCTTAACTCATTTGCTTTTCATAGGCATGCTGATGGGTCCATTAAGTTCTGGGATGCTTCTGCAAGTAAGTATTTTGAATATTATTGATAAATATTATTTTAATATTATATGTTATACAGTCTTTGCTTGTATACAGTCTGTATTGTAGTAATTA
The DNA here is from genome assembly GCF_964212035.1 of Myotis nattereri. Lineage (NCBI taxonomy): Eukaryota > Metazoa > Chordata > Mammalia > Chiroptera > Vespertilionidae > Myotis > Myotis nattereri. The sequence goes on along the minus strand of NC_138081.1, from coordinate 68,379,081 downwards.
CATAACCAATGTTTAATTTGAAATTTGAAGACTATAAATTTAATGCCCATTAAGTACTTGAATTTAGGATTTTTAATAGACTGAAGATATTCTAGAGGATGTTAATTAGCACTTCTTAACAGAAGTACTCACATTCTTTCTTCAACATTTCTTTAAACCATCTCTTCCTAACTCAGAGATAGGAGAAGCAGGCATATGTTTTAAATCAGGAGAAATTTGTAGAATAATTTTAATGCCTGATTCTGAACTTATGCCACAAAATTTGCATTGTCTTTTTGAGATATTTATGGTGGTTATAGTGGCAAAAAAGGAAACGATGCTTTGAATGGCTGATGTTTATAAAATATACATAGCAAGCACTCATAATCCAATTAACTCCAGATATATTATGCTTCATTTTATAGTAACATTAGATTATATTTATCTTTTGTAGAGAAAATATCATAAAATCATTTTAGGAAGCAAAATGTTCTTTATTGTTTTTATTCATGTTTTACAAAATCCTTTTGTTACTCATTTTTTTTCAGGTTATCTAAATTCATCGTGATGTTGATTTTTTATTCAATGAATACAATGAGTACACTTTTTTTGTATGTCAATGAGTACAGTGAATGCATTATCTAAACGTGTAACAGAGAAATATAGACCTGAAATAAAAATATGATTCAAATAAATATATACTATTTCCTTACATAGTATAACTGAGTAAATATTACCTTATATTTGTTCTTTTTGTATTAAATTATCTAACATCTATTATCTTTTATCTAGTAACTCTACAAGTATTATATAAACTAAAGACAGCTAAAGTATTTGAAAAGTCAAGAAATAAAGATGACAAGCCAAGCACAGACATTGTAGATGAAGATCCGTATGCCATTCAAATCATCTCCTGGTGTCCCGAAAGTAGAATGCTATGCATAGCCGGAGTTTCAGCTCATGTCATTATTTATAGATTCAGCAAACAAGAAGTTATTATAGAAGTCATTCCGGTAATGCTCTCAGAGTTATTTTCATTGTCAGATGTCTGACGTTTTAAAATTTTTGAATTATTTAGAAGATTATTTACAGTCAGCTTTGTCTAGAATTTTTAAAAACACCTCACTGTTTATATTGCCATCTTCCTTTTCTTTTGAAAAGTAGTATATTTGTATGCATATCTTCTTACTGAACATTTAAATCCTTAAATACATTATATGTTTCACTTGAAGAAAGCTAATCTTTGTATGAGTATACTCTAATTTGGTATTAACATATTGCCATAAATTCTAAAATCATAATGCATGTGTATGTGTGTATGTGTATACTTGCATACATACATAACATTTTTAAGAAGCTGAATTAGAAACAACACTTTTTTTGGCTAAATCCTTCTTTTTAGAAATCTTGCTAATTTTTACTTTTAAAAATGTTCTTTCCACTAACGTGTATCTGTGTGTATAAACTGTAATAAAATGAACCATATTTATTGGGAGTAAGTAAACTACCTCACTTTTACAACAGATGCTTGAAGTTAGATTGTTATATGAGATAAATGATGTGGAATCCCCGGAGGGTGAACAGGCACCACCTCTGTCAACACCAGTGGGGGCTGTCAGTCCTCAGCCCATCCCACCTCAGTCTCATCCTTCCACCAGTAGCAGTTCCTCTGATGGCCTTCGAGACAATGTCCCTTGTTTAAAGTAAGTTCTAAAAAAAATTCAGATGTTTTGGAAATTATCTTTTAATTTAGATAAGTTGTATGCATTAGCAAAACTATGATAACATTTTCCTGTGCTGGAGTAAAATGGCATAAGAACAGGTCTATCTGTGCTTTATTTTGATTGATCCAACTTATTTTTCTGTGACTTCAAGAAGAATATGATTGTATAGCATGATTTTATCCTTAAAGTACTAAGATTTTATCTGTTTTTTTGCCATTTTCTTTTTTTTTTAATCTTCATTGTTGAAAGTATTACATATATGTCCCCTTTTTCCCCTCATTGACCTCTTCTAACCCACCCACCCCAGGCCTTCACCATACTATTGTCTGTGTCCATGGGTTATGCATATATGCATACAAGTTCTTTGATTGATCTCTTTCTACCCACCCATTCTCCTCCGCCTTCACTCTGAAATTCCACAGTCTATTCCATGCTTCTATGTCTCTGGATCTATTTTGTTCATCAATTTATTTTGTTTATTAGATTCCAGATATGAGTAAAATCATGTGAGACTACTCTTTCATGTGATACTTCCCCTTCTGGAACTCCTATTATGCGAATATTATTACATTTCATGTTGTCCCACAGCTCCTGTAAGCTGTCCTCCTGTTTTTTAATTGCTTTTTCTTTTGGTTTTCTGAGTGACTTTTTTTTCAACCCTGTCTTCTAATTCACTGATCCGATCTTCAGCTTCCTCTAATCTGTTGTGTTTTCTTTCCGCTGTGTTCTTTATTAGTGCTGTATCATTCTTTATTTCCGACTGTTCCTTTTTCATAGTCACTATATCTTTACTCATGCTGTTGACATCTTTGCCATCATTATTCTGAACTCGATATCTGATAAATTTCTTATCTCCATTTCATTTAGCTCTTCTTCTGGAGAATTCTCTTGTTCTTTCATTTGGGGCTTGTTTTTTTGTCTCCCCATTTTGGCTGCCTGTTTGGGCTTGTCTGGGTATTAGGTAGATCTGCTACTACTCCCAATCTCTAATCTAGAACAATGTCACACTCTGTGACCAGCCCTGAGTACCCTGTTTATAGCTATCAGTATACCACAGCTTGTGGCTCCCTTTTCTGGGACTGGGACCTTTGGAACGGACCAAGATGTGCACTAGGGTCTGCTTTCCCTAGCCTCAGGCCCCAGATTATATCAGACAAAGACTCAAAGCCTCTAGAGACCCGCCTCTACCTACAGTCCCATTGACCCTCAGTCTTGATTAGCCTCAGGCTATTGGCCACAGAGTGGGGTGAGATATCTTCCAACAGGGTGGGGCAACTGCCTCCCCCCAACCCCACCTCACTCCTGACCCTCAGCAAAAACCACGTGGATAGCAAAGGTTCACTGGAGAAATATTTCCTCCACAGTGTGAGGGAATGACTTAGCGTAGGAAATCGGGGTGGCTGTCCTCCAGTCTCCACCCCAGGGCCCCCAATGCTGACTGCTGCTTACACAGCTCCAGTTCACCCTGCCCTCCCTTTTTTGGAGCCCAATGTGAGTGGCTGCACACGAAATTTTGTGCATTGGCCTTTTAAGAGGGTGTCTGCATTTCTAGCCATCTCTACCTGGCAGACAGCAACTCTGTTGCTTTTCACAGCCAGATGTTATGTGGGCACCTTTCTCATTTCTAGTGTTCTGGGATGGGAAGCCCAGCTTGGGGATTAGACCCCAGAGTTCTCAGTGGGAACTTCCCACAGCCGAGATATCTCCCCAAAACTTCAGCCGCTGTCTGTGGCAGCCTGGCCAGCCCTTTCGCTCCTCCATCCCTCCTACCAGTCTCTTTGCAGTCTCTAGTTTCCACCCTTGGTTATCAGGGTTCTCTCAGCTCTTCTTCAGTTGATTTTTCAGGGTGGTTTTTCTGTATTTTAATTGTATTTCCAGTTTGGTCCTGGGAGAGTATCAGTATATCTTTCACTTAGACTGCCACCATTTTGGAATCTTAAGATTTTATCTTTAAATAATGCACTAGTATGGTTCTTTCCTCTCTGTCTGTAGCTTTATCTTCTAAACCATTGTTGTTTTTTAGTCTGGATTTATATGTGGATGAAACCTATGTTTAGACAGCTTTCTGCCATTCTGTTTATTTAGTCTTTTGAAATACAGTTGTTTTGTAATAATTTTCTTGTCTTTTTCTGAATCTTTTTCAGCACCACAATATTATTTAAATGCCTTTATTGTAGCATTTCAGATTTGAATACATTGTTTTAAGTCAATTTTTAAGTCAGAAATATAACCAAATTGATGTTACAATAACTAATATGAGGATTTTTTTTTAATACAAAGTATCTTTGTACCTAATTGTGTTTTTTAGAAGAAAACTTTTAAAAACAGCTATTTTGCTTATAATGTTTTATGTTATTACTTAAGTATTTTAATTTTGCTTTTGCAGGGCATTTGTCCAGAGATCATTGTTTTGCAACTGCAAAGCGTCCAAACATTATTTTAACATTTAAATTAAGGAACTTTTTATAAAAGTTCAACCTCTTGTCTTAAAAAGTAAACAAATTGATTTACATGTATCAAAGCATTAAAGTGATAACTTGCATGTAATCATTGTAGACATAAAACATAACAGCTACCCTCTCCCCATTTTGTATTTTTTAAATCTTACATATTCTTTAATTTCTTGATTTGGTTTCTAATTTTTTACCAGTTGTAGATTGTGCAGCAGGTTTGGCTGTCTTATTTTTGTTTAAAAATTTTTTGTTTCTTCATACTGGGTAAAATAAGAATTTCATGAGTTTTGTGTCTTCATCACGTAAGTCTTCAATGTGCCCGTTTATGTACTTCTAAAATTATCCCTAATGGCTATTACTGCTCTTGAGAATTTATTGTGATGCACACATTAAATAAGCCAGAGGGAAGGTGGTCACTTTCTTGAACCTCACCTAATTCGTCCAAGGAGAAAATCGTACACTCAGACTCTTCAGCTTATACTCATGTCAACTGAAGCTGTTGTTGCTGGAGATGAAATGCTGCTCAGTCTTTATTTCTGTGTGTCATGAGATGGACAGCTGCAGAATAGTGGGTGTTTCCCTGGAAAAAAATCAGAACTTCTGCCTCTGCCAGTGCACAGTCCTGAGTGTATTGCCTTGCAGACTTTGCATAGGTAATGACTAACTCAATTATTAGGAGTACCCTTAGTGATTCACCTTTACCCTGAAATTGGGAGAACATACTGACCCTTTTCTTGTCCAGAGTGAGTCTAGCAAATATCACAGTAAAAGTTCCAGAGTCATGGTCTTCTTTACTAGAAGTACCAACTAAATGATTCAAAAAGGTTCTTACCTCGGAGTTTGGTGTCAGGAGGTTCAATATTGAGTAGCCTGCTCTTCTTTTATACACTGTTATTCCAAGATAGAATCCTCAAAATTATTGAAGCAACCATGCTTTGCATATGTTTTAAAAGAGCAGATATTGGAGAAAGAATTTGGGTAATCAAAAATGTTCTCACTTAGCCCTGGCTGGTATGGCTCAGTTGGTTGGGCATCATCCTGTGCACCGAGAGGTTGCCTGTTCAATTCCTGGTCAGGGGCACGTGCCCTGGTTGCAGGGCTCAATCCCCAGTATGGGGTGTGCAGGGGGCAGCCGATTAGTATTTCTCTCTCAACCATGTTTCTAGCTCTCTCTCTCCCTCTCTCTTCCTCCCTCTCTAAAATCAATAAAAAACATATTCAAATAATCAAAGTATATATTTTTTGGTAGAAAAAGTCACATACAAAAATAAATTGCTCATGTTTTTCCCCCCCCCTCATTCTTTAATTTATGTTTTGGGCCAGTTTTCATTTAGTTAAACCATATTTTAAGTTTTAAGTCTGGTTTTGTAATTTGCATTTTTCTTTTTAATGCCTGGGCTGCTGCTTCTCCTCATTCATCTCCCCAGCCCTTCCTGTCCTCCTTTCATCCCTCTTTCCCCTTCCGCCCACTTCTCCCTTTCCTCACCGCCTCCCTTGCAACCTCCCCAACTTTATATTTGTAACTTACATATGATTTCTTATTTTCTTTACTTATGTATTTGTTTGATCTCTAACTAGATTAAATGCTTCTAGAGGATAGAATTCTGATTTTTAATTTTAAAAATATTCTAGTACAAGTTATTTTCTGTAGGTATTTTTGCATGACTAATTACATAGGCTAATAAGATATAAAATGTAACATGTTTTTCCTTATTCCAGAGTTAAAAATTCACCACTTAAGCAGTCTCCAGGTTATCAGGCAGAACTAGTTATTCAGTTGGTGTGGGTGGGTGGAGAGCCACCACAACAAATAACCAGCCTGGCGGTCAACTCTTCCTATGGATTGTAAGTACAATTTATGTGCTTCTCAGTCTCTCCATAGTATTTCATATATTTTAATAGACATGATGACCTTCATTATTGTATCACTTAAGAAGTTATTGTATAACTACTTTTAGACCAAATTCAGTATTTGGAACATAATTCTGTTCTGAATTAGTTATTCCTGGTATGGTTATATTGCTTCCTGATATCAAATTAAATGACTCATGGACCTGTGAATTATTTGAGATAAAGGTTTAAAGTCACTATATCCTCACCTGGATATACTCTCAGAAATTTCTTATGATTAATCGGTATAGTAGAGGTCTAACAGCATCGACCCAGAAGACTGTGTATTATAAGCTGAACCTATAAATAGTCAACCACAGCTATATAATTTGTTCTTTCTATTTCCAAAGTTAACTTGCATAGATTATAAAAGCATAGTAGTAATATTTTAACAAAGTATTCATTTATAGTATAAGTATACTAATTAATTCATGCCTTCAAGTATATAATGTTAATTGTACATACTTTATAATGTTTGTTTTATTTTTTTTATTTTTTTAAATATATTTTATTGATTTTTTACAGAGAGGAAGGGAGAGAGAGAGTTAGAAATATCGATGAGAGAGAAACATCGATTAGCTGCCTCCTGCACATCTCCCACTGGGAATGTGCCTGCAACCCAGGTAAATGCCCTTGACTGGAATTGAACCCGGGACCCTTGAGTCTGCAGGCCGACGCTCTATCCACTGAACCAAACCGGTTTCGGCTATAATGTTTGTTTTAAAAGCAACATTGTGATATGAGAAACCACATGCTAACTGTTCAGTCCCGGGGCTATTTATCAAGTGTCGGTCACTGTCTTCTTCCTTGATGCTAGCCCTACGGACTTATTCCTCCTCCCTCTTCCTCCTTGTAGCTGTTACACCTACTCTGTCTCTTGCAGTTGTGCACCCAACTAAGACTGGCTATAGTCTGAAATAGTTTTCTTTCATGTCTTTTATTTGCTGTTCCACAATGTAAGAACACAAACCTCCTTTTTAATATTTTACTGCCCACAACCATAAAGGAAACAAAGAATAAGAAAAAGAAACAATAGGAAGTTTCAAAAGAAGTTGCAATCAGTTGATCATAGGCCTCATTTGACTCACAGTTGTATTTTAGCCTTTTTTTGTGTGTATTTTTAAAATTTGAACTTGTTGCCAAGATTATTTACTCTGAAAATCTATATTTAGAGTTTCCACTGAAAAAAATATGATTATCTGAACCATTTCTCCATTGTTGCTTGGCAGAAGTCATTTGGAACCGAGTTGAAGTTTTTCCTCTTCAGATGGGAAGTAGTAGTACACTATCCAGTTCATCACCGTCCTTAACCTGCTTGTTGTACTTACTTATATAGCCCCTCTGTACATTTCAGTTTTCAACTCCTAGCTTAAGGATCTTAAAGGAATAAAATCTATTTATTCATTGTTGATTACCAAAACTTTTTCAAAGATACAGTCCCCTGCTTTCTCATTGGAAGGGAGTGTCTTCCCCCGAGAGGCTCAAAAATAGATGTCACATTGCCTAGCATAGGGATTTATGTCTCTACTCAAGTGCCAAATTATTTTTTGTTAAAATTTTTTAATGATACTGATTTGTAGTCATTAATGTCTGCAAAAGATCTACACAGTTCCATGAGAAGCTGTATATCACCTGTATTTTTTTTTTTGTCTCTGAAAAGCTTTTGTTTAAAGAGGAATTTTCTCTAAGACCCTTCATGCTATCTTTTTAGCATTATAGACTACATATTCTTGTAATTCTTATTTGTGCTAAAGTATTTGCTCTTTTCCTGTTCCAGGGTTGTTTTTGGCAATTGTAATGGCATTGCGATTGTTGACTACCTCCAGAAGGCAGTACTCCTCAATCTGGGCACTATTGAATTATACGGCTCCAATGATCCTTATAGGAGAGAACCCCGGTCTCCTCGTAAATCTCGACAACCTTCAGGAGGTAAAAGAAAAAAATCCTAAGTTTTAAGATTTCTATAAATGCTGAGCTTCTTCAGTTAATATAAGTACTTCCGTTAAGTAAATAGCTTGTCTGATTTAGTCTGTAATATTAAACTATCAAAAACTAATGAAGGTTTGAACCTCTTTTTTTGTTTTGTATTATTAGATTTTGCTTTTGTTTTTAATATTCTAGGATTTTATTTAACATTGGGAAAGAACCCCAGTATCAAACTTCTTTAGCTAAATTGCAATGATAGGAAATTTTGTCGCATTATTATAGACCAAAAGTATACTTCAAAGTTTTCCCCCTTTTATTGTTTGTCATTGTGAGGCCAACAATTAATTTTTTCAACTATTTAAGTAAAACGAATTATTTCCCGTGTGAAAAAGTACATGCAAAAGTGAATTTCAGATCTTCAGTCTAGTGTTCTCAGATAGCCTTGATTCAGTGCAAACCCAGATCCATTAAGAATTTTCTTTATAGCATTGTTTTGTATTTGCTAGATAGTTTTAATTTTAAGTGTTGTATTATTTTTTTCTTTTAAGTTTCATAAACTTTATTTTTTTATTTTTTAATTAAATCTTTATTGTTCAGATTATTACATTTGTTCCTCTTTTTTCCCCCCATAACTCCCCTCCTCCCAGTTCCCGCCCCACCCTCCGCCCTCACTCCCCACCCACTGTCCTCATCCATAGGTGCACGATTTTTGTCCAGTATCTTCCTGCATCTCCCACACCCATTTCCCCCCCAAGAATGGTCAGTCCATTCCCTTTCTATGTCCCTGATTCTATTATAATCACCAGTTCATTCTGTTCATCAGATTATTTATTCACTTGATTCTTAGATTCACTTGTTGATAGATGCATATTTGTTGTTCATAATTTGTATCTTTACCTTTTTCTTCCTCTTCTTCTTCTTAAAGGATACCTTTCAGCATTTCATATAATCCTGGTTTGGTGGTGATGAACTCCTTTAGCTTTTCCTTATCTGTGAAGCTCCTTATCTGACCTTCAATTCTGAATGATAGCTTTGCTGGATAAAGTAATCTTGGTTGTAGGTTCTTGGTATTCATCACTTTGAATATTTCTTGCCACTCCCTTCTGGCCTGCAAAGTTTCTGTTGAGAAATCAGCTGACAGTCGTATGGGTATTCCCTTGTAGGTAACTGAGTTTCTTTCTCTTGCTGTTTTTAAGATTCTCTCTTTATCTTTTGCTCTTGGCATTTTAATGATGATGTGTCTTGGTGTGGTCCTCTTTGGATTCCTTTTGTTTGGGGTTCTCCGCGCTTCTTGGACCTGTAAGTCCATTTCTTTCACCAGGTGGGGGAAGTTTTCTGTCATTATTTCTTCAAATAGGTTTTCAATATCTTGGTCTCTCTCATCTTCTGGCACCCCTATAATTTTGATGTTGGTACACTTCAAGCTGTCCCAGATGCTCCTTACACTATCCTCGCATTTTTGGATTCTTTTTTCATTTTGCTTTTCCGGTTGGGTGTTTTTTGCTTCCTCGCATTTCAAATCATTGACTTGATTCTTGCGCTCCTCTGGTCTGCTGTCGGGAGTCTGTATAATATTCGTTATTTCAGTCCGTGTATGCTTAATTTCTAGTTGGTTCCCCAATATAACATCGAGGGTCTCATTAGTTTTCTTGTAGATCTCATTAAATTTATCGGCGGCTTCTAAACAGTTCTTGAGAGACCTTAAAAGTGTGGTTCTGAACTCTATATCTTCCATTGACAATTTTGTCCTGTTTCTTTGTCTCCGCATTTTGTTATGCTTCCTTGGTGCACCCCCTAATGGTCTTTTTGAGCAGTCTTATAGTTAAACCTTGATTGTTGTAGCTAATACCAGGGAGGGTTTGACCTCCATGCCAAGTGGCTATGAGAATCAGCTGTGTCTGCAGTGAGAGAACTTCTGTCCTCTAGGGAGGTGCTAATCTAGCCTTTGCCTGAGGCTATCCGGGAAATGCCTCTGTGCAGGGCTTGGGCGGGGCGGGTCGTACAGGATCAACAGGGTGGGCCGGAGAGAGCAGTTATGGAGGCTCTCAGTCCTGTCCCCAGGGGCTCTGCCTCTCTGAGTCCCAGCACCCGCTGCAAACCTCGGAGAGAAAGCTGCACTCGCTCTGACAGAAGCCAGACAGTCCCGCTTCTCCCGTTTGAGTCTGGGTCCCTAAAGACTCGCCTGTATCTGGAGCTCAGAGTCTGCGACTCCCTCCCGATTGAAAACGCCAACCGCACCCTCCGCTGCCAGCCCACTCGGTGCACTCCGCACCTCAGAATTTGACTTCAGCACTGCGCCTCCTTTGAGTGTCCGTATGCGTTTCTCTTTCCTCCTAGTTGTAGGACTTCCACTCAGCCAGCGTTCCTGTGGTTCTGGGTGATGTCCATTCCGTTTTTTAGTTTCACTTTTGAAGTAGTTGTTCAAGGCAGCTAACTCCAGCGTTAACCTATGCCGCCATCTTGGTTCCTGATCTTAATTTTAAGTGTTTTAATACCAGTAACTATGGAACACATAGTTAGCTGTCCGTACCAGTACTCCTCACTTTTTTTTTTCTTTAACCTCACTGCACACACAGAAAATTGCATTGGATCTTTGTCACATTAAGGCAGCGGTTCTCAACCTGTGGGTCGCGACCCCTTTGGCGGTCGAACGACCCTTTCACAGGGGTCGCCTAAGACCATCCTGCATATCAGATATTTACATTACGATTCATAACAGTAGCAACATTATAGTTATGAAGTTGCAACGAAAATAATTCGATGGTTGGGTCACAACATGAGGAACTGTTTTCAAAGGGCCAGAAGGTTGAGAACCACTGCATTAAGGGTATGTTAATGAGGTCTCCAGCAGTAATTGGCCTGCAGGCTCCAGTCACCCCAGGAACTGCCCTCCTGTACCAAGGATTAAAGGGAACTCTGTATTGGACAGGTTTAACCCATGTGTAGCATGCCAGTGCACACTGGAAAGCTCTGGTCTATACTCCCCAACTCAGTCCTGCTGAAGTCAAATTCTCTCTGAGATTCATTTCTCAGTTGCTCTGAGGACATTATTGGCTAATGCTACCTGTGTCACAATTCATGAGAGAAGAAAAAAAGGTGATGGCATGTAGACCTTAGTATCTTGTTGAATTTTTCCCCCCATTTTTGTTTGTGTGTGTAATCCTTTTCTCATGTGTTGTCTTCAGCAGAAATTGTCCCAGACATACCATTCTAGTATCTTTGTTTCCTTGTTTCCCTCCTGCTTTTCATTGCTTCACTGAGGTGTGCTGATTGTGACTTTTTGCATATGTGGCCTTTCTAGCTTTTATTCTGACTTTTTGAAAAAACTCCATTCTTCTTTTTTAAGTAAGTCATTTATTCCATGTCAGTAAAATCATGGCATATTTACTTTTGTCTATAAAATTGTTGTTTTTCCCCCCATTTATTTTTTGAAAAGCTTATTAAATAATATATCATTACTTAAATTCATCTCATAGTATGTATATGAAAATGGCTATTGAAATGTTTGTATCCCAGCCCAGATTCTTTATGCAGAAACTAATATTTAGTGTTACAAAGTTAGAACATTGTCTTGAGAGAAGTTTTTTGGAGTGATCCAATACTTTTAACAATTTTACCACAAACCCATAGAAAAGTTTATTACTCCTAAAATTAATTTCTATTTTCCTTGATAGCTCATTGTAGTTTACATAAAATTGCTAGAAACCAAATACTTAAATGTATCCAGGGATAAAGACCAATTTTACATTGTAATTTAGAAAATATTTTTTCTTAAATTTCATGGCATTCTACTTTATTCTTTAGTAAATCCTATATTATTCGTATTATTCTTTGATTCCCTTTATGATGAAGAATTAGTCCTCCTGTGCCTAAACATCTGAGTTTTTCTTTATCAGTTTCAGATGTTTAATTATTGTCACTATTCTTGCTTTAATAATATTTAGGATTATATTTTAAATTAAATGAAAGTTATTTAAAAATATGCCTTAACATTAAGCATATGTTTGTCTTAATTTTAAAATTAAATGGAGAGTAATTGGCATTAAAATTCTTTAATTGCAATGATATAAAATTATAGTCTTATTAAAGTATATATTTTACAATATTTTCTTGAAGTGTAGCCCAAATATTATCAAACTATTCTTCTGTCTTTTTATTTTTTTTTATTTTTATTTTTTTAAATATATTTTATTGATTTTTTACAGAGAGGAAGGGAGAGAGATAGAGAGTTAGAAACATCGATGAGAGAGAAACATCGATCAGCTGCCTCCTGCACATCTCCTACTGGGGATATGCCCGCAACCCAGGTACATGCCCTTGACCGGAACTGAACCTGGGACCTTTCAGTCCGCAGGCCGATGCTCTATCCACTGAGCCAAACTGGTTTTGGCTCTTCTGTCTTTTTAATAGATAAGTTTGAGTAGAGAAATTTTTGCTATCAATAGATGCTAATGTATTTTCATAAATAATAAGGTGTCATGAAATTATTTTATAAGATAAAACATTATTGTTTAAGTATTTCATAGCTATATTAAATATAATTGAACCATTAACTAAAATATACAGTGTTTTTATAATAAAATTTATGAAACTGTCACAGGGACAAGTCCTGTTGAAGTATTTCAACTACCCATATATTTGCTAGTTTTAATTCTACTAAAAGTCAAATGTGATAATATGTGTCTAATTTTGCTGCCCACTTTTTCACTCCATGAAGGACACAAAAGAAAAATTTCTATTCTGAATATATTCTAAACTCCAAATAGATCGAATTAGTAATGTGAAAGCAATAGACTTATGAGAAAATGTGCTTATTTGGTCTTGGAAGTTGATAATTATAAAGAAGGTCTAAACTTTAGAAAAGATATTTTCAAAATATATGAGAGGAAGCTCTAAAAATGAAGTTTTTGACTATACAATTGCAAGTACTTTCAGGTAGGTTCAATATTTTCAGTAAGATAGAAAAAGACCTGCTCTCTGAGCAACTTTCAAATATGCAATACAGTATTATTAACTACTAGAGGCCCAGTGTACGAATTCGTGCACCAGTGGCATCCCTCAGCCTGGCCTGTGGGATTGAGCTGAAACCGACTCTCCAACAAGCCCCTAAGGGATCCTGGATTGTGAGAGGGCGCAGGCCAGGCCGAGGGACCCCACTGGTGCACAATTGGGGCAAGGGAGGGATGTGGGAGGTTGCCAGCCAGGGAGGGACCATGGAGGGCTCCAGGGTCCGATTGACCAGACCCCAGCAGCAAGCTAACCTACCAGTCGGCACATCTGCCCCCTGATGATCATTGCACATCATAGCAGCTGGTTGACCGGTCAACTCTCTGCTCCCTGGTGGTCAGTGCACATCATAGCAAGTGGTTGAGCAGCCTTAGCATATCATTTGCATATTATGCTTTGATTGGTTGAACAGACAACCGGAAGACCAGACACTTAGCATACTAGGTTTTTATTATATAGGATAGTCATTGTGTTATATATTACATCCCAATGGCCTATTTTTTTTTTTTTTGTCAGATGAAGGCTTTGTTATTTATTTATTTATTTATTTATTTATTTATTGCTTAAAGTATTACAAAGGGTATTACATATGTGTCCATTTTATCCCCCCGCCCTAGACAGTCCCCTAGCCTCCCCTATCCCCCAGTGTCTTATGTCCATTGGTTATGCTTATATGCATGCATACAAGTCCTTTAGTTGATCTCTTACCCCCCTACCTCCTGCCCCCCAACCCTCCTCGGCCTTCCCGCTGCAGTTTGACAATCTGTTTGAGGCAGCTCTGCCTCTGTATCTATTATTGTTCAAAAGTTTATAATGGTCTCTATTATCCATGAATGAGTGAGATCATGTGGTATTTTTCCTTCATTGACTGGCTTATTTCACTTAGCATAATGTCCCTATGATGTAACAATCACCAGACTTATTACCAGTATTTATTCTCAAGAGAAATCGAATAATAATTATATCATATGCCTTTCAAGTTACTGATTTTAAACAAAGTCTTGCATTATGTCTAATGTTTCTTGAAGAATAGCAAATTATCTCTTGAAAATTCTGTTTTTTATTTGTTTAACTGATGATTGCTGTATTAGTTTTAGGTGTTTTAATATCAAGATTTTCTTATGTTTCTATCTCAAAACTATTGAGCATAGTAGCAGGTGTTTATTAATCTTCTGGGTTTTTTAAATGGACAGTCATTTAATGTGTACTACAAATAGTAGATAAAACTGCATTTATATAAATTTGTGATGTGACTTTGTTTTTGGTTTTGTTTCTTAGCAGGTCTGTGTGATATTAATGAAGGGACTGTAGTCCCAGAGGATCGCTGCAAATCTCCAACTTCTGGTAATTTGAGTTTTATTTCATTAACAATTATAATTCTACAAAAATCAACATAGCATGTCAGTATTCCGTTTTATAGGTACGGATTTAAAATACAACTATAAGAAGCTTTGGTGTCGAATATTTATTCTTAAAAATCATATCAGTATTTTTTGCTTTTTCATTAAGTGAAAAGAAATGCCCTAGATAAAAATCTACAGCTATTACCTATTAAGAGTCATATAGCTATTTACTAAGGTTTGTACTAGTTATACATTTTTTAGAGAAAATAGATATTACTTTTTACCAGTGGATCAGATGGTTTAGTTATCTAACCTTGTCTTTGCTTTAGGCATGCCTGTCATCATTTGGTAGAAGACTACTCTAATCCTCCAGTAATGTCCATTTAAATATGAAAGATTTTTAACATTGGTATTCTACTGGTGACTGTCGACAATTAGAATAATTGAAGACTATTTATATCTATACTTATTTTTTATAAAAGTAATATTTAATATAGTTTTATAGCTATATTAAAGCAATTGTACTTTTTTATTTATATATAAGTCTTTATGTAACCTATTTATATATTGGTATTTTAGAGAAACTTTTAGTAGCTTTTCAGTCTTCATAAGATTAAGAGGACCCTGAATTTATTATGTTTTCAGTGGATTGAAACTTCGCTAATCTTTAATAAAGTTGACTTCATAGTTTTAGCTACCATATTTATTAAATCATTCTGGTTGGAAACTTTCATCGGTTTTCTACTAGAAAGATTGTTCTTAACATAAGGTAAATTGTTCTTAGGTTCTGATCCTTAGCTGGTTCTACTACATCAGAATTCTAAGAATTGGAAATATTGAGAAGTATATTTCACTTTCTCTCTTAATACTTCAGTTTAGCATTTTATTAGTTACAGGACTTAAAAATGTTTTCCTTTTAATTGCATTTTCTTGATATTGCACAAGTGAACCATTCTTTAAAATATATCTAACTTCTGGTTTTCTTGAATCTTTAAATTTCATATTTAAATTCACTTACCAAGCTAATGAAATATATTGAGCCATAGAAATCATTCACATAATTAGCACCTAATATTAAGTCTGAGCATTGGTAGAATAAAATTTGAATGAATGATATGGAGTAGAGTAACTGTATATTCCACCTTACAGGACTAGAGTTATTTCAGAATAAAATTCTGTAAACCTACCCCTTTGACACTATATTGTTAATAGCTTGGATCTTCCACTGCCTGTCTGTTTTTAAATAGTTAATAGCAGTCTTTGCTACCTATCATAGGCCAGTTGTCTTACTATTTGTAACGTTTGCCTTCATTCCTATTAGCATTCTAATAAAGAAATAAAGGGATAATTTATATGAACACAATCCTGCTAATTTAGGATGGTCAGAAAAGAAAAATGGCTGGAGTGAGTTTGAGGTGAATGTGAAGAACCACAAGAGCATCATGTTATTAAAACCCTGGAAAGTAGTAATTAAATTACTAGCTTCAAATACTTTCTGTAGTGCAGCAGATAATAAATAAGACAAATAAATAGTTAAATGATACACTATAGATTATTAAAACCAATATAGCTAATAGAAAACTCTTTGTATCAATGAGAGAAGAGGAAATGTATAACAGTGGGTTGAAAGTTAAAATGAGTTCCTTAAATACTAAAAAGGACCAATATTATAGAAATGAATTAGAGGCCTGGTGTGTGCCCTCTCACAGTCTGGGACCCCTCGGGAGATAACCACCTGCAGGCTTAGGCCCACTCCATGGGTGGCAGATGGCCAGACCCGATCCCTCGGTGCCTGCCCCGCCTCCCCGGCTCACACACGGCAGGGCCAATCCGGGGGGTGGGGCGCCACCCCGGGTTGGGTCGCACACGTTACGCCCGGGCGGGCTGGCCGATCGCTGCTGCCCCGCACGGCCACCCCAGGTCAAGTCGCACACGGGATGCCCAGATAGAGGCCAGGGAGGCTGGCCAATCGCTGCTGCACTGCCCGGCTTCCCCGGGTTGGGTCGCACACGGACGCCCGCCGCCCCGGGTTGCAGATAGCAGGCCCAGATGGTGGCGGGGCTGGCGGGATGGCACTGCCCCGCCCTGCCTGCAGTATGCAAATTAGGCGCCATCTTTGTTGGCGGCTATTTTGCATATCATGCTGATTAGCCGATGGGAGGCATAGCGAAGGTACGGTAAATTACCATGTTTGTCTATTATTAGATAGGATATGCCCTTTTTCAAAACTAGTGCATTTAC
The DNA here is from genome assembly GCF_964212035.1 of Myotis nattereri. NCBI lineage: Eukaryota > Metazoa > Chordata > Mammalia > Chiroptera > Vespertilionidae > Myotis > Myotis nattereri. The sequence goes on along the minus strand of NC_138081.1, from coordinate 68,362,518 downwards.
TCAAAAGAATACATATAAATGAAGAGGAACTTTTTTGAAAAGGTTTTAAATCTCTTGGTCAAGTTTTGTGATCTCAACAGTTTAGTCAGTGTTAAAGTTATATTAAAAATAGTTTGCCTTTCCCCATTTATTTTTAAATAATCAGTCTCTCTGAAATATAAAATTAATTCTGTCTTCCTGAATTAACATTGAAAATTATTATTTCCATCTCTTTGATCTTTATTTTTAAAAACTCCCATTGCTTCACTGAACACTTTAGTAGGGTTGGAATTTTTATTTTAGCACAGCATTCAAAATTTTTGTGTGTATTCATGTTAAAATGATTAAAAAAAACACATTTGTCAGATTACTTGAAATTGCAAAAGCCACACATACCATGATATAAATGGTGCCTTCATGAATTGCCATGTACCCTAGAGAAAAAACAAAAAGCTGTGTATATTTTCTATGTTTATTTAATCATAGTAATTTGGTAAATGTATTCAAGTAGGACACTCAAAACAATTTTGGAACTTTTTCATGAGATAGCACAGAAGTATGATAAGCAGTGGTAGGCATTTTTAGTTAGGAGAAAAATCTATAAATCTGCTTTTTAAATTTACAGTTATGGAAATACTAGACATAGTTTTATACTTATGTTTAGATATATTAACTTGTTACTTCTCTACTTTGCAATATATGAAAAAAACAAGTATTAATAACTTTTGTACATTCATGTGGCTGTAGTTAGTATCAGAAATGACAGTGACATTATAAAATATATAGCATCGTATCATAACCATATTTTTCTTTACATCTGAATTATACTTATATGAAAAATAAGTGTGTTATTTGTATCCCTGAAAATGTTACTGAGCTCAATGTTACTTATATGATTTGTTTATATAGGATTTATGAGGACCTATAAATGCTGTTTAGCAAAAGTATGTGGTTTTTAAAAAGTAATCTTTTAAGACTCTTATAAAGTGATTAGATCCTGCCATTGTTGGCAGGTTTTACTTGCTGTGAAAAGCCACCTCACAAGTTTTTGTCACAAGGAAAATTTTGACCTTATTTATTAAGGTTCAGTACTTTCACTGGGATAAAAAAGGAAATAAAAACAGAAAAACGTTTTTATTTATTGCCAGTTCTATTTGAGATCTTTGCTTCTAATAGAAAAGCTTTATTCTTTCAGCAAATGTTTACTTAATGGTTTCTAGAGGTAAAGATTGCACTGAGTGCAAAGGAGATGCAAAGATAAATCAGTTGGGGGACCAGTTTTTCAGAAATTCAGTCCAGGGAGAAGGTCATAATGTGTAAACTTAAAATATAAGGTATTAATTGATTAACATTAGATAAAGTGTTATGGGAATTCAGAGGAATAGGAGTGATTTATTTACAGCTGAGGGGATTGAAAAATTTAATGGATGAGATCATTTTAACTGTTTTATAAAAATTGTTTAATTCTAATTAGTCAACTAGAATACTACTTAAGAATGCATTTATAATAAAAGATATGTGTTCAAAATTAAAGAAATACTGTGAAAAATTAGAAACACCTTTTTAAAGAAAATGACAAATAAAATCATAATTATAAAAATTATTAGACCTGACCAGATGGCTCAGTTGGTTGGAGAATCATCCTATACACCAAAAGGTTGCAGGTTTGATTCCCAGTCAGGGCACATACCTGGGTTGAGGGTTCAATCCCCAGTCAGGGCTCAGACAGGAGATATGTATGTTTCTCTTTCTCTCTCTCCTTCCTCTCTCTCTTAAAAAAAAATATTAGAAGTCACAGATGAAATAAAATTTTATATTTCTTAACCTTATAAATTTAAATAGATATTTGAACATAGCTAAACTTATAAGTACTACCCTCAGTATTTTAAAGGCCTTTATGGTAATAATTGAATTTGTATATTCTTTTGAAGTTTGTATCTAGAAAGCTAACTCTCAATTTTACCAGTATAGTACTTGTACAGGATTCTGAGTTCTACTAGATAAACTTTATTCAGTTAACTAATATCAAGAACTTTACATTTTCTTCCAGAAACAGTTAACCTCTACTTTATATTTTTCTTTTTCTGTTCTCTAACATACAGTATTAACCCAAATTTTTCCCAATTGATGTAACTTATAAAAATATTATAAATTAGAGTTGTTTTTTATGTATACTAGGGATTGGTCTACCATGAAAGATAATGCAATATTGATTTCCATTCTTACTTTAATATTATAAGAATTCTTGTTAACTATATACATGATATTTCTTTGTGGCCAATCATATAGAAACTTGTTTTAGAGGTTACCAGATTATTTTGTTTGTATTTGTCCCTGTGACAACTCAGTGTTTGTGACTGACTATTTGCCTGTTCCTTCTGTTGTCTTCATTGTGTAGGTTCTTCATCACCACACAATTCAGATGATGAACAAAAAATGAATAATTTTATAGAAAAGGGTATAGTATCTTTATTTTAAAGTATTTATTTTAATTATGTTTAATTTATTTAGTTTATGTTGACTAGATTTTGACATTTTATATCAAAATATTATTTTCAGTGAAGACCAAAAGCAGAAAGTTTTCCAAGATGGTAGCCAGTGATATAGGTAGGAAATAGAAATTTCTGTTTTGTTTCTAATTCTTGCTATATGCAATGTTAACTCAATACCGAAAAATTATCTAATGCATTGCATTTGTATATATTAATTTGTTATTCCTGTGCTAAACAATCTCTTGGGCTGTGTTTCTTCTAAACTCAGAGCAATAATTATTAGAAATCAGTTAAATTGGGTTGCAGTTCTTCCTCTGACTTGTGTGAATTTTTCTATTAATTTTCATTTTTGCTCTACTTTAAAATAAGCAGGGTTCAATTTATGACATAAGTAGTACAATTTTATACCCTCAAGTTTTAAATATCTTAGAGTTTTATTTATATTTTTCTACCTTTATTCCATTTCCTCATATTATCAAGACCCTAAATTTCAAGGAAATGCTTCTCTAAAAAACTGACTCTTTTAATCTGTAATCTTCACTATCCTTGAGTTAATGAGAATTTTCGAGGACCACCCCCCCCCCACCACCACCACCAATAAAAATGAGTGATGGAGAGTATTTTATATTAATCATTTTGTCTTCATGAATGTCCTTTGAAATGAATTGCTCACTCTAAGGTTTTCAAAGTTTAAAAATGATAGACAGATATATAACTAAACCTTGGGGACATAATCAAACTAGGGTTTTTTGGTCTAAAAATTTGAATATTCTCTGAAATTTTTTAAAGACTTAAGGAACACCATTTTTTGAAAAGAGAATAAATTTAATTTGTTATTTAAATCCAAAATTTTTATTATACTGTTACTATATTACTTATTTCCTCCAAAATTTCCATCATATAGTTCTTGAATTGTATTAAGTTGGATGAATTTCTAGGCAACTGAAATAGATTTACTTTTTCTCAACTGATAAAGTTTACTATATAGTGAAGTTAAGTTGTAAACTTTCTTAGAAGTAGTGTCCATATTGTCAGCATTTTGTAAATTGAACCCTGTTTAGTCATATTAACGTTGGCTGATTTAGCACCTCTGGCCATTTTTTAAATAAGGTGATTTATTCTTGGGCAAAGGACTCTTCATTTGTGGAGAATCAATTATTTTACCTCTTTGTATTTGTGGGATTTTAGTGAATCAATGGGTAATAGTTAAATCATTTAAATTATGTACTAACACTACAGCATAATACTTTTCAGCAAATTTTCTTTATAATATGTTCTATCTTAATATTTTAGAGCTTATTTACTGTTATGTAATGTAAATAGTTACAAGGGACTTTGCTACATATAATTTACCAAAGAACTTTTAAAATTTTGTTACCTAGAAGTTTTACCTTGCATGAAAGTGACTGTACATAATTAAATTTTTAGAATAATTTCTATGTCTGATTTTTTTATTCTGGGGTTATATTTCCTTTGTTAAATATAATGACTGCCTTTCATTTTCCCCAGTATTTTGAATGGAATATGTATCATGTAATGTCTGAGCTTGAATATTTGAAAGACATCATTTAACAAATTTATTAGGACTGAGAACATTATTGAAAGGATACTTCTTTGATAATGGTCTCACTTTATTTTTATGTTATTAGCAAGTTTTTCTTTTTGTCATGCCAGTTTTTATAGTTATATTCATTGGGAAATGTTAAACTTATTTATCTTTTCAAGCTTTGTTGGTTATGCAGTTATACATAAGTTATTTTTTATCTTCAGAAACCACTGTTAAATCTTCTATTTTACATATAATTTTGGTTTTGGTTGGAATCTTTCAGTGTCTTTTTAATCCCAAGATATATCCCAAGGTATATAGAACAAAAGTTCACTTCTAAATTTGTTCTTCATTCTAATGGAGCCTGCCTATTTTATACTATAAAGTTTTTGCCATTTAAAAAAAATGACACAATTTATCTCCCTACTTTAACATCAAGTTTTGTAATAAGACTTAGCATAAGATATATATTGAAGAAACACATAAAATGTCAATGAAATATTGGGAAAAAATTCATAGTATTGCCTGAAGACCTTTCTATGGAAATGTGTTTTCCATGAGAAGCTTATGGTGTCAGAAGTGTTAAGACTCCTTGGGCATTCTGAACTCTCTGTTTCCTATCATCCAATTTCATACTTGCTCTGTAGTATCTTGAACCTCATAAAATGATCACCTCTCTCTTTCTCAATCTACAAACATTTATAGCTTCAGCTTTAGGCAATTATGCAGTGGCCTAATAGAGTAAGGCATAAGAATTAAGCCTAGAACACCCGATGCTGACCACTGGTAAGAGAACCACTCTGTGTAAAAGGCTGACAGAATATCTTGGCTCTGAAAATGTCCCTTAGTTTCACCTACTCTTTGAAAGTAACGGCAGTTGCTGTCATGCTGGAGAGGGTAGGGAGAAAAGAGTGGGTTGCAGAATGCCATTCTCGCTTTAACAGTCTAACTCAAGCATGGAAAATGAACCCTGTTTTTACTGCCCGACATTCAGCTGAGGTAGCTGAGATGATAATAATTTAAAAAAAAATATACTTAGCAATTAATTTAATTTACTCTGTAACTTGTTTTTTTTCACCCTTTTTGACAAACGAGGCAACTTGAGAGGTAGAGCTTAAGTAATGTATGTATTGTTATACAACTAGCCAGGATTTACACCCAAGTAGTCTGACTCTACTTTTTGTCCTCTTTGACACTATACAACCTTACTTCTTAAGACAATTTATTGAACGATTCAAAAACAAATCTATTGTGTGATTTGCAGCTAGATCTTCTGGTTATGGCCCTGTTCTATCAGCATGGCTCGTATTAGGTTCTGTCCTAGCACCAGATTATGGAGGCCATCTTGGTACCCATCACCCAAACATAATGTACAATGTCTGGAAGTCTACTTTCCTCGAAGACCAGACTCCAAGGAAAGTAGACCAAACAGTACAGTCCCCTAACCAATCTACCCATAGCCTAGCTTCATTGTTCGTTTCTTGACTGATAGCTAAGTCAGGTAAATGACACTGACAATGACTTTGTTGTTCGTGCATAAGAGCAGCCTAAGAAGACATAACTTTAGTCTTGTGACTTTAACAGTAAAAATATAGCAGAATGTAATGCAGTTCCAGCATTCCTAAAGAAAGGTACATGCATGTAATACATATCCAGTGATTTGTTTTGCCTTTTCATATCTTATGATTAATTTTTGTCAGTAAAATTTTAAAGAACATTTCCAAAGTCGATAACTTTCCTATAGTGTTAGAAATGTCTGTAAGTCATTTAGAAAATAAGATTTGTTACCAATTTTTTTCTGCTCGTTATTTAAATTTTATAAAATTTTGGAAGTATGGAGTTTGTAAAGCTTTTTGTTATTTAAATTCATATAAAAATAGTCCTAAAATATTTATCTTTGTTAAAGTATTAACCCAGTTAATCATGACATTCTTATGCATAAAATATGATCTAGATGTTTGCTAGGTTTTGACTGCATGATTAACCTTTCCTAAAACTTATTAATTCTATTTCATGATGATTCTGTTTTATTCTGAAAGATTTCCAGCTGGATTCTGTAGACTACAACACTGCTCATGTCTAATTTTATTACTAATTTTCATATAGAAGAAATGATTACCAAATTGATTACATAATGCTATGAGGGGGAAATAATATTAGAGGTTAAAGAATAAAGATTCAAAAGTATCGCGAGTTGAGTGCTGTGATAAAACAAATGGAAATAATAGCTCTATTTAAGTAATGGCTCCTAAGTTACACTATACTATATATTTTTAATATGGTAGTTGTTAATATAATATAGGCAGCATTATATACCTCGAAGGCCCTTTTTATCTTTCAAATTTCGAGTTAGCAATTAATTGGGTAATACTGGATTTTCTTTCTTAGAAAAAATTTTGAAGTTCATAAAATGAAGATAATTTTCATTAGTCCAAGTGCTATTTTTAGTAGTTCTCTTATACATGAATCCCAATGATTTCTTTTTTAAATTAAAGTGTTCTAACATAACTGAAATCTGCTCTTTGTCATTATATTCTAAACCACTAACTCATTAATATTATAATTTTAAAGCAGCTCAAGCCCCTTTAATTTTCATGAAAGAAATTGAGTCTCAAAGAAGTTAAATGGCATATCCAAAGTAATGTCCCATAGTAATGACTTAAATCAGGACCAGAATCCAGGACTCTTGACAGTTGTTTTATTATAGCTGTCTCCCCTCTCATGGAGTCTTTCTTGTGTGGCCTTCCAATTCTTTTATATTTAAAAGTTGAAAAACAAATTCTTAGAAGCCCATTTGCAGTTTGGTATATGAATGAAAACTATGTATCAAATTAATTTAGAATTTTAACTTATAAAATCATTCCAGTTCATTTAAAAACTCAAATTAGTACTGACATTTCTACTTCATATTCCCCAATATTTAATCTAAAATGTGGCTGTTAATGTATAGAAGTTTATATTTAATCCACAATATGGCCATTGAAAGAATAAAAGCTCATCTTGAAAGAGAATACAAGTCAAATGTGCAGTAATGCCATTTTACAGGTAACCTCAATATTTTCTACTTTGAAAGATTATTAGTTACCCTTAGTTGGTCAAGAACTAAATTTCACAGACATATACTTTAAAACTATTACATAAAACTGAGTCCCTCTAATGAATTCTTTTTCTTTTTCAGGATGACTAAAATCAGAAGAGTATGGCATATTTTGTATTCACATTTTAATTGTATTTCTGATGTATTTTCTGACAAATTTTATAATAAAATCTGATCAGCAAAGTATGTGCTTTATATCCTAGTACTTAACTGTATTGTTTCTCTCTTTATAGAAAATCATCCTTTTCTTACATCAGAAGGATGTATAATGATCTTTTTAAAAATAACTTGCTATTTGTTTTCTAACATAAAATTAGTCCAGATAAAGTAAGATTATTGAAATAATTTTTTCAACTATTGTTTGAACAGAACTATTAATGTGGCAATTTATGTTCTGCCATTAGTTTGCTATGGCTGCCATAACAAAAATAATATATACTAGGTTGCTTAAACAGCAGAAATTTATTTTCTCTAAAATAGCCCTGGAGGCTAGAAGTCCAAGATCTAGGTGTCGACGGATTTGGTTTCTTCCAAGGCCTCTCTCCTTGCTGATGGCTGCTTCTTCAAAGTGTCCTTACATAATCTTTCTTCTGTGTAGCTGCACCCTGGTGTTTCTGTGTGTCCAAAGTTCCTCTACTTAGAAGGATTAGGGCCCACTCATAATGGCCTCCCTTCAATGTAGTCACCTCTTTAAAGGCCCTATTTCCAAGTAAAGTCACATTTTGAGGTGCTGGAGATTACAGCTTCAACATAAGAATTTTGGGGGCAGTGTTCAGCCTATAATACTTATTATATTAAGTGTATATAATACCATTTATTCTGTAGAAAATGAACTTTGAGATGTTGCAGAGTTTAACTGGTGATATCCTAGACACTAAGTTTTATGAATTTATGGAAAACAAACAGGATAGAAAAATAATGTAGACAAAAGCTCTAGAAATTCAATAATTAAAAGAACTCGTTATTGTCAAATATTTGCCAGACAGGTATTAGTATCCCTTTAAAGATTGCCCTTCATTTCAGGAAATAGATATGTGCTCTCTATTTCCAAAACTTATCTTTATGATTAATAGGCTTGTACTTGAGTTGCCCTGTTTTTCTCTTCATTTCACTTATGAAGAAATTTAGCATTTTTCTATAGAAGCAAAATTCCAGTGACAGTTTTAATTTATTCATTCATTCATCACCATGTTTATTGAACACATATTAAATGCTAGATACATATATAGATATAATATTTTTTAAGATATATTGTGTTTCCAAACTAATGGAATTTAGATATTTTGAACTAATACTATTTACATTATTAATTCAAATGGCTATTAAAATATGTGTTACAACTGATAAGAGAATTTCTACATTCTGGTCCCACTTTGCCCCTTGGGTTTTTACCCTTTCCTACAAGCTGACTTTTAGTTGTTTTATTACTCTGATTGTTTTGTTTAATGTCATATATTTCAACATTATCCTTAAAGTAGTATTAGGTCTCTGTAGGTGGTGAGAAAAGTGATATTGTCACTTTATTCTAATTATTATTATTTTTTATAGCTTAAAGCATTAAAAGGGTATTACATATGTCTCCTTTTTTCCCCCACCCTTGACAATCCCCTGTATTCTAATTATTGAACATCTCTCAGTATAAACAAAAATCAACTTGTGGTTTTTTTTCCAGCATTTTCTTCATACTCTCATAATAATGTTCTTTTACATTTTAGAAGTGGTATGCTGTTTACTGTTAAAGTCACATTCTAAACAGAAGTTATGATTCTGTTTTCTTTTAAAAAACCCTCCTCATAAAAATAGAATGTGGAACATAGGGGGTGGAAAACTAAAATAAAATTACAAAGCATCTGTTTAATTTCAAAGAAACAATGAGAATCTCAATAATTGAGGAATTTTACAGAGATTTCTACAGTTGCAAAGAACTAAAAATAATCAATTGTGATGAAACTGTCACTTATGGCATAATGGTCCAAGTAATCCTCTTGCCTTGAGACTTGCTTTTCTTTTCTTTTTTGTTTTTTTTTAATATATTTTATTGATTTTTTACAGAGAGGAAGGGAGAGAGATAGAGAGTTAGAAACATCGATGAGAGAGAAACATCGATCAGCTGCCTCCCGCACACCCCCTACTGGGGATGTGCCCGCAACCCAGGTACATGCCCTTGACCGGAATCGAACCGGGGACCCTTCAGTCCACAGGCGGACGCTCTATCCACTGAGCCAAACCGGTTTCGGCGAGATTTGCTTTTCTTGAACATCACGTATTTTTCATTGGTATTGAAACTACCACTCAGACTGATTGTTGTGATCAGATATAACTTCATTATTTCCGCCACGCAAATGCAGCTCTTTACTGCTTAACTCAGCCAGCCTGCTTGATATCCTCATTCAGGTTTAGAAGAAGAGAGAGCAAAGGCTCAAGTTAACAGCCTTCTGAGGTATATCTGTGATTATCAGTTTTCCTCAAATTGAAGAAACTTCTTTACTGCCATTCCCTTTGTTTCTGCTGTGGACAAAGGCATAGAAAAAAGAGAGCTAGTTCATTTTCTCTACTGACAAAGGATTTTAAAACAAGGAAGATACTAAGTGCAAGGGACAGGAGTTAAAGAATACACAGTTGAAGAAGAGGGGGAACAAAAGACTATTTGTCTTCTAAGAAAACTCTTGTAAGTCATATGTCTCCTGTTTGAAAGCCTGGATGGAGTTTGAATAACTTCACAGCATGAGCAGAAGCCTCTTTACAAGTACAGTGAACTCAGCTGACAAGGTAACTGGGTTGGCAAGTGCTTCTGAGACTTCCTGAGAAGTAAAAATATGAGCATCAGAAAATTGCTGGATAAAGTCTGCAACCACTTCATCATAAAATTAAGAGCAAATTACAGGGTATAGTCCCAGCAGGCTGACTAAAGCTTATCTAGAAGTGGATCTGCCCTCAAACAGGTAGACTAAACAGCTGAAAACAAGTATATTCCCCAGAAGTAGTCACAAAGATGGAAAGGTAAGAACATTTAGTCTAAATTTCAACGTTAGACCTTAAGTTTGCAACTTAGCCTCCTACTATAAAACGAGTCAAAATATATGAGGCTCTTTCCAGGCACTGAGCAACAGGCAGTCCTGGACTATCATCCTTAAGAAAAAGGAAAAATATGAGGTGAGTCTTACGGTCTTCCCCAGTTCTGCCACAATATACTTTCCTGCAGTACAGAATGGGTAGAACCCAAGTGGAGTTGCAGTTTCATTAAGCTAAGCAGGCAGAGTTTGAAGTTCTAGGCTGCTGAATTGATTGGAATTTACGAGGAGGGTACTAGAGAGGAACTTCTCAGGTGGGAATTCCTGGAAGTCTTGTGTGGGGATTCAGTGCAGGTCCTTGCCTCAGAGCTGATTTTACAAGGCCTGGTGGCAACCACCTGCTTTGAGGCTGACAGCTGACCTATAATACCGGCAGTCATTCTGTTGTGCTAGGAGTTGTTGCCATTAGACTTTGCTGAGCACCTCAGTTATTCTGTTGTTGTCACAAAAAGATCTCTCCTTAAAAGTAGGGATCACATTTAGGTTGAAAGCCCTAACCTAAAACTAAATTTAAATGGAAATAGACCCACCCTAACTAAGAAAAAACCAAAAGGATCTGGTAATTTATGGCACAACAACACGCAACACCTATTAAAGTTGACAATGTAATCCAGACTCCCAACATATTATCCACTACGTCTAGCGTCTAGTCAAAAGTTCCTAGGCATGTGAAATAAAGATTCACAATAAAAAAGTAGGAATATATGACACATAATCAAGAATTTAAAAATGAATCAGTAGAAACAGACCTGAAGATGACTTAAATATTGAAATTAGCAATCAAAGATTTTAAAGCAGCTGTTCAAATATGTTCAAATACTGAAAAGGAAAAAAGTCATAATGATTAAACAGATGGAGAAAATAGAAACTTTATAATGAATAAAGTAAAAATGTTAAGGGTAGGGGGCACACTAGAAGAGGTCAATGGGGAAAACGAAGGGGGCATGTATTAGTTTCAACAATAAAAGTTTTTAAAAATAAAAATGTTCATACTGAAATGCTTAATATCCGTAATGATAAACTTACTGGATGGAAATTTACAGAAGAAAGGGTTATGGAACCTGAAGACAGATAAATACAAATTATACAATGTGAAATACTAAGGATTTAAACCCTCCCGTCCTATCATCCTTTCCCCTCCTTCCCCGTAAGCATCCGTGAAAAATAGACGTTATATTCAAAAGGTAGGCAGTAATCTGGCTTCAGATTTCTTGGCTACACATAATAAAAATATGGAACAGTTTGAGTTTTGAGGAGATAGAGTTGTGAGCTGGGACTTTTGCATATTACTAGATTTTCTCTGATGCATTTTTCTTTATTTTTAGCTAAACAAAAGTTTGTGAAATATTTGTATATTATAGTTCATCTCAACTGTATAAATAAAAATGGATTTTAAAAGGGACTGGCAGGAAATATGCAAAAATGTTGCTTCTTGGTTATGGACGTTCATGAGGACCTTATTTTCTGTTTCTCTGTATTTTCTAAATTTCTGTAAGGAACACATAATTCAAAAAAGCTTAAAGATGAAATGCATGAGTGTAGGACAACAGAAAGAAAATGATAATCTGGTACTACCTGTGAATCTATTAATTGAGACTATGTCGTTTTTCACCTAAAACGTCTCATTCTGTGCATTGAAAAATGAATTTAGCCTTTAAAATATTTTGGAAAGAAGATTAAAAACATTATTCTGAGTGAAAGATGCCTTACATAAGAGTTTATACCATGATTTCATGTATGTGGAGTTCTACAATAGGCAAAACTGATCAATGGTGGAAAAAGCATCAGAACAGTGGTTGTTTCTGGGTACGAGGGCAAAAATTGGTTGGGAAGGAATATGTGTGTCCTTTTTGGGGTGGTGATAAAGTTATATATCCCGCTATGATTTTGAATTACATGGTGTATACATTGTTAAAACTTAGTGAATATGCGTTTAAGATTTGTGCACTTTAATGTAAATTTTATATCAAAAGAAAAATGCTGTCAACAAATATGTTTAGCAAACATACTGTTTTGTAAAAATGTAGAAAGTCTAAACTATTCCCTGCTGGCTTTGTCTTCATAACCCACAGTCTTAGGATAAGTATTCGAACCAGAGATAGCTATAAATTAGTACATTGTGCTTACCTCTGTTAGTAGTACTGGCTACGTTGCTTTGGAGTTATTTGTTTCCTGTAATGGACTGTAAACTCCTGGAGGCCAGGAAACCCCTGCCTTCTGAAAAATTACTGGCATGTGTCCAGTAAGTATTTAATAGATCAATAAGTTTCACTCTACTCCTCAAAACTCTTAGTTCTGTATCTATTTTTATAATATTAATTAATAGCTATAATTAACATTAAATACTATAGGTTAATCTTTTAATTTCAAGTTCTATATTCAAGGAGATTGCTTAACATTATATGCAAACATAACAGCAATGTTGCTTGAATATCTTTTGATTGAATGCTATGATTGAGTTGGTGGTCTGGTTATGGGTCTCCAGTTGCAAAGTGTTTTATAAAGAAACTAGAGGCCCGGTGCACAGATTTGTGTACTAGCGGGTGGAAGGTCCCCCGACCTGGCCTGCAGGGATCAGGCTGAAACTGGCTCTCCAACATCCCCCGAAGGGTCCCAGATTGTGAGAGGGCAGTTCTCGGGTAATGCACCCCGGAATTGGGCTCCCTCCTCTCTGGTTCTGGGTGCATCACCCAAAAACCACACCACAGCTGCCAAGTCACCACAGCTTGGCAGCTTCTGTATTGAGTGTCTGCCCCCGGGTGGTCAGTGTGCATCATAACTACCAGTCAGAGCATCTGCCCCCTTGTGGTCATTGTGCATCAGAGCTGCCGGACGGTCAGAAGGTCACTTAGGCTTTTCTATATATACTAGAGGCCTGGTGCACAGCAATTTGTGCACTCGGGGGGGGGGGGGGGTTTGGAGGGGGCCCCTCAGCCTGGCCTGTGCCCTCTCGCAGTCTGGGACCCCTCAGGGGATGACCATCTGCTGGCTTAGGCCCGCTCCCCAGGGGATTGGGCCTAAGATGGCAATCAGACATCCCTCTGGCAGCCCGGGAGCCCTCAGAGGATGTCCACTTGCCAGCGGGGAGCAGGCCTAAACTGCAGTCAGACATCCTTAGTGCTGCTGAGGAGGCAGGAGAGGTCCCGCCACCACCACTGTACTGGCAGCCATCAGCCTGGCTTGTGGCTGAGCAGAGCTCCTCCCATGTGAGAGTGACCTGACCACCAGAGGGCAGCTCCTGCATTGAGCATCTGCCCCCTGGTGGTCAGTGTGTGTCATAGTGACCAGTCATTCCCAGTCTTTCTGCTGTTAGGGTCAGTTTGTGTATTACCCTTTTACTATATAGGATAGAGGCCTGGTGCATGGGTGGGGGCCAGCTGGTTTGCCCTGAAGGGTGTCCCGGATCAGGGTGGGGGTCCTGCTTGGGTGTCTGGCCAGCCTGGCTTAGGGGATGATGGCTGTTTGCAGCTGGTCACACCCCCTTCAGGGTGGGCGTCCCCACTGGGGTGCCTGGCCAGCCTGGATGAGGGGATGATGGCTGTTTGCAGCTGGTCACACCCCCTTCAGGGTGGGGGTCCCCACTGGGGTGCCTGGCCAATCTGGGTGAGGGGCTGAGGGCTGTTTTAAGGTTGGCGGGTGACTGAAGCTCCCAATCTCTCCTTTTTTTCTTTTTTTCTTTTATTCTGGGATTTATTTATCTTCTATGGCTGACACTGGAACTGAGAGCCAGCTTTAGCTCTGAGGCTCGGCTCCAGCTCTGAGACCTTGGCTGCTGAAAGCAGGGATCTGGGTTTGTTTGGGTTCTATAATTGTAACACTGTTGCGGTCCTGCTCGCTCCAGCTCTGACGGCTGAAAGCAGGTTTCGGGGGATTGTTTAGCTTCTATAATTGCAACATTGTTTCTTAGAGTGCAAGCTCAGAGGCCGGCAGCGGCAGGCGGGGAACCTTGGCTCCCTGCATCACTGGAGCAAGCAAGTCTCCTGTTCGCTTCAGCTGCCTGGCTGCCGGCCGCCATCTTGGTTGGCAGTTAATTTGCATATCTCGCTGATTAGCCAATGGGAAGGGTAGCAAAGTTATGGTTAATTACCATGTTTCTCTATTATTAGATAGGATATATATCTATATTTAAAAAGCCAGTGTCAGGATGACCAAATGACCGGTTACTATAGGGTACATTGAGCACCTCTCAGTCCCTCCCCCGTGGTCGCAGGTTCCAATCACAGCAAGGTGGGTGGTGGGCGGGTGGGGCAGCAAGCACGGCAAGTAGCAGTGGGTGGTTGGGAGGTGCGGTGAATGCGGCAGGCAGGTAGGCGGGGGTGCAAGCAGCAGCAGACTACCATGTGTGATTTCGTGCACTGGGCCACTAGTATATAGATAATGGACTTCATAGTTAAATCATTTTGTGACATAGTAAAGTTACTATATTCAGAAAACCTGCCTACTCATTTTTGTGTGTAGTCTTACCTCTATATAAAATGTTGAAAAATAAGACCAACTGAAGCATTTGAAGGCTGGTTGGTTGTATTCCATTCTTTACATGTTAGAGAAACCACGTGGTGCTAGACCGAATAAATAAATAAATAGCAAAAAAAAAAACTTCTATGGGAAGGGTTAACTTAATTTCTTAAAATATCTGAAAAATTATATGGAAGAATTTCTAGTAGAAATCCTAAAGGGGATTAAAAGCATATGCTTAGTTACTTGGAATATTACCATAGAATTAGAATAAAGTAACATTGTGTTATTTACAATGTCAAATGAATTGTTCATCTGTATAGCATTTTATAGTTTATGAAAAAAGTATATTCCATTTGTTTATTATTAAATAACTAACATCAAATTCATACTATATATAATATATTATGCTCAGTGCTTTGCTTTTATTATCTTATGCAATCCTCAAAGCTATGAAATTAGCCTTATTATCTACATTTTACAGAGGAGGAAATTTAAGGTTTAGAGAGGCAGAGTGATTGGCTTAAGGTCACCTACCTACTAATTGGTTGAAGTAGATTCAAACTCAGATTTATTCTGATTCCAGATCTAGTTCTAACTGCTACATTTTACACTTCCACATTATTTAAACTAGTTATTGAAGTTTTTTCAAGAAATGCTTGTTGTGGACCTAATGTACATACCCTCTGAGTTAATGAATTAGTTCTGTTTCCTATCCTGAAGTGCTTTCAATTTAGGGACCTTGCTGCTCTAAGTGTGGTTCAGAGACCAGCAGCAGCAGCAGCATCTTCTGGGAGTTTGATAGAAGTGCAGAACCCCAGGTCCTCGCCCAGGTACAGGATCAGAATCTGATTTAACAAGACCCCCAGCTGATTCTTGTGCACTTTCAAGTTTGATCAGCACTAGTCCAGAGACTTAGAATAACTTGATCAGATCAGCATGGTGGGGTCGAGAGAGGCATCCACATAATCTGATCCCAACAAGAGCATCTTCAGACTGTACCAGACTTATTTTTCTGCTTCATGTAATCTGTGGATGGTATTAAGTGAAAACATTGAAATTCATTCAAAACGTTTAACATTGCATTTTAGAAGATGGTTTTGAGGTATAATGTCTTTTAATTTTAATGGAATTGGATATAATATACAGTAGCAACCATTTATATGAGGTCAAGTAACCGTAGATTTCATTTGGCTATTTTAGTTTTCTATTGCATTTTATTTTTTAAATGAGATTAAGTCGGGGTGAATGTGGGAAAAGACTGATTCATATACTTGACCCATTGTTGTTTTTTAAAGGATGCTGATTAGATTATGAAGTTTAGAAGTGAAAACTATTCCATACCCCTCCCCTTCCCCCCAGTCCTTTCCCAGTTTCCCTAATGCCTCTTTCCTAACACTGGATTTGTCATTTTTTTAGATGTGGAAGTTATGTTCTATGACTGGATTTCTCTTTGTTTACATGGCGCCCTTATGGACTAGCAGGGTCTGTGCTTTAAATATCTTCTAACAGTCCAAAATTTAACCTGATATATGCACTCATGTATTAATAAACATGCTTTTTTAAAATTTCACGTAGGAAGCACTATTCTATTTCGCATGCACTGGCACTAACATAATAGATACAGTTAAACAGCTCCTAACTTTAAATTACTTCCTAGATGAATGCAATAACTAATTTTGAGGATGGAAAGTGAATTCCAATAAGTTTATATGCAGGCTTTTCTATTATTCTAATACTAAGTAGAAATCAAAATATCTGTAGTTTACATTTTTGTAAATACTGTAATTTTAGACTGAGCATGACTTTGTTTTCTTTTGGTTTTTTTTAATTTTTTTGTTTTTTTCTTTTTTTGCTGAAATGTAAATAAAGATGTTAATTTATATCAAGAAATGGTTGAGCTGAACATTTTATAATGTAATCAAATGCCTTCATTTGGTTGTACATACAGATTTGTCCTAGATTCTAGAAATTAACTTAAAAATAATTAATTCAATAGCTATGAAGATGAGCTACAGCAATTTTATTACATCATTTACCCAAACTCAGTCTTATGCCTCTATTGTCCTTATCTACAATACCTTCCTTCTAAGAAATGACCTTCTTCTCTTAGAAAAGCCTAACTCTTTCCTTTGAGCCTAAGGAATAATTAACAGAATATAAAAGGCTTCCTTGTTGAAGTAAGAGCTTCAACCATGAAAAGATATTACAGCAAGTAAGTACATACTTTTTAAAAAGTTGAAAATAAGATTTACTTTCCACCCATAATATTATTAATCATTCCAATTATCTTAGCATCTAGATTTAGTAATAAACATTTGCTTCTATCTTCAAGAGCAGTTGGTATTACTAAGTATCAATCAAAGATTGTTCAGAAGTTTAAAAATGCATTTTATTTTTCAGCAAAGATGTCAAGGAAGTTAAGCTTGCCTACTGACCTAAAGCCTGACTTAGGTAAGTAAAATAGATAAAAATCCATAGTAGTTAAACTCCCTTTAATGGGAAGACAAGGAAATCAGAAAATTTAAAATTACCATAAATTATATTTTCATCAGAAATCAAGTTTAAAATGACTAAGATATTAAAGAATTAATGGCCTTTAAAAACCATCAGTAAATTATGAAAGATAATTATGAAATCAAGTAAAATAGAATAATACATTTCCTTAGCCCTCTCATACTTTAAACAAAATTTAGTATAAGATTAAGTTTTGTGCAATTTCAGATTAATTTCTGTTAAAAGTTGTTACATCACATTTAACCACCTGAAAACTTAATTTTAATTCTACAATTTCTAAATTTTATAAGAATTTAATATTTTCAAAATAAATCATAAGTTTTTTGTATTATAATAACTCTCATATGAAGAATGTTTTGTTGATAATAAGTTGGGAAATCTGTCTTCTTCTAGAGCACTTTCTATGCAGCTAATCCATTAGGAAAGCAGAGTGAAAATTCCTTTTGCTTTATATGCCACTTAAAAACAGCTCCCTGATTTCCCACAGTAGGGACAAATAAGAGTTCAATAAAGATAAAAGTAAGATTTTATGTAGTAAATATAAAGCATGGTTTCTTTTTAAAAACATTTTTTAATTTCAGAAATTTGTATTGCCTTTAATTGAATAAGTATGACTCTATAAGGATGCTCTCACCCATTTTTGTCGTGGAAATAACTAGGTTTTTCTCCTTTAAATTTGCTCACCCATCTCATCTTCTCACTATTCTCTAGATTCCTTGACTATCTTTTCATGCATAATACAAACTTAGGTATTGGTCAGTTTACTATACTAATTTAACATTTTCAAATCATAGTCTTATATCAGTTACACTGATAGGAAGTATGTGATTATGAGTGAGTGGGCATAGATCTTCTGCTGTTGTTAGTAAAGGGTTCCATGCCTGAACATAGGAAAAACAATTTAGCAGAAACCTGTAGTATCACTGATGTTTAGGGAAATATGAATTAATCTTAGAATGTATGCTAACATATGTTTTGAGAAGGACACAGTTCCCTTCACTATAAAAATGAAGGATGTAATTTGAACCCAGTTGTACCTGAGGCTTATAATATACTTTTTTTTTTCAACAAGAGGATCCAGAGTTTTCATCAGACTCTCAAAGAGGTCCATGATTTCAATAACATGTAATACCACTAGTTAAAATATCTTTTAGTTTCTTAAAAACTGAGAAAAGACATGTGCAAATACTTTTAAATAAGTAAAAATATCATAATCAATTATTTTTGGAACATTGTTATAACTTATGTAAATAAGTTAATCAAAGTGTTTACTCCATGCTTTTATAAGTCATCTTTAGTTTGTTTTAGCTTGTGTGCCCATATATTTAAATCTAAGCCAATTATAATTTTGGTTGATATATGCCTTGAAACAGTCTCCACGTTGCCTACGTAATTTCCCTTCAAGTCATTGTGCTGCTAAACTGTTTTTTGGTAAAGATTCTTAGCTGGTAATTGTTTACATTAGCTGGGAAGTCATTGGGGAAAAACAGCTGTAATTGATAGGCTCAAACTACCAGATATTGCTGAAGCATCCGAGGCTGTGGAATGTCCTACAGCTCTGGAAGCTTCTGTGAGTAGAATCCACTTTGGCTTATGGGGAAATTGTGTGACACTACACTTTCACTATAGCCTCATCACTCCAGATTCCCTGGCCCACAACTCGGGAACCATGTGTGATATTGTTAGAGTTCTGATGTCACTTTTAAGTGTCAGCCACAGGAGGCAAAACATCAAATTGTTATATACCTTAATTATGAATTAGTTTTTGTCTTAATTTTTACTCTGACTAAATTCACCTCTTGGCTTTCTGTTTTGATTTGATTTGGGGATATAGATTTTTTTTTTTTTTGTATTAGGCTCTTTGTGGGGAGGAGAGGATGCTATTTACAAGTAATGTTCTGGGCATCTGGAGAAATAGGAGAGAAATAATTTTATGACACGGTTGTTATCAGCTAGCCCTGGGTCAAGATGTTAAAGACAAATATTATCTGAGTTTAGATCTGCCAGAAAGACCACGTCATCAAGGTGTTTTGTGTCTGTGTGTGTGTCTAAAGACTGAACTTTAATACTCAATAATAACCAAATTCTCCACTTGTATACTGTTGGTGATATAACTAACCCATGTCTATCTGGAGTTGTCTAGTAGAAAGTTTTGGACATGGGCACAAATCCGAACTCTTCCATTCACTAGCTTTGTCATGCTGGGCAAGCCATTTAATCTGTCTGAACCTCTGTTTTATTATTTGTTAAATTGTGATGATAATACTTTTGAGGGTGGTTATGTGGATTCAATAAAATGTAAAGCGCCATGATGACATATAGCACCTGGTAGCCTTGTTTACTGGTAGTTATTTTCATTTCTGCTCTTGTTACTAAAATTTAAATTTCTATTCCATGTGTTTATCTTGCCCAATTTCTAAAATTTAAGCCACAAAGTCTCACAACATGTAACTTAATAGCAGTCAGAAGATGTTGTAATTCATGAACTGCTAGAAATTCGTATATCCAAACAGTTGTAGGCAGATTAAATAAACAGTCTAATTCTGTAAGTTCAAAGTTGATCCTGATTCACATTGTTTTCCTGTTTGATCTAGTCTTAGGAATTCCTTTGGTAATCTAATTTTTAAAGTGAAGTCATAATACATGTGAATTTGTAGTTTATGAAATTTATATGGTTAGTTTATTAATTAAAACACTGTTTATTTGGCCTACAAATTAACATTTGAATTATAGATTGTTGCAAATCATTACGTAATTTTAATAAATATCAATAAGAGTTTTCACATAGCTAAATTTACATTGAAATTTGTATTATCAAATTTTCTTGTGTCATTGATTTCCAATTTTATCACTGGATCACAACTGAAAATATATGTTCATTCATTTTGTATGTATATTTTCA
This sequence comes from Myotis nattereri, assembly GCF_964212035.1. Classification (NCBI taxonomy): domain Eukaryota; kingdom Metazoa; phylum Chordata; class Mammalia; order Chiroptera; family Vespertilionidae; genus Myotis; species Myotis nattereri. The sequence goes on along the minus strand of NC_138081.1, from coordinate 68,342,459 downwards.
TTAAAGCAACAAATTAAATACTTTTATTATTGCAAAACAAATTTAAATTTTGTTATTTTATCAAAATAACTTTGGAAACTATTAAAGAGTTAACATTTGAATCAGTATTATATTACAAATTCCCAATGAGGTATTGTTTATGGAAAGTTGTTTCATTTACAGTAAGTAGTTATTTTCTACTGTGTCATAGTCTGTAACAGGAAGTATAATCTCAGGTAAAAGAAAGACATTTTTAGAAACTATATTTAGAAATGTCCTATACTGTTGTCATTACTAGTAGCTTTATTGTTTTCAGAGGCTAGCCATAATCAAAATTGTTGAATATCATTATTATTTGGGGGAATATTTTTTAATATGTGAATCTAAATTTGATTATAAAAAGCTCTTGGCATAAATAGGATTCAATGATACCTTTTTTATTTCATAAAATACAACTTAGAAGACCAACTTTTTTTTTTTTCATGACATGATGAAGTAATTTATTTCATGATAGTATTGAAAGCATGTGATTTGAGGAATGGTTTATTATATGTAGGCACTACTAGAAATTTTAACATATCCCAGTGTGCAGCAGAAATGCATTGGTTTAGATATTTTCAACTATAAATGTGTGTTCAGCAAGTATTTATTATTTTCATATGCAGGGTCTCAAAACGTCACAGCCCTTACTTATATCAGGAAACTTACGGTCACTTTAGAGTGAGGCCTGAGATAAGTCAGAAGTAACTACAGAAAAATGTACTATTAGTGCCACAGAAGAGATAAAAAGAGACCGAGATTCCGAAGGAAAACTTTATGGTTTTAAGAATCAGGATAAACTTCATGAAGATTATGTTACCTGAGAAGGAGAATAAGCACAATCTTGAAAAGTAAAGAAATGCTGAGGCAAGGGCACAATCACCCACAAAGGTGTGAAAGTGAGTGCAGAGTGTGTTTGGAGCACACTGAATGGCTCCGTTTGTTTCCCAGTTACCTGAAGCAGGGCAGCATTGGAAGACAGGCTGGGCGGGTAGGTTGGAGGTATTTTGTGGAGAGTCTTAAAAACTTGAATAAGATTATAGGTGTGATCAGTAAAGAGGAACCACTGAAGATTTTAAGAATAGAAATGATAGAATTGCAACTGTACATTCATATTATTTAATTGGATTGTGTTGGAACAGTGATAGTGAAGGTGGGGAGATTACTTGGAAATTGTGCAGTAGTCTATATGAATGATCATGAAGGCCTGAACTTCAGGTAATGGGAGTTGATTGATTATAGAAAGAGTAAAAACAACATTGGAATAAAAACAACATAGGAGTTAGCATCCCAGGGGTATATAGGTAAAGTGAAAGGGAAGAACCAAAACTGCAACTCATGTAAGTGTTGTTCCCTATGAAGACTGGTGTGTCATTAATACAAAGAAGAATTTAGAGCTTTAGGGAAGTGATATGTTTTGATTTTGCATAGTGAGACATAGAAAAAATCCCCATAAGCATTTCAAAATGCATTTCCTAGAAATAAGAGGCCAGGGCTTGAGACAGACGAGTTTGGCCACAAAGAAGAAGGTGGCTAAAGACAAGAGAGGGTGTATTACTATAATTTACAAGTATCCCTGTCATTACAGACAGCTGAGAACAGGGAATATACCTGATACCAGTTACACATTGTGATGAAAAATGCCTTAGATGAATGTGAAGTACATTTAAAATGGCATTCAAGAAAAATGAAAGCTAAATTTTATGCGTTAAAGCGTTAAAGGCTTTCGTTGGGACAGATTTGGGGAAAAATGCATCATATAATAAATTTGAAGGTAGAATTAGAGTACTTCTAAATGTATTTTTAAATGCAGAAAATTAAAAATACTGCCCTAGCCGGTTTGGCTCAGTCGATAGAGCGTTGGCCTGCGGAATGAAGGGTCCCAGGTTCAATTCCAGTAAAGGGCACATGCCAGGGGCTGCAGGTTCAATCCCCAGTGGGGAGCATGCAGGAGGCAGCCGATCAGTGATTCTCAATGAAGTGTGGGGTTTGTCCATTTGCCATTTTATATTTGAGCAAATAAAAAAATTAGTAGCATAAAAGTAAATAGTTTTTCTTTTCAGTTAAAATATTAAAATTAAATGTGTTGTCTTTTTTGCAGATTAACTATTTAGCCGAATTTATGCCAAATAAAAATTGTGGTATTTTATAATTTGAGCACTCTCACATTTCAAATTACTTTAGATGTGAAAGATAATTCCTTCAGCCGGTCCCGGAGTTCAAGTGTAACCAGCATCGATAAAGAATCTCGAGAAGCCATCTCTGCTCTCCATTTCTGTGAGACTTTTACTCGAAAGGCAGACTCGTCTCCTTCCCCCTGCTTATGGGTTGGTACTACCTTGGGGACAGTGCTTGTCATTGCACTGAACCTCCCCCCAGGAGGAGAGCAAAGACTTCTTCAGCCAGTAATTGTGTCTCCAAGTGGTAAGTCTGCTCCAGTGCTGCACTGATATTGAACATTTGATTTACTATGATATAAATGATGCCTTTGCTTTTCATTTTTGAGTGAATCTAATAGTTCTAAAATATAAACTAAATGGGGATAGTTACAGTCTTATGCTTTTAATAAAGGAATACATGGAATAAGATTGAAGACTATCATTTAATAGCTGTTCAGGTTTTGCACTTTTTAAACTCTAGGATCTTATCTAAAATTATTTCTAGCTAAGAAAATGGGAAGCCCGGCCAGGTGTGGTTCAGTGTTTGAATGTCAGCCCAGCAACCAAGAGGTCACCTGTTTGATTCCTGGTCAGAGCACATGCCCGGGTTGCGAGCTCCACCCCTATTGGGGGGGGAGGGGGGCATGATGTTTCTATCTTGCTCTCCCTTCCTCTCTGAAAAGAAAATTGTGGGCGGGGGTCCTCTTATTCTGACACATCCAGAATATTTCAAAATATATGTTCTATAAGCAAAAGATTGTTACATATTTAGGAGAAAAATATTATATAAACATTTTTAGATATTATAAATCTATTTTTTTAATATATTTTTATTGATTTCAGAGAGGAAGGAAGAGAAAGGGAGAAATAGAAACATCAGTGATGAGAGAGAATCATTGATCAGCTACCTCCTGCAAGCCCCCTACTGGGGATTGAGCCTACAACCCTGGCATGTGTCCTGACCTAGAATCAAACCGTGACCTCCTGGTTCATAGGTCCATACTCAACCACTGAGCCATGCCAGCCGGGCATAAATCTTACTATTTTTAACCTCAAAGTATGAAGTTTTAAAGTAGATTATTTTTCTTCTTTAAAGTATTAGGGAAATGTGACTTAATAGCAAATTTTAAGAAGAAAAAAATGTAATTTTCATATATTGAAAATGAGATTAAATGTTACCAAATGTATGTGGAATCGACAGGTCTGGAAATAACAGAATTCTGGTTTCCATTGCTAGTTAATGCTGATCTAGATAGGAAAAAATGTGATTGTGCTCTTATCTCTTGTTTATAGGGTGGACTTTAATAATATTTGGAATTTAGAATTAACACATTGTATGCGGGAAACGTATTTATACGTTTTACATATTTATACGTTCTACCAGTGTAGTAGAGCGCAGGACACGTATTAATATGTTTTTTATAGACTAGCGGTAGAATGCGGGTAACGTATAAATACGTAAACTAAAGTTATCGTAATTTTACTGAGCTTTGCCATTTGCGCAAAAAATTAGCAAAAATGGCCCACGCCACCTGTTAGCGCGCGATTAAAACTACCCGCAAACAATGTGTTAAAATGTAATTATGTATTAATGTTCATTTTCAAACTATCTTTACATTAAAGGAAGTTTGATTTAGTCATTCAGCTCAGTAAATATTTGAGTGTATACTACTCCATGCCTAGTTAGAAAAGGTTACATAATGATAATATTCTTGCTAATCTCATTTTTTTTTTAGTAAGCAACAGCTAAGTGTATAGGGGAAAAAATTGGAAGATGAAAATAAAAATGTTAATAGTAATTATCACTGAATAGTGGGATTGTGGGTAATTTTTATTTTCTTTTTACTGATTAGTCTAAATTTTCTACAACAAGCATGCATTAGTTTATAATAGGATATAAATATTCCCAATAAATAAAAATGAGAGAAGGATTAAGTATAGATAATTTAATATTAGCTACTGTACATAACAATATTTAAGGTATTTTTCAACTTGCAATAAAATCAAATTTGCTATAAATTTATTTGGATATAAAATAATTCTCATAATTAAGAGGGAATCTGAGTTCATTCTCAATGGTGTAATCTTTTGGTTTACTTTTTAATGAGGTACCTATCTAATCTAATAAAAGAAAAACATGCAAATTGACCATACCTTTGCTATGCCCCAAGCCACGCCCACCAGCCAATCAGAGCAACTATATGCAAATTAACCCAACCAAGATGGCGGCCAGCAGCCATGGAGCTGGAGCAAGCAGGAGGCTTGGTCGCCCTGGCAATGGAGGAAGCCAAACTTCCCGCCTGCCCTGGCCAGCTGTGGCCTCCACTAAAGGCAACAAAGTTTAAATTATAGAAGATAAATAAATCCCAGAACCTGTTTCCAGCCAGCCTCCCCTGGGAGCTTGGGTGGCTGGGGGCCATGGCCAGCCTACAAACAGCCATCAGCCCCTCCCCAGGCTGGCCAGGCACCCCAGGGGACCCCCACCCTGAAGGGGCTGTGGCCAGCCTGCAAACATCCATCAGCCCCTCACCCAGGCTGGCCACACCCTCATTGGGTAAGGGACCCCACTGGGGGGCTTGGCAGCCTGCAAAAAGCCATCAGCACCTCACCCAGACTGGCCAGGCACCCCAGGGGGGACCCCCACCCTGAAGGGGCTGTGGCCAGCCTGCAAACAGCCCTCAGCCCCTCACCCTGGCTGGCTTGGCACCCCAGCAAGGACCCCCACCCTGAAGGGGCTGTGGCCAGCCTGCAAACATCCATCAGCCCCTCACCCAGGTTGGCCACACCCTTAAGGGGTGAGGGTCCCTGCTGGGGGGCTTAACCAGCCTGCAAACAGCCATTAGGCCCTCACCCAGGCTGGCCAGGCACCACAGCAGGACCCCCCTCCCTGAAGGGGGTGTGGCCAGTCTAAAAACGGCCCTCAGCCCCTCACCCTGGCTGGCCAGGCACTCCAGCAGGGACCCCCACCCTGACGGGGGTGTGGCCAATCTGAAAATGGCCCTCAGCTCCTCACCCAGGCTGGCCAGGCACCCCAATGGGGACCCCCACCCTGATCCGAGACACCCTTCAGGGCAAACCAGCCGGCCCCACCCATGCACTAGGCATATAATAAAAGGGTAATATGCAAATTGACCCTAACAGCAGAACGACTGGTCACTATGACACACACTGACCACCAGAGGGCAGACGCTCAATGCAGGAGCTGCTCCCTGGTGGTCAGTGCGCTCCCACAGGGGGAGCTCTGCTTAGCCACAAGCCAGGCTGACGGCTGCCAGCATAGCAGTGATGGCGGGAGCCTCTTCCGCCTCCTCAGCAGCGCTAAGGATGTCCGACTGCAGCTTAGGCCTGGTCCCCGCTGGCAAGTGGACATCCCCTGAGGACTCTTGGGCTGCCAGAGGGATGTCTGACTGCCAGCTTAGGCCGGATCCCCTGAGGAGTGGGCCTAAGCCAGCAGGTGGACATCCTCTGTGGGTTCCCAGACTGCGAGAGGGCATAGGCACAGGACCCCCCCCCCCCCCGAGTGCACAAATTTTTGTGAACCGGGCCTCTAGTTTTAAAATGTAACAGACATTATCTGTGAGAAGTGAGGTATTTTTTAAGCAGATGGGTTTCTCTACTTTGTCCCATGTTTTGTTTTGTTTTGTTTTTTTCCTTCAAGAGGAGAACCAATAATTACTAATACTCTGCTGAGAAACATAAAATCCTGCTAACTATAGGACAGGCATATATTTAAATATTATCTTGTTACATTTTCAGAAAAATCCACATACTGGCATTACTATATCTCATATATGTTCATATGTATTGTAAACAATTCCCAAGTTAGCACACTGTTTAAAATAATTAAATTGTCTACTTGCCAAATCTGGACTGCAAACTATAAGATTACCAGATTTAGCAAATAAAATGCAGGATGCCCATTTAAATTTGAATTTCAGATAACCAAAACTTTTTAATATAAGTATGCCCCATGCAGAATTTGGAAATATAATGCAGTATTTGGGACATACTTGTACTAAAAGTACTCATTATGTATCTGAAATTCAAATTTAATTAGGTATTCCCCAAAATGGGACTTTACATAACTTTAACAACTCATAGCTCAATTTTGAAAATGAAATGTGTTTTAATAAACATTGCCTTTATAGCTATTCAAAATGTGTACATTTTTGGGGGATACTATATATGTGTATATACAGTATATGTAAAGAAGAAAGGAAACAATATTTTGTCTTAAGGATTTTGTGAAAAATTTTTTATGAAAATTTTGTATAAGTATAAAGTAATATAATATGAAAAATCTTTTAAAATAAGAACTGGAATGCTAAGTCAATTCAACACCTTCCCTTCCATTGGTTTCCAAATCATTAACATTAATGCTATCTTTTAGCTTACTTAGGAATGGGCATTTTCATTTCCAAGTATATAGGGGAAAAGGAGTCCCATTAATTAAAACAAGTAAAGAAGTATTATTCCTAAATTAAGACTATAATTTGACAAAAATAATACCTTGAATGTATTTGACATTTACTGCTACATAGTTTTAAAGGTAATTCTGATTTTGTGAAGTAATGTTTAGAAATATGTGCAAAATTTTTTCTCATTGGCTCTGTCAATTACCACTGTCTATTCATAATGCAATATGAGCAAGATACAGAATTTTCAGTTGCCTAGTAGTCATATAAAAAAAGTGGAAAACAGGTGAAATTAATTTTAATAACATCTTATGTAATTATATATATCCAACATATTTTCATTTCAGCATGTAATCAGTATTTCTTAATTATAGAGATATTTTACTTTTAATTTGTTTTTGTACTAAGACTTCAAATTGGCATGTATTTTACACTCACAGCATACCATCATTTGGACAGGCCATATTTTAAGTGCCCTTAGCTGCATGTGGCTAGTGGCTGCCACATTGGACAGTGTAGCTCTACATGCCATCTACTTGCTCTCACAATCATTGGTAGTATATTTGTCAGGTTTGAGAGAAGACATAGGTCCAGACATCCCAACATTTATCTGTTTGGTGGCACTTATCTGTTTGGGGCATGTAATATTGATATCTTTTCCAGATTTAAATATCTTAATTTTGGATCCAATTTCAGTTTAGTATCTATAATAATAAAAGCATAATATGCTAATTAGGCTGGACGTCCTTCCAGATGTCCTTCCTTGCAGACAAAGCCACAGCAGACGGTTGCCAAGGCAGAGGTGGCAGAGGCCCCTGGCCACAGCGGCAGGAGGTGGGGGGTGGGGCCAAGGCCCTTGCACGAATTTCGTGCATCGGGCCTCTAGTATATTCTATATGTTTAGTGTCTATTATGTATCAATGTTGGAATAAACATATTTACTGTGTGGATTGAAATATTTGTTATTTACTAAAATTATGTATTTTAGGTACTATATTGAGGTTAAAAGGAGGGATCCTGAGAATGGCATTCCTGGACACCACAGGTTGCTTAGTGCCACCTGCCTATGAATCCTGGAGAGAACACAACGTTTCTGAAGAAAAAGATGAAAAGGAGAAATTGAAAAAAAAGCGGCCAGTCTCTGTATCCCCTTCCTCCTCTCAGGAAATTAGTGAAAACCAGTATGCAGTGATATGTTCTGAAAAGCAAGCAAAAGTAATCTCACTGCCAACTCAGAACTGTGCTTATAAGCAAAACATTACAGAGACCTCGTTTGTTCTTCGGGGAGATATTGTGGCATTGAGTAACAGTATCTGCCTTGCCTGCTTCTGTGCCAACGGACATATTATGACTTTTAGGTAGGAGTTAGGTTATTTTTTAAACACATCATATTTTCTCTCTCTAAAGATAGCATTACAGAATGATATTCAGTTTGAAAGAAATTATTTTATTTATTTACCAGTACAGTCTTTTAAACGGAGAATTTAATTCCATTCAGTTAATAGTGAGCAAGTATATGAGGAATACAAATCAGTTTTGTTTTATCTCCCACTCAAGTGCACTAAATCATAAGGTTTATAGGGTCCCTGCCACTTTTTCCTTCTATAATACTTTGTTTAAAACTAAAACCTACCTTGTTTATTATTAACTAGTTTTTAATTTTTTTCTCAAGTTTGCCAAGTTTAAGGCCTCTATTGGATGTGTATTACTTGCCCCTTACCAATATGCGGATAGCCAGAACATTCTGCTTCACCAACAATGGACAAGCATTATATCTTGTTTCACCTACAGAAATCCAGAGGCTCACTTACAGCCAAGAGACCTGTGAAAATCTTCAGGTAAGTAACAAAAATATTACTATAGTTTCTTCCAGGGTGAAATATTCTCTAAGGGCCTTTATACTATCCCTTACACGCACAGGAATATACATATGAGCCTATGTGGGAACATCCAAAGCCTTTATCAAGACTTTCAGAGCACATGTGATCAAGTGTCTTCATCAGGCTCTTGTTATAAGAGGGACTTCATCTCATTGATCCATATTTTTTCTCTCCTGTGATGGCGAAGATATATATGAAATGTTACATACATTTTATGTCTACTCTTTACATAGGATAAATATCTATTATACACATGTACCAAAAAAAGTTCTTTTTAAAGAGGTATTGCTAATGTGAAAATAATTCTGTTTTAGGGCAAATTGTGTCATCCCTTCTCTGTAGTTGCAAGGATGTGAAAAATAAGATTTGATAGTTTTCCTCTGAATATTGTTACTGATCTATAGGGTGTCCCCCAAAAATGTATACACACTTTGAATAATTACAAAGGCGCAGTGTTTATTAAAATATATTTCATTTTCAAAATGTAATAGAAACCAGCTATTAAAGTGTGTATACATTTTTTTGGGACACTCTGTATTTGTGAGAGACTACAAACTAATTCTTTAAATATAAACTATGTCTTTTTCAATTATTTAAGTTCCTGTGTGCTTGCTTGTATATTAGAAATGATTATTTTAGTTTTACCATTTAAAATATAATTGCTCTTGAAATACTGAGCTACAGTATTAATTGATATTTGATTTTTAGGAAAAAAAAACATTTATCGTGAAAGGTTTTGCAATTAACCCTATTTTACTTGTTGATAAATTGGAATTTGTAGCTTATTTTTAGAATATGAGCTTTAGAGTCAAGAAAACTGAATCTAAGTCCCAACCTTGCTAATTATTGAATTATGTGACGTTAGACAAGTAACTTAACTGGCTCTGAGTTTCATCATCTTTAAAATTAGGATAAAAATAATATCTATCTGCACAGCAAAAGAAACTGCCAGCAAAACAAAAAGGCAACCAACCAAATGGGAGATGAAATGTGCAAACAACAGCTCCTACAAAGGGTTAATATCCAAAATAAAGAACTCATACAACTCAACACCAAACAAATAATCTAATTAAAAAATATGCAGAGGACCTGAGCGGACACTTCTCCCAAAAAGAAATACAAATGATCAGCAGATATATAGAAAGATGCTCAACTTCACTAGCTATTATGAAATGCAAATCAATACTACAAGGACATACCACCTGTTAGAATGGCTATTATCAACAAGACAAGTAATAAGTGTTGGAGAGGCTGTGGAGAAAAGAGAACTCTTGTTCACTGCTTGTGGGAATGTAAACTGGTACAGCCACTGGAAAACAGTTCGGTGTTTCCTCAAAAAATTAGAATTAGAGTTACCAAATGACCCATCAATCCCCCTCTTCTGGGTATTTACCCAGAAAACGTAAAAACACTTATTCACAAAGATATATGCACCCCTACATTCATTGCAGCATTATTCAAGGTGGCCAAGACATGGACACAACCAAAGTGTCCTTTGATAGGTGATTGGATAAAGAAGATGTGGTGCATATATACTATGAACTAATACTCAATCATAAGGAAAGATGAAATACTTCCATTTGCGACAGTATGGATCGACCTTGAGAATATTATGCTGAGCGAAATAAGTCAGTTAGAAAAAGCTAAATACCATATGATATCACTCAGAAAGAAACTCTAAAAAAATAAATACTTTAGCTCCAGCTATAATAATGTAATACCAGAGTACAGCAGGACTGGTACCAGGAACCAATACTGTGTTTGTTTTTTCTCTTCATTGCAATCCCACAGCCTCACTATACTTTTATTTTGCTTCTGGAGCTTTACAAAGCTGCCTCGTAAATAATGTTGTTACTACCCTTCTCTTACAGAAACTCCTCTTCCTCTGTTATCTACAAAGTCAGTAACATGTTAGAAACCTTTGTCTCTGGCTTTTGCCATTTCTTTGCTCAGCAGAACATTGATAGCTTCCTATTTCCCATCTCCCAGCCATATTTCTGAAATTCCATGTGTGTGTTGGCATAATTCTCTTCCTAGCATATGTTTATAAAAAATAAGTTGGTGTATCTTTCTGAATTAACTAATTTTCTGACTCAGCTGAAGGTAGTAATTCCAAAACTGCATTTCATCATCGTTACCCTAGGCCAGGGGTGGGCAAACTTTTTGACTCGAGGGCCACAATGGGTTCTTAAACTGGACCGGAGGGCCAGAACAAAAGCATGGATGGAGTGTTTGTGTGAACTAATATAAATTCAAAGTAAACATCATTACATAAAAGGGTACGGTCTTTTTTTTCAATAGTTTTATTCATTTCAAACGGGCCGGATCCGGCCCACGGGCCGTAGTTTGCCCACGGCTGCCCTAGGCTTTTAACTTATTAGTCGCTTTTCTTTTTTCAAATGGAAGAAAAACTAAGTATACAGTTACCAATTCTTAATTATAAAAGTTATGTGAAAATTTTGTCAAAGGTTGGAATCTTCCAGTTTAAGCAGGACTATTACCTTTGCTTGAAATATAAGGAAAGTAATCTAGCCAAAATAGCAAGTCAGTCTTAGTCAATTTAGTTTTAATAACTTACTGTTTGACTAAGTTGGTATGTATTGGGTCTGATCATTTGAAATGTGCTCTTGTTTTTAAATCTCAGCAGATAATATTATAATATTAAGTTAAAGAGATTACAGTGATAATTTCGTGCAATGTAGTTTAGTTTCCCTGAAACTTTAACGATTACAATTTGTTTGGATTTTAAAGGAAATGTTGGGTGAACTCTTCACTCCGGTAGAAACACCTGAAGCACCAAACAGGGGGTTCTTTAAAGGCTTATTTGGAGGTGGTGCACAGTCTCTTGATAGAGAAGAACTATGTAAGTTGATTTATTTAATTTGAGTAATATATCTTAAAGCATAAACATTCAAGCCATATAAATTTTTTTACATGTATGTATTATATTCATCTTTTTCGTCTTGGTCACAACAATTAACATATTCATGTTTTAGCAGTATACATGAAATTATTTTCTGTTGCTCTAACTCAAACCAGGAACTATTTTACTTAGGGAACCAAAATCAGAATAGCTTCTGGTAGCTAAAATGAGTATTCACAACTTGATATGAATAATTTAGAAAGTATTCTTATTAAATGTGATCTTCATTATTATTTTAATTCTATGACTTTAATCGATGACCTTAATTTTGAAAAAGTTTTAACTTAAACATTTATCTTACAAAATCTCCAGAACTATTCTTCTTAGGTTATTTAAAATATCAAGATCTGATTCCTTTACTGCCTTCCACATAATTGGGAACAAATTAGAAATTGGTCCTTGAGTGAACTAATGAATCAATGAATTTTTTATCATATCTTTCAAGTAGTAGGAACTATTATCCTCAAATTTCATTTCTTTTATTCTCCTTTTTTTCCTAAAATATTTTAGAATTTTGCTTTTGTGTTTAATTAGAAAGTCTGTAAGATTAAATACCAGTAAGTAGCAGTACAGTACAATTTTACATTTAAAAACTTACCAGATGAATGAGGATTAGTCCATTTTAAATTCATTTTTTTAAAAAAGAGGAAGACTGTACTTCAAGTCATTTAGGATTGCTAATTTAGAATAACTGTCTCGCCAAGAATAATTATACAAATTTTAAAAACAATATTTTTAAAATTTTATTAAACATCAAAGAGCTAACAATAAAGTAAGGACAATATCCATGAAGAAGGATGTGAACCTACAGTAGTAAGCTTGGAAACCTGAGGCCACTTTTACCCAGAAATATTTTGAGATCTGAAGTAGGATGCTGAGAGTAAACTGTGTTAGGACTAGCATGGAGGGATCCCAGTGCTGACAAGGGTGGGACACTGATAAACAAATCTCCCTGTTTGCAAGGATGCCAAAGGGCTGCACCTGAAGATTCAAGATGAACTGGAATTAAATCGGGTCCCCCAACCTCCCCTCCCCACCACCACCACACACACACACACACACACACACACACACACTTTTAGCCCAGCTTCAAATTGTCTGAGTGGCCCAAAACTTTCAACTTTAGTTAAGATTTTTACAGACTGATGAAGTCTCTAGCACCTGGCAGAAGCAAATGAGAATGACCTGCTAAGGAAGATGACATATCCAAGTCCTCAAGTGAATTCTAGAAATAATTTTTCAAATATGTAGTCATAAATAACCAAGACCCCAAGAAATCAGCACCATGATCAATTAAAAAAAATGAGAATCACAGGTACTTTAAATATTGGGATAATTAAATATTGACAGTAAAATAATTATGCATGTTATGTTCAAGAGGATAAGTATTATGCCTGAACAATTTATCAAGTAACTGAAAACTTTAAAAATCAATACAATAAATGTGTAAAAAACTCAAATGAAATTGGAGAACTGAAATATTAAGAAAAACAAAATTAAAAACTTAGCTGATGCATAAAACCACAAAATAGACAAACTAAAGGAGAATTACATAAATTAAAGATTGGTCAAAATAAAACATCCAGGTTGTAGCACAGAAAAACAAAAAAGATGTAAAAAACAAAGGAGAAGATTAAAGAAGTAGAAGTTGTAGGCGAAGATCTGACACATGTTTAGACCTTCTCTTAGACCTTCTCAAGAAGTAAATAGGAAAGAATGTGAAGAATTATATTTAAAGAGATATACTTAGAAATTTTTCACACATTCAAGAAACCTAATGAATTCCAAGAAGGATATTTTATTATAAATTCAAAGCTTGTTATAGCATATGAACATATAGTATGTCAAAGACAAAGAGAACATCTGTAAGATAGCTAAAGAAAAATAATAGATACCTTTTAACAAGCTGGAGACTAACTTCTCAACTGTCAATGTTATTCTATATGTTGACAGAAGACTTAATCTAGAATTCCATACTCAAAGTATCCTTCAAGAATGAGACATTTTTAGATAAATGGACAGATAAATAAAGTAAACCTTGCCACCACACTCAGGGCAACTCTAAAGGATGTACTTTAGAGAAAAAAATAATACTCTATGGAATGTGATAAATACAGGAAACACTGCTTTGGAAAGAAAGTAATAAATATTATTATATAATAGTTATAAAGTGTATATACAGAGTAGATTTAAGTTGATCAAAGATCCCTGAATATTTTGAGAAACTTGTAAAAATTATCCATTAGCATTAATAAGAATGCATCTTATAATTTCCAGGAATTAGAGAATGATTATCTTTGGATGAGTGGGAGGGGACTATTATTCTGCCAACCACAATAGTATTAAAAACAATACCTTGAAGTAAATCTTAACAAAAGATGTACAGGACCTCCATGAGGAAAATAGAAAATTATAAAACTCTTGGGAAGACCAAAATAAATGGAGCGATACATCATGTTTATCAGTAGAAGATTCACTATACGACATCAGTTCTCCCAAAACTGACATATGTATGTATACATACATATATACATGCATACATATATACATGCATATATATGTGTGTGTGTGTATACATATATGCACACTTCCCCCCCCCCCAAATAAAATTTTGTAAATGATTCTAAATTTTACATGGGAATTCAAAGGGTCTCACTGCTTCTATTTAACATTGTACTAGAGACTTTAACCAGAGCATTAGGCAAGGAAAGGAAATAAAAGGTATGAAGATTTGAGTGCAAGAAGTATAACTATCTCTATTCACAAATGACATGTTCTTGCATATAGAAAATCTTCAGGGATACATGCACAAAAAAATTATACCTAATACACAAGTTTAGCAAGATTGCAGGATACAGATCAACATAATAAATTGCATTTGTATATGCTAGCAGTAAACAAACCAAAAATTAAATTAAGAAGACAGTTTCTTTTTTAATGGCATCAAAAGATAAAATACTTAGGAATAATTTAGCAAAAGAAGTATAAAACATCCCTGGTCGCTATGGCTCAGTTGGTTGGACATAGTCCCATGCACTGAAAAGTTGCCGATTTGATTCCCAGTCAGGGCATATGCCCATGTTGCAGACTCAATCCTCAGTAGGGGGTGTGCAGGAGACAGCGATCAGTGATTCTCTCTCATCATTGATGTTTCTATGTCTCTCTTCCTCTTTCTTCCTCTCTGAAATCAATAAAAATCCTATATAATAAAAACCCAGCGACCATAACGGTTTAACCACCAGAACAACTGGTAGACCAGTCAATATGATGTGCACTGACCACCAGGGGGCCTCCCCAGGCCCCACCTGGCCCGGCTGGCACACTGCGGGCTCATAGGGACTCACCAGTGACGTGCAGGAAGCGCAACGCCTCCGACTCCAAAGCCAGTCGCACTGACAGCTGCCCTCCATACAGCTCCATGGCGGAAGTAGCACTGTTGGGCCACCTCAGCTCAGTCTTCCAGCTTCGGGCTTTCTGCCCACCCCTTCTTATACTACCTGTGCTTGGAGCGTGGCTTCGGTCTCCCTGGCCAATAGCGCCAGGTCAGCTCTGGCTTCCAGCTTCTGGCTTCCTGCCTGCCCCTTTGCATACTACCTGTGCTTGGGGTCATGGCTTCAGCCCCCCCCAGCCAATAGTGCCACAGCACAGCCAGAGAGTGGCAGGACATAGCCACCAGCGCTGTTTGGGCATTGATTATGTCATGTGACTGACGTCCATGTGCAGTTACACTGCATGTTTACATTTGTAGGGAAGCAGGGCAGCCCGCTCCTGCCGCCCTTGTCACCTTCTAGCCATCCATGTCACCTTCTAGGCTAAGAGAGGCCTGCTGATTTTCGTGTTTCTCCTCCCATCCAGAATCAAAACCTCTTGGGGATAAATGATGTCAGTGATAGCCCCAACACATGCTTGGTGTCACTGTCACAGACACTCCCAGTCATTACAGCTCGTTCCTCAACCCGCAGTGCCCTGCTCCACCCACTTCCACTCCTCACCTGTCACCCCCCTGAGGACCACCTTATGTTATCCTATCTGAAATGTGAGCAAGATCTCAAATGCCCCCCTGTCAGTAGCTCCCTTACCCTACCTTTCTTCCTCTAAAAACCTTGGATTTTAAAAATATATATTTGATTGATTTTGGAGAGGGAAATAGAGATAGAAACATCAGTAATGATAGAGAATCATTGATTGGCTGCCTCCTGCAGGTTCCAAACTGGGGATCAAAACCTCCCCTGGCCCCTCTCCCCATTACTCCCCCGGCAAGCTGGCCTGTGGTGGCGGCAGGGCACTGAGGGAAGGGTTGGGGGAGGCAGGGAACCGTGGGGTGGCGGGGCGCTGAGGGCAGCGTCGGCGTCTGGTGTCTGTTCCTTCCGCACCTGGCCCAGCCACCATCACCTCTTCTCCTGACCCTGCCGGGGCCCTGATCAGCCTGATCTCCCGCCAGGCCTAGGGACCCCACCTGTGCATGAATTACGTGCACCAGGCCCCTAGTATATATATAAAAAATAAAATAACGAAGTGGAACCCCAACCTCATGCCTTACACAAAAATTAACTCAAAATGGATTAAAGACCTCAATGTAAAGAGTTAAAACTATAAAACTCTTAGAAGAAAACATAAGTATAAATATTTTTCTTAGATTAGGTGATGGTTTCTCAGATACAACACCTTAATCACAGCAACTGAAGAAAAAATAGATAAATTGGATTTCATCAAAATTAAAAGCCTAAGAACACTATCAAGAAAGTAAAAAGACAACCCACAGAATGCGATAAAATATTTGCAAAACATATATCTGATATGTGATAAGAATCTACTATACAGAATATATAAGGAACTCTTACAACTCAACAATAAAAAGACAAATATGTAGCTCATTTTAAGTGTACAAAGGGTTTGAATAGATATTTTTTTCCAAAGAAAATATAGAGATGGCCATTATACACATGAAAAGATGCTGAACTTCACTTGTCATTAGGGAAATGCAAATCAAAGCCACGGTGAACTGCCACTTCACACTTACTAGGGTAGCTATAACCAAAAACAAATACAATAATAAATGCTCTTAAGAATGCAGAAAAGTTGAAACCCTCATACATTGCCAGTGAAAATGTAAAATGCTATAAACTTTGAAAATTTCTGGTAGTTCCCCAAAAAGTTAATTATCATGTGACCCAAAATTACGCTCCTAGATATATAACCAAGAGAATTGAAAACACATGTTCACACAAAATCTTGTGGGAATGTTCATATCAGCATTATTTAGAATAGCTGAAACTACTCAAAATGCCCATCAACTGATGAGTAGATAACCAAAATGTCATTAATCCATACAGTAGAATATTACTCAATCATTTAAAAGGATGAAGTACTGATACATGCCATAGCATGTTTGAACCTTGACAACATTTTTTTTTTTAGTGAAAGAAGCCAGATCTAAAAGACTACATATTGTATGAATCCATTCATATGAAGTATTCAGAATATGAAAATATGTAGAGAATTGATTACCTAGGGCTGAGAAGAGAGGAAAATGGAAATTGGTTGCTGATAAAGTTGGGGTGGGGTTTTGTGTGTTTTTTTGGTTTTGGTTTTTTTTTTTTGTAGTGATGAAAATGCTCAGGAATAGATAGTGATGATGTTTGCAAAGCCTTTTGAATTAACTAAAAGGGGTGATTTTTATGGGATGTGAATTATATTGCTAAAGAAAGAAATGTATGCTGAGGGAATAGGAACTATGACAGCAGATTTTAACAGAATTTAAGATTTTCAATAATCTAGGTAGTTAGGGTCTGGCTAACGAAGGGAAACAAAGCAATGAATGCCTGAAATCTTTTAAAGGGAAAGTTTGATCTATTTGGTAAATGACAATATAAGTGGAGAGGAAGAAATGGATGTTACATATCTATAACTTTTGAAGCCTAAAATAGAATAATGAATAAATTCTTTATTTTTCTTTATTTTAAGACAAAGCATAAAGTAAATAAACTAAATTAAATCTGTATATTTAAACCTATCTATTTGAATTTAGATATCTTTAAATTAATTTATATTCAGTTTTTTTCACACTTAAGAGTAATTTTTACTGTTATATAAATTGGTGTCAGCATACCTATTATTCATTTCAACAAAAAATTGCCAGACCCTTCTTTGCACAAGTCCTGTTATTTATAGAGTATAATATTTAAATGTACATTTGTTTTTTGCATGTTTCAAAAAATATCTAAAAATTAAAACCATCATAATAAAAGAAAAACATCTATTAACTATAAAGTGAAATATATAAATATTGCAATTATATTGTCATTCAATCTAAAAATTATTTTAGAGCTATCAGGTAGTAGGACTTTTTCAAAACATTTTTAAATATGTTTTTATTGATTTCAGAGAGGAAGGGAGAGAGAGAGAGAAACACAATGATAAGAGAGAATTATTGATAGGCTGCCTCCTGCATGCCCCCTTGGGCATGTGCCCTTGACCACAACTTAGGCATGTGCCCTTGACTAGAATCGAACCCAGGACCCTTCAGTCCGAAGGCTGATGTTCTATCCACTGAGCCAAACTGCTAGGGTTAGGATTTTATATTGGTAAAATTTTCATTTTTTGAGTTACTCTTTCATTTACCAATTTGTTCAGTTGGAGAATCGTCCTCAGGAAAGGCTTCGAGAAGTCTTGCACAACATATCCCTGGTCCTGGTGGCATTGAAGGTGTGAAAGGAGCAGCATCTGGAGTCGTTGGTGAATTAGCACGAGCCAGGTTGGCACTGGATGAAAGAGGGCAGAAACTGGGTGACTTGGAAGAAAGAACCACAGCTATGTTGTCCAGTGCAGATTCATTTTCTAAACATGCTCATGAGGTATGTCTAGCAAATATTTAAACAAAAAACATTTTTTGCCACTAGAGGGAACTATTATAAGAATATGTCTCAGTAGCTTTTGGTCTTTTACTGAAGTTTATAAATCTGAGGGACCTGCAGACCTTTTCTTTGCAACTATTTCTTAGGGAATGCAGTCACATAGCTAACTTTCCTAAATGCCTCAGATTCTACTACCAGTTTCTCCTAGAGAAGGAAATAATTTTCCTCTCTTGATTCTTTAGGTAGATCTAAATGACTAGTACTGGCGAGCACTTTTATTCAATAGACAATACTAAATCTGTCTGTAGACCAATTCAGACAGAGGAGTAGTAAGAAGCATTTTTGCAGTGAATTCATCTTGAAGAGCTAGGACCTCATGGTGGAGCTTAGAAAGGGAATCTATAAAGTACGCTTCCTAGCTGGTCCTCTTACAAATAGGCTTTATTGGCCAGGACAGTACACTTTAAAAACTGAATGTAGGCCTTTAGGTACAATACACTTTTTTTCATCTTGACACACAAGTCTGCCGTTCCTTGATGCTTTGCACTGGGTTACTTCACACATTCACTTCCTTGCCTATACCTTGAGGACATTTTGAGTTTGTTGTCTGAAAAATCCATATTAAGGTTTTATGTTTGAATACCCAATCTGCCAGCAAGAGATCTGTAAATTTTTCAGTCAAAAGTTATCTCTTTTTTGCTCAAGAATGCTGTCACCTAGAATGCATAAAAGAGGTAACTTGACCTGGGAAAGATTTGTTCAGGGCTTCAAAGAGAATCAGAGGTCCTTTGTCAGTCCTTATACTAGGCCAACACACCTCAGAGATAGTCTAGCAGCCTTTGATCTAGGGCAAGAATTTTGTTGACATAACCCTGCACCTGACTGATCTCTAAAGCATATAACATATCAGTCAATTTGAGAATATATCTACACTAAATATTTAGCAAAGAGCTCAAGCTGGTAGCTTTTTCCTCCTGCCAAATATTCTTGAGTCATATTTTAGAGTCTAAGGAAGAAAATACATTGAGGTGGCTAAGATCATAGGTTCTTGAATCAGACTATGGGCTCAAACCCCAGTTTCACCATTGTGTTGTTTGGGTAATCCCTTTAAGCTTCAGTTTCTTCATTTATAAAGTGGGAGAATAATAATGCTTAATGCATGGAGTTATTTTGAGAACCAGATGAAATCATATAAGGAAAGTGTGTCATGCAGTGCTGGCTCAGGAAATTTTAGATGACAGTAATGGTAGAATTTCTAACCTTTTGTTCCCAGGTTTGTTTGTTTTTAATATATTCTTATTGATTTCAGAGAGGAAGGGAGAGGGAGAGAAAGCTAGAAATATCAGTGATGAGAGAGAATCATTGATCAGCTGCCTCCTGTGTGCCCCACACTGGGGATCGAGTCTGCAGCTCGGGCATGTGCACTGATTAGGAATCAAACCATGACCTCCTAGTTCATAGGTCAACACTCAACCACTAAGCCACGCCAGCCAGGCCATTCCAGGTTAAGCATTATTTCTAGTTAAAATTAGAGAACTGAAAATTAACTTATTTGTATTATCTTAGGTCACCAAAGAGAGCACTGAGCCAAAATTTTATTATGTCATGTGTCTAAGAAATGTGAGGGTCTTCTAGTCTGGTTCTTAATAGTTATGGACTTTTTTCTCTGAGTGGAACAGTTCTTACTTATTGCTTTCATTATACGTTAATTTGAAGTAAATAATACGGTGACACTAGAGAATGTTTCAGTATGGTAAGTTTTGGAAAAATATAGTAATCAGATACAAATTACGAATATTGTTGTTCTGGCATTTTTAAAACATGTTTTTCGTCTTTTCTCCCCTTTAGATGATGTTGAAATACAAAGATAAGAAGTGGTACCAGTTCTGACCACCAGAAATGCAACTAAGTTCAACTTCAGCCAAAAGGAAAAAGAATTTTCCTTTTTCATTTCATTGATTTTACTTTAGGAAAGTTAACATTAAAGGATGTTCATCACTGGATACTGTTCTTTCCTAGCACAATTATGCACTGTTTTACCTCAGTCATGTGGCTTTTCTGAGGAATGTCCACATACTCAGTGTGGAGTGTATGGTCTGTGCCAACTGTGAGATGACCGTTTGGGAACTAAGCAGGTCGCACATTACAAAGGAAGAAACCAAGGGGGATGTTGAGGAGCTGTGGCTATTCCTGGATCATTCCTGTATTAAACTGTCATATGCCAAAAGATTTGTGCTGTTGGATCTGCCATCAGTGTTTTACCTCTGAGGGAGAGGCAGTAAGTTGAAGCTCTGAAGCAGAAATGGTTATGTTTGGTCTCACTGACTGAATTATAAACAGCTATCTGGGACTTTCCCTCCCTTAAACTGACTGGTCCTCAGTATCATTAGTGAAAAAGAAACAAAATGTGTGTTACCATAACTTTAGGCAGATAAGCTGAATGGCGGGCTTTAAATAATAAAGACATACACATGGTTGACTTGTGTATGGGCCACTCTTGGATTCTTGTCATTGTATACTTGTGTTTAGCCCATATTTTGTCAAAAGCAAAACAAGGTGATACATCACTTTTCGTTGAAAAGAAAAGTGTAGAGCATAAACTGACTGCTCATCATCCTGGGAGTTTCCATGTAGTGGCTACGCAGTGTGGAAAGTGAGAAAAACCTCCATTGTGGTGAGGAGAATACTTCAGTGTCCTTTGTCCTCATTCTCATTAATTCAGCTAAAGGTGGATTTGACCAAAAGAGTTACTGGTTAAATTTGTAGAAATGTTGAAATTGGCTAAGTTTTTAATTTTGCTTGAATTTTTATAAAGTGTTTAACCAAGTGTACCTTTGCATTATTTAATTAAAATTGCTTAAAAAAACGTTTCATTATTTCAATAAAGTGCTCAGCTCCCTTTTTTAAATGCCCCTGATTTGCTGATAGTTCCAGTACACTCAGGTGATGAGCCAATTAAATCTTAGTGCACATGCTGTCGCATGGAAAACTACAAGCATCTGTTGTCAATAATTACCTATATAAGAGTCTAGTCTGATGACCTACGAAATATTTTCTGTAGACGTATACTATACATCTGTACATGCCCTTTCAAGGTTTTAAAAAGCCCAAGGAAAGGAAAATATGTGCATTTTTATAACTAAATTATATCTGTATTGGAATGTAATGCCAATGAGACCATCAGTGGACAGTAAAAGATTGGTTCCTAAAATAGCATTGCAGACAAAAAGGAGACAACTCAGTAGACCTTGGAAGTAATTTCATACGCCGGCATCTGAGATTATTGATTGTTACTAAGGCAATCAAGGAAAAGCAAAATAGAAGCATTACACTTAATTAAATTTAAATATTTTTTTCTATAAAAATTTGTTTAAAACCAGTTTCTTTTTTCATTGAGATAATCAGAGCACAAATTGATAGCAAACATGATGGTTGTTTTTCTATTCCATGTGATCATTAAAGGTAATGTAGAACACCCTAATTTCATGCAGTCTGTTATGCATCGTTTCCTCTTACTCTTTTCATTAATAATGCCTTTTGTTTACATTTTTATAATGTGCACTACGGGATACAAACGTTTACATTAAAATTTACTTTAAATATCATTAGAGAGGGACTAAATATATGTGGTAGAGATAATTGATCAAGCCAAAAGAAATGTTTTAAAGATACAGTACTTTTCAAAAGTTTTTGAATTTGTAGAAAGTATCTATTGATAACATATTTCTGTTTTTTTAATGTCAGCTGTATGATGAACATTCAGCCGTTTACAAATTGTTTAATTTTTATTGTACATTATCTAATAAACCCATTGTTCCATATGTCACAGGAAGTATTAGGCCCTTTTTTAAAGGTATAGTTACAGATTTTGAAGTTGAGAAGCACTAAATAAGTAATATAATGGTTGATTACCCATTCATGTGGAAGGGCATATTAACTCTATTTAATTTGCTGTATTGTGTTAATTGTATATCCACTTCATTTTTACTGTTGTATATAAAATGAACCAATCTTGTAATTATTTTCAAATAGAGAAGTAGATACGTTTACCTGAGATGGATTTTATAAGAAAATTTTAAACCAATATTTTGGGTTACTTTATTTCATTTTTAAATTTACAAATTATGCACAGCACACTAGAAATTTAGGATTAGAAAGCTTGAAGTATTTTTGAAAATAGGAAATAAGCTTCTCGAAGTTATACTTGACTCAGTCTGTAGATAAGAGACAGTCTGCAGGAATAACTAACCCAGGGAATTTATTGTAATTTGAGAGATAACATCTCTATTTTTTTCTTTTTAAATGCAGAAATAGTCACCAGCAAGCCAAGAATTCAGGAGAACAAACCAAAAAAAAAAAAAAGTCAAAGTAGAAAATGTTAGAAAAATGAAAGATTACGTGTGCTTCCTTCATATCCTCAAACATTATTCTTTGTTGCATTTGTCCTTGGCTCTAAAGCATTGAAGTATTCATTGATTAGCAGTCTGTGAATAGGAAGTGGTTTCCCTGTATGTACCATATATCTAGTTCATTTCACTCTTCAGACTAAAATCCAAATGCATTTGCTTAGAAAGTTATTCGAAATCTTATATTCTGACAAATTCTGTGTGTTCTAGCCATTTAAAGTTTTGCATCATCTTAATCCCTTTGGTTTGCATTTCAATTGTACAGAGTGTTTCCAAAAATGGTTATAGATATAAAACCGAGCTATTGCTAACTTAATTTGATTTTTATATGGATGTGAAAAAATGCTGCTACTTGTCTATGTTCTGTGTAGTATATTACAGCTTAATTAAGTACAGTACTTTAAAGAAAAGTGTTTCTTTTGCTTAGAACTTAATTGTAGGTACCTCTGAAGTTATTTCATGTAGATATGTGAGTGTTTCAAACAAGTCTGAAAGTGTTACATACTTTTAGGTTATAGGGGGCGGTGGGAAGACAGCTGAGGAAAGGAAAAAAATGTGGAAGACACCACGGAGTTTAAAGTTCACCCTGAGTTTTATATTCTGTACACGTTTTGCTTAAGGCATTTTCTCATGTGACATTAGAAAAGCTATATCCAAAGGTAACTTTTTTGTGTCAAAGATTTATTTTACATTTTAACTTTTGAGATTTGGTTTATTTTTTCTTTCAAAATAAAGAGCACTGAACTTTAAACTTGAATTTTTCTGCACTTTTTTAGGTAATGAAAACTTTTTATCATTTAATCCACATTTCTCAGTTCAAATCAAGTGATACATATGTATAAAAACATACCAAAATCATGAGTATGCTGCTAGCTGCATCTTAAACAATTAAACTGATCATAGTTTTAAAACCTTTAATAGGTTTTATACAGTTTTCAAGAATAAAAAGTAAAATCATTTGCTGTGCGTTTCAGTGTTCTAGGTTTAAAATTACTGCAACACTTTCAGATTTGTTTTAAGATCATCCAGTAACGTTATATTTATACATACTGCTAGAGAATATACTTTTAGTTTTAAAATGGGATTTTTATAAATGTACTCTTTAATTTTAAAAATGGTGAACTTGTTAAGTTTAAGTCACAGTACTTAAAAAGTATGTATATTTTCCATACAAAAAAGTTATGTTTCACACTTATAATAAGAAATACTGGTATCTCATATCGAGATACAATTAATTTTAAAGAATCATACATCATTCAAAAGTCTTCACACATGACAGGAAAGAGATTATTTCTATGTAAAACCCTCTATTGAGCATTTTCAAATATTAACTTTATTTTGGAGAAAATGCCCACAACAATCTTTGCAAGATCTTTCTCAATAGCTGCAGCTTGCTAAGTTGGATGCCTACCTTAACTATTGTTTTAAAATATATATATATTTAAAATAGTTTTCCAGGTATTTTCTTCTACCTTTTTTAAAAATAAATTTCCAAAAAATGAAAACAGAGTTTATGTATTTTTGTCAATGAAGGTTTTTATTTTGTAGTTTATAGAATTTGTTGATCAATATTCCTAGAATTTTTAATCTGTATTTAGTTTGAAAAAGAGCACTCCTCTATCTTAAGTGTCCTCTTTTTTTTTCCTTTTCCCTTTTAAAGTCTCTGGTCTCTTGGATTGATATTTATGCCCATCTTTTTTTCTCATTTAAAAATTAATGTGAAGATACTGTTCACAGCTTTTGTTAATTATACTGTAATTACACAGTTTCATCACTCTGATCAATTTCTTATAAAGTACCATGGGGATTATTTTTCCTGTGAATATTAATGATTTTAGGACTGTAACAAGTTTGAAAGGTTCTGTGGGCAAAAATAGTTGTGACAACAAAAATTAAAGGGGAAACCTTAGTTTACCTTTCTCAGCTGAATTAAATGGGTTTTAATAACTCCCCAATAATCAGGGTTATCACGTTGCTTTCTTTGGTTATTAATAGTCTTAAATTATTGAGCACAATTCTTTTACAAATTGAGTACAGTAGTTTAGGGCTACATTTAATTGCTCTTTTTATTACACTCTTTACATCAGAAAAATCATGATTATCAGTTTTGCCAGTATTTCACAATGAGGCTCATAGTTTAAACTAAAATTTTATAGTGTGAGATGTAAATAAATCAGTATTTATTGTAGATTATTTTTGCTCAGGCATTTAAAATGGATATAGGCTAATGGCAATGGAATCCTATTTATTTGCAAGTTTTGGTTTTTTTAAAATATTTTTGCTATGTATTTTGTGTTGTTTAAACTTTGCTTCAACTTAAGACAATGTAAGGAGTTGACAACAGACTGATATTAATAGAAAGAAATGCAAAGAGGGTAATCGTGTTTTTTTAATTACTTTTTTTTGTAAATAAACAGTACCGTGATACTTTAGGTGTGACCTCTGCTTTACATGGTAGTTAGAACCAGAAAAACATTTTGCTTTCTAGTTAAATTGTTGGTTCATTGTAAATGAATGCATCACCAAAAATTATTAAAAAGAGCAAGATGAAGTTTTTCTCTCATTCAGGGGCCAGCATGCTTGTGTGGAGCTCTAGCTTGTGTCGACCGTAAACCTGTACATGCAGGTAGTGTTCAGTTGCTGCACTTTCTTTTTCTTTTTTTTATATCTTGCTCAGTCCAGTAACTATCTCAGAGGTGATTGCTGGAATATGCATTTGAAATACGATTAAAAAACAACCCATCTCTGTACTATTTCATTTGAATAAGTCAAAACACTATTGCAAACACTAAAAGTGTGGTAAACTTTGTAGTTATTTTGCATTCCTGTACTTTAAAAACTGTCATCACAGAAAAAGGTTTAAAATTAGGTAATGGGATATTTTTGTAAATAAATACCATTAAACTGGTATTTTAAAAAATGTATTATAAATTACTGTTTCTGGAAAATGTTCATATATATGTATATGAATGTCTCTTTATGCTGAAGGGCTCTGATTGGGCAAAATAAAATACTCTCATCTCTCCTGAAACTAAATAAGCCCTTTTTTTCTGGAAAATTTGTTTTAATTTTTTTTCTCTGAATTGTGGAGATAATCCATTAATTTGACCTAAGCAAAGGGAACATTAAGTTAATAAAGTGATTCAAGACTAGCTGCATTTTTCTTATCTGAACTTTTTAGTAAGTCACCTGCTCCTGCATTGGATGGGGACACAGTAGGGAATGAGAGTCCAGGGGGCAGATGCCAGCTGTAGATGACACTTACCGGCCAGTAGTGTGTACAGGTAACCCCTGGGCATCTTCGGGGATGCCGATTCGGATTCAGGGCATGCAGGGTGGGGTCTGGCTCTGCATCCCTAGTAAGCTCCCAGGTAATACAGATTCTGGGCGTGGGACGTACTGGTACTTGGAGTAGCAAGGCTTTTGCTAGTTATCAGTGTCCAACAACTTGTACCAAAAATGAACGTCTCATTATTGGATCTAAAATAAAACTTAAAGCAGATTTTCATCTTTTAATCATTGTTTTCATTGCATTTCAGAATAAAGAATATGGTAATTATGGAAGTCTATATACTATTTCTGCCCACCTGGTGGCAGTCATGTCTCACATTGTCTGAGCGCCCTGTAAGAAGGGAAAACTTGCAAAGGTTCATTTTCGTGATGGATAAAGCCTTAGATAAGAAGCAGGTTAATGTATTGGAAAGTTTACTCCCTTTGATAACCAAAGCTCAGTGAGGGACTATTGGTTAATTGTTAGGTAATTGTATTTGCCTTTTATTTCTAATTTTATTGTAAGGCATCATCTGTAGCTCCTTTTTTTTTCTTTTAAAAAAATATACTTTATTAATTTTTCACAGAGAGGAAGGGAGAGAGATAGAAAGTTAGAAACATTGATTAGCTGCCTCCCGCACATCTCCCACTGGGGATGTGCCCGCAACCTGGGTACATGCCCTTGACCGGAACCGAACCCGGGACCTTTCAGTCCGCAGGCCGACGCTCTATCCACTGAGCCAAACCGGTTTCGGCCATCTGTAGCTCCTTTTAAATGCCAAGCACATTGGCCTGCATTGCAAGGCCAGTATTCTGTCTTTTAGTGGTAGCCATGCTAGTGACCTTCCCAAGGCACTCACCTCTGTTTGCCTATTAGCTTATGTTTAAAACTAGGATCTAAATATTGGCCTCACAGTACTAGTAGGGTTATAATAAAATAACCTCTGAAAATCGTTAGAAAACAAAATTAGCACACAAACACAAGGCTTTATGATCTTAAAAATGTTGATCCCTTAGAGACTGGGTCAGCAATAGAATAGGGAAGAACAAGTAACAGACTGTGTATCAGGATCAGCAAATCAGGGAGTTTTAAAACTGCTGTAATCAGGATAAAAAAAATTGGTATATTGTCTTTAGTAAAGTAATTAATGGAGATCAATGAATTTAAATGTGTTTGAATGTAACGAGCATCTTTGGTTTCAAGTGAATTTTATCTCTGATGTATTACTCTAGGGAGCCAACTCAGGATGCATTTATTGCCAACTATCATCAAGATATAAGATCTTATTAAAATGAATATGTAGTTACCTTTCAAAATAGAACAACCAGAATCCCAGTGCCTGCCAATTATTTTTAAGTAAATACATTCAAATTTATAAATGTTAATGTTTTCTTTCTGGTGAAGAGAGTAAATACTTTTTGCTGTTTAGTCATAGTGTAGTTAACATATTTTTCACAAATCATTTATAAAATATCTCTATAAATAAATATAAAAATTGTCTGAACTTAGGAATTAAACTCATAACCCCAAACACTTCTATAGATCATTTGCTTTTGAATTTTTAATCACTGCATAGTCTCTGAAGACTTGAAGATGCCCAAACCTTCAGTATGCTCTCTCCCCTTTCTTCCCTTAGGCTCTGGTTCCCAGATAGGCAGTAAGAAGGAATGACCTAAGCTCTCTCCTTCCTGAGTCTCAGGTAAGATGCTGTCCTGTGTCACTGGGTTGCTGGACACTTGGGGAGCTCTCTCAGGCCCCTGCCAGGCCAGGCCATCCGGGCATCTCTGCTGTCACGCCTTCACCGTGTGGGAAACTCCTCTGAACGCCTAAGGAAAGGGGAGCCTCACTTCTCCCCCCTCTCGGCCTCCACACTTCAGTGAGCTCCATCAGTCCACCACCCTCCTTGGAGCTATTCCCTGCAGGTGTCAGGCTCAGAGCCCAGTCATCTTTCTCCACCCCAGCCTGTAAGAGTTCCATCTGGTGTGTGCAGAGAGGAGATCATTCTATATGCTTTCTGTTTAGGCCTGAACCAACAGCTCTTGATGATGCAACCTAAGCTGCCATTTAATCAAAAACCCTTTTTGGCCTCAAGCTATCATCCATGCCATGAGCTCCAAAATTCCACTTTGAAATTCATTGTCATCTTGTTTTTCACTCAGCAGGTCTTTATTGGACACCAGGATGTGTCTGATTGCATTCTGAATATGGGGATAGAAAAGTGAGCATGGCCATGCCTCTGCCCTGGCATCACACCCAGCAACAGTGACGTTTTCTTTGTTTCTTCAGTAGCAACACTGATGTAAGGACAAGGAGGGTCAGTGATGCGCCTTTGCTACCTGAGCAGGAAACGTGATGTATGTGGGGAGAGGAAATACTCCATTGACCACATCAAACCATTTTCCCATCTTAGACATTTATGAAGCGCCTTCTTCCTCAACGCCCACATCTCATCCATCACCAATGCATCCTTTTTACCTCACAAATAATACTCAAGTGTGTTTTAATCCTCACCTGAGATATGTGTATTGATTTTAGAGAGAGAATGGGAGAGAAACATCAATGTGAGAAGCATCGAACAGTAGCCCCCTGACTGGGATCGAACCACAACTGTTTGGTGTACGGGACAATGCTACTGAGCCACCCGGCCAGGGCTGATTCTCAAATGAATCCTTTCCTTCTCTCTGCTCAGGGACTGCCTCTGCTTCAGGGCCTTATTACTGATAACACTCCTAACTGCCTCCCATTTTCAGTTGCCTCCCTCCCCAATATATTTTATTCCAGCTCCAAATAAGCTGCTCTTTAAACTTTTGAAAGGCTCCCCAAGTAACCTATACTAAAGTTCAATGTGTTAACTTGAATATGGCTCCTTAACCATCCACCTTCCACATTCCTTTATTCTGGCACCATGAACCATTCCAAACCCATCCCCTCACATACCTCCTTGCCCTAACAACACGTGCTGTCGATTCTCCCAGCTCTTGTTCCTGTTTGGAGCGCCCTTCATTGCGCTCTTAGCCGAGAAAAATCCCACGGAAGCTTTATGGCCAAGCTGAAATGCCATGTTTCTCTTGGAGGCCTTCCTTGCCCTCAGGAATAATTCATTACTTCCTCCTCTCTGCTACAACAATCATTTCCTCATGCCCCTAGTTGCATCTTCAGCACAATGTGGTCCAGCATCCATTTCCTCTCCAGACGCAGAGCTCCTTGAGAAAAGAGACTGTCTTATCCATCTTTGTAATTCCAGTGTCTGGCATAATACCTGTCAAGTAGGAGATGCTAATTAATATTTGTGAGACCAGTTAGGAGTATAATATGAAACATATCATGTATTTATACATGTGCATAGGCTTTCATATATACCCACATGCACATATATTTTATATATTTCATATTTTGTCTAAATTTTAATATCTCTATATTTCTGTCATACCTATTCAGTAGTTGCTGATATTTCTTTTGAAATTTCTCCATAAATATAAAATATAAAATCCTTTTTTTATTTTAAAGGGACTAATATTTTATTTGTCCTTTTATATTTCTGACAGTACTGAAAATTTGGTTTCTGAAAGCTTATTAACTGTGTAAGATTTTACACTCTGTACTGTGTATCTACATTTAATACTCTGTTTAATTTAAATAAGATTGCCTGAGTTGTAAATAAGACACAGTCATATGTGTGAGTCAGAGAGAGGGATTGGGGCAATGGAAGGAAGTCAAGTCCAATGATAGTTTGAAATAAGTCATCAGATTCTCATTCTAGTTCATGATCACCAATTAGAGGAGAACATTTAAATTCAACTTTTTAGATGAAAAACTGGAGTATTACAATCCACAGGCAATCATTTTAGTCTTATGTCTCTTGTCTTATTTCCTCATTAGTCTGTGAAATAGTTTCACATGTTAAGACTTGAAATCCATACTTGAAACTCTAGTTGAGAGAAAGGTGGAAATTGCAGTTGAGTAAACTAATAGGAAATGGGTATAGTGTGCTGGTGTAAAGACCTGAAGCAAAGATAATCAAGGATCGAGAAGGGTATTCCATAATCAAGAAGGTAATTCTCCAAGAAGACATCACACCCTGACCAGGGCTTTCTCAAAAGCAGGAGACATATGTAATATTTCCAATAATAAAGAATTTAAGGAAGGAAGGAAGGAAGCGAAAAGAAAAGAAAAAGAGATTAACAAGAAGGAAATAAAAGCAGGTCACATGGCCTCCTTAATACACCTGCCCTTTCATTTTCTTTCCTTCCAACTTGGGTCAATTTGATGACACGGGGAACCATTCAAAAACTGTCTGCAGGCCTCCTCCTGACATGGGAGCTGTGCAGTGATCTCTGTGCAGAGGAGGCGCTGCTGCTTTTGCTGCTCCCATTGGTACTAATACTGGAAAGGGGGCCAAATGCGCTTGTGCCCCAAAGACACAGGGTTTGCGGTAACAATGGCTCCTCCCTTTTCTTTGTGCAGTCCTTAAGGCAGGTTCTGCTGCAGTCCTCGGGACCAGGATGAAGGTCCTTCAGGATGGGAGTGAAGTCTCTGCTCCATGCATGCTCCTCTTGAATTCCCAGACTATGACTGACAGCCGATCATGCAGCTATGACTGGGGAAATCCAAGAGCAATAGTGATCAGGTTTATCTCTCATTTTTAAAAGATAAACTAGAAATCATTCCCCAATCCTAATATTCAGATCAATTACCAATGTATTTAATTAGACTCCGACAACATCATCAATTCAGTTCATTGTAGCAGTGCCCTTGGAACCCACCTGAAGCCCCCTGGCCTTTCTCTCCTCTGACTGGGGAGCCACATGTATCTGCAGACACTTCTGGGAGCTCTGTGCCCAGCCACCCTCCTAACCCTCCCCCATCGCAGCGGTCACTCTGACTTTGCCCTGATCAGCCCTCCCTTTCTCGCATCGGTCACTCCAGCCTTAATATCTGGTGTGGGTGCTACTTCAATTTCACTTTCCCAAATGAATTGCCCTGGTTTGAAATAGAGGTGTATGTTTAGCTTCCTCTGCACAATTACCTCTCCCATGCCTCTTCCTTCATGCTTCCCTAGGCCTATCACTCATCCTCCCGCCCCTGTCCTGCCAGCGGCCCTGAGAGCTCCACTGTCCCCCTTTCAAACTCATCTCAGAGCACTCAGTGGCTTTTTCTAACGTTATTCCTCTGTAGGACCCTTCCTTCCTTCCTTCCTTCCTCCCTTCCTTCCTCCCTTCCTTCCTTCCTTCCTTCCTTCCTTCCTTCCTTCCTCCCTTCCTCCCTTCCTTCCTTCCTTCCTTCCTTCCTTCCTTCCTTCCTTCCTTCCTTCCTTCCTTCCTCCCTTTCTCCCTTCCTTCCTTCCTTCCTTCCTTCCTTCCTTCCTTCCTTCCTTCCTTCCTTCCTCCCTCCCACTCTCTCTCTCTTTCTCTCTCTCTCTCTCTCTCTCTCTCTCTCTCTCTCTCTCTCTCTCTCTCTCTCCCCCTCTCTCTCTCTCTCTTTCTTTTCTTCTTTCCTGCTTGTAGCAAGTGTTTCCTGAAACTTTCATGTTCAGAACAGAGACGAGAAGCCAGCTCCCCTTTATTATGTGCCAGATGCTTTCCAATGTCCTCGTCTAATACTCTTCACTCTTTTGCAAGACAGGAAAATATTGAATGGATGAGGAGCCTTGAGGTTGAAGGAAAGAGATTTACTAACCTGTCCAGGGTTGCCTAGCTAGTACGGGACAGAATTTAGATTTAAACACAGAATTTATATGATTCCACAACCCTGTGGTCTTTCCATCATACAACCCTGCCTCCATATAAATAATATTTTTATATTAACAAATTGAATTTTGTGCTCGCTTAGGCAGCACATATACTAAAATTGGAACGATACAGAGAAGATTAGCATGGCCCCTGCACAAGGATGACACGCAAATTCATGAAGCGTTCCATATTTTAAAAAAAAACACAAAAAACAAATTGAATTTTAAGTGAAAGTATTTCAAGATGTGGCTGTGTTTAAATGCTATTGGTAGTCCTCTAAACCACTCGTGCAGTTTTCAAACTGCACACAGCTGACCCCTTAGCAACCAATTGCTTAGAGTCCAAAGGTGTAGAAGTGGGAAGGAATGGAGAGAGCATTCCATCTCTTTATTTGTGAGACACTGGGAATCCCCAGGGGACTGCATGGCAGCCAGGCATCCTGAGAATGAGAATGATTCTGTGGTCTGTGAGCACCAGGCAGGCCGCAGCTCTGGAGGGAGAATTCGGTCCAGTGGCCCCATACTCGGAGTGGAGCTGGGCCGGTGGCCTGTCTTCCTGAGACTCTCAGGTGAATCCATTGCTCCAGCTTTCCTCTCCTCCCTCTGTGGCGACACGATGACAGAGCCAGAGCACGATATCACCAGGACTCTATTTCCACAGTTCCTCCCCGACTTCTCCCATATACACCCCCCACCCAACACACACTCACCTTCCCAACCCCTTCCTCAGTGTCCCTAAATCTCACAATTATTAGCAAATGCCACTACTCTCCAATGGGTTCGTGTCCATTTTGTAGCCCTAACTGTGCCCTGATGACACTTCTCGCTGCAACCCTCTAAGTAGAAGCTACTTTTCCCCCTCATTATTCCAAGTACCCAAGAGCCTCCAAATGGAGTGGGCATCCTGCTGGCTCTCCTTACTTCCTTGAAAATAAGAAACTAGTAGATGAGAACTCCCTCTTTGTTCCTCCACAAACTGACCTGCATCTCACTCATGTTCCCTGTTGTCCCTGGCTTACAATAGAAGCCACGGGCTCTCACTGGGCCACCTCCCACTTGTGCACCAGATTCTCTCTCTTCTTTTTCTTGAAAATGCCAAGTTCATTCTGCTTCATTGTCAACTGGTTTGTCTTTCTCCTGGTAGAAGGTAAGTAAGTGTATTAGTCTGTTTGGGCTGCTATAACAAAAATATCACAGACAGAGTGGCTTATAAACAACAGAAATTTATTTCTTACACTTCTGGAGGCTGGGAAATCCAACATCAAGATACCAGCATGGCCCTCTTCTGGGTGAGTAGGTACACTGCCTACTCCTCGCTGTGTCTTCACATGGTGGAAGGGGCTAGGGAGCAATGTGGAGTCTCATTTAGAAGAACATTAACCCCGCTCATAGTGGCTCCACCTTCAATACCTAGTCACCTCCCAAAGGACCCACCACCTAATACTATTACATTGGGCATTAGCATTTCAGCATATGGATTTTTGGGGAATACAAACCTTCAAACCATAGCAGTAAACTGTGGAAGCAGGACTTATTGGCTTTGCGTAACCCTGCATCTCCAGTAACTAAAAAGTCCCAGACACACAGTGGATACTAAATGAATGTGTTAAATAACTGAATAAAGCCCACAGTTCTTTCTGGCTTTGCTTTTTCACAATGGCTTCACAGTCTTGCAGGGACGATAAGATAACAAAGCTGTATACCCTACTTCAAACTAACACAAAACTTAATTTCCAGGTAGATTTGAGTTAAATCTAAAATAATAAACAAAGATAAATATTAGAAGAAGATTTAAAAAGTGTACAATTATGGGGTTATTAATATTTTCCTAATCAACAAAGAAAATTAAGGCCATGAAAGAATAGACAGACAAAATTGTATTACACACAAAAAATTTTATTATACAGCAAAGACACCATAAAACAAAGTCAAAATTATATATATATGTATATATTTCTAACATGTATGACAAGATGAAAAGTGAAATTTCTAATATACAATAGATTCCTACTAATTATTAAGAAGATAAAAAAAATCTATGAATAGGCATTTCCTAGAAGAGGTGACTCAGGTGGCCAACAGCCACATAAGATGTCCATCTTCACCTATCTTCAAGGGCAATATAAAAGTAACAATGACTTGCCAGTTTTTACTTGTCAAATTGACAGAACTCTTAAAGAATGATAAGATCTAAGCTGAGAAAGATTCAGAAACTAGTTACCTGTTTCCTGCCCCGAAGATGTATGAATGATTTCCTCCTCCTCCTCTTGACTGGGCTCAGTGAGTTGCTTGACAAATAGAATACAAAGGGAGTGACTGAAAGGGATTCTAGGTGTTGGGCTGTAAAGAGCCTTGCAGCTCCTGCCTGAGCCCTGAGATGGCCCTGTGGGAGAGGCCTCAATTTTGGAGATGATATGGAGAGGCCCTGAGGATATATGGAGAAAGAGAGAGCTGTCTGGCTAGCCCTCAGCTGTTTAGCCCCCCAGACCTTAGCACGGTCTCATATACATGTAGATCCAAAAGCCAAATTATCCCCTCACTGAATTCCACTCCAACTGCAGACTCGTGAGTAAAGTAATAGATTGGTGTTGTCTTTAGCCACTAAGATTTGGGCTGGTGGTTGTGCAGGAGTGAGGATCCAGAACAGCAGTAAATTGCTACTACCATTATGTAAAGGAATCTGATAACACTACTCAAGTAAAAAATCTAACACCTTTAAAGCTAGAAATACCACTCCTTGGAATCTATCCTGGGGGAAATAAAAGCACGGGTACATGGAATATATGAGCAAGAATGCTTATTCCGGTATTTTTGTTGTCGATTTTTTTTTAATTTTAGAAAAAAGATAACCATCAGTAGAGAGATACTGAATATATTATAATACATGTTTTAAAAGTATTAGAGTTTCTTAGAGGGATTTCCACAAAGTAAAAGAGGAAAAAAAAATGTAGAAAAAGAAAATGTAAAAGATAATCTTGTTTTTTGTAAAGAATGAGTAAAAAGGCCCCATGTATGTTTTATTAATTATAAGACCATAAGACACTTCGCAGTTTCAGAGATGTTAAGTTGTGAAAAAAGGGTGCATTTCAAATCAGATGTGATACAGTGTGTGTAGGAAGTACACAGACTGAATACAATAGAAAGAGACCCTAGTTTGGGAACACAGCCGGGAGTCTTTGTGTTTGGAGTGAAGGATAAGAAAAGGAGGAGGGAGAAAAAAAAAAAAAGGCTTTAAAAACACGCACATGGAAATATTCCATTTATATAAAATGTGTGTTTACAGAGCAACTAGACGGAAAAAGATATCTATGTCTAAGATTAACTCATGGAAATGCCCGTGGAAAACTGTCAAATACAAAAAGCAAATGATAGAGTAACTGGTATAGCATGATTCTATCTGAGCAAAAAAAAAACACCTGCATGTGTGCCTACAGATATGGGCCTGGAGAAGGTTGTGGAGACTCCAGATTGGATGTGTTTATTCTTTATACTAATGGCCCAGTGCACGAAATTAGCGCATGGGTAAGGTCCCTAGGCCTGGCTGGCAATCAGGGCCGATCGGGACTGTCTGGCTGCTGATCTGGGCCTTCCTTCATTCCGTGCCACCCCTGGTGGTCAGCGCATGTCATAGCAAGCGATCGGTCTCCTAGTCAAACTCCCCTGGGGACAATTTGCATATTAGGCTTTCTTTTTATATATAGTTCCACTTTTTTATATATAGTTCCACAAGTGTTCCACTTGTGGAAAGCATTTTTATATTGTGATGTTTTTAAAAATCAATAAAATTAAAATGGACAAAATTGAGGGGAAAAACTATGCCATGTAGTTAAAAATAAATTTGGTACTTTCATTTATATTTCAAGTATCCTTGTCAATAACCATTATTATTATCATTCCCATCTCTGGGTCAGCCAGGCAGACCACATATTTTGAGTATCCCAGTCTATTGTCAACATTCTTGTCACCATAATTTCTTAGTTCAAATATTTTTTAAAATCCACCATTGATTATACAAAAAAATTAAAGGCTTTATTCATAGCTTAACATTGAAAAAATTAATGCATGTTACCATTAAGAAAAGATAAAGAAAACTAAATCTGTCCCCAAGTGCAAGTTAATATTTTTCTTTCACTCTTGGGAGGTAACCAAAAGACTAGAACGAGAGTCAAGAGAACTGACTGAATTTGACTTGAATGTCTTTCCAGCTATGTGTGCCCATGAACAAATCATTTCTCTCTCTGAGGCTCAGTTTTGCTCACTTATAAAAGAGGATCCAAAATCCTAACCACACCTATTTCAATGACTAAATGAGAAAATGTGAGTGGACGCATCTAGATTATGTCTGCCACGTGAGTGTACTTGCTAGATTCTAAGTGTCTTGTGGGAGATACTGTGGAAGGAGAAAAGGAGGGAGCATCAGAGACCAAGGGTTTCTTCTGTCACTGTCTAGCTGGGCAACTGTGGCCACTCCAGGTCACTGCCCATGGACTGAATTTCTCCAGCCAGCAAATAAGTTGATGATAAGATCTGATGATCTTTTCTAGTGCTTTATTTTTAATATTTATAGAAAAATCCAGTTCTCAAATTTACAAGTTTAGAATTTTTTTTTTTTACAAATTTATATGTATGTATTTCTTCTGGTGAAGAGAATTCCTAAATTCTCTAGCTATCCCCGCAAATCTAAGTATCATTTTAACTGAACGTGTTTCCTGCACATTAAGGCACCAAGACTATTTCTTTTGTACTAAATGATAATGAAATGTATTTCACAAGGTCCAGATAACGAATGAAGACAAATGTTTCTATAAACCTCTTTCCATAAAAGTACACAATCTTCATTTATCTTCAGGGGTGACATCTGTTCCTTTAAAAATATTTCCTTTATTAGATGCATTTGAGTGTCTGACCGTGCCTCTCGATGATTCTTACATCTATTATACACTGTCAAGCCTTCGAATCTCTCAGCCGAGACGCTTCTGCTGACTTCCTGCACTCCTGCTGATGGATGGGCCTCTTTCTAATGGAGCCGCCCACAGAACAAAATGCACAAATAGTCCTTTGCCCCTATTATGATTAAGGCCCAATAGAATTCTTGTCAAATACTCTATTGCACTTTTGCCTGTACTCACAGAAATGCATGATATTTACAATTAATAGTGTGTTTTTAAATGAATATAAGTAAGTATACTTGCATTCTAGCTAATGTTTGAGTTTTTTGTTTTGTGTTTATCCATCTCAACACCTTTCTTGACACGGGTTTCTATTTATCATTCATCAGCCCAAAATATCCAATGGCTCATATCAGAGACCTCTGTGGTGGTAAATTCTATGTGTCAACTTCATGGGTCCATGGGGTGCCCGGGTATGTGGTCAAACATTATTCTTGGTGTGTGTGAGGATGTTCTGGTTGAGGTTAACATTTAAGTTGGTCAGCTGAGGGAAGCAGAGCGCCCTCCCTAATGTGGGTGGGCCTCATTTGGTCAATTGAAGACGTGAGTAGAACAGAAAGGCTGAGTAAGAGGAAACTTCGCCTGCCTGGCTGTGTAAGCTGAGCTGTCCTCAGACTGGAGTTTAAACCATCAGCCCTCTTGGGTCTCTAGCTAGTCAACCTCAGCTCTTGGGACGTCTCAGCCTCCATAATTATGTGAGCCAATTCCTTATAATATATAGTAATATATATATATATATATATATGTTTTTTTCTTATTTATTTAAAGATACATCTTATTGGTTCTGTTTCTCTGGAGTACCCTGACTAATACAACCCAAAAGATCTAGCTTTCAATGTTTTTTCTTAATTTGACTCCACCCTAACCTCCAGTCTCAGAAGGCTATTATATTACCATAATGACAGCATGTCAAGCACTGTGCTAAGCGCTTTATATGCATTACCTCAATCTTTATAACAATGTCTGAAGGTAGGACTCTTTATTTTCATTTTACGATAAGGACACTTAGATTCACAGTAATTCTGGGGATTCAGCCCAAGTCAGTCTGCCTCTGAAATCCACATTCTTAGGTGGGTGTACGCTATCTCCACAACTTGTTAAAGGAACCTTTCTACAAGGAGGCCACATCTTTCCATTCATTTTGGCCTGTTGTCTTAGAAAGATGATCATTGTTAAACTTTAATGCATAACAGAATCACCTAGCAATTAAAAAAAATCTAAATTGCTCAGTTGTAACCTTCTGAGCTATAGGTACTCCATGGTGTGGTTGAGGAATCTGCCTTTTAAAGTGTCGAGGTGATTCTAGTGCAGCCGTGGGCAAACTACGGCCCGCGGGGCCGGATCTGGCCCGTTTGAAATGAATAAAACTAAAAAAAAAAAAAGACCGTACCCTTTTATGTAATGATGTTTACTTTGAATTTATGTTAGTTCACACAAACACTCCATCCATGCTTTTGTTCCGGCCCTCCGGTCCAGTTTAAGAACCCATTGTGGCCCTCGAGTCAAAAAGTTTGCCCACCCCTGTTCTAGTGGGTCAAAGCCCAGGTGGGTATTTGGGACTCAGGGCCTTCTGGTGTGCCAGTGAGTCTCAAACATTAGCGCACACCAGAAGCACCTGGAGGGCAGGCTAAGGCTGCTGGCCCCCACCACAGTGTTTCTAATTCAGTAGACTTGGGGGAGGGCCCAATAGTCTGCATTGCTAGCAAGTTCCCAGGTGAGGCTTCTACTGGTCCGGTGAGTGGGTAGAACTTGGGCGCTGTGACCCTCAGCCCCGAGTTTTTAGGCTGTGACTGCTTCTTCATTCAGCAGGAGTTCATTTGTGTATGCTCCTTGGTCCTCCTGCCTGCAGAACCCGTCAGAAACACCCTCCTCATCCTCAAAATTCCCAGCTGTGTTTGAAGATGAGAGAAGTGCAGCTTAATTAAGCTCACAGTGGGACTGAACCCGGATATGTAATACTTAATAGCATTGTAAAAGGAACTTCTTAAAGTCAAGGATTAGTCCTTATAGGATAAACTTTTCGCTGCTTACATTTAGCCCACAATGCCTAGAACTGTGTTAAAATACATGTGGTGACCTCAGCACACATCCCCAACTTATCACCAGCAACCTCCCCCAATACCTTCCATCCAGGTGCCCCCCCCCCCCCGTCCCCAATACACTTTGCACTGTTCCACTCCTACTCTTTAAGCACCTGTCTCCCCCATCCCCAGCCCATACCCAATAGATTTCAGCTCCTTGGTTGTAAGTTTCTCTTTCTTCCCATCAGGAACCTCCAGAAGGGAGTTTAGGGGCTCTTCTAGCACCTGGTTTTTACCACCCTAACCCTGCCCCCATCACCCCCTACTCCCTGCTGGGAGCCCATTGATCCAGACCAGTTCCTATGCCCCTCCCTCCTCACCCAACAGAGGCTGAGCTGGGCTGGTCCCTGGCCTAGGGGCAGCCCCTCCACTTCTCCCCTATCTACCCCTCTACCCTATGTCAGTGGACTAAGCCTGAAACACAGAGACTTGGAGGAAGTTGGGGAGATTCTCCCTCTCTCATGTCACTACTGCCTTAGGCACTCTCTTGGGATCCCCTTGACAGTTGCCAGCCTCTGGAGGCAGAGCCTTCACTCTGGACCAGGTAGATGTTTTGCCATCCATACACCCTTTAGACCCCTTTTTGGGCCCATAACTACTAGGGCATTCATTTCTGTTGGATCAGAACTCCCAAATCTCCAAGCCAAGGGTCAGCTCTGTCCGCTTGTGCCCCTCGCCACCAAGTTCAAAGACTTTTATAACTTTAACTAGAGACCTGGTTTATGGATTTATGCACTGGTGGGGTCCCTCGGCCTGGCCTGTGCCCTCTTGCAATCCGGAACCCCAATCTGGGACCCCTCAGGGGATGTCAGAGAGCCGGTTTTGGCCCAATCCCACAGGCCAGGCTGAGGGACCCCACCAGTACACAAATTCGTGCACCGGACTTCTAGTATGCATATAAGATCTTTGGTTAATCTCTCACACCCTCCCCCATTCCCCCTTCCCTCAGGGATTCATCAGTCTGTTCCATGTTTCCATGCCTGTGGTTTCCGCCCCTTGGTGATCAGTGCGCATCATAGATACCAGCCAATTGGCCGGTTGCTTAGGTATATATATATATATATATATATATATATATATATATATATATATATTTTTACTTTTAACATTGTTTTGCTCTAATCTCACCAACACAGTTCAATGCAGAGTCTGTGTTTGTATACATACAACATATGAAGAGATGTCAATGTATATGTATAGCCAATAGCCAAAAGTTTAGTGCATTGGCTATTCATATTAACAGTAGATAGAATATGGTCATATTTTTTAATTAAATTGGGTTTGCTTCACTTAAATTGTGAACTTCTTTCCTTTACTTCATCCTTCTTGAAAGAACTATTTGCTTTGAGGGCCAGTAATTGCATCCAGTCATGAGACTTAAGTTGTGTATTCTCTATTGTCTTTCCTGCTTTATCATCAAACTTGGGTGCCTTCAGATTTTAGACCTCTGTGCTTTGTAATTATTTTTAATTCACAGTTCCATTATTTGCAATATGACTAAAAATTTAAAAAGAACCATCATGCTCAAGATTCTGAATTTGTACCCTGAAACTGAACAAGGAAGTCTTAAAGTCTTAAAACACGCACATCCAAGAGGTTCTTTGTTTTTCTTCACCCTAACTTCACTTGACTGTATCAGAGATGGGATGAAGGATGACAGCAATCTCAACTCATAAAACTGGCTAGAAATTCAGAGACTGTGAACTCTGGCTCTAGCTTTGCTGTCCGCATATTTATAACCCCAGGGAAATTATTTAAGCTTTTTCGCTGGTCCATGACACACTTGTCAAATCATGTAGGGTTTGTGATAAATGCCATGTGTTCTCTCTGATAGATACTGGAAACTATACATGGGCTTATCTCTTTAGCAGGACAGAACTTAATTA
This sequence comes from Myotis nattereri, assembly GCF_964212035.1. Classification (NCBI taxonomy): domain Eukaryota; kingdom Metazoa; phylum Chordata; class Mammalia; order Chiroptera; family Vespertilionidae; genus Myotis; species Myotis nattereri. The sequence goes on along the minus strand of NC_138081.1, from coordinate 68,301,889 downwards.
GCAAATTCATTTACTACAACAGTGGTTTCCAACCTCTAACAATGAACAGAATCACCGTTGAGAAATTCAGATATCTGAGTCCCACCCCAAACCCACTGCATCTGATTTTTAAGTAAGTCTCCTGATGCCTGGCTGGGCTAGAGGACCCCTGAAGGCCAGGCTTGGAACTGCTTCGGCAATGGGTTCTTAACATCCATCTTATCATGAAATTCACATTTTTGCCATCCTGCCTAATTTATCAGTAACTAAAGAAAGATGGCCATGTTAGAACTCATGCTGTTCACAGCAAGATTTAGACTGTTAGTGTGCTCGTGTATATTTTTATGAAACCAGACATGGGGATTTTACTCAAACCAAGTAATGATTAGTTTTTATTTAAAATGAAACTCTAAATAAATGGAAAGAGGAGGACGGAGTCAATGTTTTCTATTATATATGTTTCTGTTGTCTATTTCAACACCTCAAAAATGTTGGATGAAGTGAAATTTAGCCAAATTATTACACCACCCAAAAGAAGACTCTTTAAGAAAGAACCTCAGGTGTGGAAGTGTGGCTTTGGGGGTTAGGACTTAATGTGCATACTCAGCAAATTCACCATCTCTTAGATAACTTTCTCCCAGAAAAAATAGTCACTGCCCAAAAGCAAAAAATTTTCCCCAAAAGATGTGTTTTTTATTTTTTTCTCAAGAAGGTATGCTCCCTCCACATTACCTATTATTTCAAAATAATTATCTGAGTTAGTGGCTTAAAGGGCACTAGGGATTTTATCTCTTCAAATACAATGAGTCATGTGTTGTAAAGATTATTTATAATAGGCCAGTTTAGCTGGATCAAACCTCTCAGTCCTTCTAATCCTCCTTCCAAAATCAAAGGTTTATCTTTCAGAAACTGTTCCTCTAATAACTATAAGTTAGGCTGGAACTTCAATCTATCCATTGGCTTATAAGCAAAACAGTTTATCTGAGTCTTAGGAATTTTCATTGCACTGTTTCTTTGGGTTCTGTTTTATTGGTTACTTCTTAAAAATCCTTAGAATTCATCCTTTCATCTCCTTTCCCAATGTGCCTGGCTTGCTTCAGACACCCCACCTGGCTTATAATGATGGCTTTTAATATCTTGTTATCTCTAGCCATCCTGTATTTAATATCCAAAGTGATCTAGCATCTTCTATGTAGGCTAGTCCTTCCTTAAAATCATCTCAAAAACCAAATTCCCAATCTCCAAGCAAAGATTTTCAATAGGTTTCATATTCCAACACACCTAAGGGAAAACATGTACTCTTGCTAATAACAATCACACATTTTCAGTGAAAATGATCAAAAAGATGTGTCCCAAGGCAGAGCAAGTGGGGTTGGAAATGCTCCACCTCATCTCAGGAATTCAGAACAAGATCCCTATTACTCCAGCCCACACTCTTCCCTGTAGCCCCATCCCCTCAACAAGGGGTAAATACTAGTACACACTCACACAAGGAATTCCCTGGCAAGAGGCAGGCCTTCCATACCTCTGGGTCCCAGTTTGTGGAGGGCATTCTGTTCCATGGAATAGTAATGTGGACAGAGTCTGCATGTTGTCCTGGGCCAGTGCTCATTCTCACAGCCCTCCTCTCCAGCCCTCCCACAGATCAATAAATTTCAGGCTCTAGGGGTGGGCTTGCTGCTATACTGAAGGTTTTCAGGAAAACTGATGGGTTAGAGCAGCGGTTCTCAACCTGTGGGTTGCGACCCCTTTGGGGGTCGAACAACCATTTCACAGGGGTCACCTAAGACCATCGGAAAACACATATTGAATAAATAATTACAGTAGAGGCCTGGTGCACAAAAATTTGTGCACTGGCGGGGCGGGGAGGGTAGTGGGGTGTCCCTCAGCCCCACTTGTGCCCTCTCACAGTCTGGGACCCCTTGGGAGGTCCACTCCCCAGGTGGCAGATGGCAGGCCCGATCCCTCGGTGCCTGCCCTGCCTCCCTGGGTCACGCACACGGCAGGGCCGATCCGGGGGTTGGGGCACCACCCCTGGTCGGGTCGCACGCGGGATGCCTGGGTGGGCTAGCTGATCGCTGCTGCCACGCCTGGCCGCCCCGGGTCAGGTCGCACATGGGATGCCCGAATGGAGTCCGGGAAGGCTGGCTGATCGCTGCTGCATCACCCAGCTGCTCCGGGTCGGGTCGCACACGAACGCCCGCCGCCCCGGGTCACAGATAGCAGGCCCAGATGGTGGCGGGGCAGGCGAGATGGCACTGTCCCGCCCTGCCTGCAGTATGCAAATTAGCCGCCATCTTTATTGGCGGTTAATTTACATATCGTGCTGATTAGCCAATGGGAGGCGTAGCGAAGGTACAGTCAATTACCATGTTTGTCTATTATTAGATAGGATATTGTTTTTGTGATTAATCACTATGCTTTAATTATGTTCAATGTGTAACAATGAAAATACATCCTGCATATCAGATATTTACATTACGATTCATAACAGTAGCAAAATTACAGTTATGAAGTAGCAACGAAAATAATTTTATGGTTGGGGTCACCACAACATGAGGAACTGTATTAAAGGGTCGCGGCATTAGGAAGGTTGAGAACCACTGGGTTAGAGGCTGGGACTCTCCCATAGAGACTACTTTAAGATCAACAGAATAATTCAGGGCAGGGTTGTGTAATTTCTTTTGGGATCTGGAAAGGGTGTAGGTGGAGCTGAGGGGGACTGGGAAAGGACACATAGACTGTATTTGGAGATTGTTTCATTTACACCAACTTGCCATTTAAATAAGGGATTTAGCCCTGGCCAGTGTAGTTTAGTTGGTTGGTTATGCTTCGTCCCATGCATCATCACCTGTCCGATGCCCAGGGCTGCCGGCTTGATCCCCAGTAGTTCTCATTGATGTTTCTCTCTCCTTCTTTCTCAAATCCATAAAAACATATTTTTTTAAAAGATAAGGAAATTAAAACTAAGATAAAATATTAAAAGAGAAAATAAAAGTAAGACAAATATAGTGAAAAATGAATAAGATAAAAAATGTTTATACATAAAATAATATACATATAAGTCTAGATATGAGATAATGCCAAGCAATCTATACCCTGACTTAAGTAGCTTAAAGTTACTGATAACTGCTCTGGGGAATAGCAGTTACCAGGCTGGATGGATATTTGCAGGGAGAGGTTGTTTAATCTGGTGTGGGGCTGCTCTCAGTGAGAATACCTAAGTAGTTTCAAAAGAGGGAGGGCCTGTGGCCATCCCCTCCCACCTCCTTCCTGGCACAGCCTGAGGGAGCTGATGGGCCCTGGTCTACACTGTGGCTGCTCCTGGAAGCAGCGGAGGGATTCCTGGGCCTCCTAGACCAGACTGAGAAACTCAACTACTTGTATTATCACCTGTTCGATGCCCAAGGTTAGGCCCTGCAGGCTCCTGGCAGTACTCCTGTCACCACTGCCCGTGAGCGTCAGGCCCACCTGAGAGCCGAGAAATGGAGCTTTACTTCCCTCCACCCCACCAAGCCTAGGGAGAGTGGGATGTGGCCTTCCAGGTCTCCTTGGTTTTGTGCATGCCTGTGAGTCAACCTTCTCACTGCAAGTCCCATTATGTCTGATTTTTTAAAAAGATCTGTACTTAGTTCCACTTTTGGAACTAGAAAATTAATCTTTAATCAGACTAAAAATAAAGGTGCAGGATCTGGTGCTACTAACAGCAGTCATAAGGAGGACACATTTCACATTGAACTGGATGAACCAGACCAAAAGGTAAAAATATAAATTATATACATACATATATATATATATACATATATATATTAAATTATATATATATATATATATACTAAAGGCCCGATGTATATATAAATTTTATATATATATATATATATATATATATATATATATATATATATATTAGAGGCCCGATGCACAAGATCCGTGCAAGGGCCTCGGCCCCCGCTGCCGTGGTGGCCGGGGGCCTCTGCCGCCTCTGCCTCTGCCGCAGCCCCATTTAGACCTTTCTGGTTCGCATCTCCGGGAAAGTTGTTGGGGAATTTGGAAGAAACTGGAACTCGAATATTTTCCTTCTCCGTAGGCATGTTCTGTTCCTCATCAAACTTTCACCCACCATGTTGAACATCCACTGATGCTTTAACCCAGATCCATTTTTTGCTATGGTGGGTGTCAAATGGTGAGCCTGACTTCTCCATAGCATTCCTGGAAAATGAAAGGTTCTAAGAGAAAGAAAAGGGTGATCCAATAATATTACACACAGTCAACTTGCCATTAAAACAAAAAAGACAATAGGTGTCTAGAAATAGGGTATGTATAGGTTCTTCAAAACAACAACAACAAAACACAACTAAATAAAATCCAAAACCTGACCACATTCTGAACTGCTTTCAGACTCCCACCCTTTGGCAGTTCCTAGGCTCACCGTGCCATCTCGTGTACCCCTGCACCCGCGCCCCCCCCCCCCCACCCTCTTGCATCCAGAAGCAACTCTAAAGCCCTGACACAGCCTCATGGTTTAAGGATCATTAGACAATCATTAGCGAGGAGGGATTGCTGGTTTAAATTAGAATGACACTGATGGACCTATAATTAGTAGAAATGAAAATTGTTAATTAAAACTAGCTTATTTCCCCCTGGTGTGATCTCTATTTACCATTTGGCTTTAATAAAATCAAACCATCTGATAGAATTTGTCAACCCCAAACAAGCATTCAAAAAATAAGGAAAAAAATTTAAAAGCCTCACTTTCTAAAGCTGACAAATTATCTCCGTCAAAGCTCATGTTTAAATTAGATTGTTGTGTGTTAATTTTTTAAAAACTTATTACAACTTTTCCCACACATAAGTGTAAATCACAATGAATTGTGGAGGATGTCCTGCACGGATACATGGTATCTTTATAAGAGGAATGACACGGGCTGACGCACAGAGCCTGGTTTGGAACCACAGCAGTGAGCTCCTCATATGTGCTGCATACTCGTGGCTGTGCCTCCATAGAGACATCAGTGTGGCTCATGTCCTTGCAACCAATAGACAGAAGAGCACCTGCCATAGGACCAAGAGAGGGACAAGCCCATTGCACGCAGACCAGATTCTGAGACAACCTAGGATTGACTCGCTGTCTTGATGGAGAAGCAAATTAATTGATTTACATAATTAGACGCCCAGGGTTGGAGTATACTACAGATGTTGACTTAACCAAGTGGTTCCAGCTCCATGTCTCATAATTTCCTTGGCTTTCTCCAAGTCCATGTATTTGGTCATCCAGCTGGGAGCCAGATGACCTCAGCATTTCCCGGGCTCGTATCGATTCACAGGGGCTTCAGGAGGCCCTCTCAAGAAGAGGGAATGAGGTCCTTAGTCTCAGCAAACACCTCATCACATCTCATTAAGTCATGCCTGTTCCCAAGCTAAAGTTTATCATGGGGGATGGATTGTTCTTAGACCAATTGGGTCCATCCCAGTGGATGAAGTCAGCTTTCCCCAAGGAAACGTGGTATGAGATGTAGTGAAACCAAAAGCCTTTCTCTTAATAATAAAAATGCTGCTCAGAGAATAGGCCGCGTAACATGAAGACATTCTGAGGTCAAATAGACATTGTGTTCTCTGGAATAAGCGCATGGACATCTCTGCCCTGGGATTTGGGCTGAGAAAGGTGACTGGAATGTTGGACCAACTCAGAAACTTATTAAATTGACCCAAGCTCCTTTGGCTCAGTGGACTCGGAAGGCATGGCTTTGTTTGATTGCTTTTCAGAAACTCTTGGCACTTATTTAGTTATAGAATAAGTGGGACTTGGCTTTGGCCTGCCTTCGATAATTCTTCCCAAAGAATTTTTCAGTTCTTTTTCCCAAACAACAAAAGCTCATTTCCTAAGAAGTTCTCATTTTATCTCCTCTATTGTTAGCTGCCTAAAAGCTCAGGTTTCTGGGGAGCAAAGCCCCATATGTTCCAGAGCTTCTCATTTCATGTTCCAGTGCTCTTTGTGCCATACTTATAAGGAGACGTAATCTAATTATTTTATCTGGGGTAAGATGCGAATTACTTCATAAAGGTAACGATTCCCTGATTTTGATAAGCCTCAAATATTACAGTGGATTTTTACATGTGCTTTTTCACTTTATGCCATTTTAAGGCTGAGAAAAAGGAAGCTCAGACAGGTTGAGCACTTTGCCCCAGATTAGTCTGGAAATGTCAGAGCGAGACTGGCACCCAGGGATTTGTGTTCAGTCCTCTTCTCATGATGTCACCATTGCCCCCTAATGCTTCATCTCAAAATAAATGACAAAGCCTGCATTCTGAATAAGGCCGATCCACTTTGACTCACAGAATGGGAACTGTTTCTAACCTCTGAATTAGGCTCAAACCCATTATCTTCTCCCTAATTCTTTCTGTTTCTTCTTTCTTTTGGATCATGTTATTTTCTCTGGCATTTTCGTGACTACTCCTGCTTTTCATCTCATCTCCATTGGAGTAAAAGCATCTCATCAAATAGAGTAGTAGGCTTAATTTAGGAAATTTCAGCCTGGGATGCACATCTAGTTTGAGAAGCCCTCATAGAAAATTAAACAAGTTCAGAAAAATCTATTTTGACAGAAAAGCCTTTTCTTTATCCAACTCCTTTCTCTGAAACTCCTTTTGTAATGGAACTTAACATACACAAAGATTCTTGCATAAATGCTTATTTTGATTGTTTGTTTCCAAAACAAAAGGCAGGATGCAGTGATACATGGCTCTTCAGCAATATACATTAATACAATTTGTGGTAATATTAACCTTGATAGCTTGGCATATTTCAAAACAATTTTCTGCTAAAAATTAGTTGGCATGTTTGCATCAAGTGCAATTCTTGGGTTTAACTCAAGACTTTCAAGATCAAAATGTCTGGGAGAGCCATAGCTGGTTTGGCTCAGTGGGTAGAGAGAGCATCAGCCTGCGGACTTAAGGGTCCCGGGTTTGATTCCAGTCAAGGGCACATGCCTGGGTTGTGGGCTCAATCCCCAGTAAGGGGGTGTGCTGAAAACAGCCAATCAATGATTCTCTCTCATCATTGATGTTTCTATCTCTCCTTCTCCCTTCCTCTCTGAAATCAATAAAAATATATTAAAAAATAAAAATAGCCATCATATTGAGTATGAAGTTGTATATCATTACTGTTTTGATTTCCATTTTCCAAAATCTATAGTGACTAATGATTTTTGTTAAGAATATTTTCATGTGTTATTGGCTATCATAAGCCTTCTTTGAAGAAAGGTCTATTCAAATCGTTAGCCCATTGTCACTTGTCTTTTTGTTATTGAGCTGTAAGTGTTCTTTATATATTCTTTACTAATTTTTTTTTTTTTAAAGAAAGGAAGGGAGAGGGATAGAGAGTTAGAAACATCGATGAGAGAGAAACATTGACCAGCTGCCTCCTGCACACTCCCCACTGGGGATGTGCCCGCAACCAAGGTACATGCCCTTGACTGGAATCGAACCTGGGACCCTTCAGTCCGCAGGCTGACACCCTATCCCCTGAGCCACACCGGTTAGGGCTCTTTATATATTCTTGATACAAGTCCCTTATCAGATAAGTGATTAGCATTTTTTCCCAAATTCTGCAGGCTGTCTTTTCATTTTTGTGGTAGCCTTTGAAACACAATTTTTTTTTTTAATTTTGATGAACTTATCTATTTTTTTAACTTCTTTAACTTATCTATTTTTCCCCCTTTGGTTTCTTATACTTTTAATATCATATCTAAGAAACCATTACCTAAATGAAGGCCATGAAGCACTGTAACTATATAAAAGTCATTCTAAGACTTTTGTAATTGTAGCTCTTATATTGAGGTATTTGACCATTTTGAATTAATTTCTGTATATGGTATAAAATAGGAGACTGTTTCATTCTTTTGCATCAGATATCCAGGTGTTCTGGCACTATTTGTTGAAAAGATTTTTCTTTTTCCTTTGATGGTCTTTGCATCCTTGTCAGAGATCAGTTAACCTTTACTGTGACGGTTTATTTCTGGTCTCTCAATTCTATTCCATATCTACCTTTATCCCAGTACCACCCTGTCTTTACTACTGGAGTTTGTAAAAACTTTTGGAACCAGAAAATAAGAGTTCTCCAATTTTTTAAAATATATTTTTGCTCTATTCTAGGCTCCCTGAATTTAAGTATGAATTTTAGGATCATCTTATTAATTCATTCAAAGACAGGAGCCATAATTTTGATTGTGTTGAATCTGTAGATCAATTTGGGAAATATTGCTGTCTTACCAATATTAAGTCTTCTGAACCACTTATTTAGATATTCTTTAATTACTTTTACCAATGTTTTATACTCTTCAGTGTATGCGTTTTACACTTCTTTCATTAAATTTATTCCAAAGTATTTTATTTTTTATGCTATTAGAAATGGAACCTTTTTGCTTCACTTCATTCCTGCATTGTTCATTGAATCCATTGAATTTTAATGTTAAACACTATATTTTTATTTCCTGGAAGTCCTGTTTGTATCTTTTTTCATATTGAACTAGTCATGCATTCTTTAATATTCTTTTAACATAAAAAAAAATCTGATCCAGAACCATCAGATACAGAACTTATTTTTTCTATTATTATTTCAATATCCAAAGTCTCCACAGGTATGTTTTTCTCACTTGTTCCCTTTCATGCCTCTCTTGTGGAGATGTCTTTCCTCCTTTGCTTGCTTCCTTGGAATTGTAGAAAGGATGTAAGGCTTAGTTTGAAGGTGATCAGAAGGCATGTGGGTTTGCTTCTGCCAGATCCTTGCAGAGACTGCCAATCCATGATCCCTTGGAACTAAATTCTCAGGTGGAGTTTCACCACACAGGAAGTATGTATTTATGTTCCTAAAATACCTGAATGTTAGGAATCTTCTGGGAAACCTGTATTTCTTTTACCACTTAGAGCCAAATTTGAGATGTTTGCTAACTCTCTTGGGGTGGCACTAATCTATGTATATAAAAGGCTAATATGCAAAGTGTCCCCTCGGGAGTTCAAACATGAGACCGGGAGTTCAACCGCTTGCTATGATGTGCACTGACCACCAGGGGGCAGCACAGAACATGGCGGTGACCAGCGGTGGTGGTGGGCTGCTGAGGGAGCAAGGGAAGGAGGAGGTGGGGAGGCAGGGAGGTGGAGAACTTAATTGGCCCTGATCACTGGCCAGGCCTAGGGACCCTACCCATGCACAAATTTCGTGCACCAGGCCTCTAGTTTTCTATATCACCCTATTGCTGAATTTATCATCCTTTGTAAGTTCCAGCTTTATGTGGGGTTCAACTCTTCAAATCCCCACTCTGCTCAAGAGTCAGATTTTGTATGTAACTCTTTAAATCCAAAGTTTGTGGCCTCCCGGGATTGGCAAATACCATAGACAAACACAACTACAGCACTTATGTGCTACTCTATATTTGTACGTTATTATCATTTTTGCCTTTATAATTTGTGCTTTTCTGCCACCTCAACCATGCATTATAAAGTACTTAAGACACAATTATACTGCATTTTTCCTTTCTCTTGAACGTGTAATCTAAAATGTTGCCTGCAGTGGAACCTAATTAATGTCTTTTTAATTTCACTCCAATGGAAGTTAGAAGGTGTGGAATTTGATTCTGGTTCTAGCAGCACGACCTTTGGCAACTCTTTGATTCTCTCTCTGTGCCTAGTAACTCCATCTGTGAAAAATGAGGAGATTGGACTAAATTATCTTTATGGACCCTTTCAGCTGTAAATGTTCATGACTCTTAGATGCAATAATTCCTAACTGAGCAGGAACTTTGATGGTTATTAATCACATTCAGGGAGTTGTTTTATATTGTCAGGTTGAGATATTTCTACTGAAAAGTATAGCTTTCCTCTGACTGAAGTGGCTCATTTATTTTCTCTCAGATAGTGGGAGTTCTTCTTATTTTGTGACCTGTATACCTGATTGATGGCTATTATTATTCCACTTCAGAATGCTATAAGAGTAACACAAAATATCCCAAAGTAAAAGTTTTTTCTTCACATAGATTTTAATAGCCTCCCCCCAAAGTAAAATAACAATGTTGCATCCTTGAAAGATATTCCGTAACTACTACTAATGTCTTTTCTGTTTTAAGATATAGTTTGGATTTCTTTTATTTTTGTTTTAATTTAATTTAATACTATTCTTCCCCACACCATTTATCGCCTCCAAGCTCTCTTCCATCTCCACCTCTCCCCTGTCATCACCACACTGCTGTCCATGAGCTTGAATTTCTTTTGGTCATAAAAATTCTCCTAAAATTTCTGATGACATTCAGAGATAACTATATTTTTAGCAGATTCAACACTTCTAAAGCCCTTCAAAAAACAAACCATAAATTGGCAGCTGGCTTTGCAAAGAAAAAATCCTCTTGAAGCAAATGCTCTGTTCACTGCTGAGAATCATGAATCACAGGGAACAACATACCCCCAAAGTGTGTTTTCCTTCTGCGATTTAAAGTTGCAGGAGTGCCCTAGGCAGTTTGGCTCAATGGATAGAGTGGTGGCCCTCTGGACTGAAAGGTCCTGGGTTCGATTCTGGTCAAGGTCATGTACCTCGGTTGCAGGCGATAGTGGGAGGCAGCCAATAGATGTGTCTCTCTCTCATGGATGTTTCTCACTCTCCCTGTCTTTTCCCATCCCTTCCACTTGCTCTAAAAATCAATGGAAAACTATCCTTGGGTGAGGATTAACAAAAAAAGAAAAAAAAAAGTTGCAGGAGTGAATCTGTGGCCTTGGAGTAATTAAATGCACGGAGACAGTACAAAAATACATTATTCAGTTCCTTGCTACTGAATGTGATTTAATTTGTCTTTTGTTCCATTGTCCTCAGCTCTTGGCACTTAAGTTGAGGCAGATGTATGAGTATTTCATAATTGATAAGTGTTCCTCTGTCACAATGGAAGGAACCTAATTTTGAGGGGGAGGGCTGGAGGATGGGAGGCTTGTTCTCTGTCCACATAGCCTTCCCTACCACACCTCTGCTTCCCACAAGCCTATGACTCCATCAACTTTTAAAGCAAATTGGAATCTGTTCCCCTTAACTATTCTCACGTTGCTGAAATCAAAAGCCACTTAATGAGTGTGCTTTTAGGATATATACTATTAGGATAAAAGCATCTAATGTAAACAGTCTAACATGACGGTCTAAGAGTATGTGGGTTCAGTTATGGTCAATGCCTAAAGGACATCCTGGACCACGTCTCTGACTCTGTCGTATGTTTGTAAGATTGTCACCCATTATAAAGCCTTAAAAGGCACACTTTGCCATGTTCAGTGTGGTAATGTGTCCTTGAAAAAAGTGAACGTTTGAAAGTTCTTTTCTCCACAGTGGTTATTCTAAACAGATGTGAGGGACTCTGGAAGGAAAGTGATTTATCTTCTCCCATGCCTGCAACATGCCCACACCCAGCACTCCAGGCACTGAGGACCCCATACCCCAGCTCACTGAGCTACTCAAGAGCTGGCACAACCTTCAAAGTGTGAGAATGAGATACAGGTGGCTCTGACTTTCAGAATGTTGATGTGTTCTTGTTCCTACACCACATGGTAGCTTAGCAGTGATGGCGAACCTATGACACGCATGTCAGAGGTGACACGTGAACTCATTTTTTTGGTTGATTTTTCTTTGTTAAATGGCATTTAAATATATAAAATAAATATCAAAAATATAAGTCTTTGTTTTACTATGGTTGCAAATATCAAAAAATTTCTATATGTGACATGGCACCAGAGTTAAGTTAAGGTTTTTCAAAATGCTGACACGCCGAGCTCAAAGGGTTCGCCATCACTGGCTTAGGGGAAGCCCATGGGCATTTCCTAAATGCCATCCCTCTTTGCCCAGATTTAGGAAAAGGATATAGGTCCTGCTGCGTGTTTTCCAGGATGCTTTAGTGATGCAGAAACCAGAAAAAGAAGTATTTCCAGAGAAGGGAGTGTTTCACTGCATTGAGTGATACCAAAGAACAGACGAGCCTTGGGATTTGAAATCTGAAAGTTATCAGTGACCTTTCAAGAGGGTAGAGAGGAAAGAGCTTTGACTGGGAGGGACTAAGGAGAAATGAGGAAACGGAGACTGCGGATAAAGATAATTGGTCATGTACCTAGAGAGGGTCATAGAGGTTCTTAAGAAGAGAAATACCAGAGAAGTTTGTGTGCAGCTGAGAATAATCCAGTGGTGATGGAGAAACTGATACAGGGGGAATTGGAGGAACAGAGTCATGAAGAAAGTGGAGAAGAGGTGTTACCGGAAAGGGGACATGGTCCAGAGCGGATCTGCCTAGGGCTGGCCGGTAGTGTGTAGATTTCTGACTTCATGCAGGAAAGATTTCACAATAGGAGTCCAGATCATTTTTAGAAGACGTTTATTAAAGCTGGCGACAGTGAAACAAGGAAGGGCCTAGGATAGAAGGAGCAACAGCAGAGAGACTAGGCAAGGGGAAATGAGCCTAGGCTGGACTGCTTTGGTTCACTAAGAAGTCAGAGGAAAGGGAGCCTTGGGGACAGATTTAGGGGGTTAGTCTCATAAGCTGCCACTGCCCATTGCTGCCTGGTTACAAGTGTCAAAGGAGATGTGCCTACGGGGGAAGAAGAGGGAGAGAAGAGGAAAGGAAAGGCTTGGGAATGCTCCAGACTTTCTTTTGGAAGGTTTTTAAGGCTGGGAATTTAAAGGCTAGGACCCAGGGAAGGATCTTAATAGAATAGTCATCAGTTTTATGCTGATGTGACAAAATGAGATTCATTCCCTTAACTTCATCTGTTTTGGGGTGTGATTGGGAAATGGCACTAATTAGATTTCTGCTATCTATCTCCCTGAGTGGGGTCATTTAAGCTGTCTACCCTCTAGTTGAGGAGAAGTGTGAACCATTTACTCTCTCTTTTTTAAAAAAATATTTTTATTGTTGAAAATATTATAGGAGTCCCTCTTTCTCTCCCCCATTGATCCCTTCTATCCCATTTCTGCCGCCCCCCCCCCCCCCCAGGCCTTCACTGCATTATTGTCTGTTATGCATATCTATATATATAAAAGGCTAAATGTTCATCCGCCCAACTAGTAACTATGATGCACACTGACCACCAGGGAGCAGACACTCAATGCAGGAGCTGCCATGATGCACACTGGCCATTTAAAAATAAATGGCACCATGGACCTGGCGCTGACAAACCAACACTTGGCTTCCCCCAAGTGGGACACAGGCCCTGCCACCACCCCAGAGCAATGCCCCACCAAATCGCAGCCAATGCTGCTGAGACCCCATGGCACAAAATGTGGCCCACAGCCCAGCCCAGCCCAGCCCAGAAACAGTGGCTGTGGGCACCAGGTAATGACGTCACATAGCAATACCCGGCTTCTTCTCCCTAGTGACTAGCATCCTTAGAGTCTCTTCAGCCCAGGAAGCCGGCTTGCTTTATAGCCAGGTGCAAACATTTTACAGTTTAACCAAATGTCTGTGAAGCATTTTCCCATGCCTCATCTCATTTGATCCTCACAGAAGTCCTGGAGTAGGTAGATAGGAGACTCGGTAGAATCCTATTTTCTTTTCATTAGCAAGATGCGAATAGCAATATTAAATATTTCTTCTAATTAATTTCCCTTCAATTTGCATGAATCTGTGCACCGGGACACTAGTATGCATATAAATTCTTTGGTTAATCTCTTCCTGCCCACCCCCCCCCTCCTTTCTCTCTGAGATTCATCAGTGTCCTTAGTTACAGAAGATAGGATTTTTCGATTTACTAGATAGTGTAAACTGCTTAGCCATTTAACTATCTGTCTCAGTTTCCCTATTCCACTTGTCCTAGCTTACTGCCTGTCTCAAGAGGGACTCCATTGCTCTGGGGAAGAGGTGGGTGGAGTTCTGGGCATGAATACTTCTACTGAAATTGAAGGGCAAACAGTCAGGGTTATAAATTTATTGTATGGGATTTGTCAGCTAATTGTATATTTTCACCAGGAATTAAGGGAAACCAAGAGGACACTTACCTTATTGTTGGTACTTGATGTTTATAACAGAAAAATAAGCTTCGACTTAAAAAGGGTGGAGTGAGACAGTATTGAACTGGGAGAATTGAAAATATTAAGTAATATGGTTACTATGATGGCAAATAACTCATTTTCTATATGCAAATGATTGAGGGGAACAAAGAAATGAATTTGAGATAAAATCATAAGGAAGAAAAGGCATAAAACCTTGCAAAGAGTGTCTCCATAATTATTTTAATTAAAGAAGGAGGTTGAGATGCAGAAAGTAAACTAATGGCCAGTGCCAAAAATCAAAAGAAATATCAAAATAAAGTAAAAACTAGAGAAATCACACACAAAAAACAAAGAGTATTAGTGGAGATAAATGGCCTCTGTGTGTACTGTCAGTATTTCTATGGAGCCACTGTGAACAGGAAGTTTTATTGGGCTAAAGAATCCTCTGAACACTCAAAAAGTGATTATAATTACTATCAAAGGCATAAGAAGGAGCTTCAAGTTCAATGAGACCCTCAATTTGGTTGGTTGTTAAGCAGTCTTTTTAAAAAAAAATACATTTTAAATACATTTTTATTAATTTCAGAGAGGAAGGGAGAGGGTGAAAGAGATAGAAACATCAATGATGAGAATCATTGATCAGCTGCCTCCTGCACTCCCCCTGCTGGGGATCAAGCCCACAACCCAGGCATGTGCCCTGACCAGGAATCGAACCATGACCTCCTGGTTCATAGGTCAACATTCAACCACTGATGTTGGCTGGGCAAGCAGTCTTAATAATGTCACAATCTATTGTACTATTTCTTTATAGAAGTCTTATGAAATATTTTAGATTTCTCTCTGACATTATAAAGATATTTGCTTGGTTTTGGCTACCACACTGGAAATCAATGCTCAGAAAAATAATAAACACATGTTATAAATTTGGACATAACTAGAATTTTAAAAATACAGCTCCTGCTTTGAAGATATAAAAAAAAATCCATTAATGAATGCCTTGTGAATCTTTTGAAGTACAAGAGAATAAATATCTTATGAGAAATAAAGTAACAGATCCGGTTGTTGTAGTAAGTTATGTACCCAATATGACATTTTCCTTCTTTAATATTTCAAGGAAAAAACAGTTATTCTAGAAAATAATAATGAAAAATAAATTAAATTGTTGTGTTGTTTGTGAAACCATTTATAATAGAAATAAGTCTTTTACATGTTCTGGGCTTATTTTAAATTTTTCAAAACAGACTATATCATAAATTAATTATATACAAGGATAAATTACACATTTGTATTCTACCCATCTATTTTGTCATCTACTTGACTAGATTCTAATTATGAGTTTTTAGCTGGACAGCCTGCATATGGTAGAACTATTACATTTCAGATATTAAGAAAAGTATTTCTTGCCTGGCCAGTGTGGTTCAGGGGTTGAACATTGACCTATTAACCAGGAGGTCATGGTTCAATTCCCAATCAGGGCACATGCCTGGGTTGTCGGCTCGATTCCCAGTGTGGGGTGTGCAGGAGGTAGCCAATCAATGATTCTCTCTCATCATTGATGTTTCTCTCTCTCTCTCTCTCCCTTCCTCTCTAAAACTCAATAAAAACATATTTGAAAAGGAAAAGTGTTTCTTAAACATTTGGTTTACACACTTAAATTACCATGAGGCATTTGATCTTATTATAATTCATACACCTAATGTAAATATACATAAATCCACTTGATTGTATTGTACATTTATATGTCATGCTTGTAAGTCTAGTACTAAGGTAAGCAGTTACATTTTAATTTTTACAAAAATAAGTATGACCTGCAAATGTTATTTTTCAATCTTTACAATTATATACTAGGTTTTGGATTAAATATTATTTCCTTAAAATGGTGACTGTAAAATATTGAAATTATTTTATACCCATGCCTTTGGAATGCTTTGAAAAATCAGTTTATTTCAGGGGCTTTGGTAATTTTTGATCAAGGATCAAATAGTATGTTAACCTAATGCAGTGAAAAGAACATATAATTTTAGAGCTGTGGGATATGGGGTCAATAATCCTTTGTCATTCATTTAATAAGGTATGTGACTGTAAATGACCCACACCTTCTCTGAGCTCTGGTCTCCACATCTTAGAATGATAAAAATACTTGTTACAAGGCCTATAGTGAATGAGGTGCACAAAAGATAAAGTTCTCAAAGGTGCTTTGTACAGTGAAATACTAACACTACTATTTTAAACAGGAATGTTCCTGACTTGGTCTTCCCCTCCTCCTAGTGTCCCTGAGGTTTTCCACATCTATAATTGAATCTGCTATTTTCACTTTGTTAATATTCTAAGTTTATGCTAAAATGGAGTGCCACCATGCTCGGGAGCCCACACATCAGTCCCTTATTCTTTCCCAGTTTATCTACAGGGCGCAGGCACCGTGCTAGGCAGGGGAGCATGCAGTGTAGCACTCAACTCTAACAATGGAATGACAGAGATAAATTAAAAAAATGTCAGGAAGAGCTAGTAAGAAGGAGAACGACTTTCATTTTATTGGAAGTTCTTTGAGGCTGCTATAATCATTCTGCTATACATCTATAAACACAATAGACATTGAGTTACGAAATAAAATAGTTCAGAGGAACAGGCCAAGAGAGCCAGATAACTTAGATGCCATTAAAACTCCTAATAAGTGTCTTTGAATTCTACTATGTGTCTGTTTTCAAATCATGTACATTACTCCAATAATATATGTTACTCCAATTAATGTACATAACGATACTATTATCCTTCCCAATACTTTGTAGAAATTAGGCAAAATCTTTAAAACAAGCTTGCTAGGCCTAAAAGTGCCCTGTGGATTTTTCTGCCAAGGATGTCTTTACTGATCTTTTCAAGAATATCTACCACTGTTTATCATTTTTTTCATTCATTCCAAAATATTCATTAAACATCTACCATATGCCAAGCAGCATTCCAAGCAATGGGTATGAGCAGTACACACAACAGCCACTACCCCTGTCCCCAGATGTCTGCTCTCATTGAACCTACGTTAAATATTATGTGAGATCATAGTAAGTTCAAGGAAGAAAAATACAATCAGGGAATGGAGCAAGCTGTGTGCAGGAGGAAGAGTTTTTTTTATTTTTATTTTTTTATTTGCTTGTTTGGTACTTTTTGTGTGTGTAAAAGCAAGCAAGAATTTATTGACTTTAGTGAAATAAGGAAAGGCATAAAAGATGTAACAGGAAAACATAGGCTGGGCTGCTTTGGTTCACTGGGAAGTCAGAGAAAAGGGGCCTAGGAGACAGGTGCAGGGGGTTAGCTGCTGCCCATTGCACCCCTGGCTGCAAGTCTCATGGGGTCCGGGGATACTTTCCCGTGGGGGAGGAAGAGCGGGAGGAAGTGGCACAGCACGAGCATGCTCCCTGAAAGGAGAGCACACCTGGTTTGGTGCTGTAATTAGTGTGTCCAGAGAAAGCTCATCTGAGAAAAGACACGAATGAGGTGGTGAGGAGCAGGCCTGCAGATACCGCAGGGAAGAGCATTCCAGGCAGAGGGAGCAGCAAGTGTGCAGGTTCTGAGGGGAGAGTGTGTGCACCTGTCACACCGGAGGATCAGCAAGGAGACCAGTGTCCCTGGACTGAAGTGAGGAAGTGGGAAGGTTGTGGAGCTGCAGATGTGGTAGTACCCTGTAGCCTTACAGACTAAGGCCCTGGCTTCTCCTCTGAGCGGAAATGGAGGGCACTGAGCAGAGGAGTGGATCCCTCTGGCTGCCGTGTGGGAGCACATGGGAAGCGAACAAGGACAGAAGCAAAGGGACCCCCTAAGAGGCTACTGCAGTCAACCTGGCGAGAGATGATGGAAAGATGGTCGTGATTCTGAGATCACTTTAGAGTGTGAAACACTCTGCTTAAGGTATGATCATCATGATCAAAAGAAATGGTCCCCAGAAAGGAGCATAAACATACATTCAGAAATGCCTATCTTCATAAGGTTGGAAGAGAAAGAGAAACCTGTAAACAAATAATCAAACAAACAAAAAAGATAGTTTCAGGGTGATCTGTGTCTCTGTAGACTTCTAAAGCAGGGAGAATGCTAAGAGGTTGTTACATCCTCGTGAGGCAGCAAGGCAAGGATATCTGTTCTCGGCACATGTGTTCAACATTGTACTACATGCCCTACCCAGAGTAGCAACACCAGAAGAAAGAAACAAAAGACATGGTTTGGAAAAGGAGAAGGAAAGCTTTGCTTATTCTGAAATAACATGGTCATTTATGTAAAGATCCTTGGGAACATACAGAAAAAGCCTACTAGAACTAATGAGTTTAGCAAGGTTACAGGATATAAAGTCTGTGTAAAAACAAATCAATTGTATTTCTTTATAATGTCAGTGAATGATTAGAAATTAGAATTTTAAAAACAACATTTACAATAGCAACACAAAATATGGAATACTTAGGAACAAATTTTTACAAAATTTTACAAAAATTTGTAAGACCTGCCCATTGAAAATTACACAGACATTGATAATGAAGATTAAAGAAAATCTAAATAAATGTCCTGATCATGAATTGTTAAAATGTTAAAAATGTCAAAATTGTTAAAATGTCACTTTCCCCACTTTTAATCTATAGATTCAATGCAATTCAGCAAGCTTTATTATTATTACTATTATTATTTTGAAGGAACTAACAAGCTTACTCTAACATTTAAATGGAATTGTAGAAGTTCTAGAATACCCATATCAACTTTGAAAAAAAGAACAAAATTGTGAGATTTATACTATCTGACATCAAGATTGATTATTAAAGCAATAGTAATCAAGACAGTTTGCAATTGGTCTAAATATAGACATATCAATCAATGGAATAGAAAAGGTAGTTTAGAAGTAGACCCACACATACATGACCAATTGATTTCCAACAAAGATGTCATGGCAATTCAATGGGGAAAATACAATATTTTCAATAAATGGTATTGGAAAAAATTGAATATCCATATGTACAAATATAAACGTTGTGGAAGATTATTTGCCTTTGGGTGGTGGACAAAAACATAAGAATAATTACATATAAACTTTGACCTTTACTTCACTATATACAATTACTTTAAAATGAACCATAGATGTAAGTATAAAAGCAACAACCACAAAACTTCTAGAAGAAAACACAGGAGAAAACCTTAGTGACTGAATCTTGCAAAAAGTCTTAAAAAGATACAAGCAGTGTGAACCCTAAAAGAGCAAATAGATAAATGGGACAAAAATTAATAATTTTTGTCTTCCCCATAACAGTGTGAAGGAAATGAAAAGGTAGGGTATTACGGGAATCCAAAATAAGAAGGGCTTCTGTTGTGGCTACTCAGGAGAAGCAGGAAAAAGCAGGAGGGACTCCTGTCCCGAATTTTTGTTCATATATCAAGACTGATAATGTCCCCCCTCACACACATACCCCAATAGCATTTGAAAAAGTTTCTAACTTCAAAAATTAAGGTCTCTTGGAGAGTAACTTGAGAAAACAAGGAGAGGAGTCTGGCTCAGGTTTTCATTATGGTTGAGGGGTGGGGCCATGGGAGAATTCCTTTTTTTTTTGAGTTAAAAGCAAAGTTTTATTGCTGCAAAGCTCCTCGTTGCAGGGAGGGGGCCCAATCGGATGGTCCTTGTGGGAGAATTCTTGCCAGTGGGCAGGGGCTGGTGTGGTTTGAATCCCCTGCTAGATCCAAAGGAAGGAGCATCTGCTCTTTTTTATCAACTTGCCAGGATGTGGAGCACAAGGAAAGGAGGGGTGAGGCTTAAAAGCTGTGGGCAATAAGACATCAAACCTGGAGACTGACTCTCTAGTATAGTCCCCAACTGAGTTTTAGAGCCAAAGGTAATGCCTGAGATAATATGAATATTAAGAAGAAAGGAATATTTATTTATTCATTTCTTATTTATTGTCTGTGTTTGCCTATAAATATAAGTGCCAACCTGGCCTGTGTGGCTCAGTGGTTGACACTAACCTATGAATCAGGAGGTCATGGTTCAATTCCTGATCAGAGCATATGCCCAGGTTGCTGGCTCAATCCCCAGTAGGGGGTGTGCAGGAGGCAGCTGATCAATGATTCTCTCTCATCATCGATGTTTCTATCTCTCTCCCTTTCTTTTCTTCTCTGAAATAAATAAAACTATATATATATATATATTAGAGGCCTGTTGCATGAAAAGATTCCCTTCCCCTGGCTGCTGGCACCAGTTTCCCTCTGGCACCCAGGATCCAGGCCTTCGCTCCAGCCAGAGCTGCCTTCAGTCTTCACTGCTCCGTCTGGAGCTGCCTTCAAGCCTTCGCTGCACTGGCCGGAGCCACCTTCAGTCTTCACTCTGCCGCTTTGCGCCTACATATGCAAATTAATCGCCATATTTGTTGGTGGTTAATTTGCATATCTCGCTGATTAGCCCATGGCAGGTGTAGTGGAGGTACGGTCAATTTCAATGTTTGTCTATTATTAGATAGGATGCCCCAAATTGAAAATATACAGAAAACTATAAAACAGAAATTAAAATTTATTCATAACCTCACCATCCAGAGATAACCTTGGTTAACATTTTTGTGCAGTTCCTTCCTGTCTAGGTTTGTTTGATAATTGGAAAAAACAAATTATCAAAATAATAACAGGATTTTTTTCTACTGTATTCTTCAGTATATTTACCTTTTTCTCAATGAAACCTTGATATACTTGTTATTTTCCAGCTTTTTGTATAGAAAAATTAACACTTCTATTCAGCTTTACTTACCATCTCTGGTGTAGTGAAGTTTTTTTAAACATGGCAGAACTGAAACTGCTATACTTTTATGAAGTTTGCAAATCTATATATATTTTTTTGTGTTAGGGAAGTGTTATTCATCTTGCTGTCAAGAAACTGTTTGAATTCAAACTTGACCTTTCCCTTTCAATCCCTTCAGTACAGCTAAGAATCGCCAAAGGACCAAACAGCTCTAGCCTGCTCCACAAAGAATACAATGTACATTTGGAAATCCACATTCTTTTACCACTTCATCTTTCAGGTACTTAAAGAACTTGTCAAATTCAAAGGGACAAGCACACCTTTTTTATGTTTAAAAAATATCGAGGAGGGTTGACAATGATGCTTTTAAAGACAGAGTGGGTTTTCTTTATTCCTATAACTTGCACCTTTTCAAATGCTTCACTGCTATCATTCAAATTATTTTTCATTGCCAACACTCAGAGGCAAATAGGAAAAAGAATTCTCTGTCAAATTCTACCTATCACCTATTCTTTCTATCATATCTATTTTGCTGCATCCTGTTAGTGATTACCAACCCACATAGTCAATGATGAAATGAAGTCAGCTCTGTCCTAAGGCAAAGGTGATGATCATGGCCTTGGGCTTTGCAAAGAAAAACAGATGTGCAAGGACCTTGACTGGCCTTAGTTCTCAAGGTAGTCCGCAGAACAATCCTCTATGGCTTGTGGAAAGAAGGCTGGCTTTGGATCAGGTTCACATACAGGGTGGGGCAAAGGTAGGTTTACAGTTGTGAGTACAGGAAACACAGAATTTAGTCTTGTATTATTATTTATTAATTATTGTATTATTTTCCATAGGAATAACTGTAAACCTACCTTTGTCCTGCCCTGTAGTTTCACTTCATTGACAGTAGAAACATTTGTGTGAAGCATATCATACCAGTGTGTGCAGATTGATGGGTGGAAATCTAGTTTAGACTGCTTTGTGGAATCATCAAGCAGAGTATTTTCAGATATTTATCCAGAACACAAAGATTAAAACATTTCCCATCTGGCCCTTTACAGTAAAAGTTCAGTGACCCCTGTCTCAGTTGCCCATGTTCACACAGAGAGAATTATTTATGCCAAAATGTATTAAAAATTGGTAGTTAATATGGCATTATGAATTACATGGATTAATTTAAAAGTAAATTATCAGTAGTTAGTGACTCAAGAAATAATGAGGTTATAACCATTGTAAGAAAGTCTAAGAATGGGAGTATTACAGGACAAGGCAATGGAATCACATCTATCCTATCTAATAATAGACAAACATGGTAATTAACCATAACTTCGCTACGCTTCCCATTGGCTAATCAGAGAGATATATACAAATTAACTGCCAACCAAGATGGCGGCCGGCAGCCAGGCAGCTGAAGCGAACAGGAGGCTTGCTTGCTCCAGTGACGGAGGAAGCCAAGGTTCCCTGCCTGCCTCAGCCCAGCTCTGAGCTCCAGATGCAACAATGTTGCAATTATAGAAGCTAAACAAACCCAGAAACCTGCTTTCAGCCACCAGCGGGCTCAGAGCTTAGAGCTGCAGTGATGGCAACAGAGTTTCAATTATAGAAGCTAAACAAACCCAGATACCTGCTTTCAGCCAGCCATGGCCTCAAAGCTGGAGGCGGCTCTCAGCTCCAGTGACAGCTATAGAAGGTAAATAAATCCCAGAATAAAAAAAAAGAAAAAAAAAGAGGCTGGGAGCTTCAGTCACCCACCAGCCTAAAAACGGTCCTCAGCCCCTCACCCAGACTGGCCAGGCACCCCAGTGGGGACCCCCACCCTGAAGGGGGTGTGACCAGCTGCAAACAGCCATCAGCCTGTCATCCAGGCTGGCCAGGCACCTAAGTGGGACCCCCACCCTGATCCGGATCACCCTTCAGGGCAAACCAGCTGGCCCCCACCCATGCACCAGGCCTCTATCCTATATAGTAAAAGGGTAATATGCAAACTGACCCTAACAGCAGAAAGACTGGGAATGACTGGTCACTATGACACACACTGACACCAGGGGGCAGACGCTCAATGCAGGAGCTGCCCTCTGGTGGTCAGTCGCTCTCACAGTGGGGAGCTCTGCTCAGCCACGAGCCAGGCTGATGGCTGCCAGTACAGTGGTGGGGGTGGGAGCCTCTCCTGCCTCCTCAGCAGCGCTAAGGATGTCCGACTGCAGCTTAGGTCTGCTCCCTGCTGGCAAGTGGGCATCCCCCTAGGGCTGCCAGGCTGCCAGAGGGATGTCTGATTGCCATCTTAGGCCCAATCCCCCAGAGAGTGGGCCTAAGCCAGCAGGTGGTCATCCCTGAGGGGTCCCAGACTGCGAGAGGGCACAGGCCGGGCTGAGGGACCCCCTATCCCCGAGTGCACAAATTTTCTGCACTGGGCCTCTAGTATATATATAAAAGCCTAAGAGATTGTTATGACCAAATGACTAGAATGATCAGTCAACCAGTCGCTATGATGTGCACTGACCACCAGGGAGCAGATGCTCAATACAGGAGCTGCCCCCTGGTGGTCAGTTCACTCCCACAGCCAACCTCCTGCCTCCTCTCCCCATGGCCGGCCAGCCCCGTGATAGACCTTTGTTGCCAGCCAGGCCCAGGGACCCCACCTGTGCACAGATTCATGCACCAGGCCTCTAGTGGTATATATATAAAAAAAAATGACTTTAGTAGAAAGCATGTGGCCTGTTGTTTAACTTATTCTTAAGGCCTCATTAGTTCCTACACTGGAACTACATTGTGATAAAAAAAATAAGCATAAATTTTATATGCACAAATAAGTTTCAACTTCATCAATTGATATTAAGTGAATTTGGCTTGTGCTATGTATGCAAAAGCTATAAAAGTCTAGTTTGTCTTTCAAGAAGCTAAATAATAATAACAATAGTAATAATAATAATAATGTTCATCAACATTTATGGAGCTCTTACTATGTGGCAAACACCATTCTAAGCACTTGACCTGATTTATCTAATTCAATTCTCCACCATCATCTCATTTTAAAGAGAAAACCCAACAGCTTTGAGAGGGTCAATAACTTGCCCAAGGCAATGCAATGTAGAGATTCAGAATCAGGACAATAAACTAGGCAGTGTAACTGAAAGAACAGATACTTAACCATTTTTAAATAAGATTTTTTTTATTGATTTTTAGAGAGAGAGGAAGGGAGAGGGAGAAAGAGAGGGAAACATCATTCAGCTGCCTCCTGCAAGCCACCCCGCTGGGGATCAAGCCCACAAGCCAGGCATGTGCCCTGACTGGAGATCAAACCAGCAACCCTTAAGTGTACAGGACAACACCCAACTAACTGAGCCACACCAGCCAGGGTGAAATACTTAACCATTTTGTACACCACCTCTCCAAAGATTCTGCCCTCTGTGGCAGGTGGTCTGATGAAGTATCAATAATAAAATGCTGTGGAAAGGGGAGGGTTCCAGAGAGCAGACCCTGGAATGACAAGATTTGGTGGTGGCAGTGGAATATACATTTCAGTCATCTCAAGTAATTCTCAGTGGCAGATGCTGAAGATCTTTGGCCCTCAGGCTTCTCTGTACCTAGTCCCGAACAAATCTTGGTCAAGTTGGAGGATAAATCAGGAGCATAGAAGCTTCCATTTCTTCCTGAATTCTATTCTAAGCCCATATTAGAGATGCCAAGCTGAAGTTTCCTCTGCCCTTCCCCAGTTCTCATGTGTACCTTCCATTTGGAATGGGGCCCTGCATTCCTAGCTCCTTGTTTTGTGTTCCCTCCATCACACATTCTAACTGCTGGCTGCAACTCCATGCTGTGCACCTGCCATGTTTTTACCTACCCACCCTCCCAGTGAGGAACAACAGGTTGCCTCCGAGGCCCTATCACGACAAATAACATTGCAATGAACATCCTTACAGACCTCTGTGAGAGTGTTTAGGGTATCTACACTGGAGTGGAATTGCTGAATCTTTGAACCAGTCTGTACTACATCCCCCAGCAATGCATGAAGTATTTTATATACCAATGTGAACATATCTAATAACAAAAGATTGTATAGGCGTTATATTTGGCAAGGTAATGCTTGGCATTCCCAGCTTATTCTTCACATTGTCATCAGTGTCTAAAACCTCAAGTCAGATAGCTCATCACTGTAGGTCCTACAGGCTGAAGGCCCAGCTGCTCAGCATGAAACTGACCAGGCACTTCCAGCTCTTCATTCTATGACTAGTCAGTCGAGCATCTACTTATGGGGTAACTGCCAGTGTTTAGACCTCTGTGCTTCCTGCTGTGTGAAAGGGCCTCCAGGACAAGGAGTGAGTGTCCTTCATGTCCAGAGGCCCTTTCCCAGTGCCTGGCGTAGGGGCACCAAGTACAGGGTTATTGACTTGAATAAACAGGAAACAGAGGACAAAGAACCAATTTAAGAGGGAGGATGACTCTATTTGGGGCGGATGGATTTAAATGATCAATTTAATTGGTAGTGAGGCATTCATGTACTTTGTCCTTCAAGAAATCTTTTAGCCATGGACACTGACAATAGGGTGGTGAAGGCCTGGGGTGGGGGCA
Organism: Myotis nattereri; assembly: GCF_964212035.1. Taxonomy (NCBI): domain Eukaryota; kingdom Metazoa; phylum Chordata; class Mammalia; order Chiroptera; family Vespertilionidae; genus Myotis; species Myotis nattereri. The sequence goes on along the minus strand of NC_138081.1, from coordinate 68,276,612 downwards.
GGATAGAAGGGGTCAATGGGGGAAAAAGGGGGACATGTGTAATACTTTCAACAATAACGGTTTAATTAAAAAATCTTTTAGAACTTTGGGCTTAAAGAAAAAGAGAGAAATTAGCTGCAGCTGTAGTTTTTGTGTCATGATAAGGGAACTACATGGGGAAGGAGAACAATATGGAAAAGGCTTGTGGAAACAGGCTTGTTTAGCAATCAGAGAAGGGTGATCATCCACCAAGCTGGGCCCAGAGGATGAGGCTCAGTGAGAAAGGTTTAGCAGCAGGAAGGAAATCAGTGTGGTGTGACCAGGGCATGAGAGGTTTGGATGGCAGAAGGGACCAGTAGGGTCAGAGTGAGACTAAGCATGGGGTGCTGGGTCTGAAAATTTATATTTTAACTAGAGGCCCAACACTGCTCATAGCTCGTGCCCCGCCCTCCACCACTCGTAGCTCTCAGCAGCTAGTAGCTCACGCCCCGCCCGCTGTAAGAGCCACTGCTCATTTGGTCGTGATGGAGTTATGGCATCAAGGCCACAGGCCTTTTATTAATAGAGATGGTCTTTGAGAGAACCCAATAATTTGTGTTAATATTAAGAAATAAATGGCCTTTTCCCCCTATATATCTATAGAGGATATTTTTAACTTCCTTTTGTCTTAACTTGATTGTAGGACACTTGAAATATCTCCACGAAAGGGAAATTCACAATGTAATATACTATTAGAGGAAAATATTGAATTTTATTAAAGGAAGTAATGTTAAAATATTTTGCTTATAGATTACTCTGGACTGTGTAAGGCACTTTATTTTTTAACCATTAGGGAATTCCCTTGGTTCATGATATCACATAAAAGTGCATTTGAACGTGTTGGAGCTCTGTATTTTAAAGAAAGGTGCAACCTTACTACCACATACTAACATTGATATGATTTGTGTCTGAGAAATCCACCCTTACCTAGAAATTTCAAAAGGAACTAAAGATCTATGGACATAAGTTTTGTAAGGTCACAGAATTTATCATTGTAGTCTTATTTATCATCTAGTATTTTCTTCAGAGAGTTTCCATTTTAATGGACACCTTAAGATTTTTTTGTCAAAAAATTTAAACATGTTCACCATTAATCTCATAGAATTTTGTGGAAAACATAGTCTTTTCAAAGATCTTAAATTTAGACCTTTTTGAAACAGTCTACTTTATAGCCTTTCTATTTTATAAATATTTAATGGTGATCTTTCTAAGTTATATCTGCCTTCCTTCTACCAATCCAAAGCACAATATTTCAGAATTTTCTGGAAAGAAAAAAAATTGCCATAAACTATTTTCCATTATTTCTAGGTATAGAATTAATGCTATAAAATTTAAAGAAACTCTTCCTTCCATGTAGCTTTTGTACTCATTTATTTTATTTCCTTTGAACTTGAAATTTATATCCCCCTGTGCTCTCGCTGACTTGTAAATCACACCTCCCTATCTACACCACTGGTCTCAGACCATGGAAAAAGATTTTGGAGTCCTGTGATTTCTTTTCCTGCAGCATTTTCAAGGTGGTAGGTTATAGTAAGACGATTTCAATTAGAATATAAATTGGTTTATCTGGAATTCTATCAAATACAGTCGTCCTTTCCTCACCTCCCTATTATCAAGCCTGGTACTTCTTTCACTAGTACAGTCATTGAGGCTCCTAATTATAACCCCAAGCTACCACGTTGTCTTCTGAATCAAGAAGGTTGCCAGTATGGTTTTAGTAGGTATTTTATTTATAATAATCCCTTAAAAATGTGTAATTCTATAAAAAGAAGTTTTTATTAGATTATTTGATTAACTAGATCAATTCTTTCTGTGGATAACAGAAAGGCCGTCAAACTTCTAAGTTTGTTTGATTGTTTCAGTTTCTCATTTCTTATATGTCAATCCTCTCTTGCATCTTACTCTGGCTTTTTTTTCTGAGTCAAAATTTAGTTAAAGTAAAACCCTTAGCCAACTCTGCACCTGTACCTGAGCATCTCAATGCTACTGACGGAGAACAACCCTGCTGACATCTTATTAAATTTATGGCCATAAGCCTCCAATGTGACCTCGGGATTCCTGGCATCCCTGATCTATTTCTCTAGTCAATTCAGTCTCCCACTCTCTAGGGTGATTGTTTCTGCACCATCTCATATCTCCCTTGCTCTCTCCTCTTTCTGATTGATGACCCCCCTCCCCCTTTGGTTATCAATCAGAATAGAACTTCCACATCCTCCCATCACCACATCCACAAATCTACTTGTGTCTGGACCCACAGACTCACCACTTACAAATCAAATTAACCCACTGGGCTTCTAACCAAGACCAGACCCTTTACTCATACCTGGATTCCATCCCCTCAGGCCACCCAAGGACTCTGCTCCTTAACACCTGTTGCTCACTCTTCCTGGATCATTCTTCTCTATAGCCCCACATACAGTAATTTCTCCCATCATTAAAAAACACCCTCCCTTTTACCACTTATCCATCTCTAGCCCATGCCCCATTTTTCTCATTCCTTAGAGTTACACTCCTTAAAGCAATTTCTTGAATTGTCACCTCCAATTTCTCCCCTCATTCTCTCCTGAGCCCACCACAGCTCACACTGCTCCTGAAGAGCCAGAAACTGACCTCCCTGCTGCCCAGTCCAAAGTGAGTTTCAGTCCTCGTCTCTCTGGATCTGCTCATTCCCTTCCTAAAACAGCTTTATCCTCAGCTCCCGGGTCCCTACTCACTGGCTGCTCCTCCTCATTTCCTCCTGTGGCTGCTCAGAGTCCCTTCCAGGTTCTCCACATTGGGGTGCCCTGCGTTTTCATTCTTGGCCTTCTTTAATCTCAGATTTTATCCTATAACTTTCAATACCAACTATATGCAGAAATGGCCCAAGTTTATATTTCTGCCATACTGCTCTCCCCTAGCTACAGACTCGTCTTGACAACCCACGTAGATAACTTTTAGGCACCTGGAACTTGGTATGTCCAAATGAAGGCTCCTGCTTTCTCCCCAGTACCACGGCCAAACTTACTCTTCTCCTTTCTTCTTCATTTGAGAATGTGGCAACTTGTCCACTCAATTGCTCATGCCAACAATTTAGGAGTTGGTTTCTCCCTTCCTCTCAGTCCTCATCCAGCAAGTATTGCTAGTACATCATACATTCTGAATTCTTCTCACCACTTTTGCAAATATAGTGTGCAAGTCCAAGGCCTTGCAAGGCCTATTGAAGTAGCTTCCTAAGTGGTCTCACTGGTTCTACTCTTGGTCCTTGGTCTCCACTCCATGAAGCAGCCAGCATAGTCCTGTGAAATTATGAGTCTGCTCATGTTCCCTGCTCAGAAGCCTTCCGTGGCTTTCTGTCACATGTGGAACAAGCTCCAGTGTTCTTACGGCAATGTGGCCCAGCCTCTCCCCCTAATTCTAATTGCTACCCGTTCGCTGACTCTCACTGGCTCTAGCACACAGGCCTTCTTGCCTCTCCCCAAGCATGCCACACTCGGTGCTGCCTCAGAACCTTCGCACTTGCTGTGCTCTTTTCTCACTCCTTCTCCCAGGTATTTCATGACACTTTTTATTATTACTTTCTTTTTCTTCATATATTTTTTTATCATCTCATAAAACAATTAGTTATTTATTTAAGCTCCATGAGGACAGAAACTTTGTCTCTCTGGGGCACTGTTGTATCTCCATTCTTTGAACGGGGCCTGAAACATAACCACACTCAATAGATATTGAATGACAAAAACAAAACAAAACAAAATCAATGATATGAAGTATTTCCCAATTCCTTGATTCTAGTTTCATCCTACTGTGCACTGACAGGGGATGGGAGTTTGTTGGTCTAAAGATCTGATGCTCTACTCAGGTCTTGGGTTGACATCTATAAAGGTCTGAGATTTCATACATATATCAAAAGTAAACTCAAAGGTCACAGGAATTTGCAAAACTGTGATACACTTCATTTGCCTCTCTCCAAAGCTGGAAAAGGGACAAGACCTTGGGCTTTCATAAGACCTCTAATGGCACTCAGGTTTCTTATCAGTTAAGGGTTGAAGAGTTATAGAGTAAATATTTCAATAGCAAATTTAACCCAAATAAGAAGGAATGAAAAAATTTTAATAAACACATAAGATTGCCTTAAGTCAAAAGTAACAACCTTCAACCTCTTGGCCATCAAAAGCCAAATAGATCTCAGGAATAATTTATCCTAACACCAAAATGGAGACAAACTGCTAGATGGGAACAATGAACATTTATTATTCAATTTGGATACTTGGTCATAAATTGAATGATTTCATGGTTGTGATTATGCAAATAACTTGCACTTGCCTGAAATAGCTTTTGTCAATATCACTTTACTTGTATGAGGTTAAATAATCTGCCCTTCAGGTTCTCTCTCTCTTTCTCTCTCTACACACACACACACACACAACACACACACACACACACACACACACACGATACTCTTAAGAACTACTTATTATTATTTAACAAAATACTCCACCTGCCCTTGCCAGTTTGGCTTACTGGATAGAACATCGGCCTGCAGACTGAAGGTTTGATTACAGTCTAGAGCACATACCTCAATTGTAGGCTCAATCCCTGGCCCTGGTTGGGGCGCATGCAGGAGGCAAGCAAAAATCTCTCACATCGATTTTTCTCTCTGTGTGTCTCTCCCCCTCCCTTCCACCTCTCTAAATATCAATGGAAAAGTATCCTTAGGTGAATATTTAAAAGAAAAAACAAACAAACAAAAATAACCCCTCCATCTATCATTTTTATTGTAGGAAGCACTGAACTAATCCTTAACTCCTCTTTATGAGTGCATTTTAAAATATAGAATGTTTGGGGGTTACCAGAGATAAGAGGACAAGAATTTTATTTTCTGTCACTATTAGGGTCTTGCTTGGCGTTCTCTCTCTCTCTCTCTCTCTCTCTCTCTCTCTCTCTCTCTCTCTCTCTCTTTCTCTCCCTCTCAGATTCTGTTTTTATTCCTCACTCGAGGATATGTTTTTATTGGTGGTTTTTAGAGAGAGAAAGGAAGATAGATAAATATAGAGAAACATCTATCGGCTGCCTCTCATATATGGGGATCAAACCCAGTGTGTGTCTTGACAGGGAATCAACCCTGCAGCCCCTGGTGTATGGGATAACACGCCAACCAACCGAGCCACCCAGGCAGGGCTTCGCTCTCTTTCTTTTAGGGACCTTCAGGTCTCTGACTTTTTGAACATTTTTTTTCTTTTCTTCCTTAAAAACTGGCCTATTATAATAGCAATGAATAATCTATTGGCATCCTGCGGCTACTCCCTACTGTTCCTTTTCTCTCCTTCTTTCATATATGTGTTTCACACCCAAGTATAATGTATACAGCTCAGACATATTAACAGACACCCCCACCCAGCCTGCTCCTGCCCAGCCACTGGAGAACAGAGTGCCTGCTCCATCACTCAAGTCCATTATTCTCACTTCTCCCTGTGGCATATGTTCCTTCTCAATGCTTTTTGTAGCTCATGGTAAACAGAAGCAAGACATATTCTGCATTATAGGATTAATATTGTATATCTTTGATTTTTACAAAACTAGGCACTGTGGAAACTGATGTTTAATAGATGTTAATGGAACTTAATTTTTATACACCCTATGTGCGAACATTTGTCTTAGAAATAAAATGGCACCAAGAAAATTTCAAAACAAATTATTTTCCACTTTATATCCTTAAATCAAGTTATTTGAGTAAAGTAGAAAAGCTGTTTTTTTTGATATTTAGATTTTAAAACCTGAATGTACTTATCATTAATGTATTACACTGAAAGTAACAACAGGCATTTTGCCAGAGTTAGTACCACTATGAAATAGTTCTAAAATGATGCCTGAAAAAAATCTTTCTCCACAACCCACATTCTTATTAATTTTCAATAGGCAGGAAGTCCTCTCTCAGAAAAAAAACATCTGGCCCCAAACATATTAAATAATAATCAGCAGGATACATGTCCTGAATATTTGTATAAAAAGAAACAACTATAATAAAGCAATACAACTAAAACATACTTGTAATAGTATAGGTACTTGACAATGTGTGTTGAGTAAATTAATTTGTGTTTTAAGGCTGTGCCTAGGAGTATAATAGCAACTTGATTTTTTAAAGTACACTTTGTCTGGATGTAAAATATAGTCTCATTATAAATTTTGTCTAATGTTATGGTTCACAAAATTTAGATAACTAATTAAAGATAGAAGAAAATATCACCTTTGTAACCTTCCTACTTCATGAACTAACATATAAAGCAATCAGTTTATTCTCTACTTATTTAACATGCTGAGATTTTTCCAGTTCCAATTAATGCAGAAAAACTCTTTTTGCTTCAGTGCCTGGCACTGAAGTGCCTACTTAATAAACATTTGATGAGTAAATGAATGATTTTGACAGCAGCCGGGCACTTACAGCAAAAATGAGGCAACACAGTGCATTGTGAAGAGATATGAGGAAGCAGACCTGGTTCTGTTCCAGTTCTGCCATGAACTGGCTGTGTGACCCCAGGTAAATACCCACCTTCCTGAGCCTTGACATCCTCCATGTAAGGTGGATGCTTCAGATGATCTCGAATGGCCTTCTGGCTCTGAGACTCCAGCTCTGAAGCTTAAAATTAGCCAAGTGTCCTTGCCAGTTTTACTTTGGATTTGAGCCATGGAGAGAGACACATTTAGGCTATAAAACTTCTACATTCTCAAATGATTGCATGGTGTAGCCTCTAGAACTAAATTTATTAAAAGGTCCGATATGCAAAGGCAAGCAGTGGAAAGACAGAAGCCGGAGGGTTTGCACAAGTGTAGGAGAGAGAGAAGCAGAGGGATAGCTGGTAGACAGTGTTTCCAGAGTTCACACTAGTGAAGCCTCTGGATAGCAGGATGTTGCAGAGACTAAGTTTTATTTATGACTGATTAACAACTGATGAATTTATAAAAGGCTTCCGAAGAGAGCACCAGGATGCTTTATTTCCTAATTGGACAGTGACATTGCACATAAATAAAGGAGAATCAGTGCTGCCTGGTGGGGCGACACTTGGACATGGCAGGCTAGTTCTCCTCTCTGTATTTACTGTATGACCTTGGGCAAGTCATTCATCTTCCCCCAAACCAGTTCCCCTAATTATAAAATGGAAATAAAAATACTTGCTGCCTTGACTGAGGATTAATGAGACAAGGTGAATGTGTAAGCTCCCGAAGGGGAAAAGCCTGTACAAAAGCAAGCTAGGAACTGTGAAGTAGCACTGTTGGACTTTTCGTACAACTTGGGAAAGAAAACAACACAATAATAAAACCTGGAGCTTTAGGTTTCCTAGTCTTTAAGGAAAAAAAAGAGAGAGAGAGAGAGAGAGAGCACCTTCTTACAACCAGCCCAATTTCTCTGGCATTTGCTCCACAGCGCACGATGGAGACTGGGAGGTTAGGAGCTGCAAGACAGGCACTGCATTTATTCCTCGAGTTCCAACCCTGGCTTCACCTTGTACAGTGATACTTGGGGGCAAATTAGTGTTTTGGTGCCTTAATTTCTTATTCTGCAAGATACTGATAATAATAGTCCATGCCATATATATTATATGTACTATACATACAGGGTGCAGATGGAATTTAATGGAGTTGTACACTTGAAACCTGTATGGTCTTGAAAGTCAGTGTCACCCCCAATGAATTCCATAAAAACACTAAAGAAGAAGAAAGGCGGGGGGTAAATTAATGTAATGCCTTGAAGCTCACTTCCTTGGGCTGAGTAGAATCGGTGGTACTTGGGCACCGCCTTTTAAAATGTGCTCGCACGATCGACCGCCAGGGGGCACTGTGAGCCTGCTTTGGCCGGGCAGAGATTGGGAGCTGCGCGGGCGGAGGTGGCTGTGTGTTTCCAGCCTCCGAGCACCTACCTGCCCACCTATATGCGGGGGGCAGCGACCCTAGCTCGGGTTCCCAAAGGGTGGTCTGGGTGACTGGAGGAGAGGAGAGAGGGGAGGCCATGGTAGCCCCACACCTTTTTGCCCTCATCCCCCTCTCCCCCCTATCACCTGGCTCCTTCTGCCAGCTGTTCTTAATTTGGGATCCGTGAGTCCGGGACTTGGGAACCCAGACAGCCTCCCCCTCCCCCACCCCCTGCCCACTCCATGCCACCGGAACTGTAGGGAATAGTTTTGGTGCGCTTATATCTGGTGTGGTCTCGGGCAAAAGGAAAAGAAGCTGCCATCTGATCTTTAGGGTATTTGTGCCCCCAAAGGCACAGATTTAGGGAAAGAGGGACCTCCCTGCCAAGCGCCAAATGCTCAGGCCTAGAAAATGCTCAAGGTCACGGCTAGCTGGCGGCTGGCACATCCCACGCAGATTCCTTCCAGAAAAGTCCATTTCAGGTCCTGGGATAGCTCAGTTGAGAAGTTGAACAGTCCTTCTGCGAAAAGGGAGGAGACAGTGAACCTGCCCAACCGAGTACCTAGACCAAAATTCTCTTTGCCCCCCAAAGAGGTCAGATGGGGAAATTTATAGGAGCTACTGGGTCTGTTCCATCTGCAGCTCCTGTCCCCACCCCCAGGCGCTTGCTCAGGCATTGCACTCGATGATTTTGTTATTCTCTAGAGAGGAAAAGTGCAGCGGGCGGGGGCGGCTGAGCGCCCCGGTAACGCAAGCTGGGTGGTGGGGTATCCATGTTCACACACCTCCGGGGCAGAAGAGGGACATCTGCGCCCGGGCTGCAGGACTGAACGCCTGAAAGTGCCCTGGGGGCAGAGCCACCCGGGGCGCTCGGGCAGAATGCAGGGTGGGGGGACTGGAGATGAAGCATCGCGGAGACGAGGATAAGAGGACCCGGCAGAAAGGCTGGTGGAGGGCCGTGCGGAATGTCAGCGGAGAGGACAGTACCACCCATCCCAAACTTTCACAGACCCGGGGGCCTAGCAAGGGAGAGCCAGGCAGAAACACCTGCCACTCCCGCAGCCCCGTGCGCCCAGCTGCAGCGAGGAGGGGCCGCACGCAGCGCCGGCTGGACGCCGGCGGTTCCCGCTTTGCTCCCACTCGCGGGGCCAAAGGGCCGCCAAAGGGCACTGAGCGCCGTCCACGGGAGCAGCCAGATCTCGGGGCTCCAATCTGCACGCAGGCTGCGAGGAAGGGGGATCCAACGCGGACTGGGAAAGGAGAAGGGAACTTGACCTCACAGCCGCGCCCAGCCAGGTGGGGCGGACTGGACATGCCCTTGGGCAGCCCGAGCTGGAGTCAGGGAGGCTCCAGAGGAAGTGAGCGCAGAGATCTCCACGGGCTGGAGACATCGGATTAAAAAGAAATATGAAAAGCAATGCAAGCAGCCGCGAGAGCCTGGCAGTTTAGAAGACACCCCTCCCCACCAGGAGGACGACAGTGACACGCACTCGCGAAGACGAAGCGCGCCTGGGCGGCCGCGGGTCTGCGCGGAGGAGCCTCCTCCCCAGCCTGGGGCGTGCGTTCAGACGCCGACAGCAACGGCCAGAAACCAAGATGCGCCGCGCAGCCCCGGGACGGCCCCTGCTGGGGAAACTCCGGGGCGGCACCGCGGGCCGCTGACCCCGCGCGGGTCCGAGGGGTGTGCCGCGGCCCCGCCCGCCTCCGCCCACTCCCGCGTCCGCCGCGCGCCCCTCCCCGCGGCGGCTGTGGCGGCAGCGGCGCTTGCTGGGGCGGCGCGGAGCGGCTCGCCGACCGCCGGTGCCTGCGCGCTTCAGGCTGCTTGGGGAATTCACTTTGCCGCGTGTACGCTTCTGGGTCCTCAGGATTCTTCTGATGGCTTTCTGTCTCCTGCCCGGTTCTTCCTTTTAAAAGGAAAACTTTACTGCCATTTCCCTCTCCCCTTGCAGGAGAGGATTAAAAGTTCCAAGAACTGGTCCGCCCGTGCCGCGCGGGCGCCGGGACGGTGTGTGCCGGCGGGGGTCTCGTCCCATCATGTGCACCAACATAGTTTACGAGTGGCTGAAAGCGCTGCAGCTCCCGCAGTACGCGGAGTCCTTCGTGGATAACGGCTACGATGACCTGGAGGTGTGCAAGCAGATCGGGGACCCGGACCTGGACGCCATCGGGGTGCTGGCGCCCGCGCACCGCCGCCGCATCCTGGAGGCCGTGCGCCGGCTGCGGGAGCAGGACGCCGCCGCCGCCGGCCTCTACTTCACGTTGGAGCCGCAGCCTCAGCCCGCGCCGCCCGGGCCGCCCGCGGCTGCCTTCTCCACCGGCCGCCGGGGGGAGCCGTACGGCGGCCCGGCCCAGGGCACCCGCGGGGACCCCCGCAGCCAGACGACCGCTCCCCTCGGCAGGGAGCTGGTGAGCTACCCCAAGCTGAAGCTGAAGATCATGATCAGGGATAAGCTGGTCCGTGACAGCATCCACCTGAGCAAGCCTCCCTACTCCCGCAAGGTAAGGAGGCGCCGCCCGGGTGGCTCTGGGCGCGCAGCGGGAGGGGCCGCGGCCCAGCCGCTCCAGCCCAGGCTTGTCAGCCCACTCCAGGTGACTGTGGGGAGGCAGGAATGCTTTGGGTATCTGAGGTTCTCTTCTACGTTCTTTCTATATTCGCTCTTTATTCCTCCCTTCCTGGTGTCTAGCGGTGTAACTAGAACTTGGACCCAGGTGTTAATCCTAAACGAGGGCCAAGCCTCCGTGCGGTCTCCCGAGCTCACCTGTCAGGATTGGACTCATGGTGCTTCTCCGAAGGCACAGGCAATCCTGATACCCTGTTGTAGAGTTGGCGTCTGAAGGGTACCCGGAGAATGGTTAATGTCTACCTTATTTCCCGCCTTCCGTTTCGTCTTTCTTCTCCTTAACCTTTGGAGACACTCCCAAGGCAAATTGGCGCACTCTTTTCTTGGAAGAGTGAGAATTCATGCTCTGCTGTCCTCAATCCCGTAAAACCAAATCCCAGCACTGCTGCACATTTGAAAAGTGAACAGGGACCTGGATATTCTGGTGGAAAAGTTAGCAGAACACATGTGAGTCCACTTGGGATACATTTCTTCAGTTTAAGCTTAGGGAGGTACTAGGTGCTGAAGACTGGGTGACATGGGGCTACCGAGCGTGAGCTGTGACGACTGTGCTGAGTCACCAGTTTGGTGTAGCAGCAATCCTGAAAAGGTGAAGAAGGTCCGGCTACCACTTGTAGAAAGTCTGAGTGGCCTTGCCTTTGCGAGAGAAGGACACAGCACAAGGAGGTGTGATTTTCAGGACCCAGTGAGGAATTCCCTGGGCAGGGAGCCTCAGGGAAGGAGCCAGAAGTATTGGCAGCTGCTCTGTGCGGAAGGCAGAAATGTGGATTTGGGCGTTGAATAGTTAAGTAACAGAAGGTCTTATTTCACACCAGAGTTCTGCCTCCAGCGGAATCTGTTCCATTTAGGTTTCTCCAGCCCTCTAGGTAGAGGGTCCTGACTTAAAAGGTAGAGGAGAAGAGGCAGTACAGGTGATCCAGCCTGCCAGGTGTTACCCAGGATAAGGGCACCTCAGCTGGAAAATCAAGGCAGAGCGAGCCCCCCTCCCCCCTCTGGGGGGCTCTTACACAGCACCCTCCCAGGGAAATGCCGATCATCCAAATGTGTGCTCATCCTGGGCACACACATTGCTTTTTTATAATCATGAGTACAGGTCATAATGTCTGGGATTTAAGGAAGTTCCAGCAAAAACTTTGTAAAAAGTAGGTAACAGTATCTAGGGTGGACTAGAATAAAGGGTTTAACATTATCCGTATGTTATTTTGCAGAACAGATAGGCAATTCAGACAACCTGCTTGTTTTTAAATTTGTTTTATAAAAACTATATAGAAGACAGGTTTGGAGGACAGTTTGCCTCAAATTAGACACATGTCCAGTTACCCACTCTGACTGTGTTACTGATGTCTGCCCAAAACAGGGGAATGGAGAGGAGAGCATAACTTTCCAGGCTGGTAGAGTTAGAGTTATGTCTAACTGTGGATAGAGGGACTTGACCATCAGTGTAACAGCTCATTTCTGGAGTCAGCAGGTCAAAGGAGTTCAAGGTCAGACTATTGTGGCTTCTAGCCCAGGATGTGAGGTAGATTTAGGTTGAGAGAATGTGAGTGCCTGGGCTCATGGTAAGTTCAAGTCCTGGCCAGAAAGGGAGGCAGAGAACAAGGGGTGTCATTAGGATTTGCTTATTCTTCAGGAAAAGAAATGTGTAATGGGACTGGGAAGGCAAAGGCTGGGGGCGGTAGTGTTGGAGTTGAGAGTGGTATATTGGAAATAACACGTTTGGATAATGATACTTAAAAAGACAGGCCTAGATATCAAACATAGAAACTGAAGAAGATTCCTCAGTGGAAGAAGGTTGATTCCGAGGACACGAAATATCTGGGCATAGGCTGTGGTCTGTGGATTCCTGCCCAGATCAATGTATAATATGGCCATGCATTTGAGTGAGTGCAATTTATAGAAGAAAATTTCACCTCGCATTGTGATGCCACTTATTTTCCATGTAAATAATTGTTTCAGTCAGCATCTATATAAATCCCCTAACAATAATGTTTGAAAAATAAAGATAGACTCCCATTCACGTTCTGTACATATGTAATGGGGACCAAATAAAAAATGGAGCTGACAAATTTTATTGTAAAAAATATTCTGTTAGTGCATGTTTACATATTTGTTAAAAGAAAAACAAACACTGAAATTGAAACTAAAATATGATTAATGTACCCAAACTGAGCATACACGTGTATAGTATCAGATCATATTGGTCATTCTGAGTTTGCTTATTAAGTTTTGCATTTTTAATTCTTTCAGAATTTGTTTTCTGATGCAGCTTATGTTTTTGCAAACAATGCTAGAACTTCTTCTTTAAAATGTGATCTATGTTATAATTTCTCCAGATTCCTTGGCTCTGTCATGATCTGAATGTGTGGAGTTCATTATACGCATTTGGAATTCTACTTGTTAGAGAAGGCCTCACCTTTCCTTTCTTTCTTTTATGGGCATTTGCATCTTGATCCCTGTGATTTTTTGCACTTTGATGAGACTATTAGATGGCTTGAAAGTGGGTTATACAAAGGGCAATCAAGGCAGGAATAGCGAATCAGAGGAAAGAAAGTTGAGAGATTTTCCCAAGACTGTAGAATTTAGGATTTGCTATGGTGACATTCCTGTGCTACAGTGGTATTTTTCTTAAATCTTATCATCAATTCCCACTTCCCCCTCCTGGGGTGAGTTAAAATGTAAATTAAAAGTAAGTTTCGCTTGGTTATACAAAGGAAGTCTGAAAACCAGGAGCTGGGAAATAGCACCTGGACTCTGGTCCCTCTCCTGCCCTGTATTTGGCTACTCTGCCCGTGGTGATTGCTACCTTAGCGAGATGAGGATAAAGTGTTTTCATAGCAAAGGGATTAGGCAAAGCTTTCCATACATCATTGAATTACTTTACCAAGCTTCTCTCTGCCAAAGCCTTCTGCTAGGCTCCAGTTTACTGTGGTTGGCGGGATGCAGAAGCCTTGCCCTCAAGGGACTTGGGTTCTAGCAGGAAAGACATAAAGGGAATGAACGATAATGATTGTGTGATGACTGCTTTGATGGGGAACATGCTACCATGGACACGTGCATGCAACCCAGTTTGCAGGAAGGTGAGGTCAAGGCAGACTTTCCAGACCTGGTACTTAATCTGAGAACTGAAGGTTGTGTGGGTTTAGCCTGAAGAAGAAGAGGGTCCTAGGAGACAGGTGTCCTAGTCGGAAGGGACAGTGTTTGCAAAAGCCAGAAAGGGAGGGAGTTTAGCATGCAACAGGAATTTAAAGAAATTTAGCCTGGCTGGAGCACAGAATGCTGGGAGGAAGTGGTAAGAGATGGATAGACAGACAGTGGCTGATCTTGGATGGCCCTGTCCTAGTTAGGAGTTTGGAGTGTATCCAAGAAGGGGAGCTATTGATGAGTCCTGGCCAGAGGCAAGGTAAACAATTAGGAAGTCACTGAAGTATCAGAAGAAATTTGCCCACAGCCAGGACTGTGTGGTAACAGTGGGAGAGGAACAATGGAGGTGATTGAAAGACAGAATGGACAGAACCTGATGATTGTTTAGATGATAGGGGTCAGAGGGGAGAGAGGTGAGGATGACTTGCAGATTTCTGGTTTAGGATTACAATGCCATTCCCTGAGGTAGGGGACCAGGAGAAGAACAGATAGAAGAAAAATGTTGCTTTGTTTTAAACATATACTCTCTGCCCGTGGAATAGAGGAACATAGTTGTGTAGGTGGCATTTGGAAATTTGGCAGTGGAGCAGAGGAGAGATTCTGGGGCAGAAGGTCTAGATTTGGGAGACATCAGCACATTGCAACCATGAATATGAATGGGCTGTTGAGGGAGAAGAGAGGAAGGACCAGGACAGGATGCTGGGGAACACTGGGATTTAGGAGATGAAGCTGACAAAGAAGAACCCAGGGCGGCCCAAAGGGGAGTGGAGAGGTAGGGTAGAGGTAGGTAAAAGTGGTGTTCTGGGAGCCGGTGCAAACAGTGAGGCTATAAGGAGGAGGGACCGGTCAGGAGGGCACCTCGTGGTCCGGTAGGACAAGAACTGAAGTGCACTCATAGGAAGTAGAAAACTCTTGGGGACCTCTGAAATAGCAGGTTTAGGTGATATGACAATGAGAGGAAGTAGGAACAGGGAACACAATCTTTTTTGGTGCTTGTAAGACTTTTTTTTTTTTTTTTAGAGCAGTTTTAGATTCACAGCAAATTGAGAGGAAGATACAGAGAGTTACTATATACCGTCTGCCCCACACATGCATAGTCTCCCCCATTATCAGCATCCCCCATCAGAGTGGCACATTTATGACAATGGATCAGCCTGAAACCGGAAAAGCCAGTGTTCGTGCTGTCACTACCAGAACCAATAAGTAGCGATAAGGATTGAATCTTTATGGGCACTTTATTCAGATGGCCGGCAATCTGAGAGGACAGCATGTTACATACCCTTAAAAGACCATCTTACATCTTATCTCAAACCAACTCTTTATAAGGAAAAGGAAAGTGTAGGTAAAGGGTTTGGAATTCAGGAAAAAGTAGGTAAGAGATTTGGATTTTCAGGGAAAAGGTTAATCAGATAAAAGCTGCAGTACTGTGAATTTCTGAGCACCCCTTCACCTGCTGACCGGTAAAGCCTTGCCCTCAAGGAACTTGGGTTCTTTCTCTGCATCCTGGGTGGTGGATGTCCTCTCCTTGGAGCAAAATGACTCAGATACTGTCATGGTCGCTTACAGTCCTCCTGGGGCACAAAAGTTGAATTGCATTGTGTCTCCTGAAATCAGGGCAGGTCCAGTCATACATTCCAGTTCCTGAAACAATACCTTTCTACCTGCATTAATTGCCAAGCCTATCCTATACAATAAAAGGGTAATATGCAAATTGACCCTAATGCACACTGACCACCAGGGGGCAGACGCTCAACACAGAAGCTGCCCCTGGTGGTCAGTGCGCTCCCACAGAGGGAGCTCTGCTCAGCCACAAGCCGGGCTGACGACGGTGGTGGCGGGAGCCTCCTGCCTCCTCGGCAGCGCTAAGGATGGCCGACTGCATCTTAGGGCTCCTGGGCTGTCAAAGGGAGGTCTGACTGCCAGCTTAAGAGGGCGCGTTTAACTATATACTCCAGCTAAACATTTTTAATTTCTTGAGTTCCCCCATCAAACCTACATTATCGGATTATAATCATCTATAAAGTCCATAGCTTACATTAGGGCTCACTCTTGGGATTGTGCATTCTGTTGATCTGGAAAAATGTATGACATGTTTCTATTATGTCATCACACAGAGTATTTTCACCCTAAAATCCTCTTTGCTCTGCCCTCCCCCTCCCCCACAAATTATTTATTCTCTCCATAGTTTTACCTTTTCCAGAATGATAGATAGTTGGAATCACACAGTATGTAGCTTTTTCAGATTGGCTAATTTTCTTGGTAATATGCACTTAAGTTTCCTCCGTGTATTTCCATAGCTTGATAACTAATTTCTTTTTTTATTTTATTTTTTTCAATTACAGTTGAATAACTCATTTTTTTGAGCATTGAATAATATTCCATTTCCTGTATGCACCAGACAATTTTTTTAAACAAAATTGGGCTGAGACGGTAGAACTGAGGCTACAGCTGGAGAAAGGAGGGAAGAGTTTTGTGGATTTGTATGGTTTTTTTTTTTTAAGGATAAGAGAAACTGGAATATGTCGGGGCATGTCTGGGAGGCAACTGAACAATGTTTCTATCTCCCTTCCTCTCTTTCTAAAAAAATCAGTAAAAATATATCTTTGGGTGAAGATTAAATTAAAAAATATATAAACATTTCAGAATCTAGATATTCAAAATTAGCTCACTGGGTCAATGATAGTGTTTCAGTTACTCAAAACAGTTCTGAAACTGACACCTGCAGGACACTCTTTAGAGCATCTTGAGTAGTGGCAAGCCTTCCTTCTTCTAAGGTGGATCCTGTTTGGGGTAAATAGCTAAAGTAATTTGGAATCAAATCAGACAATTAAGAGTAATGACATTCAATAATATGTGAAATGGAAAACAGAACCTGACAATAAGATGAGTATTTTTTGACAAACTGGTTTTAGATTTTATGATATTTTGAATCCTTTTCATACGTATAAACCCTTAAAAATATGCTCTTGGTGTGTATCCATGTTGCTAATATGGAATTCCTCAACAGCCTTTTCAAAATAAAAAAGGCAATTCCTTATGTATTTGTAAAGAGCAAGGCACTAATCTTGGACTCTCTGAATAGATAATTAGTGTAAAGGTGACTGTGGCCCTAAAGGAGATGAATTAGGTAAATTGTGCCCAGCTATTAGTAAGCTGCAGTACTTGATGGGTTATTCTGGATCTGGGGAGTAGTCTCATGGTGTTCTTTGGCTTTTCATTGGCTTGCCCTGAGCTTTGAAAGCTCTCTTTCCTACATTTCCATCTCAGGTCTTAATGAAGTCATAGTTGTGCTCATTCTTTCATCCTTACATTTGAGTGGGAAAAAAAAATGCTAAAAACAGAGGTAGCAGTATTAAGGATGCCCTCATTACCCTTGTCAGCTCTTAGGTAGTTGTCTAAGGTATACCATGAAAAATAAGAAATAACATTGTTTAAAAATATATTTTTATTGATTTCAAAGAGGAAGGGAGAGGGAGAGATAGAAAAATCAATGATGAGAGAGAATCATTGATTGGCTGCCTCCTGCCTGCCCCCTATTGGGGATCAAGCCTGCAATTGCAACCCGGGCATGAGCCCCAACTGGGAATCAATCCCTGACCTCCTTGGTCATAGGTTGATGCTCAACCATTGGGCCACGCTGGCTGGGCGATTTTGGTAAAAAAATTTTTTTAGATGATGTAAGTGCTCAGATCCTGGTTGACCAGAAATACGTTCTGAAATGAATTTTCTTGAAATAAGGTGACTCAGATGACATGGACTCAGCCAGGGCTGGTCCTTGACATAAATAAGGAGTATCCTAAGATATGTGGAAGAACATTGCTTGTGGTGAGGGGAAGTTCACCAGGAACCATGATCGTCATAGCTTCTCAAGGTCATGACGTTTGCAGAAACACTGTCAAGTCATTGGGTATAACTAAGCCTTATTATTACTACTCTTAGCACTTTTGTTGAAAGGCTTTTAACAGCTACTTTCTAAGTGCTATGGAAAAAAAAATGCTATTTCAGATCAACCACTAATTTGGACTTGGAGAGGCCTGGGAAGTGGAGGAAGGGAATCCTTGTTTTCAATCAATATAAAAATGATTAAGGGCAAATAACTGTGGGTCATGCCAAGAGGAATTTCACATACAATCTCTCTTATGTTGAGGCTAAGTGACATCAATAGTTTAAAGAGTTTTCATTATTGCTTCTAATTGAAATAAATGGTCTAATGAGTTCTAATAACCTTACTGTTTTGTTTCTATAAAGTTATAAATATAAAAAATAGATATATTTCATTTGGAACATGTCAGAAAGATAAAGAAAATAATTTATATATATTTTTTGTTTACCAAAATCATATGAGCAGATTTTTCAAGTTATAAGGTGTTTTCCTTAGAACATAGGATAACTTTATAATAAAGTTTAGAAGTGTATCTACTATATCTCACACCAAAAGTGTATCCTTTTATAACATTCACCTCTACTTGACAAAATTATTTTAAATAATAGTCAAGGATTAATATACAGTAATTATTTTCTTGATATCTTCTTTAGTTTTAAAGCAATGAACAATTAAAATAAAGAATATATTTCAAGTTTAAAGCATTTAAATTAAGTAAAAATATTTCATCTATGAAATAGACTTTGCATTTAATCAAAGTAAAGCAGTACACCTTTCACTTTGTATTATTTCACTGTCTTGAATTTTCAACACAAATAAAACTCCAAGTGGTCGCATAAGAATAATAGAATTTAAGTAACTGGAGTTTTGTTTCGTTGCTTTGTTAAATCATGGTGCTGGTATTGTTTGCTTCACATCCCTTGTTAAACTTAGGAATATGTAGTACCGTGGGGGAGACATGACCACTTTTACAAACTTGTTCTTGAAAAGGACTGTTGTACCAAGTCTGTGGGTTGATCCAACTGTATAACTTAGGAGTTTCCTGAATTAATTCCCCTGTAGATCTCAATGCTTATTCAAGGATAGGCGATACAAAGGTGCGAATTTGACGCAAATACACACACATACCATCAAAACTCAACTGTAACTGTAACTGTGGCAATGAGAATTTAAGCCAGCAAAAGATTGTTTTCAGGGAGGAATATTTTATTTCTGACATTGTTTAGAGTTGTCTGTCAGCCAAGCTATGACTTAAAGTTTTGTTTTAGATGTAAGGACCCCTTTCCTATCTGTGAACCCTTTCCTTTGTCTTGTCTTTGGAAGACTTCAGAAGTGTGATCATATTAGTTTAAGAGAAGTTATTTCTTCTGTGAAATGGTGCCAGTATCTATCTCAAAGTGTTATAGTATGAATTAAGTGGAATAATGTTTATGAAGTTGCTTTGTAAATTCTAAAAGAACTTTGATTTAAGGTGTTCTTATTGAATGAACAAATCATTATGTTTGTAATAAAAAACTGAAAATATTTCTGATTGAAAAGTAACACTTAGTTGAGAAAATTTGTAGAACAATGAAGCAGATCAATTAGGAATTTAAAAAGTCTGTATCATAATTTCTAACACTACACTGTATTTCTATAAAATCACTTATATGTACAAATATCTGTCTTGTACATTTACACAGATCTGGTATTACATTGTAAGTGGATAAGGGAAGGCTATTCCTATGCTGGCAGATTGGCGGATATCACTTAAAATGATTTTAATACTAAGACATATTCTTAGTTTAGTGTCATAATTAATTTAATTATTTTATTGGGTTGAAACCTTACCCATGCTATTATTGATTACTAGAGGCCCAGTGCACGAAATTTGTGCACGGGTAGGGTCCCTAGGCCTGGCTGGTGATCAAGGCTGATCAGGGCCTTCAGGCTGCTGGCTGGGGCCTTCCTTCATTCCATGCCGCCCTCTGGTGGTCAGCACATGTCATAACAAGCGATCGAACTGGTGTCCTGGTCAAACTCCCAAGGAGACAGCTTGCATATTAGCCTTTTATATATATATATATATAATATATGTATATATATTATATATATATATTATACTTTATATTTGAAAATGTGTTTGAAAAATAGTATTTCATCATTCTTCAAATGAGTTTTCTTAGAGTACCAGTTGAGATAATTTCATATTAGTGGCTTTTTATATTTATGTATTATCTGTTCATGCTGCTTGCCTGTTTTTTTTCTATTGGTGTCAGACTTCTTTCAGTTGCTTAGCAAGCGTTCTTTACATGTTAAGCAAAATAATCTTTATTGCACAGAGGTTGTAGAGATGTTTTTTCTGGGGAATGTGGCGATACCTTAAGAGTTTTACGAGATTTTAGGGGGAAGGGAGGATGTCCAAAATTTAAACACTCTTACATATTCCACCTTATCAATAATCTTAGTTATTTCCTCCAAACTGAAGGAATATAGAAGGTACAGTCTCAGATAGAATTGAGCATGAATTCCTTTTTATCAATTACTTGGACAGGTTATTTAATCTTATTAAATCAGAGTTGCCTCATCTATTAAATGGGTATAATATTATCTACTTCTGAAGGCTATTGTGATGAATCAGTGAGGCAGTATATGTAAAGGGATGTATAGACTATCTGACACAAAGTAGTCACTCAAAACTTCTTGCTAATACTTGTAACATTATATATAACCTAATGATTATGAAGTTATTTACAATGCAAACACATTGTCTTAAATTGTTAGTTCATGTCCTTGCCATTCTGTTGATATTATTTTTTCATAATTTCAAAAAGCTCTTTAAATAACAACATATAATTTTTTTCCTGGTATAACCATTGAAAATATTTTGCTGCCCTAACTGGTTTGGCTCAGTGGATAGAGTGTCGGCCTGCGGACTGAAGGGTCCCATGTTCGATTCCAGTCAAGGGCATGTACCTTGGTTGCAGGCACATCCCAGTAGGGGGTGGGCAAGAGGCAGCTGATCGATGTTTCTCT
The DNA here is from genome assembly GCF_964212035.1 of Myotis nattereri. NCBI lineage: Eukaryota > Metazoa > Chordata > Mammalia > Chiroptera > Vespertilionidae > Myotis > Myotis nattereri. The sequence goes on along the minus strand of NC_138081.1, from coordinate 68,256,050 downwards.
CTCATTGATGTTCCTAACTCTCTATCCTCCCTTCCTCTCTGTAAAAATTCAATAAAATATTTTTTTTAAAAAAAAGAAAAAATATTTTGCTGAGTTTGTCATTTGCATCCTATGTTTTTCTTTTCTTTTTTTTCTTAGTAGAGAAACAGAGGTAAGCAACCTATATTTTTGTGATTACTTTTATCCTTTTAAATCCTTTCTCTAGTCCAAAATCAGTTACTACTTACTTATCTCTCCTATTATTTTTTTATTTTATTTCTGCATTTAACTCTAATCCATTTCAAATTTATTTTGGCACATGATAGAAGGGAAAGCTCTGATGATATACAGAATCATATGGACAACATAATTTTATCACCTACTTTACAGGAATTGTAGCTTTTATTTCTGTATTCTAGTCTTATTGCTTTGGCTGGAATTTTATATAGCAGTGTTAAATAATAATAGTAATGACATAGCCTTGTTTTATTCCAAATTCTAATGGCAGTGCTCAGGTGGTTTGTTGTTATTCTGCTATTGCATGCCATCTTAAGATATTCATGATGTTAAAATGGCATCTTTGATTTCCTAATTTTTAGGCATTTTTACTGGGAATAGTTGATGCTACTAATGTCTTTTTAGCAACTAAAAATAATTGAGTCTTCTTCTTACTGGGCATTTCATTGTTACATTTTACATTAAGAGATTTTCTACTAGTAAACCATCCTTACATAGCTGAGGTGAAGTAAACAATGAAATGATGTCTTGAGAAGTGAAAGGAGGAATTTTGTAATCTTGCTCCCAGATCATCCTGACATTCTTTTACATTCCATGTTCTTTCTTTCATGAATAATGTTTGGCATTATGTTTGATAACCACTTTGACAATTGCCATGATATATGGCAAAAGTAGGTTTACAGTTGCGACTACGCAAAACAGTTTCTTCTTATGTTACTTATTTATTAATGATTGTACTTTTATCTATATTATTTTGTATTCTTCATTATGATTTATCTTTTAGGCAATGGTGGCTGCTAATTCACCTACTTTTGCCCACCCCTGTGTATTCCAGTTGGCTCCCTGTGGACAGCTTTTTGGAAGTTGCACTCTGTCGCATAAGCACAAAGAGGCAGTGACCGCTGTGATATGTGGGGACTAGCATCACACCCTTGTTGCTCAAAAGGCAACAGTCACATAGTTGTGGGTCACAGTTTAGTTTTCTGGTTCGTGCAGACATTTTGGTTTTGAACCAGAGGGCAGAGACTCTGAAGGGGGTGAGGGGTTAGTTTGAATCCCTATTGATCTTACTGTTTTCACAGCGTCCTCCCACTCTTGCACTCACTGCCCTCTGCCCCCCCACTCCCCATCAGCTCATCTGCTCGCTCCTGCCCCTGCCCCTTCCCAGGCCTTTCAGTGGAAAATACAGATGGGGCCAGATGCCATGCTGAGTTCAAACCCCGTATAAAAGCAATGGAAGTGGCATTCATCTTAATTTGAAGGTTTGGCTTTGCATAGAAACAACAGCCCAATGTGTAACACACATAAAACTAAAAGCCTCTGTTGAAATATAATTATAACAAATCTTTGGTTTACATTTACACATTTGTTAATAGGTCAAATGGAACGGTTTTTTTTTTAAAGGTCACTGAAGCAAGGATTAAAGATGGGGTACAGGAATGGTACATGGCTGGAGAACATACCCACAGCAGGTGCTGAATTCTGCTGAGTTTGCAGAAATGGAGGCATCCCAAGTTTCCCAAGCTAGCCATCAATCATGCAGTAAAGATGTAGCCACTTTAAAGGAACCATGTATCAACAGGAACGGAGCATTGCTGGATTATGAAGCGCTCCTCTGGGAAACTCCTGATTGACAAAAGTCCGTACTGCATTAAGTAGCAGCAATATTTTCATAGCCAGGATGTAATAAAACCATGGTTAATCTTTATGAAGAGAAAATATATTTTACGTTAAAAAACCAGCAAGCATTCTGGGACTCGCTTTCTGCAGGATCTGGTTAAGGTGAAAAGTCACTCTACGTAAATGTGAGAGAAAAAGTCATTAATTTGGTGAGTTGTTCATTGCATCCAAGGTCTGTGCTCTAGTCACTGTCGTTTATAAGGCATCTGACGAAAGGATGGAATTAGTTGCTCTTGGGGCTCACACAAACTCACTCTACCTCTGGCTTGTTTAGGCTTGTACAGTAGGAAAAAATTCAGGATATGCATATTGTATCCATTATAGATTAGAGTTGAGCCAGAGGGTATGCAAAGTAATTACTCTTTTGAGATCTACTTCATTACAGAGAGGTGATGGAGAGCTGGAGTTAGGTTGGTGCCATTCACTTTGAGTTTTATTGCTGTGTCATTTTAAATCAGAGATTTTACTGCCACTTCTTGGCATCGCAGCTTGAGCCAGTGTATTAATCTGATCCCTTCTATTGATATACTTACCTTGAAAACAGTGTTGGATGGAATCTTCTGATCTTCTCATGGTTGTTTATTAAAACACTGACAGTAACATGCTTGAACTGTTGAACCATATTAGTCCTGTTCTGTCTCCATGCCTCCCCACCCCCCAACATCGCTGTTTTGAGATTAACGTGCTAAATAATATGTATTTTAAAAGTGATTTGTGGGGAAAAGGGGAGAGTGATGGTGTTCTTTTGAAAGCAGACAGATAGAAAAAGCAAGGGCTCCTAGAACAGTGAGCTCAGCCTGTTTTCTGAAAACCTTTTGTTGTGCTTTGATTTCATTAATGGTGAAAATTAGACTTATTCTTAATTCAACCAGATGCTAATTACTTAGGAATGTTTGATATTCCTCTTCACAGCTGGAGGGGACTTCTCTTCCTGCTTGCACCATCTCCCTTGCTCTCCCTGTAGAGTTTTGAAAGCTAAAATATTATTTTCCATTCCCACCCAGATTTACTTATTTTTAGTTAGACTTGCTTCCTGCTGTTGGAGGCCTCTTCACATATAACCTAAGAAAATGGCTTTGAAATATGTAGAATAATAATAGTGGTAACAGTTTATATTATGTGTTGACTGCTTTACCACATTATTTCACTCAATTCTCATAACAGCCCCGGAGGGAAATGCTATTTTTGCCATCCTGGTTGAATAAATTAGGAAAATGAAGCTCAAAGAGCTTATGTAGCTTGTCCAAAACCACAGTTAGCAGATCTCCTTTAGAATCCAGGTGTACTGACCCCAGACCCCATGGAACCCATCAGATGCAATTCTGCCTGAAAACCTTGTGTAAAGGGATTTGTCTGTCCTCCAGTTGTGAAAAATAGCTGTGGGGAGGGAGTGGGTGACTTCCTAGAGATTTTAAATGAATCTGTGGATGTATTTGTGTGTGTGTGCACACACACATGCTCAGGATATGGAGACAGAGAAAAAACTAGAAACAGGGATAGAGGTAAAAACATCACTTGGGTTGTTTCCAGATCCTGGCTTTTGTAAATAATCCTATATAATAAAAGCCTAATATGCAAATTGTCCCCTCAACCAGAAGTTCAAGTGGGAGTTCAACCTCTCGCTATGACGTGTGCTGATCACTAGGGGGCGGTGCTGAACATGGCAGGCGTCAGCGACGCAGTGCAACCTCTCGCTGGCTACCTGGGGGAGGGGGTGATGGGGATGGAGGTGTGGTGAGAATGCAGGGTGTCTGCCGAGCTCACTCTCACTCCCCCTGCTACCCTCCCCCAGGATGACACCTGTGCAACCTCTCCACTGGGACTGCAGGGACTGGTCGGGCTCCCCATGGCTTCGCGCAGGAGCTGGTCTGCGAGGCCGGCCAGAAGAGAGTGCGCTGCCTGCCTGGCTTCCATGTGGCACCACTGGGCAGCCCAGAGGCCCACCTGCATCCTGGCCCATGGTGTCCGGCTGAGCTCACCTCACCTCCACATGGGAACTTGGGTGTCATGACTCAGGCGGAGGGGGGTGCATTAGGGCCTGGGGGCCCAGGTGCTGCCCAGGGCCCAGAGGTCAGCTGGGACCTGCCCTTTCATGTCAAACGCTCACACTTTGATCGTCGGCCAGGCTAGGGACCGCACCTGTGCACGAATTTCATGCACCAGGCCTCTAGTGCTAGTAGAAACATAGGGATGCAGATATTCTTTCTGATTGGTGTTTAGGGACTCTTAGGATATATTCCCAGAATTGGAAAAAAGAATGCACTGAATTGGGAGAGCATATTCACCAGTGATACATACAATAAGGGGTTAATTTCCAAAAAATATAAAGAAGTTATATGACTCAACACCAGGAAGACACACAATCCAATTAAAAAATGGGCAGAGGACCTGAATAGACACTTCTTCAAAGAGGACATACAGATGGCCAATACACATATGAAAAAATGTTCAATGTCACTAATCATCAGAGAGATACAAATAAAAAGTACATGAGATATCACCTCACACCTATCAGAAAGGCCACTATCAATAAGTCAACAAACAACAAGTGCTGGCGAGGATGTAGAGGAAAGGGAACCCTAGTGTACTGTTGATGGGAATGCAGACTGGTGCAGCCACTGTGAAAAACAGTATGCAAAGGGATAGAAACATCAACGATGAGAGAGAATCATTGAGCAGCTGCCTCTTGCATGCCCCCAACTGGGAATCGAGCCTGCAACCCAGGCATGTGCCTGATCTGGAATCCAACCCTGACCTCCGGATTCATGGGTCAATGCTCAACCACTGAGCCACACTGCTTGGGCTAAACACCCTGTCTTTAATACAGTTACCTTCCAAGGCACTGGAGGGTAGGATTTCAACATAGTAATTTTGGAGGGGACACAATTCAGCCCATAGCACTGACCTAAGGAGCTTTATCCATGCTATACCACCTGACATGAAGTCGTGTTGTTGGGGCTTAAGTCAGTCTGGATCACATGTGGTTGGAAACTGAGCTTCAATCTAAGACTTGAGGTGGCTAATTGCTCAGAAGCTGATGGAACTAGATTGTTGCCTAGTGACAGTGATCCCTAGTGAAGAGCTCACTTTCTAGCAAATCTAGGAGCAGTCCATATTAGTCCTTTTAAGTAAGTTTGGAAACCATGACCATAAATCCATAGCACCACTGTATGGCATTTACTAGAGAATAACAAACTAAACAAGTGCTAAACCATTCAGTTAATGGGATGCCAGGCTCTCAAGTCAGATGCATGAGGCTCCCTCCCTTTTGATCTATAGGACCTCAGGCAGATGGCTTAACCTTTGTCAGCCACTCTTTCCTTATCTCTAAAGGGCAGATAATGTTTCCTTCCTCATAAGATTGTTCTGAGGATTAAATGAGAAAAATTTACGTCAAGCACTTAGCATAGTCCTTGATATGTATGTAGTAAGCACTCAATAAGTTAATCAAATATGTATTCAATGTTAGCTATTATTAAAGATGAAAATGATAGATCTGTTCACAGGCATGTTAGCAATAGACTTGTTAGCAAAATATTAGTTTTTGCAGCCATATTTATGCAAATTGAATAAATCAGTTTTTTTTAGTTGGCAATCATATGTTTCACATGTTTTAAAAATATCATGAGTATTATTTTTATAACCTTATCACATAAAGTGGACTACTTATTCTTGTATTATACTGTTATTGAAGACTAGCTTTTCTTGACTTTATTCCAATAATTTGATGAATACCAATTTACATCTAACTTAGGTAGATTTAGCTTCTGGAATTAGACATTTGATTCTGCTAGTAGTATAAATTCTAAGTGTCTTAGTTATGACGTATGCACACAAATAAGTTATTTCTTTGTGATGTTAAGATACACAGAAACATTGAATGTCATTATTGCTTCATTGTAGATAACATCATGGGAAGGTTCCAGGAGTTTTGCCTACAGCAAAGGTAGTACTCAAAAAACGCTGGATACACTCATTAGTCATGGCTTTATTGGACCTCTTGTACTTCCTGCCTACTTTGTCTCCATGTCAGAGTAAAAGTGTACATTAATGCTTTTCATTTCACTTATTTTGCTGGTACCATGCTCATCTTAGAACATTTAAAAATATCCAACAGAAACAAGTTGGGAATTTATAAATGCTTTGTAATGTAAAGCTGTTTTGAATATTATCATGAAATAATTCTTTCAGGGTTTTTCCAGTTTATACAATGAAAATGGTAACAGAGATACTTATGATTTATATTGCATGTTTGAAAGAATAACATTAGTAAGAAAGGTTTATTAGTTTTAGAGATGGGTTGAGAGGACATTTAAAAATATCAGCCCTGGCCGGGTGGCTCAGTTTGTTGGTCTATACACCAAGAGATGGCAGGTTTGATTCCCAGTCAGCGCGCATGCAGGAGGCAACAGATTGATGTTTCTCTCTCTTTCTCCCTCTTCCTCTCTCTAAGAAATCAATAAAAGTAAAAATACTATATACAGCTGGGATTCTTCAGAATTTTTTCCTATGGCAGGCTTTTCTTTAAAGTGCGTTAGTCTTTACCATACACAGAAAGATATTTTCCTGACATTCAGGTTCTGCTTTAAAAAAATGACAAACAGAACCATCCAACAAACATATTAAGAGTCTTTGCCACAGGAAGGGAAATTGTTGTCTGTGTTTGAGATTTCTCTTTAGTAATAATTGATTTCATATTTTCAAACACACAGAGAGGTGGCATGGGCAGGAATCGCATTAATAGGAGCGCACACACGTACATGGTACTTGTTGGCATTTACCTTGGAGCAGGGCCTGTGTGCAGCGTGCAGTGTGCAGGAGGCAGGTGCAGACAGCTTTTCCTAAGTGATAGACATGTCAGTTCTCATTTCCTTTCTGTAGAGAAGTACGAAGTGAAGCAGCCCGCAGTGCCCTCTGGAGCCATCCAACTCCTTCCTTCAGTTGGCATCTTGGAGACATGCCAGGCAGCCTCAACCCCTGCCTCCTCAGCCACAACTGGCTTGTGGTTTTGTTTTTGTTTCGTTTGGTTTTTAAATCTTTGTGGTTAGTGTTGAGGATTGTGTAACTGATTTAATAAGCAGAGCAACCTGTGAGATGCAGGCCTTGCAGACAAAGGATTTGTTGTAAATGCTAAGCATCACCTACTGAAAGGAAGAGAGTGGGCGTGGAAAGTGGCTTGGGCTGGAGTTGAAGAGTTAGTGAGATGTGGGGCCTGGCCAGTGCTTCCCAAATACTGGAAGGAGAGCCATGCTCTGGGTTCTGAGCTCTGGGCGTTTTGCATAATCAGACTTCTTTGCCATTTCTGCTGTTTAATGTCTTGATGTGTTATTCTGAGAACCACAAAATCATGGTACACATCTCCAAGTTAACCCCTGTCTGAACTTGACCTACTTTCCTTTACAATTAGCCTTATTTAAAATTGTAAACTACCATCTTTGACTACAGCCCCGTTAAAGAGTGTTCTGTTTATAAAACGTCTGCCTTTTTTTTTTTTTTTTTTCCCTACTGTGGATCCTTTCTGGCTTGAGAAGTCTATATAACAAAACCAGAATATATATTTCAATTATCCCAGGAAATTTAAACTTTCAAAGATTTAAAAAGAATATTTTTTTTCTGTGTTAAAAAATTTAGGGATTAGAGAGGTTCTTTGGGCTCTAAAATGCTCAATTAATTTTTGTCCTAATATTTTGGAAAAATACTTTAATCTTGTTTATGTGAGTAAAGTCCAGTCCACATGGGAAATCTACATTAAAGTTATAATAGCCAGTTATGATTATGTACCTTGTAGGAGTGAATTTGGCAAAGCATTTAAAATATTCTGCCTGAAATTGCAGTATTTAATTATAATTTCATGTTATTAGCACGATAATTGCTGCTTTATCTGCTTAGTGCCTAAGATGTGAAGGCAGGCACATGTGATGCTCAGCTCTTTAGCCCCAAGGCCCCGCACCCAGCCAATATCGCCCTGAATGGAATGCTCACTAAAAGGACACTTGCCTCCATTTGCGTCTTATTCACTAATGTATACAAATGTATCAACCACCATTCATGTCAGAACTATACTCATTATTATAATATAGAAGAATTTAGTCCATGTCAGCAGAAGCATTCTGTGGGAGGCAATTGAAAAGTGGAATTTACAATAAGGCATACTATAGAGTTTACTATCCTTTTGTAAATGGTATGCTACATATTCTTCATGGCAGTAAAATTTATAATAAATATATGAATGTGTATGTTTACATATATTTCCAACCCATGACCCCTGGAGAGCCAGCTATTAAATGTTCAGCAGCATCACACTGAGGCCTTCCTATTATGATAACTTCTATGATTTTGGGTAGTAAAGGTTAACTGACGTTTTTCTCGGCCGAGATTGGAAGAACAGTTATATTTGGCTTCCCATGGTATACAGCTGTGCGGTGCAGCATGGCCCAGGAATGGTCAGGCGTTGAGTAGGGAAGGAGTCTGGAAGCGCTGTCATTGGCAAGGTGAGCACATTTAGAGTTCAGACTCCAGTGCAGGGCCCAGATGAATCCACTGAGCCCAGGGGTGGAGCAAGGTTTTATGAGGCATGAAGCTTTTAAAATTGAGGAAGGCCATTTTTTAAAGGAACAGAATATACAATTAGGTAAAAGGCCTGAGAAAACTCATGTAAGTAGCCCTGAGGCTTCAACTTCATGGTAGACCTGCCTTTGATCAAGCAAAGGGAACATTTAAGGGATCAAATGCAGGCTTTCAGGCTGATATTGGGAAGGGAGACTACAGGATTCCCAAGAACAGAGGGGTGGCAGAAGACAGAGTCACTCCAGGTCTACCATGAAGAGCCCTATCTGAGAGAAACAGAACAAAAGGGTGTGTGTGTGTGTGTGTGTGTGTGTGTGTGTGTGTGTGAGAGAGAGAGAGAGAGAGAGAGAGAGAGAGAGAGAGAGAGACATTTTAAGAAATTGACTCACACAATTGTAGGGGCTGGTGAGTCTGAAATCTGCAGGGCAGGCTGGAGACCCAGAGAAGAGTTGATGTTGCAGTCTGGAGGCAGAATTCCTTCCAGATTCCTTCTTGGTGGTGGGGGTGGGGGAGGCTTTAGTCTTTTCTCTTAGGGTCTTTGGCAGGTTGGAAGAGGCCCACCCATATAATTATGCAGGGTAATTGACTTTATTCAAAGTCTGCTGATTTAAATGTTAATCACATCTAAAAGATACCTGGCAGCAGCATCTAGACCAGGCACCATAGCCAAGCCAAGTAGACACATGAAATGAACCATCACACCCCCCAGGGCAAGTCCTTGGCCTGCACCAGCACGTGGGTGGGCTAGGAGGGCAGATCTCCACCGGCCACAGTGTGGAGATGGCCTGCGGCACCTAGGACTGGGGGGAATGGTTGTAAGTGAATAGGGTGATCAGATCCCTGTTCTGCCATTGGCTACTTTAGATTTGGGCTCTGAGGGAGGCAAGCCCTTCACCTTTCCAGCCTGAGTTTTCTGCTTTACAAAATGAGAGCATTTGTAGAAATGTGCCATGTCAGAAGTGAAAGGACTGGGATTTGCAATGTTTTGTGTTTTTTTTCTTGTAGAACCCTTTTTGAGGCAATCTCATAAGAAATCCCAAAGCCAAAAAGATCGTCAAAAGTAGCTTGTGTGTATGAATTCTTGGGGCAAGGAACAGGAGCCCCCCTACCCCCCCCCCCCCCAAAGCCTGGGTAACTCTGAGGATCATGGATTGAGAATCACTGATCCGGTGTCATTCTAACCCTACTTCCTCATCCTGGTTTTTTAAACCGCTAAATCAAAGTCCTGAGATCATAAAATGACAAAAGCATGATTTGAAGTCACATTCCTTCTAGCTGCAAAATTCTTTTTCTCTGTTGAAAGATGTGCCACTTGGCCTTTGCTAGTATTGATTTGCTTAAATGCATGTACGTTTTGACAAGTCCACTTGAGAGCACCATGGCAGATATGACTCCACTGCTGGGGAAAATTCTAATGGTAACAAAGTCAGAATTCTGTAATTTAACTGAACTTCTATAGGCGTACAAAAATTTAATTTTTAAAGAATGTACGGAGTCTTTGTGTCGGTGTTTGTGTGCTTAAATTGCTTGGAGCCACATTGGATACAATGATCAAAATATACAATATTTAGGTCTAAATAACTTGAGGCCTAAAATTATGCAAATGTTAAGTATTTAGAATTATGGTCAATTTTTTTTTAATACTTCCAATACATATCTATGCTCTTTCTTGATGAACTTCTAGTGGTTGATAAGAAAAGACAGAAATTTGTGAAATATTAAATGTATAAGGTAAGTGATAACTAAGGCAGCAAAGATGGAAAATCGCGCTAGATTTTAAATGAACCAAGAGTCTAAAATAAGGAGAATGAATTCTTCAGGATGGGCTGATCTGGGAATTTATAGCCTAAAGAATGGCATTTGAGTCCGGTCTGGATCTGAGTTGGGAGAAGGAGAAGTGGAGGCATTCCAGGAGGCTGTAAAACACAAGCAGACGTGTAGAGTAGGAAAGAAAGTTCCAAGGAGAGCAGGGCACTCTTTTTAAAGATAGAAAAGATATATTTAAAATTATAAAGATACTCACAGGACACTAATGCCCTTAAGGTGCCATTTTACAGTGACTAGAAATTTATAATGCATTTAACTTATAAAAAGACTTCTTATAGTGGCACAGTCTTATTATAAGAAAAATAGAGGCCCGATGTAAGAAAATTTGTGCAAGAGTAGGCCTTCCTTCCCCTGGCTGCCGGCACCGGCTTCCCTCTGGCACCCGGGACCCGGGCTGGCTTCCCTCTGGCACTGGCTTTGTCTGGTTTAATTAGTATATTACCCTTTTATTATTATAGATTGTTGGTTTCACGGTTGTAGCCTCCATTGTGGACATCAGGCAAATTAGTCATAGTAAGTATATAGAAACTTTGATTTTAATAGGATGATTACACTGCATGCTCAGCCATGTGATGTAATACATACTTTATCTACATAGATATGCTCATGTGAACTCCAGTGATTACAGAATATTTTTAAGAGGCAGTTATTAAATCATTCGCTATTAAACGTACACAGGAAGTTATGTTCATAGTATTGCCATTCCTTAGAATGGCTTGGAGGGCTCATCCTGTGTTCAGTTCTCATAGACACAAGTAAGAAAGTTTTCATGGTTCCTGTTTTGTAAATTTGGTGACACACCTTTGTCATTTTTAGTAAGGAGATTTAATACTGATGTTGCAGAGTCTGCTGTGATCCGAATTACATCCACTGGGTGCAGGTGGGTGTGGGAGAGATGTGGAAAGATAGGTACTATTTTAATAGTCTTCATGGGTGGTATATTCAATTTGACTTTTCCATTGTATTTATTTTTTGCATATTAACAGTTTACTGTAGAGATGTAACATCCTGAATGAATAAGAAACCAGCCACATAATTTTCCTCCAGAATCCACTCCCCAAAGTTGGCAGTGTAAAATGCTCTTTATTGCTCTCGACAAAGCAAGTGCTTTCAAAGGTAATTCTGAATAGCTGAAATTCTTTGGCAACAAGATAATTCTGAATACTAGTAGAAAATTTATGGATTTCAATTAGACTTTGTAGGGTATCCTAAGCCCAGTTTTATATGCAGTTCATTGTTTCGGATTTTTTAAAATGGGGCCAGTGCAGGAATAATAAAAGTGATTCCAAATGCAGCCAGTAATTACAGAGATCCACTATTGCCTTTGCGCTAAAAATGATGATGATTCACGCTTAGTGGAAATTGCGATCTGTGGCTCTATTTAGGGTATTCTTGCTATTAAGCTGCTTATTAGTTATGGTCAGTGATTTAAAGCTTAAGAGCTACATTAGAAGGCTGTAAAATAATTTATTCTTTAATAGATAATAGTAAATTTGAAACAGACATTAGGTTAATTATAATCTTGTACATTAAAGATACGTATTAGCCTTTGTCTCTTCTTAGGGCTTTGGAAATTCATTTCAGATAAATGGAAAAATGGGTGATTGGGTTAGACAGCCTGGTTTATAAATAGTTAACATCTTTTCTGAATATTCAGGAAAATAATTTTACTTCTCATTGTGAGTCCTTCTCTGTGTTAAACAAATGCTGCTTAAGTTAAGCTCAACAGATCAGGGAGTTAGACCCTTTTTGTGATTTGAAAGTCAGGGTGATGGGGGACAGGGATGGAGTTAATGATAAGTACACTTTAAAATGGCATTGCAGTAACTTTAGTTTGTCATGATTCCTATTATTAATATGTACGTATGTGTAAATTTACATAGATATAGATGTGTATGTGTGTGTTTTAAGATTTATATGCTCCTCGTTGTTTTATGTAAGACAGAAATCCAATGTAAATATCAGATGTGTAAGAATGTGAATTCCTGTAACAGTAATTAAATTTGATATTCAAATTTAATTACTGTGTTAATGTTCTTATGTGATGCCTGAATGTTATACTAAATTCAAAAAGTCACAGATACAGAAATTCTGCCTAAACCTGTCAAATCAAATCAAATGAGAAAATATATGTACATTATTCAGGATAAGATAGCATTATTAAGCTATGTTGTAATAAGAATATACCAACACCCCCCCCCCCCCCACACACACACACATACCTCCCTACCCCAGCTCTGATCTCACAACATCAATAAACAAATATTTATTTCTGGCTCCTGCAAAGTCCAGTGTATGTCGGTAGAGGCTTTCTTCCATCCAGTGACTCAGAGATCGAGGCTCCCCCCTTTTAGGATCCTGTCACCTGAACACATGGCCTCTTCCGGGACAAGAGAACCGCAGATCGGCTCAGGATGTTTTTTAAGAGTGTGGCCTGCAAATGACTTCTATTATTTCTACTTACATTCCATTGGCCAGAACTTCATCAAATCTCCCCAACCAATTTACAGGGGAGCTTGAGAACTATAGTCATCCTTGGTGCCAAGGAAAAGGAAATAAAAGGGAATTAGGTGAACAGCCAGTGTTCCCTCTACTGCAGTACATAAATGCTTCTGAACTCTCTGCATGTAATCATGTGAATTTATAATTGGGAAAATGCCAAAGAGGCATGACATCTTTTAAACAATTTTATAATCTCCCCTCTCTGTTCCAACCTATATACCAAGAATTGGAAAGAAAATCAGTTGGTTGTGCCCAAATTCCTCTCACTTGTGACTTGGCAACTCTTGGTTTATCCTAGTCACTTTGCCTCTTTCTTTCCTTTACTGAGGTTGGTGGCCACACGCAGGCATCACACAGCCACTGGGCAGGTAGCGCCACAGTGTTTCCTGTCAGTCTGTCCCACCTTGGGTCCTGCTTTTCCATCACTGACCCTCCTCCCTTATTCCTCCTGGGAAGTCCTTTCCTTTCATTAGAATTAATGTCACACATTCTGAAGGTTGGAAAGAGTCATTATTTAGCTGTTTAACAGAACACTTCAGCCGATAAGTCTGGTTACGTGTTGGATTAGTTTTCTGTTGCTGCATGACAAATTACCGTGAACGTAATGGCAAAAAATAACACCATTTATTATCTCATAGTTCAGTAGGTCAATATTCTAGGCAATCTGGACTGGGTTTTCTGTTCAAGGTCTTAGAAGGCCAAAGTCAGCCTGGTTTCAGATCTGGAGGATTTGGGGGAAGAATCTGCTTCAAAGCTCATATAGGCTTTGGGAGAATCCAGGTCATGAGAGCTGTAGATCTGAGGCCCCCATTTCTTTGTTGGCTGTTAGCTGTGGGCCACTGCCTGCATCTCGAAGCTGACTGAATTCCTTCTCATGTAGCCCCTTCATCTCCTAACCAGGAACGTGGGACAAGTCCTTCTCATGCTCCCAATCTCACTGACCTGTCTTCTAGCCCGAGAAACACTATGCTTTTAAAGGATTAAATTAGATTAGGCCAACCCAAAGAATTTGTGTTTTATTTTTTTGTCACATAATTTAACCTAGTCACAAGAATGCCATCCCATCATATATTATTAACAGGTTCCATCTATGCTCAAAAGAGAAGGGGTTGGGCTCATTCTTAGAATTCTGCCTCCTGTATGTGTTTCTGCCCAGGGTAAGTTAGAAAGGAAGATTTTGTTTAGTGCAACCTGTAATTTTACCCAAATACACATTTGAAAGGAAAAATTTCTTTGTACAACAACAATTAGATGTGGGCAAGGGAAGAGAGGGTGGCTGGGATTGGTGAGGAGAGAGGATGAATTTTTTTTCAAAGGCTTTGTAATATACAGTAACCCTTGGTTTTTCTCCCATGAAAATGAAGGCATGATAGATTGGATTAATGGGCTCTAAATCACTCGTCCTCATGGCGCCTCCCTGTGGGGTTCTATGTCCCTGCCCTTTGAACTAGTAGACACATGGCATGCTTTGGTCAATGAAAGGTGAGAACGGTGATGTGAATCTCTTCCAAGCAGAAGCTTTACAAAATTGTGAGTGGTTCACAAATTTAATCCTTTCCCTGAAGTCACAATGACTGGCAATGTTCTTGACTGAGACTATTTTGTCCCCTTTGGTCCTGGAGTGAATAAACTGGCACAGAACTATAATAGACCCACATTGGATTTATAGCACGAGAGAAAAATAAAACCTTTGTTGTTGTAAGGCATTGAAATGGTGGGGTCATTTGTTACTGCAGTGTAACTGGCCCATCCTGACTAATACACATGCCTGATACTTGTGTGCACCAGTTTAAATCATCTTGGCCTTAAACTATTCCAGCCACTGATAAGCAAGCAATTCCTCACAGGCTTCAACTCACAGCCTGACAGCTCACTGGCTGAAGCCCCTGCCTTTTGCTTTATGTCCAAATACACCTCTGATTTTGTCATGCACTCCTGTGGGAGCTGACTAGGCACTCACACATGTGTAAATAGGAAGTGCAGGGAGATTGACACCCAGGAGGCATATCTTGACAAATGGGTAATAGATGCTGAGGTATAAATGTTTCCCTCTTTCTTCTCTTACATGCACAGTTCTGAGATGAATTTCTTAAGTCTCCGCCGAAAGTCTTGCAAAATTGAACAGCATATCACCAAGTGGCAAACTCCATAAACATCCGCGTATTGGCTTTCCCTGGTTTATTTCACTCTCCCCAACCCCTAAATAATCTGCCTGTACATAAATCCTTGTCTCAGGCTCTGCTTGGTGGGGGAACATGACTGTGACCAGTTGGAACCTCATTTAAATGATCCAATCGGAGCATTATCCACCACCAGAATGAATTATTTACATAATTCGGCAGCGGAAAGAATTACACTGTGCATTTATAGAAACTTGCAAGCATAAACACTTTGCTGCTCAGCCTGGAAGTTATTGTTAGATTTGCTGATCCAAAAATAAGACCTCCCCCCTCCCACGCACACAGATTAATCTGTCATAAGTTTTGGTCCACAGTTGTTGGTTGGGAGGAGCTCATGTTTTCAAGATTTAGTGATGTGTTGGATAGCCTGTTGTTAAGCAAATGTTTCCTTGTTACAGCACAACTGAGGTTGTGGTAGACCTGTAGTTCTATGGCACCTTGTTGCCCTTGAGCTCTGAGCTGCCAGTCCACTGACAGTGCCATGGGGGACGTTTGTCAGGCATCGTGGGAGATGCCTTGTTTAGGAACTGAATTGGTTCAGTTCCCATAGCATCTTGGCTCTGTTTCTTCTCTGCCTCCTTGTCAGTCTATTCCCCAGAAATCTTAAAATCACAGCATGATAGAACTGGAGGGTGTCTTAAGATCACCAAACTCCTGTTTTATAGGTCAGAAAAGTCCACAGATGTTAAGGAAAATGATCCACTTGGGCGGGGTGGGGGGTGGGGGGAGGGAAAGAAATTGAAGGGGATGAAATTTATAAGAAGATATTGTGTTTGCTTTTTTTTTTTTTTTAACATAATTATATTCTTGATTGTGATGCTCTTAAACGAGCCACAAAATTCTAAGCACTCACAATGCAAGTGTGATTTTTAACTAAGGCTTTTTCCCGCACCCCACCCCCAATCTGAATGTTAAGGTGGCAGATGCAAAACTAATCTTAGCTAGATCTATATTAAGAAATCAGCAAGGTGTCTTTATTTAACTTGCATAATCTGTGAATATAATGTAGTGTTAAATAGCATGACTTTGCACATTACCGTATGTCCTGAAATAAAAACAACTTCTCCTTTAAAGTGATAGTAAAACGCAATAACGTGGAAGGTTATTTTATATTTGTTCTCAAAGGGAATGAGAAAAACAGAAGGAAAGAATTGAGGAACTTGTTTCTAAATGTGATTTCAGCGGATGTATTTTCCATTTTAAATTCTATTTTATCTGAGAGACAAAAGTCAGCTATTGGAATTGCGTCCTATGTCATACAGGAAACACTCCTGTCAAAGGACAGGAGGTTAAAATCCCTTGTTATGCTGGTTTTGAATTTCTGAAAAATATCCAATCCATTGAGCTTCTGTGGCTTTGCTTGTGGATGTTTCCATGGATCTGTGTTAGTTCCAGGAAATTGGGGACTGTCGTATTATCTCTGGAACCAGGCGTGGTTCCTGCAGAAACTTCATGGGATTATCAGTTTCCCTGTTTGACGTCGTTGCTGTAGTGGTTCGGTTCCTGAAGGAGAAAACAATGACAAATTGCAAGGCCCAACTGGAAGACTGTGGAGAGGAAAGACGGCTATTCTGATTGAAGACAGAAAAAACGTGGGCCTTTAGCTTCTTGAAGTACTGCTCTGAGGTCTTCTTGGCTGGCATACACTAACCAGTGCGAGCATGTAGCTATGACCACTCACTATTCTATTGAAGTCGGGACGCTGGGGTCTGATTTTCACTTGGTGAGCCAGTCTTTATTTGAATGTATTTGAATTTCTTCAAGAATGTGATTTTAGCCCTGACTGGTTTGGCTCAGTGGATAGAGCGTCGGCCTGTGAACTCAAGGGTCCCAGGTTCGATTCCAGTCAAGGGCATGTACCTTGGTTGAGGGCACGTCCCCAGTGGGGAGTGTGCAGGAGGCAGCTGATCGATATTTCTCTCTCATCGATGTTTCAAACTCTCTATCCCTCTCCCTTCCTCTCTGTAAAAAAATCAACAAAATATATTTTTTTTTAAAAAAAATGCAATTTTAGCTTCTGATGATTCTCTTCCTCTGGGAAAGTGGCTCCTAATTCAAGGAGCATGGACCCTTAAGGAATTAATAGGAGGGTCCTGGAAACTATTTGGCACCAACCACTGTAAGTATAAATCTAATAGATAATGTTTTGTATACATTTACTTGAAGGTGTTCTTAAGTTCTTGGTCACTTTTAAAGCAATACTTTTTCTGGATCAAAGGGTATCAGGAAAGTAAGAAAAATAGAATAGTTACTTTTTCCTTAACATGTGGGGAGGGTGTATGTTTTTAAAGAATTAAAGAGGTCTTCATGCTTGAACAAACTGAGAACTGCTTACTATGGCTGTTATGTTCTATAGGATATGCTTCACAAAGCTAAGTGAAGTTTTTAAAAGTTAATGGCTAGACAGTGCTTAAAGCATACACATTCCTGATTTATTCTAATAACTTTTGTGGAAGACTAACTTCATGCTGCCACACATTTGTTATGTTTTGTCCTGGAGATGCGACTACATATCCATGCCTCTTACAGGGTGGGTTTATGTCACTCGGTGACTTAACCAGGCAATAGCTCTTCCATGTCTTTTATGAGGAAGAGCTTAGAATAAACATCCGGATATATATATATATATATATATATATATATATATATATATATATACACACACACACATACACATACATACACACATAGTGCCAGATACTGTCCTAAACAGTTTTATGACTATTAACTGGTTTAATCCTAAAAACAACCCTGTGAGAGATGTAGGTACAATTGTTGGTTCCATTTTTTAGATGGGAAACTGAAGTATAGAGCCATTAGGTTAAGTAATGTGCTCAAGGCTACCCTTCCAAGAAGAAGGAAACTGGGTTTCATTCCAGTCTGAGCAGGGATCTCTGTACTGCTTGCACCGGGGACTTTGTTTCTCTCCTGGCAGCAAGGGATTCAGTGACAGCTGAGGAATACCTGGAGGATAGGCTGGTTTGGATTGAGATAGTATATACCCCACATGTCCTCCACTCCCCACCCAGCCCTAACATCACACACACACACACACACACACACACACACACACACTACCCTGAGCTTACTCTGGACACTGTGACCAGAGGTCTCAAAATCAGCACCAGCATGCCTCAGATCAACTCATTAGTCTGCAATATACCCATTAGGTGTAACTGCAGTGCTCTTTGATCTGGGCTTTGCTCCCAAACCTTGTAGAACTGTCACTTCATAGTAGCAAGTATGTGTGGTAAAGACCTCCAGTGTATAATGGGTCTCAGTCCTATTTGCCTATTTTTCTGATTCAGGTAATCCATTTACATGTCCTCAGAGTTCATTTGGACAAGGTCAGCATCTTGAGGATTATTCAGATGACTTTATAGGTACTGTGCCTTTAAAGGAATTAGCTATGGGTCTTTGAATCCCAGAATGATGGTGTCAGAGTGTGTTACATACTTTCCTGAGACATTTGAAAGTGTCCCTCCTTCCCCTGCCAAAACCAGAGAAGAAGTGGAATGATAGAAAACAACATAGACACTCTAGAATAGTCCTTCACTCTGGCTGCCAATAAACATGCAAATGTGCTTTCCAAGGAATTGCTGAAGAGGATATGGTCATAGTTTTGCTTCCCTGCCCATTCTAATTTGGCAGGTGAAGTCAAGGCCCAGTGGAGGCCCTGCTCCAGTGATTGAGAAGCTGGGACCGGACCAAGGATTATATTGATGCTGCAGGCTGGCTGTTCTCAGAATTGCCCAAGTCATTTCAAAAGCTGTTGTTATTGTCAAGGTTGGCAAGTAGAATCCCTTAGAGAAGTATTTTTTCCTGGCCGGCTCAGCTGTCTTTGCAACCCCTCTCACCAGACAGGTGAAGAAAATCAACTCACCTTCATGGCGGGAAGCCTCCAGAGTTTGCATGGGGCAGAGCCAGATGGGAGGGGGGCAGGAGGGTGAATACAGAACAATTGTTAGGAAGAGCTCTCATTTCAAAGCATATACTTATATTGCAGACTAATGAGTTGATCTGAGGCATGCTGGTGCTGATTTTGAGACCTCTACCTTGACTCTCCATCTAGAAGTGATGTAGAGCAAGGGTTCTCAAAGTGTGGTCCTCACATCATTGGAGGTCTCAGAGATCCTTTTAGGGGGTCTGCGTGGTAATAATTGTTTCATAGCAATGCTGTGACATTATTTGCTCTTTTCACCTTGTGGACACTGGCACTGGGAGCACAAAAGCAACAGTGGTTGAAAGTGCTGGCACATGAGTGCCAATCAAGGCAGTGGCACCAAGCCATATTGGCACCTATTGTAGTCTTCATCTGTACACATGCCAAAAAGAGCCACTTTCCTAAAAATATCCTTGACGAAGTAGTGGAAATTAGTAAGTTTATTAAAGTTCAACCTTTGCGTAGGTTTTTTTAAAAAAATATTCTGTGCCATAAAATGGAACTACTCATAAAGACTTCTGCTGCAAATGGAAGCGTGTGTGTACCTTGTCTCCTTGCAAACCACCTCTGCTATTGTTTGAGTTGCTAGCTGAATTAGCAGCTTTATTCATGGAACATCATTTTCACTTGAAAGAACAACTGAAGAACAAGCCATAGTTAGACTTGGGCATTTGGCAGATAATTTCTCAAAGATGAGTAAAGTGGACCTAATATTTCAAGAAAAACAATTGACAATATTTATCAAAATAAAATTTAAATATTCAAGTAAAAATTTTATTTTTGGAAAATTTGTATCTGCCACAGTGAGCTTGACAGTTACTCAGTAATCGACTTGAAAGCTTTCTTTGATGAGAGGGATAGTGATATTAATAAACATTCTTTTTTTACATTGAATAATGGGTTAACATTCGGAAGCTCTGCATAACTCAGGAACCCGATATTTTTCAAATGACCAATGTATGATGTTACCAAATCATGATGGGAAGAGATCCATTAAGAATGGAAGATGGACCAATGGTTTTTATGTAGTAGACAGAGAATAAAATACTCATTGGTATGGTTTCAGATTTCACATTGCAACTGACTTTTTTTTTTTTTTTGGTGCATTTTTGCCTCTCTTTTTTTATTTTTTTATTTTATTTTTTTTTATTGATTAAGATATTACATATGTGTACCCTCTACCCCCCCCCCCCCCTCATCCCCTCACCCCCCTGTTGTCCGTGTCCATTGGTTAGGCCTATATGCTTGCATATAAGTCCTTTGGTTGATCCTTCCCCCTTGCCCCCACCCTCCCCTACCTTCCCTCCAAGGCCCGACAGTCCAATCAAAGCCTCTCTGTCTCTGGATCAGTCCTTGTTCATCAGTTTATGTTGTTCATTATATTCCACAAATAAGTGAGATCTTGTGGTATTTATCCGCTCTCCAGTTCTATTGATGCTGTGGCAAATGGTAAGAGTTCCTTTTTCTTCTTCCTCTTCTTAAAGAATACCTTTCAGCATTTCATATAATGCTGGTTTGGTGGTGATGAACTTCTTTAGCTTTTTCTTATCCGTGAAGCTCTTTATCTGACCTTCCATTCTGAATGATAGCTTTGCTGGATAAAGTAATCTTGGTTGCAGGTTCTTGCTATTCATCTCTTTGAATATTTCTTGCCACTCTCTTCTGGCCTGCATGGTTTCTGTTGAGAAATCAGCTGACAGTCGGATGGGTACTCCCTTGTAGGTAACTGACTGTCTTTCTCTTGCTGCTTTTAAGATTCTCTCTTTATCTTTTGCTCTTGGCATTTTAATTATGATGTGTCTTGGTGTGGTCCTCTTTGGATTCCTTTTGTTTGGGGTTCTCTGCGCTTCCTGGACTTGTAAGTCCATTTCTTTTACCAGGTGGGGGAAGTTTTCTGTCATTATTTCTTCAAAAAGGTTTTCAATATCTTGCCCTCTCTCTCCTTCTGGTACCCCGATAATTCTGATGTTGGTACGCTTGAAGTTGTCCCAGAGGTTCCTTACACTATCTTCATATTTTTTGAATCTCTTTTCTTTTTTCTTTTTCGGTTGGGTATTTTTTGTTTCTTTGTATTTCAAATCTTTGACTTGATTCTTGGGATCCTCTTGTCTGCTGTTGGATCTCTGTAAATTATTCTTTATTTCAGTCAGTGTATGCTTAATTTCTAGTTGGTCCTTTTTCATGTCCTCCATGGTCTCACTATACTCCTTGAGGGATTCATTAAATTTATCGGCGGTTTCCATAAAATTCTTGACAAACCTTATAAACGTGGCCTTGAACTCTATATCCAGTCGTCTGCCCTCCTCCGTTTCTGCCAATTGTGACCTGTTTCTTTGTCTCCGCATTTTGGCTGCTTCCCTGTGTTGATAGAGTGGCCCTGCGCGCCAGGTGTCCTGTAGGGCCCAGTGGCTCAGCCTCCCCAGTTACCTGGGGTGGACACTCTTGGTGCACTCTTGGTGCCTTGGTTGTTGTAGGATCACTGGGAGGAATTGACCTCCAGGCCAATTGGCTGTGGGAAGCAGCTGTGTCTGAAGTGGGAGAATGGTCCCCCTCTGACCACTGGTACAGTGGCTCCTGGATCTAAGGAGGTGCTAATTCAGCCCCTGCCTGAAGCCACACAGCCGGAGCCGCCACGAAGAGGCTCAGCTGTGAAGCAATGCAAGCCGCTGCGGGGCCTTGGGCCTTCTCTTGGAAGTTCCGGGTCTGCTTGGCTGGGCTGTAGTTAGGTACATTCACATGCAAAAGCCTCTGCTGCAGCCTGGGTGGGGCGGGGTCTCAGGGAGTCAAAAGGGCGGAGAAAGAAGCTATGGCTGATTCTCCGTGCCCGGAGTCGCGCGTCTCAGTGTCCCGGTAACGGCTGCAAGCACCTCTGAGGGAAATCCGCCCTCAAGTTCGCCCGCTGCTGCCTGACAGAGCAGCCTCTCCCCGTATGAGACCTGGGTCCCCAGAGACTTCCCAGAACCGGAGTTCAGAGCAGTTGGGAGCTTGTGATTCAAAAAGACAGCCGCGTCCTCAGGTGCCACCCCCTTTCCGCGCACGCGAGCCGCCGCTGTACCTCTGCACTCAGCCTCCGCAGCTCCTCTGGCTCTCAGCGTGCTTTTCTTTTCTTCTAGTTGTAGAAATTACACTCAGCCAGCCTTCCTGTTGTTCTGGACAATGTTTGCTCCGTCCTTTGGGATATTTTTCAATTGTTGTGGGAGGCGACTATTTCCTGGTGTTTATCTATGCCGCCATCTTAGTTTCTCCTTCTGCAACTGACTTTTAAGACACTATCTGTTGTCAAGTTTTGTCATGGTATCAAAAAGCATATCTACAATTACCTCTTTTAAAAAAGCTATTAAAATATTTTCTTTTTTTTAAGTGATACATCTATGGAGGACAGATTTCTTTCATATATTTCATCTAAAAAAACATATTGCCATAGAACAAATGTGAACTATGTGAAAATCCAGTTGTCTATCAAGTAAAGAGATATGCAAAAATGCAAAACAATGCGATCCTTCTTATTAATTCTTTAGGAGGGGAATATATTTATTTTACATAAAGATATGCTATTTATGTTAACATATAAGGCATTTACTATTTTATATTTTAAGTGAATTTAATATTTTAAACCTTTCTTAGTTGTAATTTCAAATATAGTAAATATCAATAGTTATAGCCCACATAAACAGAAGCTCTTTGGGATCCTTAAAGCTTTTAGAAAATGCAAATGGATCCTGGAACTGAAAGCTTGAGAACACTAAAATAGGATAGTGAAGTGTTTGCCAGCTGGAGGTTTCTGAACTGTCAGAGGAGTTATAAAAGTTGTCCAGGGCCCTAACTGGTTTGGCTCAGTGGATAGAGCGTCAGCCTGCAGACTCAAGGTCCCAGGTTTGATTCTGGTCAAGGGCATGTACCTTGGTTGCGGGCACATCCCCAGTAGGGAGTGTGCAGGAAGCAGCTGAATGATGCTTCTCTCTCATCGATGTTTCTAACTCTCTATCCCTCTCCCTTCCTCTCTGTAAAAAATCAATAAAATATTTTCTTTTTTAAAAAAAGAAATGTTCTTTCCTAAAAAAAAAAAAAAAAAAAGTTGTCCAGGTTGGGAATAGTAACTGTTTAATTATATATCTTTAAATAACTCAATAAAAATTATTTAAATATTTTCTTCTTTAAAATGAAACCCTCACAGAGCTCAAATACACCTACACTGCATATTAAACTCTTCCTCATTCTTCAGTAACTGATATCAAAACAGGAAAATACTGGCAGTTATATTTATCCCTAATTATTTGGAAATAAAAATATCCACATGTCTAGTGTGTTATTTGTAGAAAAATGCTTGTAAATAGTCACTGAAACCTCTCTTGTCTTGCAATTTAAAACAAATCATAAATATTTAAGTAAATAATAAATAACAAAGTGGATATTAAGCAAAAGAAAAACAATCCTTTCACATGCTGATTTTCTATTTTTGCTGTTGTGGTACATACTTAAATGTCATTCTGCATTTTAATATACATTGAGTCCATGTATAAACACAGTGAATAGTTTTTAATGTATTTTTAAAGTTCTATTTTTCATACATAATTAATTTAAATAGTTTGCACCATTAATTTAATAGGTAATAGTCAAAATTTTTCTTATACATTATGAATTACATTAAATATCATAGTATATCTAAGTAAACATTTTGCACATTTAATATTCTGAATAAAAACAAAATGAGGAGATTAAAAATATTCCTAAGAGCATTTTAGAAATGATATATTTATATGAAAGATATCTGTATCAGTTTCTGAGGGCTGCTATAACAAAAGTACTATGTTCCCAGTCAAAAATGATTGGGAGTGCAGACACACTTTTATAAGGTTGGACTTGCTGTTGGACACAAGCACTCTGTCAGGTTATCTGCACTTGAAAGTCTCAGATTTCTCATCTATAAAACTGGGTTTCATGATAGATATTACATTGGCTTGTGAGAAGTAAGGGGATTAGGTATAAAAATACACAATGTTCTCAGCACAGTGCCTGATGCAGAAGAATATCACTCAATAAATATTAGTAGTTTTTACTCTTGCCAGGTTAGACAGGTAATGACAATCACAATATGCACTATAAATACTCAGTTAATGGCAAGTTTATTGATGATAATTGTAATAAGAGTTAGTGTTAATGGTGATTTCAAAGTCCACTAGTACCTAATAATGGATGGTTTTACTGTGAGTAGGTGGATGAGAGAGAGACAGAGGGATACAGGGAAGGACAGAGAGATGAGAACTTTAAGTAAGCAGCCAATGAGCCATGTTTAGAGATAGACATTTCTATAGACTAAATGTTTGTGTCTCCCCAAACTCCTAGGGTGAAACCTAATCCTCATTGTCATGGTATTTGGAGGTGGGGCCTTTGGGCGTTGATTAGGTCATGAAGATGGAGCCCTCATGAATGGGATTAGTGCCCTTAGAAAAGAGGCCCCAGAGAGCTTCCTTCTGCCATGTGAAGACACCTCAAAAAGATGGTATCCATGAACCAGGAAGAGGCCTTCCCCAGACACTGAATCTGTGGACACTTTGATCTTGGACTCTCCGGCCTCCAGAAATATGAAAAATGAGTTTCGGTTGTTTATAATTCACCCAGTCTGTGGTATTCTGTTATAGCAGCCCGAGCAGTCATCAATAGGACTTTTTCATCAAAAGACTTATCAAATATATTTTATTAAAGAGTTGCAATGGAGTACAGAACCCTGGTGTTCAGAATGCTCTAGCATTTATCATTATCTTGGATCTGGATTTTGTGTTACACGTTTATAGGCCTATGTCTGTCTTAATCACTATTTGGGGTGGTATTTAGAGACACTGAAGCATAATACAGGGGAATTCTAAAATCCATATCACTGTAATTCCACGCAGTCCAATCCAGCTGAATCTGCCCTCTTGCAGCTGTCAAAGTGACTCCATGCAACTTCCCTTAGTGGCTATTTCAGACTTTGTCCACCACTCCCAACCTGCGCCTCTCAACAACTCTTCTTCAAATAGCCTTGGCTCCATCATTACTGAGAACCAGAAATCCCCTGTAATGAGCTCCTCCCTCCCTCTCTCCTTCATCTCAAAATGTGTTGGCATCTTCGACCATCTGCTCTTCTTTGCCTCTATTTCAGATGAGGAATTACTAATTCCTCCCGTCATATTTACTCTTGGCCCAAGTAATAATTATGTTCATAATTATCCCTTTATTGTCTTGCACTTAGTCTCTCTTCATAGAGTCCTTCCGCTCCCTATACATTCTTCTTTGTTCCCACAATCACTGACCCCACCAGCTACCATTTTGTCTCCTTAATTGTACTTTAAACTTCTGGAAAAAGTAGTGACCTAGCCCCAGCTTCATGTTGTGACAAGCTGTTAATTATTAAAACATTATTGAAAGCACAGTCTCGAAATCCCAACAGTTAATCTTCCTGGTAGAGATAAGACACGGCTGCCACTGCATGGCAGTGAGGAGGTCCTGGCCTCTGAGAGCCCGGTCTCCCAGGGCTTGCCACCACGTGCAGGCCACAACCCCTGTGCGGGAATTTAGCAGGTTCAGTGTACGCAGTGATGATTATAACAAAATGCTTTTAAGAAAATGGGTTTATATAGCTGTTTAGTTGGGAAGAATTATAAAATCAGTTAATGCCCTGAGGATAGCATAAGCAAAGATGCTTTTATCTTTGAACCCCTGAATTTGTTCCTAAGAATTTTCTGAATGATAAGCAGGTAGGAAAATTTCCAGCTTCTCCAGTAAACTTTGCATTTGCTGAAAACCTGTGGATGAGTCCTGAGTGAAGATTAGAACCATGTGGGTTGCGAGGAGGTAGCGAGAAGCAGTGCCTTTATTAAAACCCACTTACTTTGTTCCAGGAAGTAGGTAGTAAGTCAGTATTTGCCAAGGACACACCATAGATGAAGACAGGATGTTGGTCCATAATATTTGCATAGCATTTGGGTATTTGTGTGTAAAGTAAAAAAAAAGTATATATGTATCCCTGGCCTGGGTTGCTAACTGGTTAGAACATCAGCCCAAGCACCGAAGGGTCTTGGATTTGATTCCTGGTCAGGGCAGGTACCTGGGTTTTGGGTTTATTCCCTGTCCCTGGTCAGTTCATGCAAGAGGCAACCAATCGATGGATGTGTCTCTCTCATACAGACATTTCTCTGTCTCCTTTTGCTCTCCTCTTCCCTCTTCCCTTCCACTCTCTCTAAAAATCAATGGAAAAAAAATACCCTTGTGTGAAGATAAAAAAAAAAAAAAGCGCATATGTAGATTATTCTGGAGGAAGTTAAACATTTTTCTAGTCTATAGAGTCCCTAAGAAATCTACCATTAAGACTCCTCTAGCAGAAAAAAGGACCTGCATCGAGCTAGTTGTCTAACATAAGGCATCCTCCAGCCGGTTGGGTTCTGGGAGGCAGCCAGGGCCTCCCCAGTACAGCAGCTGAGAAAAAACCCTCTGAGGGTTTTTACTTGGGCCAAGTAATACATAAGCCTTCGGAGGCCTTTATGGAATTGAAAGATGGCTATTAAGATACATATGGGTTTAGTGTACATATATTGATAACTTTTTCTCTGTTGTATAGGCAAAAGAATTTATACGTCTGTCTGACTTGCTTGTCTTAAATGTCCCAATAGGATCTTAGATTACTGAGAAATTCTATGTAAAAATTGTAGTGCGGGACGAATCAATCAACCAGCACTAGTAGTGTGTGACGTTATCTATAATGTCCCCTCGGGAGACATAAAGAAGTATAAAATGTGGTTTCTGCCCTTGGAGGAGTTTACAATTAAAATGAGGCTGTATTGAAGCTCCCTCTCTCTAAGCAGATTCCCAACCTTCCTTGGTCCCATAACGACAGGCCTTGTGCTGAATGTTGGTCAACTCAACTTGAGAAAGTCATGAGGAGGAAACATATCCTGTCACCACGCACCCAGAGGTTCAGCTTAGTGCCCCTTTTTTGCCACCTAGGAGGAGAGGAGGGGACATTTGTGCTGTCATTCCTAATTAATTTTTTTCCTACAAGACATTTGCCCTCAATTGTAAAGAAATTGCATGGACTGTCACTGTATAGTCACCAGTTTTATTTATTTTTTACTTTTTAAAAAATATATTTTTATTGATTTCAGAGAGGAAGGGAGAAGGAGAGAGATAGAAACATCAATGATGAGAGAGAATCATAGATTGACTGCCTCCTGCATGCCCCACACTGGGGATGGAGCTCTGAACCCAGGCATGTGCCCTGACCGGGAATCAAACTGTTACGTCCTGGTTCAGAGGTGGACGCTCACCAGCTGAGCCAGACCTGCCAAGCACCAGTTTTATTTTTCATCCCGGCAACCAAATGTGGAGAATTTATGTTTGTTGGTTCTGTGTCTGCAGTGGAGCTACATCCTTAGAATAATATCACAATAGAGAAATAACTTCTAAAAGGGTTAGCCCACATATAATTCTGATTGCCTTTAATTAGGGGCAAATCACAAGCTAAAAGGAGTTACATATTTGAAACCAGTTAAAAAAAATAAAAAATGTAACCTCAGAAATCTTAATTTTTAGCTATAGGATTGCAGTTTCTTTATTCACTAAATAACGTTGTCTGCCCCGTCCTGTTTCTCTGTTTGGAACTGTAACATGGATTAGGAGAATTGCCAAATATCTATGAAATGAGAGCTTTCCTCCCACCCTTCCCATCCTCCATAATAGCCCAAAACAAATTAGACTGAGAAAGTCACGCAGTTCAGCCCAAGAATTAGATTTGTGCGGCCCTAACACAAGAACTCTGTGATTGAGAGAAGTCTCCAAGGCAGAGGTAAGGGGAGAATTAGGTCAGCTGGAGTATAGACCGTTCAGTAATGTTTCCTAGAAATAGAGAGATAACATGACAAACTGCTGGCATTCATTTACAAACTCTGGCTATAAAAATAGCATAACTTCGGGAGCATTAACAGAGCCAAAAGTAGAACTTGCTGTTTATTGTTCCAGAGGTCGGCTTTCATGAAGTTTGAGAAAGGACCAGATTTGAGGCCATTGCTCTCATGATTTTTAAGTCAACCTCCTGCTACATCCAGAGAAGACTATACACACATAAAAATAGACTATTATTATTGCTGTTTGTGGCATGAAAAAAGAACTTTTTTCTTTGTGGGAGTATGCCATATCATTTAGGGGGGATTGAAATATGAATAATGTGTGCTGAGGGGAGCGGCTGTGGGAAACGAGGCTGGACTACCTGTGCCTGTGTGCCCAGAAGACTTATTTTCATCAGTTGTCTCTTTCAAGTTGGTTAGAATTTTAAGCATCTGCTCATTCCTATCCCACTTGAACAGGAATGGGACCGAGTAGTAGCAGGGCTGTCCCAGTGCATGTGAGCAGCCAGAGCAAGGGGAACTGTGTGTAACAGGGAAATTACCAGCGTTTCTATGGTCATGAAGCAACATGTGCCCGGCTAATTACTGTTCTCTGTGACTGCTCTCACCTCTCAAAACTCTCCATGGCCCAACCGCGGAAATCCTGTTTGTCTGCCTCCCACCCTCTCCCCCAAAGAATGAAAAACAGTAACTTGCAAGGCTGGGCTTGTTTAATGAATGCAATTTGTTTTTGTTGAGCCAAAGACTCGAGGTTTCTGAGGCTGTAAACTTGATGCTAGATTTGTGAATGACTCCATGGTCCTCATCTTTAGATAAGTTCAGTGTGGAGGGTGTGTCTACACTTGCTGGATTATAACCGGTCCAAAGGCATTTTTCTTTATTTTTATAGGTTCCTAGAATGAAGTGACCTTTAATGGTAGGTGAGGCCATCTTCAGGCAGAGCTATATCTAGCATGGTGACATCTGAGCATCTATTATGTTAATAAGAATGTCCTCAAGATGCTGCCTCCTCCCTTGGTGATCCTGTTCTTGCCCTTAGTAACTGCTGATGTTGGAAAAAGTGGCTCTTTCTGTTGCTGTTTTTTTTTTCTGATAGAAATAGCGAGTTATCTTGCACTCTAGGGTAACTATAGAGTTTGGTAATATCTTTTCATTTATTCATTATTAGAGCATTCAAAACCAAACAGTTTTGCTTTCTTTATAGTAAGCTGAACTTGCCCTCACTCCCCACCAAAAAAAACCACACCGTAGTTTTGTCAAGAAAGATTGAACATCAGTTTTTCAAAGTGTGTAACAGGAGGTAATTTTAATAGCTGTATTGGCTTGGCTGTGGTTTCTTTGAGTGACTACTTGAATATATTAGTTAATAATAAATTATTACTTAGTATTACAGGAAAAAAAATACACACCTGAAAATAGCTTGATTCTCTGGAGAAAGAAACTTTCTGTGCATGGTTAGTAATACTTTCCATATAGATGCAGTTGCTGGATAATGTTATCCAAACTAATTAATGATGACATATTAGTTAACATATTGCCATCAGCAGGTGGCTTTCTGAGCAGAGGTGAAAATGGCATGTGCTCAAACAAATTGTTGTACCCTCGAGAAATGATACAATTGTTTTTTAAAAGGATCTTTGTAACGATGCCTGGAATATGAGTTATTTTTGTAAAGCACAAAACTGGGGGCAGGTAGGAGAGATGCAGACTAGAAAAACAAAACAAAAGAAAGCAAAATTGGTTCCACCTTTCCCAAAAGCTTTTCTAATTAAAAACAAAAACAAAAACCCAACAAGCGAGCAGTTGACTCTACCAGCACAATTTGCCTGTCCTGTCAGAATCTTGGGAAGACTCAGGTGCCCTCTCTTCCTTCGTACTCTCCTTTCTTCCTCTCCTTTGTCCATGTCAGAGCTGTCAGGGTGTCTTGGCTCGGGGCATGTCTGTGACAGATGGGCAGGGAGCTGTAATCTGTTGCTGTCTTTCGATTGCAGAGGAATCATTGTGACAGTGAAGGGGTTAAAATGGCCAGCACCTATGAGAGTTTGCCGATAATTAGTGTAATCTCAATCCCAGAACACTGACACAGATGACCACACAACGATGGATTCTACTCAATTCTGCTTCGGAAGAAATCCTTGTCAATCTCTTCCCAGCACTTGTGGAACCATGCATTTTTAAAATGCATATGTGAAAAAGTTACTGTTTCTGCATAATATGTGTGATTATGGTAAAAGATGATTGTGAATCAGTTTCATTTTGGAAGGTGCATTTTGAATTAGCACTTGCAGATACAGGTTAATTGATATGCACCCTCTGAGCCTGAGGCGTGTAGCCTTTAGAAGGTTTCACAGTGTGTTGACTGTTACTCTATTAGTAAGGATGCTGAGGTATAGTATTGAGTGGTGGGTTAGGAAGGCAAATTACAAGTTAATGTAATTTTGTGTTACTATCATGTCTGACAAGCAACATAAAAGGAAAAAGAAACAGACCGCTTGAAAACAAAACTTGAGAAAAATAGGCTTGAGAAAAATAAAATATATTTTTGTTGATTAGCTTCAAAGAGAAAATGTGTAGATAAAAAGCAGACTCTAAAACCGTTTTTCAAAAGTCCAAGTGGTAACCAGAAAGGGATAAATATGACTTAAAAATAGGAGCAGGAATCCATGCTGAACTAGGGGAAGAATGGGAAAAGGAGAACTTCAATAACCCCCCTATGTTCAAATCCACAGGTCCCATTGGCTGGCATCCTAGAGTACTTAATGAATTGGCCGAAGTCATCACAGAACCGCTAGATATCATTTTTGAGAACTCGTGGAGGACTGATGAGGTGCCTGAAGACTGGAAAAGGGCATATTTAGGACACCTTCTTTCAAAAAGGGAAATGGATGGTGACCCTGGAAATACTCATCAGCTTAAATTTTGCTTGGAAAAATTCTGGAATAATCAGTACACTGGGTAACTAACCTACACATAGCTAGAAACGAGGCAGTGAAAGATCACACATTAAGAAGTACTGAGTTCACTTTTAAAGGGCACATCATTGCGAGATACAGTCTTATGCATATTTTGGGATTCTTCCCTCTATTCTATGAGCTCTTGATGAAAATAAATTAGTTTGGCTAAGGTTTTTGGAATTAATTTTAAGTGTAACACTAGACAAGAAGCAGGTTTCTGGCATTTGCTAGTAATTACATCATTTTGAAATTAACCTGTAACTTGAGAATAGTAGCTTTAATTTTGTATTTTAACATACTCTTTTTTTTTCACTTTATATAGGACCATGTTTTCATAGGTTGGGATGTTTATATAATTCTATATAGGCTAGTTTGGTGAGGGAATTCTTATTTTAAGGTGCTTTCTATGTTCATTTCATATATATAGGTACATTTATAAAGCTGACTAATTAAGGCACATCACCAAAGGAAGCCGATTTTTTCTAACTTTTTTTAAAAAAAATTAATCTGGCTGAAGTTCAGTGTTAGGGCCCATAGACTGCCCTGCTCTGACACACACTGAGCAAGAGCCAGCTCTGGGCCTTGGAGGCTGGTTTTCTTCATTCAGTGGACACTGCCATGATCGGGGCCTCGCCTCACCCCACCTCACCCTGCTCCCCAGGTGTCTCACCTCAGGTCTGTGGGGCCAGGGAGGTGGGGGTTCAGAACCTGGTCTAACTGCAGCCAAGATGGAGAATAGAATGAGGTGGGAGGAGGAAATTAGGATGGCTCTGGAGTTTTTCTGATTCCTGTTGTTCTTGCCTTTGGATATTGGCAGTTTTATTTTCTGCTGAGAAAATGCAACCATGTTGATAGGACCAAAAATTTAGTTAAATGGAGGTCATCAAAAAAGATATAGACATGCAACAAGCTCTCGAGTCAGGCAGCTCCTGAGAGGAGCTGAGCAGAATCTTCCCTCTGCTATTGAGAAGTAAGAGATGCCGGTTTACAGCAGCGTTGTGATGCTCCAGAGTTGGAAACATTCAAAGGGAAAGAAACCTACATTCATTTCTTCCTGGTATGCACCTGGTCCCCAGGAATGGGTAGGCAGGGAAGGGTGATTTTATCACAATACTGCTTTAAAAAAATCTAAGGTTTACATGGTTTAGCTACTTCTAGAGATTAATTTAGATACTAGATAAATTCAGTCTTATTCTTCACTATAAATTCCAGGAAATTAAGATCTAAATGTTTGTACAAGTTTTCTTTTAAACATACATAGCTTGCAGTTTTATAAGAATTATACTCCAAACTTCAATCATGGTTCTTCAAGTGAACTAGAGTCTTTAAAATTAACAAGCTATATATATATATTTTAAATTGATTTTTAGAGAGAGAAGAAAGAAGAGGGGGAGAGAGAGAGGGAAAGAGAAATATCAATATGAGAGAGGAACATCAATCATTTGCTTTCCACACACCCCCCGACCTGGGATCAAACCTGCAACTGGGTGTGTGCCCTGACCAGGAATTGAACTGGCGACCTTTTGGTGCCTGGGACTACCCGCACTGGGCAGGGCAACAAGCTATACTTTTAAAGGAGTGTGTCAGGGGATCTCTGTAGGTCACAGGTATAATTTATTATGATAATAAATGGCTTCCTGTTGGAGACCTCATTTCCAGGTGCAGCACCTGTGGCGGATTTATTTCACAGACATACATTTACATGCATTTGCTGAACTGCTGCTAGAAAGGGACCTAATTTCTGAAAAACCTATTGTTTTCACTGTGGGCATTATGGTACAACGTAATGCAACCCAAAACGGGACTTTCTGGTCATTTCAAGTTTTTTTTTTCTATTTGTGTGATGTCCAACGTCAGTTATTTTGCCAAATTTAAGTCTTCTCTGTGTGTTGGCTCTTAGGGTTTGAAGATAACAGTCCTCTTCCTAATTGAAGAATCACAACCTAGAACAGTGAAATAGCTGATGGATTTTAAAGATTTTTTACCTAAAACTTTACCTAACTTTTTACCTAAGACTTTAAAAGAAGCAGAGAAGTATTTCATTAATTCCTTTGCATTAAATCAAGATGAGGTAAGAGTTAGAATGTAAGAGAAAGGTAGTCACCTTGCCATGAACTGTTTCTGGTGATAATTGCTCTTACAAGGAGTCATTTTCTCCCCAGTGTTTTTCTTTTAAATCTAACATTTGTGATGCCCTTAAATTTTTGTTATGCAAAAGAAGTGGCTGAGGGACAAGTGTTATCAAAACTAGAGGATTATTCTAATTTGTTTTTCCTAGAACATCAAGAGAGATTAATTACTGACATTTACTTCAAAATATTGAAAAATTTGGAGGATTATGGCAAAGTTTACTTCAAGTTCATTTTAAAACAAAGTTTGTGGGGTGGGGGAGAAAGATTTTATTCAAAAAAATTTTTTTTCTTGGCCTAGGGAATGCATAATTACCAAAGGACTTTTCAGCAATGCAGAATAGATGCACTCAAGCAGTTTCTCAGTCCAGAGACATTCACAGCACCTTGGTGTTGTGAAAGCAACAAGAACAATAAGAATTGGGTTTTTACTTTGGAGTTCCTCAGGTCTTAGTTCAAAATCAAGATCACATTCATGGCTTTTTTTTTTTTTTTTTTTTTTTGTCTGTGGTGAATCTAAGAACATAAACTGTAGATAGCATGGGAATGATTTTGAACAATTATTAAATTCATCACAGCCTTTTATGCTTGTCCATAAAATGGGAAAAATAAATACCTCCTGTAGTGCTGAAGAGGCTTAAGAGTCCTGCAGCCTACACCCACACAGTCCTTGCATCAGTTTGTGGCACATAGTAGGTGCTGAGTGCCTCTCTCTCTTTCCTTCTTTGCTATCAGTTACCTTCTTTATTTCCTCTTCCATGAAAGACATTACCTTAAAACTGACCAGAAAACTCAAACATAAATTGACCTGTTCTTCTTGCTGCCTTGAACCCACTGAATAAGGCCCCTTGGTTTTCTTTTAGGAAGGATAAAAGAAAAAATTACAGTGGCCCCTCGCAGTAGGAGTTGTGTAAATGTTTACTGATTGAATAAAAGAATGAACAAATTCATGAGGCCAGCACTTGTCAAGTCTGGGAGATAGTCATATAGACACATATGAAAGTATCTCGCTGATTTTCCTCTTTTTAAAACAGCTTTAGACTTATAAGTTTGGTGTGCAAATTAGTGAGTAGTATATGTGCATTTTTCTGTAATTTTGTGACTTGATTTACAAATTAGGGGTGCAAAGGGGCAGTCCCCAATGGCTGCTTCTGGGCTAAATTCAGTCAAGATATGAAGCAGATGACGGTAAACAGCAAACCCTTCTATGTGAAGAGAAACCAGATGTGCCAGGGTCTGGGAAGCACCTGCCAGATACCGAGATGGTTCTCCTAAGAGTCTCAGTGCTGGAAACACATCCCTTGCCTGGGTGCTAAGGAATAACAAAAAGATTCAAGAAAATTAAACTTTTGGACAGAATATTTGGTTTATGTAACTTTGTACAAGTAATACTTAATTAGGTGTCAAAACACCATGTTAGTGGAAGAGTTCTGAATTTTGAAATAAATAAGGAATAAAGAGTTGAATATAATATCCAGAGATATACACAAGCAATGAGCTAGAGCCTGACCCTGCATCGCCAGTTCTCCATTCAGGCCAAGGGCCAAGTAACAGGGAATTCTTAGATGAGATTAGCTGACACCTTGAGCTTAGAATAGAGCCATAGAGTTGCTGTATTAAATTACACAAAATAGATTATGCAGAGCAGAGCAAATCAACTAGGCTTTCTTTCTCTTTTAGAATTTCTAATTTTACTCTATGCAGCCTCGATGATCATCAGTTAGACATTCCTAAGTAGATATTTTACACTGT
Organism: Myotis nattereri; assembly: GCF_964212035.1. Taxonomy (NCBI): domain Eukaryota; kingdom Metazoa; phylum Chordata; class Mammalia; order Chiroptera; family Vespertilionidae; genus Myotis; species Myotis nattereri. The sequence continues at coordinate 68,221,424 of NC_138081.1, read as the reverse complement.
TCAGATTCTTTGATTAAAAAATTGTGTTCAGCTTTATATTAACTTCTATTAACTAATAAAATAACTTTCTACTCCATGATCACTATAGTAGATATTTCCTTAAAAGGCAAAAAAAAAGTAGTTTAGAAACATGAACAACGTAACATTTTTACTTATCAAAATAGATGTTTCTTTAAAAATTTTTAAATTCCTAAAAATAAAGTTTTATTTGTTGTTGTTAAAATATAACTTTTAGAGGAAAATGGGGGGTTAAATTTCACAGTATGAGCTGGGTGGTATGTTTTTGACAACTTGACCAACATTTCTTTCATTGGAACAAAAAGAAGGCACTTTTTAAGTGTTACTTAAGATGACAAATGTCTTTTCTAGATGTATTCTGTAACATGCCCTTTGTCAGACAAATTTTCCCTTATTATTCCAAAAATGAAATGCTGTGTCGCATGTGTTATGGGAAAGGTAGTGTTTGATTGGGGCAAATGTTAGAAATTCTATTGTTCATTGCAGTTGTCACCCTGTTCCCCAAGCTTGACAGTATTCTCAGATCCTTTTTGGATTTGTAAAGCCATTATTCATTGAACATTTCTGCTTATACAGAAATGTGTGCATGGCCCTGTATAATCAACATGTGTACATCCAAGTAGCCAAGCACAGAGTCTTTCCTAGTGAAAACGGCAGGTTTGGTTTTGTAAATGCCATTACAATTGACACTTCCCCCCTTTCGGTTATTGTTTTGAGAAGGGATTGTATGAGAAGGCACTATGAAAACCTTAATTGGAACAGCATTATGAACCATGGAATGTATGCCCGTGCAGCCCTGTGATTTGCAAACATATGTTCGTTCTTCAATAAATGTTACGGCGTTCACAGCGGTTCCGCCTTGGCCTCTTTTGTGATCATTTACGTTGGATGAATGGAATACAGCCTGTGCGTTGTTTAAATTGATGATATATAAATGTTTACAGCACTGTAGCATTATGGTTAGCCTGGGAAATTAGAGTTCTAATTCAAAAGAAAGGAAAAAACAAGGCTTCCCACACTGCCTGCACAATTCAAATAAATCATTATGACGTGTACTTAGATGCTTTTATGTGATTGTTACATATGTATATGTTGTGGCTTTCTCCCTATTCCCTCCACCCCACTTCCGACTAAAATAGTACTTGTGGGTGATAGTATGAGATTCTGAACCAGTAATCGTGGCCCACCACAGTGGGAGGGAGGGCGGTGGGATATACTAGTTTTAGGTGGTAGGTAGGGTCATATGCGGAGTTTCTCCACATGCAGTCCTGCTGTGGTTCCCCAGCCCCTGATTCTCCATCTCAGGGGTCATTAGATCCAGGGTCTACTAGAGTCAGTCCCAGCCTTACCACTTTCTGGCTTCAGGACCTTCAGCAAATGGAATAATTAATGTAAATGCTTAGCAAAATAATTAGCACACGATAAGCAGCCCAAAAACATTACTTCAAAGTTTTATAGTAGTGTTTTGTGTGACGTAAAAATGGCATTGTGATATGTTTCAGTGATTATGAATGGCTGATTTTATTCCCACTGAATATGAGAGGAAAGTAAATTTAAAGCAAGGAGATGTAGAGTAAGTATTAGAAAGAAATATGCAAAAATTTGAATTTTAGAAATGAAAAGGGAGCTTAGAATAAGCAAATCTGATTCAGAAATTATGTAGGTAAGGCACCAAGGAGCCAAGAGTTTGTGACATGCTCACGATAACACGGGTTTGGTGGTAGACAATTGAGATTTCCCCAGATCCTCTAATCTTTTTGTCTGATATCAGATCCTAGAACAGTGATGGCGAACCTATGACACGCGTGTCAGAGGTGAAAAGCGAACTCATTTTTTTGGTTGATTTTTCTTTGTTAAATGGCATTTAAATATATAAAATAAATATCAAAAATATAAGTCTTTGTTTTACTATGGTTGCAAATATCAAAAAATTTCTGTATGTGACATGGCACCAGAGTTAAGTTAGAGTTTTTCAAAATGCTGACATGCCGAGCTCAAAAGGTTCGCCATCACTGGCCTAGAAGTATACCTAAAGGTATCTGTGGCATCTTCAAAAAATACCTGTCTTCTAGACTGGCCTTAATTTCACCTTAGATCCATGATTTTTCTCAATGTAGTGTTAGAACACCTTTGCTCATAAACTAAAGCCCCCAGCAACTGCAGGGCTCTGTGGGAGCTGAAAACCCAATCTTTCAGCTCTAAAATCTTAGGCTTCAAGTCTTCCTTGATCTGCAAAACATGGGCCGAGGATATGAAGAGACACTTCTCCAAAGAAGTCATATAGATGGTCAATAGACAAATGAAAAGATGTTCCCCATCACTAATCATCAGAGAAATTCAATCAGAACTACAATGAGATATCACCTCACACCAGTCAGAATGGCTGTTACAAAAAAGACAAGACCTAAGTGTGGATCAGGATGTGGAGAAAAGGGAACCCTTGTGCTCCGCTGGTGGGACTGCTACTATGGAAAACAGTATGGAGATTCCTAAAAGAACTAAAAATAGAACTACCATACCACCCAGCAATTCCACTCCTGGGTATATATCCAAAGAGAATGAAAAACACTAATTTGAAAAGACTATGTGTTCCTATGTTCATTTCACCATTATTTATAATAGTCGAGATATGGAAGCAACCCGTGTCCATCAATAGATGGATGAAGAAGATGTGGTGCATATATACAATGGAATATTACTCAGCAACAACAACAAAAAATGTAATCTTGCTATTTGCAACAACATGGATGGATCTAAATGGTATTATGCTAAATGAAATACGACAAGAAGACAAATACTATATGGTTTGATTTATATGTGGAATCTAAAAGAAGAAACTAATGAACAAACAAAATAACAACAGACTCATAGAAACAGATTAAACTCATGGTTCCCAGAGGAAAGGGGTTGGAGGATGGGTGCTCAAGGTGAATATAGGAAATAACATTGTTACAAGTTTGCATGGTGACAGATGATTAATAGACTTAGTGTGATGATCACATTGTACGGTATATAAATGTCAAATCATTATATTGTATAGCTGAAACTAATATAATATTGTATACCAACTATACTGAATAAAAAAATTTTAAAGTCTTCCTTGATCTGTCAAGCATATTTAGAAAAGTCAGTGATTGATGAGTATAGCACTAACATTTTTTTTTAATCCTCACTGGAGGATATGTTTTTATTGATTTTAGAGAGAGGAAGGGGAGAGAGAAACATTGATGTGAGAAACATAGATTTGTTGCCTCCCATATGCACCTCTACTGGGGATCAAACCCACAACCTTTTGGTATACGGGATGATGCTCCAATTAGCTGAGCCACTTGGCCAGGGCTGAAATGTATTTTTTTTAAATGGTGAAATACAATGGATGCAGTAGAGATTCCAACTAAGGAGTGTTAGTTTGACAAAGAATAGGATGATAAAATATCATTAGTAAAATCACATAAGGCAGCTTTTGAAAAGTCTTTCATCTGAACCTGGAAAATGAATACCTTCTAGTCTCATTCCAGGCCATATGCTTTCCCACTGAGGATTTTTTTTAATTTAAAAGAGGAATCTTGAACAAGTTTAAATGAAAAAAATTACTCTTCCCTCTCCTAGAGTTACCCTGAGGACAGAGTGCATTCATGTAATTATGGACACTTTTTTGGCCAACCTCTCAACTTTAAAATATATCCATGTATCTTTAACAGGATGTCTGTGGAATCTCATCTGTTTCTTATTTGAATAATGAGCGCCGATTGTGAATTGTATATATTCAGTGTGCTTTTTTTTTTTACATCCATTGTGCGCAATTTAACTTTATTTTAGAAATTAATCTACATAACAGCATTTGCAAAAATAACCATTTTGAGTGAAGAATATGCATTTGACTTTTTCTAAATCCTGACCTCTCAATCAGAAGCCCTGAATCCAGCCTTGGTTTTCCTGGTGAGTAGCTAAGCCACTCCTGTTTTACACCTTTACTCTCTCCTCTATAAACGTGTCCAGAGAACAGCATGACCGAACACACCCTGGGAAACAGGCAGTATTTGGATAACCTCATGTTGTTTAGAAGAAAGTCAGTGACATGGTCTAGTTTTTTTACTGTGAGCTGCAGAAACTATGAATCCACCTGGTTTGCCTCCCCCCTCCCTACTGGTATTGGTCCCCACGGTGTCTTCTATGGTTCCTTGTGTATTTTCCGACACTTTGTGGGTGCTCAATAGTACAGGGTGAGGCAAAAGTAGATTTACAGTTGTGAGTATGCAAAACACTGTTTTTCTTATATTATTATTTATTGTGTTATTTTCCATATGAACATCTGTACACCTACCTTTGCCTCCCCTTGTGTTATTGTTTGAAGGACTGGATAGACGTTCTCACACACCGAAGGAAACCACACGCTGAAGGCTCAGCGTAAGAGTTGGTTCTACCAGGTTATTTCCTGGTTTCAGGGGACTTGCAGGACCGCTGTGACCTTGTGTTTTGAAGGAGAGAGCAGGCATTTCACCCCAAGACCCGGGAAACCAAGCTTTTCTTTATCAGAAGTTAACCTTGGAGTGCGGTTTTCTTTGTTATTTAGGTCCTCTGCTGTTTTCTTTTGTATAAAACCATAAATGTAAATAATTTATAAAATAAATTTACATATTCCTTTAGGTTTTCTTTGGCATAAATGTATTGAACATTGTAATTTGTGAAGGCACACGAAAATACTCAAATGACACTCTATTTGAATTGTGATTTTATTTTGGTCATATTTTCTTAATCTGAATTGGAAGAGGCATATCATCTATTCCTGTGATAAAGTTAAGTAAAGATCAATCTATATCTGCAATTAAAACTAATCAAATTGTGATTAATGTATTTATCACATAGATGCTAGCATATAGGGTGCTGCTAGATGAAATTCAAAGATATTTTGATAATCTGCCCTACACAAACATTAACTTCCTTCTTAGATTGTATTTTACACACAATTCCTTTTAGATATATTAAAATAAATATGTGGCCCATGATTTTGTCTCTGGAAATAATTACTTCTTCCCTGAAGTTTATGTCTATCTTCTAGCAATAGGAAGACAAAAAAAAAAAAAAAAAAGTAGAGTAGTTAAAAAATTTCAGTCCATGGTTGTTCAGACCCAGATTTGAATCCCACAGAGCTGCTGAGAATTATAATTGCTTGACCTAAGAGGAAACTTGCAACTGTACAGTGATTATATGATTTTTATCCCCTGATATGTGTGGATTATGTTAATAGGAGAGAAGAACATTTAAATTTAGGAGTAACAAAAACCTAGATGCAAATCTCAACTCCCCACACCTGGCTGAATGACTCTAGGTTGGTTACAAAATTCTTTGTTTGTTTTGCCAACTGAAAATTCAGATTAATAATACCCCCTTCCAGAGATCTTGTGGGAATTGAACAAAATAACATGTAAGATAACCCTAGAGGAGGGTCTTGTGTTGGAGGAACATGAGTTCTTACTGCACATCAGTTAGGCAGTATTGGTAGGTAGGGATGGGATGTGAAGAGAGATTTGTGACTCATGAACTAAAATTGTTTTCAAGATATGTTAAGAAAAAAGCTTACATTCTTGAATTGATTATAGAACAACACTAAAAAATATAGTAATATGTGCCCAGTACTGTCGAAAGCACATTACGTGTATTTAATCTTCACAACAACCCTGTGAGGTAGATGTGATCATTGTGCCCGTTCTACAGATGAGGACACTGAGGTAAAGACAGATTTTTGGTAATTTACCCCAAGCCACACAACTAGTAACCAGAAAAGCTGGAATTTGAATCTCAACAGTATGCCTTTTAACAGTCCTTTTAACCTTTATATTTTATGGGGCAAGTTTAACACAGGTCCAAATAAAATGAGCATAACTTAAGAAATGAGAGAAGCAGATTAATGAGAGTGGGGTTTATGATAAAAGAGGGGATACTTGAGGAGTCAGGAGACTAGGCAAAAAAGGTATTAAGCATATGGCTTTCCATCAAGTCTAAGATGCCCTAGGGCAAGACACCAGTATGTGTCCAGTACGACTATTGCACAACACTGCTTTTTAACGAAGATGTTTATTTTCAATTTATTGACAGCTATCTTAGACTTTTTATACATAGATATTCATGATTTATTTTTACACATAAAAATAAAAATAAAACTAAGTAAACATGAGGTAACCCTTCAACTTTTTTTAGGCAGACATTTTTATTTTATTTCATTATTTTACTTTACCCATCAGCATTCCCTCTATGCCCTCTTTCACACCTCCACCCCCACCCCCAACCCCAGCAATCACCACGCCGTTGTCCATGAGTTCTCTCTCTCTTTTTCCCTTTTTTTGCTCAACACCCCCAACAACCCCAACACCCCTTCCCTCTACTGTAGTTGTCGAGACAGACTTTTTTGAATTAATTCTCAACTTGGATCCTCCAGTGCCCATCATCCTCACCATTAAAAAGTAGCACACCTGAAAGTACCTTGCTCATCTCTGGGTTTCACCCAAACTGTTCTACATGTTTAGATGCTGGTATTTTTCTGATCTTACTTGCGGTTGTCTGCAGAAGGTTTTCTTGATCTTACCTGAGGTTGTCTGCAGAAGTTGGCTCATTTTTTCTTTGAAGGCTTCTTAAGTGGTTTGTTAGCTGAAATGTCCTGGGCTTATACTCTGCAGGTGTGCCACCAGGAATGGGCACCACATTAGTGCATGTGCACACGGTGGCAATGGCACCACTAGCTGCCAATCAGAACTGACTATAGTTCTCCATCTGTGGTCCTCCACCCTGATTTCACACATGATTGAATATGAAAATGTGTGCATTTGATTCCATGAAATATGCTTGTCTATGAAATTACAAGGAAGTTTCAACAGCCCATCTCACTTCATCTTCTGTCCTCTAGTTTGTTGATAATTATGTATTAGTAATTTTACCTGTAGCTGCCTTGGACTCAGAGTAAGAGTTCCTTTTGATTCTCCTTCTAGTTAAGCCTGTGACAACATCATTCTCCACTGGAGAGTAGTCTCTGACATAATTTTCCCCATAGACAAATAATACAAATTGCTTATGTTTGGCTTACTGTTTTCTATGTTTCATGGAGATTTCTGACTCATGAAGACTGAATTAATTTTATAAAATACTATTGAAATGATTTAAATATTACTTCACACTTTCCCTCATGGAATGATAATAATTTACTTGGGTATTTGAATTTTTAAATATATGTTTTTTATTGATTTTAGAGAGAGAGAGGAAAGGAGAGGGAGAGAGAAACATCAGCTGACTACTGGGGATCAAGCCCAAAACCCAGGCATGTGCCTTGACCTGGAATTGAACTAGCAACCTCTTGGTCCACTGGACGATGCTCAACTAACTGAGCCACACCAGCCAGGACTGGGTATTTTAATTTTTAATAATTTTGCCAATTAAAAAGTACCAATACATCTGCCTAGTCTTGGAAGCAAGTGTTTGTTCTCACTGACGCTTCAGCATAAGAAATACTACATATTGTAATTAGAATTCCAAGTGTCAGTTCAAAATTTTCTAATTGGCCTTTAAATATTAGAACTCTGTTACAGTATTTGAAGTTTTTAAATGTCTTTGGGGGCTTTTAAGGCTCCTATTTCTTGTGATCCAAGTATGTGTGGTATACCGGAAAGAGGGTGACCTTGGGGCTAGGGAGAAGGGATCCCCAAACTCCTCATTACTAGATGGGCTTGGTAAAAAAAATACCAAGGGTGGGAGCATATTATATGCAAATTCCATTTCATCCTTATCATAACCCAATAAAGTAATTGCTGTTGCTGATCCATTTCATAAGCAAGAAGAGCAAGGCTCAGGGAATTTAAGTACCTTAGAAATTCACTTCACCTCTGTTATCCTGGTGTCCTTAGATTTATAAAATGTTGATTTGTTGTGAGCCTTAGCGGTACCACATATTAAGCACTCTGCAGATATTAGGTGCTTAACTGCAAACATTTTATTACACTGATTTTAATTGCTTTTGTTCTATAAAGAGTATTAAATTGTCATTTGAAATTACCTTATAGATTCTGAGAGAAAAATTAACATTTTGAGATTTTGAACCCAATAAAAATAATTTTCTATTGAATAAATTATGATTCTTTTTGTCTTAAGTTATTGATGAACTTAAAATTTTTAAAATTAGAAAATCCAGTAGGCAGCATCATTTCCATGTCCAGGGCTTCCTATTGACTATGAATATTCTCCATAACACCTAAGTTGGAGAATTCAGGGACAAAGTATCTTTTATAGTGGACATTTGGGTGAGACAACCTAGTATCATGTATACATTTAATGAATCAATAACCAAAGTCAGATACATAACAAACTATAATTTTCAATAGTTCTTATCTTGATAAAATCCCAATGTCTTTATTAGAAATATTCCCTGTAGAAAATTATTTCATTGTCCCTACCAAATGCAAAACAAGGTAGTGTTTATATACATGCTAAGAGAAATAAGGTCATTCAATAATTTGATAGATATAATTGATTATGGCATAGTTTTGAGAAACATTAAAATCATTGCCTCAAATTTTTGATCTTCTATCTTTCTCTTCCTCTCTTCTTCCCTCCCTCCTTCATCCCTCCCTTTCATTTTCTCTCTCCCTTTCTTGGAACTGACAGCAAAATGAATTGAATATCTCTTTTAGCCCACAAGTCCTACTCATCTGCTTTTATTTTTCTAGGCTTTAATCTTCTTCCAAGTACATTTGAAGAATAAGTAAATATGTGTTATGAAAATCTTGGCACATTTCCTGGATTTTGGAGGTATAAGTAAAGGGTTGATAAAAAAGTGATTTTGACTGAAAAATTAAGTCTATATTTACATTTGAAATCTCCAGAGACATCATTAATATGAGTCATAGTAGTCATTTTCAGTAAGGAAATTGGAAGGTTGTATTTGATCTTGATGAATTATTTTTTAAAAAGCATGTAGTAACTGAATATATATGTAAATCTAGGATCTAGTACTTAATATTTTTATAACAAGAGCCATAGTGTAATCTTAACCAATAATAGGGAAAGAATAAATGGATGAGGGTTCTATTCTGGCATCACATACACTATGGCAGAAGTCCAATTTAGCAGAATAATAGCTCTGTTAAATGCAGTGTAAGGCAAGGCCTCCTACTGTGTCATACGATGGAGAGCAGTTGGAAGACATTGACAAAGCCTGTTTCATGGAGTCGTGTATAGCTGAGAGAATAAGGAAGGACAGGAAAGTGCTGTGCACTTAGTTTATTGCACATCAGAAGAAGTTTGTTGCTCCTCTGCTTTATAAATTTTTAAAATTGATTTTTAGAGAGAGAGGAAGGGAGAGGGATAGAAAGATAGAAATGTCAATGATGAGACTCATTGATTGGCTGCTTCCTGCATGCCCCCTACTGGGGATCATGCCCATAATCCTGGCGTGTGCCCTGACTGGGAATCCAACCATGACCTCTTTGTTCCTGGGTCTACGTTCAACGATTGAGCCACACAGCCAGGCTGTTTTATAAATTTTTGAATCTTACCTTTGGATCTTTTGACTCTAATAACAGTTACTTAAGGTTTAATTATTTTGTTACTCTGCTGCTTAGATGTGGTATTAGTAGGATGTTGTGGTTCTATCTATCTACACTAATAAAAGACAAACATGCAAATTGACCGTACCCTCCCTATGCCTTAAGCCACACCCACCAGCCAATCAGAGCAACTATATGCAAATTAACCCAACCAAGATGGCGGCCGGCAGCCACGGAGCTGGAGCAAGCAGGAGGCTTGGTTGCCCCAATGATGGAGGAAGCCAAGCTTCTGGCCTGCCGCGGCCGGCTCTGAGCTCCACTCAAAGCAACAAAGTTTCAATTATAGAAGATAAATAAATCCCAGATACCTGCTTTCAGCCGGCCGTGGCCACAGAGCTGGAGCGAGCAGGAGGCTTGGGTTGCCCCTTGCGATGGAGGAAGCCAAGCTTCCCTCCCGCTGCCCCTGGCTGGCTCTGAGCTCCTCTCAAAGCTACAAAGTTTCAATTATAGAAGGTAAATAAATTCCAGAATAAAAAATAAAAAATAAAAAAGGAGAGGTTGGGAGCTTCCATTGCTGGGGGGGCTTGGCCAGCCTGAAAATGGCCCTCAGCCCCTCACCCAGGCTGGCCAAACCTCCATGGGGTGTGGGTCCCCACTAGGGGGTGGGGGATTGACCAGCCTGCAAACAGCCATCAGCCCCTCACCCAGGCTGGGCAGGCACTCCAGTGGGGACCCTCACCCTGAAGGGGGTGTGACCAGCCTGCAAACAGCCATCAGCCCCTCACCCAGACTGCCCAGGCACCCAAGCGGGACCCCCACCCTGATCCGGGACGCCCTTCAGGGCAAACCAGCCGGCCCCCACCCATGCACCAGGCCTCTATCCTATATAGTAAAAAGGTAATATGCAAATTGACCCTAACAGCAGAATGACTGGGAATGACTGGTCACTATGACACACACTGACCACCAGGGGCCAGACGCTCAATGCAGGAGCTGCCCCCTGGTGGTCAGTGCACTCCCACAGGGGGAGCTCTGCTCAGCTACAAGCCAGGCTGACGGCTGCCAGTACAGTGGTGGTGGCGGGAGCCTCTCCCACCTCCTCAGCAGCACTAAGGATGTCTGACTACAGCTTAGGCCTGCTCCCCGCTGGCAAGTGGACATCCCCTGAGGGCTCCCGGGCTGCCAGAAGGATGTCTGACTGCCAGCTTAGGCCCAATCCCCTGGGGAGCAAGCCTAAGCCAGCAGGTGGTCATCCCCCAAGGGGTCCCAGACTGCGAGAGGGCACAGGCCAGGCTGATGGACCCCCCCTGAGTGCACAAATTTTTGTGCACCAGGCCTCTAGTATATATATAAAAGCCTGAACAATTGTTAGGACTGAACGACTTAAATGACCAGACGATTGGTTGACCAGTCGCTATGATTCGCACTGACCACCAGGGGGCAGACACTCAGTTCAGGAGTTGCCCTCTGATGGCCAGTGCGCTCCCACAGCCAACATCCCACGGCCGGCCTGCAGCGTCTACATCTGGTGCCTGTTCCTTCCGAGCCCGGCCCATTGACCATTGCCTCCTCTTCCGGGGCCTTCGCACCCTGGGCTGGGACAGGGAATTAAGGGTGGGTGGTGGCAGACATAGCCCCTTTCCCATGGGGTCCGGCAGCCAACTTCCCACACCTAGTCCCTCCCCCTGGCTGGCAGGCCCCAATCAGCCTGGCCCTGATCGCCAGCCAGGCCTAGGGACCCCACCCATGCATGGATTCGTGCACCAGGCCTCTAGTCCTATATAATAAAAGGCTAATATGCAAATAGACTGAACAGCTGAATGACCAGTCGCTATGATGTGCACTGACCACAGCGGGAGTGCCGCTCAGCCAGAAGCTGTGCTCATGGCTGGTGAGCGCAGCGATAGTGGTGGAAGCCTCTCTCGCCTCCATGGCAGCACTAAAGATGTCTGACTGCCGGCTTTGGCCCACTCCTAAGACAGCAGTAGGACATCTCCTGAGGGCTCCCAGACTGTGAGAGGGCGCAGGCTGGGCTGAGGGACCCCCCCCCCCAGTGCATGAATTTTGTGCACCAGGCCTCTAGTTTATATATAATTTACTTGGCTTCATAAATAGTGAATAAGGAGCAACTAAAGTATGATGCTCTTTTCATTCCCACCTCCCCAAAGAAGAGTGCCCTTAAGTTAGGAGGGTACCCTGCTCTGGGTAATGCTCCTCTCTGCTCACCTTGGAGACACTGAGGGAGCTTTTAAATCACATTAGTTATAAGGCACTATGTGAGAGTAAGTATGTCCTTTGTAAGGATGAGTTCATTCTTTACATGATTCAAAAGTAATTCTAAGGCATTATCTATTTATAGAAAAAGCTTAAGCCTAATTTCCTGCTTGATGGTAAAGTTGGTTATAGTAGACATGGAGAATGATAAATACAGGGTCGGGCAAAAATAGGTTTACAGTTGTTCATATGGAAAATAATACAATAATTAATAAATAATAATATAAGAATAAACTCAGTTTCACATACTGCAAACTGTAAACCTACCTTTGCCATACCCTGTATTAATAGGTTATGGCCCACACTCTGTAGTTTAAAATACTTTCAGAAAATTTGGAGCTAATAGCCAAAGGAAAACTTCAGTGAGAACAGGTGGCATGGCTTTGAAGGAAGAGTGGGAAGTGAGGAACCAGGGCAGCCAAGAGTAGTCAACTTCTTAAAAGATGATTGGCTGTGAGGATGGGGGAACTGGGTTAGCTATCACTTGAGGGGGTGAGAGATGAGTGGAGAAGTTTGGGGGGGGGCGTGTCTTGTTTTCTTCTGAAGGCAGGTTAGGGTTGGATCAAGTAGAGGGGTCATAGAGAATGGTTGAAGATACGATGTGGGAGAGGGAATGAGCAGATAGATAGATCGTCCAGAGAAGAGGCTCCTAAAAAGGGGGGCGGGGGGGTGGATGGAGTCCAAGGACAGGTGGAGGGAGAGACATCAACCTTAGGCTGAATGAGAGATGACTTTTAGTTTAAGGAAAGGAGCCCTGTGGTCGCAGCTAAGTGAAGAGGCTCAGTAGTTGGCAGTTGAGAGAGGTCCTGTCTGAGTGCTGGGTTGGCCAAAATTAGTTTTATGTCTAAGATTCTAAAGTGACTGTTATATAAGCATTGAGCACATATAGATGTGCTCACAAAATCCTCACAAGCCCAATCAGCTGTGTTTCTGAAGGTGGTACAGGGCTTTAGGAAAGTGCCTGGTCCTCTGTCCTCCCCAGGACTTCTCAGCAGCAAGCAGCTGCGATGCTCTACAAAGAAGAGGGGCCCGGCCGGCGTGGCTCAGTGGTGGAGCATCAACCTAGGAACCAGGAGGTCACAGTTCGATTCCCAGTCAGGGCACATACCTGGGTTGCAGGCTTGATCCCCAGTGTGGACGTGTAAGAGACAGCCGATCAATGATTCTCTCTCATCATTGATGTTTCTATCTCTCTCTCCCTCTCCCTTCATCTCTGAAATCAATAAAAATATATTTAAATAATAATAAATAAAAAGAAGAGGGGCCTTAGGTATTCCCCTGGACTAAACTCAAAGCAGGAGTGAGCACAGTGACTGTTCTGGCTTCTCCTCGCTGCAGTGGGTATTGCAAGTGTATGGTTTTAATTTTTAAAACTCTATGAAAGTGCACCCTCGAATGTGTAAGGTGCAGAGCCCTAAGCGGGGAGTGAGGCTTTGGATTGGATCAGCGCCGCGTCCAGAGGCCCAGTGGTAGCAGCACCTGTTGTGTGAAACGGGTCCTGGTGCCGGCTGCCTGGGCGGCGGTGTGCGCAGCTGCACCGCTATGGTGGCAGGTGCTAGAAAACCCAGTTGCTGCAGGCGTACGGGGTGCGCTGGGATCTGGGTGGTACCCGCCTCAGAGAAAATCTTGTTATGCAAAATGAAAATATGAGTAAACATTAAAATACTTAATGATTTCTTAAAGTAACATACCCATTCATTAAATAAAAACAGGATGTATAAAATTGATATCTAGTTTTAAACATAAACATTTCATTACATGAATATTTCTCCAACGTGAAGCCGAGCAGCTGTTTCTCCAGATGCCTCAACAGGGCTCTGAAAGGAATAGTTTCTACATCCAATGCCATAGTTAGCTAGATATTGAAGAAAGAAATACTACAAGACGTCTCTGGTCTTAATCAGTAAGGCTCAATGAACTAAAATTTAAACACAGAGCATGGAATTAATGTGAGAATTCAGATTACATTCTAAACAAGGGAAATGTAATTGCTATGCTTTTGCGCTTCTCCGGTTCTGATTTTTATTATTTAAAACCTATTAAGGATCCATCACAAGAAACCCCTCTTTGTTTTTCCTACAATCAGTTGTCATTGTGGGCCAATTGTATTGAAAGAGAAAGTCCAGCTTTAGTATTTATGAGAAAGAGCTGACACACACATTGCATGTATTTAGCTGAGTCTAATATGCCTGGGCCAGCACATTAAATCATATGCATAATGACTTGGAAGATAGGTCCTGAAGGTCACAGGTCATTTTTATGCAGGAACCATCAGCTCTATACTGAAATAAAAACCTGTTCATAAAGTAGTTCATAACCCATTGCCATCCTGCACCTCAGAGTGGTAAAATGAAGAGCAGGAGAAATTTATGGAAGGATTCCATTGCTCTAGCATGAGCTACCTGATAATTATGTAAGAAAGTGGAGTTTTAAAAAACCCACAGAACATTGGCAATTTACCAGAAAGAAATTTATTAGAAAAAAGACTAGTTGATTTTTTTTTGACAAATGAAAAATAAGCCTCTTTTATGTTCAATTATTTCCCCAGGTTAAAAAAAAATTCTTTAAAATATTCTAAAATACTTTAAGGAGTAAATAATGTTAGTGCAGATTTATATAGTGTATACATGTAGGGAAATTCTTTTTGGTTTGATTATAGGCATTTTTATTATTTTTCTTTTATTAATGCATGTTAGTACTGAGCATGTATTACTTCCATGATTACTGAGACACAACCGACCCCAAACCCCTGAGGTGTTTCAGCACACTTTTATGGAGGGTTCATAGGCATCATTCAGACATTGCTGAGTACGTCCTTTTGTTTATCCAAGAACCATTCTTTGTCTTTAAGTTATATTATATTGATAAAGGAATTCTTTAAACTATGTAATTTGACCCACTGCTTCTTTAACTCTTCACAGCTCATGTTTCTTATCCGAAGATGCACTAGTCTTAGAGAGTGGTCACAGAAGCTGCCTGGGCCCTTCTCCTCCACCTGCTTTTCCAGGGGCCTGGCCCAGCCTCACAGGCCCTGCCCTGGACAGTTCCTGGCCCACACTCCTTCTCCTTATTGCTGGGCAATGAGGCTTATTGCTGGCTAATGAGGACCGTGCCAGGCAATGTGAGAACATCTTTGTTTGGCATTTGTTCCCCTGATTCTACACAGAATCTTATCACTGATGAATTACTACATGCATTATAATTATATACATAGTATGTTAGTGCAATATACCTTCTTGGAATAAGTAAATGAGGACACATATTTTCCTTTGGAGTGTTTCAGACATCTAATTAGATTAGCCATGTTATGGCCTAGAAAAATGTAACTTGTGTGTTATCTTTTTTTTAAAAAAAATCTTTATTTTTCAAAGTATTACATATGTTCCCCTCCTCCCCCCCATTGACCCCTTCTGGCCTGCCCCTGCCCCTGCTCCTGCCCCTCACCACATGCCTTCACTACCCTATTGTCTGTGTCCATGGGTTATGCATATATGCATACAAGTTCTTTGGTTGATCACTTCTCACCCACCCCCTTTCCCTGCCTTCCCTCTGAGATTCCAGTTCTATGCTTCTGTCTCTGGATCTATTTTGTTCATCAGTTTATTTTGTTCATTAGATTCCACATAAGAGTGATATCATGTGATACCTGTCTTTCTCTGACTGGCTTATTTCACTTAGCATAATACTCCCCAGGTCCATCCATGTTGTCCCAAAAGGTAAGAGATCCTTCTTTTTTATGGCCAACTAGTAGTCCATTGTGTAAATGTACCACAGCATTTTTATTCGCTCATCTACTGATGGGCACTTGGGCTGCTTCAACATTTTGGCTAAATAATGCTGCTGTGAACATAGGGACACATATATTCATTCAAATTAGTGTTTCAGGATTATTTTTTTTAAATATATTTTATTGATTTTTTTACAGAGAGGAAGGGAGAGGGATAGAGAGTTAGAAACATCGATGAGAGAGAAACATCGATCAGCTGCCTCCTGCACACTCCCTACTGGGGATGTGTCTGCAACCAAGGTACATGCCCTTGACCAGAATTGAACCTGGGACCTTTCAGTCCGCAGGCCGATGCTCTAGACACTGAGCCAAACCGGTTAGGGCATGTTTCAGGATTTTTAGGATATATTCCCACAGTGGAATTGCTGGGTTATAACAGCAGTTCCTTTTTAAAATTTTTTTGAGGAGCCTCCAGACTGTTTTCCATGGTGGCTGCACCAATTGGCTGTACCAGCAGTACAGGAAGTTTCCCTTTTCTCCACATTCTCTCCAACAGTGATTTGTTGATTAACTGATGACAGCCATTCTGACAGGTGTGATGTGATATCTCATTGTGGCTTTAATTTGCATTTCTCTGATGATTAGTGACAATGAACATCTTTTTATATGTCTATTGTCTGTCTGTATGTCCTCTTTGGAGAAGTGTCACTCAGGTCCTTTGCCCATTTTTTAATTGGATTGTTTGCTTTTTTTGTTGTTGAGTTGTGTAAGTTATTTATAAATCTTGGGGATTAACCCCTTATCAGATGTATCATTGGCTAATATGTTCTCCTGTTCAGTGGGTTGTCTTTTATTTTGTTGATGGTTCCCTTTGCTGTGTAACAACTTTTTAGTTTGATGTAGACCAATTTGTTTATTTTTTCTTCTGTTTCCCTTGAGAACTTTGATTGTCTTAAATCCTAATGCTATCTCAGTTTGAACATGTACATATATATGTTCACACCATGGATGCTAAAAACAGCTAATGAAAAGGTAACAATTCAGTGTTAAAATAAATCCTGTCAAAGGACTATAAAAAGAAAGGTAATTTAAATCAAATTTTCTTGCTGTCTCAATTCTGAACAATGTGTTCATGACAAAAAGAAATGGGTCACCTTAGAGAACCTGGTGGGAAGAGATTAGCTCGGAGCTGAGATCGCAGTCATCCTTAAGGATGGCCATCGCGGGGTGCCAGGATTAATTAAGGTATCTGCCAGTTGTGTGGGCTTGCATCACGCCTTGGAAAGGGCAGAAAGCAGCGATATTTACATAGGGATCATGCATTCATACTCAGAGCACTGTCACCGCTTCTTCTGGCAGCCTCTGACTTGTTGGCAAACTGTCTTCAATTACGGGCAAACTGCCTAGTCTCATCTCATCACAAACCAACTTGTCAGCATGTGTGTATTTGGAAAGCTTTGGAAACAAAAATATTTTACTTATCGTAAAAGAGTGGAGGAAAACTCTTCTGGACATACATTTAAAATGATCAAATCTTATGAAATTTCCCTGTACATAAATATTTAATAAAAATTCTCATGCCTTTTGCAAGGGAAACCAACTAGAGAAGAAATACCTTTGTTGATGGTGATGTTAAATAGTTCTGTAACTGTTTACAGAGAGATTGAGGAATGGAGATGCTAACATATTTCTGCCTGATTTCTAAAAAGTAATTTCCTCCATACTCTGATATGATGGCTAAAGTATTAGCTATTAGCCTGGCCTGTGGCTCAGTGGTTGATAATCGACCTATGAACCAGGAGGTCATGGTTCCATTCCTGGTCAGGGCGCATGACAGGGGCCTGATCTCTGGTAGGGGGCATGCTGGAGGCAGCCAATCAATGATCCTCTCTCATCATTGATGTTTCTATCTCTCCCTCTTCCTTCCTCTCTGAAATCAATAATATATATCTATATAATAAAGAGCCAGGGTCCTAACCACCAAAGTCTCCACCAGACCTGAAGTCAGTGCTGGGTTGCCATGGTGACCCAGCACTGACAGGGGCCTCTTCAAGAGCCCTGACCCAGCACTGACTGCCTAGAAGGCTGCAGATCAGGCCTGGAGAGAGGCCTGGAGAGAGAGAGGCAGGGTCTGATTCGTAGCCTCTGTGGCAGCCATTGATCAGAACTTGCCTCTCTCTCCCAGCCTGGCCAACAGCCATGCCTCCATTTCTCTCCAGGCCTCCCCTGGGGCTGCTGATCAGTCCCGCCTTTCTGATCAGGCCCCGTTACTAGTCCCAGTTCTACTGGCATAGAAGCAGACCAATCAGAACCAAATCTGGGTCAACTGTGAGGAGCCAATGGCTGCCTAGGAGGTGGAGCTTTTGATGCTGACTGGCATAGAAATTGACCAATCAGAACCAAATTGTCAGGCAGAGGAGGGCAGTTGGGGGCCAGATTAGGCCTGCAGGGGAGGGCAGTTAGGGGCGAGATCAGGATGGCAGGGAAAAGCAGTTAGGGGCAATCAGGCAGGCAGGCAGGTGAGTGGTTAGGAGCCAGCAGTCCCAAATTGTGAGAGGGGTGTCTGACTGCCAGTTTAGGCCTGATCCCTGTGGGTTCCCCAATTGGAGTGGGTGCAGGCTGGGCTGAGGGAACCTTCCCCCTTCATGCATAAATTTCGTGCACTGGGCCTCTAAAATATATCATATATATATATATATATATATATATATATATATATATATCGTATTAGCTTTTATAATTTATATTATAATAACATAAATAGGTAAATGAGATAAATATAATGATACAGGGAGTGTACAAAAAAACCTACAGTAACAAAACTAATGAAATAAAAGCCCAAATGAAGAAATACATAAGCATTCTGCCATTTTTCTTGCTCCTTGTCTTTTCCTTTCCCTTATAGGTTGTAAGAAAAAAAAATCAAAAGGATGGGAACTAATAAACAATTATTATTACATAAATTTTGTTAACACATTCCATGGCTTTTCACCTACACTTTATATGTTATTGTAAACTTTGAGAATAAATGCTTTCCTGCAAAGCAGATTTTAAAGCTAATGCTTATAAAATGAATGTTATTCTTGTACTAGATTTAGTCATGGAGTTTTAGAGTATTTATCTATTTGTGCATTTACTTGTTTAATGCTTGTCTTCCATGCTAGACTGTGAGCTTCAGAAAGGTAAGGCTCCTGTCTTTTTCACCACTGTGTTTGCAGCTCATGCAGCAACTCGAATTCTTGCTAAAAATATTTTTTAATAACTCTTAAAGATATGCTGTTCTGGGAAAATATCGTGCAGTGTAATACATCTAAAATTTTATAAAATAAGTTGAGTTAGAAGATGGTTGGCACTCATGTCATAATGAATATATTTCTATACCAACGGCGGTACATCTGCAGGCCACTGAATTTAATGTACATTTGGTAATTTTTCTATGGTAGCATTTTATAAACTCGGTAGGACTTTTCCTCTTCTGGCTCATCCTTCCACTATCTGACATAGTTTGCCCCTCCCCATGCACCAGAGCAATTACTTATTTTGTCCTTTAAGTTCTTAGAACTTACCCCCGCCTCTGTTTTACCTCTGACTTTATAGTAACAAATACAGCTGGATCCTGAGGCTTCATTTCCCTGAAGGATGTTCTACTACCTGGAAACTTTCAAAGTTTGAAGCTTTGTATTTTTCAAAGTAAATTGTGGGTCTACTCTTTCCACTTTTTAAGTTTAAACCTGTCTCTATAAACTTCTTACAATGGGAGGTACTTGGGCTTATAGGGTTTATAAACAGAAGCAAAGAAATTAAGGTGACATAAACAACAATGTGAGGAAATAGAAGAAGAGGAGCAAAGACCAGAATCAAGTTGCTTTAAATTTCTCTAATCTATTAAGAGGCATCATTATATGCTAATTAATAAGTCTTGGTAGGATCTTGGAACATAGATAGGTATCTAATTTGCTTTCAATTATTTTGGATAAATATACAATGTAAATAACATTGGTTTCAGGCAATAATTTCAGTTCCCTTAATAAAATGTCATGTAGTCTTGTTCTGTGATGTGATTTTGAAATAGATTTTGGAAGATCTATAGTTTGCTTATTAAGATAATATACTTTGCTTACTTGTAAGGATCAATCACTTAACTTATAGAATGTGACATGTGGGTATTTTTTCCTTATATGTCTTTATGCTCATTTCAGCTAGTAAGTCGATTCACGGAAATATAGGCATGATTCTCTCAGAGCCCTGTTGGGTGATCACACCTTCTGTTTTGTTCCTGTTATCATGGCATTAGTATTAACAGCACCCATTGCACTTTGAAAAATTTGGGCAGTAACTTATCCGGTCAGTCAATCTATAAGGACTTTGATAATATGATTCTCATACTTTGAACATTTCCCACTTTTCTCCACCTCTGCTTCTCTAAGACCAAGCTTTCCTTTCTCACATATGCCATGGAGATACATCTAGTGTGGCCATTATACCACGAGACATAAAGGTTTGGGAGCTGGAGCCACATGACCTGGGTCTGTGCCTGCCTTGGCCGATTGTGCACTGTGTGAACTTGGGCCAGCTAGTCAGTCTCTCCAAGTCCCCTAGTTCTCATCTGTGCCTGGGGTAACAGTCACACTTCTTAGAAGGGAAGTTAAGTGTATCAGTTACAAGCCTAGACTTTGGTGCCCAACTACCTGGGTATGAATTTCAGAGCTGCCACAGCGTAAAGCTATGAGAGTATAAATGACTTGACATATACAGTATAACAATTCTGAAAATAAAGCCAGGCACAGGGAAAGTGCCAAGTAGATATTAGCAATTGTTATTAGTGCTCTGATAATTAAATATGCTATAAATGCAAGTGTCTAGAAAAATGTGTTTTCCGAGAAACCAAGATGGCGGCATAGGTAAACACCAGAAATTGCTGCCTCACACAACCACTTCAAAAATGCAACTAAAAGACAAAACGGACATCATCCAGAACCACAGGAAGGCTGGCTGAGTGGAAATTCTACAACTAGAAGGAAAGAGAAAAGCACACTGAGACTCAGAGGAGGTGCAGAAGTAAAGTGCAGAGGTACGGAGGCACACTTGGAAAGGACTGGCAGCTGAGAACACGGTTGTCTTTCTCAACTGGGAGGGAGTCTCAAGCTCCTGATTGGTCTGAACTCCAGTTCCGGGCGAGCCTCTGGGGACCCAGACTCATACGGGGAAAAACTGGACTGTCTGGCATCGGTCGAAACTCGAGGGAGGCTTTCTCTCAGAGGTGCTTGCAGCGATTACTGCTGGACACTGAGACCGGGGCCTCTTAGGGCAGGACTGAGTATCTTCCATAGCTGTTTGCTCCACCCTGTTGATTCCCTGAGACCCCGCCCCACCCAAGCTGTGCACAGAGGCTTTTGCATATGAAAGGCCTAGACCTTTGCAATCTGAAAATTACCTAACAAACTGCAGCTGGGTCAGAGAGACCCAGAACTTCCAAAAGAAGGCCCAAGGCCCCACAGCAGCTTGCATTGCTTCACAGCTGGGACTCATCTGGGCACCTCCAAATCCCAAACAAAGAAGAGGAATCTGCAGATCTTTCCATAGCTCCTGCTGGGTAGCCTCAGGAAGAGGCTAAATTAGCACCTCCTTAGAGATCCAAGAGCCAGTGTACCCAGTGGTCAGAGTGGGACCATCTAGATTACAACTCCTCAGATCCATAAGGGACACACTCAGGGGGAAGACTCAGTGAGCACCAAAGCCCCACTGAAGCAAGTCTTGCCCTAGAAGGGTGTCTCCAGCACAGAAGTTATCCCACTGCAGACACAGCTGATTCTCACAGCCAATTGGCCTGGAGGTCAATTCCTCCCACTGATACCTACAATAATCAAGGCATTGTTTGACATATACAGTATAACAATTCTGAAAATAAAGCTAGGCACAGGGAAAGTGCCAAGTAGATATTAGCAATTGTTATTAGTGCTCTGATAATTAAATATGCTATAAATGCAAGTGTCTAGAAAAATATGTGTTTTCCGAGAAACCAAGACTGTGCACAAGACTGTGCACAAAGCCCACAAAGGGGTGCACCAAGAGTGTCCACCTCAGGTAATTGGGGAGGCTGAGCCACTGGGCCCTATAGGACACCTAGCACAGAAAGCCATTCTATCAACACAGGGAAGCATAAAAAATGTGGAGACAAAGAAACAGGTCACAAATGCAGAAATGGAGGAAAGCAAATGACTGGATATAGAGTTCAAAACCAAACTTATAAGGTTTTTCAAGAATTTTCTAGAAACTGCCAGTAAATTTAGTGAGACCCTCAAGAAATCTAGTGAGACCCTTGAGGATATGAACAAGGCCCAACTAGAAATTAAGTATACACTGACTGAAATAAAGAATATTATACAGAGTTCCAAAAGCAGACTAGAGGATCGCAAGAATCAAGTCAAAGATTTGAGATATGAAGAAGCAAAAATCACCCAACTGGAAAAACAAAAAGAAAAAAGAATCCAAAAATATGAAGATAGTGTAAGGCGCCTCTGGGACAACTTCAAGCGTACCAACATCCAAATTATGGGGGTGCCAGAAGAAGAGAGAGAGCAAGATATTGAAAACCTATTTGAAGAAATAATGACAGAAAACTTCCCCTACCTGGTGAAAAAAATAAACTTACAAGTCCAGGAAGTGCAGAGAACCCCAAACAAAAGAAATCCAAAGAGGACCACACCAAGACACATAATAATTAAAATGCCAAGAGCAAAAGACAAAGAGAGAATCTAAAAAGCAGCAAGAGAAAGAAAGTCAGTTACCTACAAGGGAGTACCCATACGACTGTCAGCTGATTTCTCAACAGAAACTATGCAGGCCAGAAGGGAGTGGCAAGAAATATTCAGTGATGAATAGCAAGAACCTACAACCAAGATTACTTTACCCAGCAAAGCTATCATTCAGAATTGAATGTCAGATAAAGAGCTTCACAGAAAAGAAAAAGCTAAAGGAGTTCATCACCACCAAACCAGTATTATATGAAATGCTAAAAGGTATCCTTTAAGAAGAGGAAGAAGAAGAAAAAGGTAAAGATACAAATTATGAACAACAAATACACATCTATCAACAAATGAATCTAAAAATCAAGTGAATAAATAATCTGATGAACAGAATGAACTGGTGAATATAATAGAATCAGGGGCATAGAAAGGGAGTGGACTGACTAATCTCGGGGGGAAAAGGGTTGTGGGGGTGTGGGAAGAGACTGGAAAAAAATTGTACACCTATGGATGAGGACAGTGGGGTGGGAGGTAAGGGCAGAGGGTGGGGTGGGAACTGGGTGGAGGGGAGCTATGGGGGGAAAAAGAGGAACAGCTGTAATAATATGAACAATAAAGATTTAATTTAAAAAAATAAAATAAATTCCAGTGTCTAAAACACAGAGCTCAGTAAATGAGACCTAGTGATGTTACTGGATACTGACCTGCCGTTGTCTCGGGCCCCTACCCTTGGCTAATCCCAGCAATAATATATTCATCAGAGGTACTTTACATGTGTGCATACATATGCATGTGTATATGGGCCTGGAATTAGAAACTCAGAGCAGATACTGCTTCCATCTCCAAATAGACGGTTCAGGGCTGCCAAACTGCAGTTAAAAAATCAAGCAAAATGCCAGCACATTTCAAATAAGATGCAAATGTGAGATTCGCTTGCTCTGAGAGGGTGTATAAAGGCTTTGCTAAATTAAAAATGCAGAGAAGGGAGGGTTTATTTATCCTGTTTATTTGAAGTCAGAGCCAGAACTGTGATGGCTTAATGGTCCTAAATATTTCGTTAGGATTTTCCAAGAGAGGGAGATTGCACTTATCTCTTAAATGGCCCTTAGCTATTTCCACATATGAACTGTGGGGGGACGGGGGGGGGGGGATTCTATTTCTTTAACATTCCTCAGGGACGGTGTACTAGTAACTCAGTAGAACGTGAGCTCCTTCAATGAATGGAGTACTTGGCTGTCCTATGCCTGTCTTGTGCCTGGTTTGTGCCTGTCTTGTGCCTGTCTTGTGCCTGGTTTGGGCCTGGTTTGGGCCTGGCGTGGGCCCGGCGTGGGCCCAGTGCTGGACAGAGCTCAGTGTTTGCTGGACAGAAGGGCGTCACACCCCATAGGAGGGGTCAGCCACTGTTTGATTTTACAGTTGTCTTTTTTTTCTTTTTAATTTTTCTTTACCAAGAACAAAATTCAGTAATCAGAAGTCTATTTGAGCTCACAGAGTGACACTTTAATGCAATGTTTTGGACACATTCTTTGTGACCAGCTTACATTTTACAGCTCACAGTATAGCAATCAGCATTCTAGCACATATTCAATTCAGTCATATACCTGGGGAATGTGTTGCTCACTTTTCATAGAAAAGGGGATTTTTATTAAGCAGAAATAGGAGATTCTTACTAATTTGACTTTAGAATAAGGGGATAAGGATCCCTGTAACAATTTTGGAAAATGACAGGCTGTGACAAGCATGCGGCACCCATATTTAGAGGCCCCCTTTCCCACCCAGGGCAGCACTTGTTCCAGGAGCAGGAAGCTCAGAATCCCTGAGCCACCTCGGAGGAAGGCTCTGGGGTTCGGCCTGCAAGCTGCTCTTCTGTCTCCAGTTTCTCCAGCCTGGGGGGAGGGGCCGCCGTAGGGGCTTGGGAAAAGCCAGGGTTAGGACTGGAGGTAGGAGAGTCTTGCTCTCTCTTTAGGCTCTGTAGTGCCTCACCTTTTATGTTCAAGGAGATGTTAGTTATGCCCTAAACAAAGCCCTACCTTGGCTGATAGGAATTGTTTGATTTCCCCAGTGGCTTTCTTTTGTTCTTGTTTAAAGGGAAAATGTTTTTCTCCCACCATGCAAATGAAGAGGCAGCTATAATAGTGTAGGGTTAGTGCTAGGAAAGGGGTGCCAGGTCTCCATGGGAACAGAGGAAGGGCACCTGATATGTTCTCAGGGGTTCAGGGAAGACTTCCCAGAGGAGGAGGCACACAAGTGAAGATGCCAGCACATCCCCAAACGGAAGCGTGGTTCCTGATGATTTAAATAATGAAATCCAGATATTAAAGTTCTATTCAATTCCTTTCCCATCCACATTCTAGGCTTCTTCCTCACTCTGGACCTACTCAACCTACCAGGTCCATCACCACTCCCCTGGTCCCCAAACACTTTGGTCCCATGGATGTCTGCCCTCCCTCTTCTCTGATTCATAAAGTCCTTGCCCTCACTCAGGTCCAAGGTTGCTGAGATATATATTCTTGTCACAATGAATAGAGCAAACAGAAGTTACCTCTTTTGTAATTTTTTATCAAATAAACTCTAAGCTTCTAAAAGATTGGGTCCATGTGTTAATAATATCCACCACCGTTGGTACTAAGTGACATTAATGATTATAAACTTTAGTTATAGCTGTGAAGAATTGGGCAACATGCATTTGTAAAGCAGAGATAATGATATCTGTAGTGAAAGGTTGCTTACGGAATAGTGAGAGAACATATGTGAGGTGGCCAGCCTGGTACCTGGCATATAGTAGGCATTCATAGATGGCTGTAACAGCTGTTACCATGATTTGTTTTTCTCATGCTGTGTTCAGGATCTGTAACATCCATTGAAGGTTGAGGTCTTGAACCTCCTTCAAGCAGAAATGTAATAATAGACTCCTGAAGCCAGATGAGGCTTATAATATCCTTTAGTCTGGAGGGTTTATTTTTTTAAAAAATTATGTAATAAAGTCCTAGGCTATGACCCAGGCGTGTGTGGTGTTTTTGTGTTTGTGTTCATTTGACAGGGAAAGAAGTTGTGGTAGATGAGAGTAACTTTGCCAGGTCACACCAGAACTTTGGGTTCAAAACTGAAATCCCATGCATTTCCCATTCACTCACTCATTCATTCATTCATTTTATTGAACATTGAGAGCCTACTTCATATCATGCACTAGGACACTATCTGGATTTAGAGTAGCAAATAAAACAGACCTGGCTCCTTGTCCTAACATAGCCTACAGTCTAGTGGAGAGGCAGACAACATACAAATAAATATTAAAACAAATGTATAATCAAGATGTTGAACCTAAAGGACAGGGGAGCTAAGGAGAAGGGTGGCGAACCTCCTTTATGTTGGTAGACTAAGATAAGCCTTCTATTCACAAAGTTATCAATTTAATAAAGCCTGTATTAGTTCCTAAAAATGTTTAGTCAATAAATCTGGTGTGTTCTTTAGAGTTAATATGCTTGAAATAGTAGCTAACACCCCAGCTTTGTACAGAGGGGCTGGGTACCAGGCATGTGCAGTTGGCTGAATGTACCACTGTTCAGGCTGCCTGTTTTGGAAGATTTCTCACAGACACTGACATGACTTGAACATGGATTTCAAAAAATTAAAATTGCAAAATCATGAATCAGTGTCTGACTCCATCATGCTTTCCGTAATTACTTCCTTTCCTTCTCCAGGTCTGAAGACTTAGAGAACACATCCATTGTAAAAGGTCTACTTAGACCTTTTGCAGACTCATCCCCAAGAAAGTAAAGAAAAAAGCAACAGGAGCCAAAGAGTACAGTGCAAGCATGAGTGCTGCCATCTCCTAGCCTTAATTAGTTCGTTTGTGCACGACCTCTGAGCACTTTGATCTTATTTCTCCTCCCCTCCCTTGCTCATCTTTTGCTCATTTCTTTACTTGTTAAGACTTGGTCAGAGGTTAGGTAAGAGAAGAAAGAGGACAATGCAATACTCTCCTTTTCATCAACAACTCTTGTAGAAAGTTTTTGGTGGCAGAGAAGATTGGCGGTTCAGTGAGATTATAAAGACGTTTAAGGATGACATTGATTTTAATTCTGCCAAGTTCTGAGCAGCAGAGATCACTGAGACTGAGTTTATTCTACAAGTTTTCATCTAGTCCATTATGTTACAAAGACAGGTATTGGTAAATAGCTATTTACGCTTTAAGGTGTATAGACAAATTTCATATAGTTATGATGAAGGCCAGTTCTTTTGAGTAGTGAAAGGAGAAAGATGCTAGGCAGGAGGATGGAGCAGGGGGAAGTGTAGAGACTGCCGCTGTATCTCTGCAAAGATAACTCTAACCACTCTTCACTAACAAGAAGTAAATCAGAAATTGTCACTAACTGTCTTGTCTGTGAACTTTGGCCACATGAAGAAAACTGGGATTCAGTCTTCTGGTGTTCAGGTAATTCAAGAGGATGAACTACCTTCTGCAGCCTCATAGGAAAACTGAAGTAACTTCAGTGCCGTTTGTGTTAAGTATTGGTCAATGTTTTTCTTAAAATTTGGCGATGTGTGTGAACCTTGAAATGTGACAGCTCTGTTTACCAGAATACTTATTCACTTAATACATCCTTTCTCCCACCCCAACTGGAAAACAGAACTTTTTGTACTTTCTAAAACTATAGAAGATAAGCTTGGTGAAGATATTAATTTTGTATGGTAGGATAACTACCTTAGAATTTGCTCTACCTGTTAAGACCACGGCGTAATATATCTTCAGACTAGATTTAGCTCTGAAACTTACTCCACCTCAAACAGCCCACCATGAACATTCCCAATATACTAAGAGAACATGAGATCTGCTTTTCATAATAATAACAATGATAGGCGTAACTATTATTAACACAGTGCAAAAAGCTTTATACACATTATGTAACTTAATCCTCACATCAACCCTATGAGGTAGGTAGTATTTTTCCCCCTTTAATAGTTTGCAGCTAAGAATAACTTTTCCAAGATTGAACCAGCAGAGCCTAGATTCTAATTCAGTGCAGCCTTCATCCCCTTATTATTCTGCCTCCCTAAGGATGAAGGTGCCCACTTCCCACCCTACCTTTTGTAGTGGTTGCACTACTCAATTTTAATGTGTAGGCAAGATATCCATCCTCCCCATGCCTCAGTTTTTTCATATGAAAAATAATGATAATAACTTCCCTATACACAACTCAATGTTATTCTTATTATTTTATTATTAAAACAAAGATGAATGTGGTATAGACCTATAGCAATGTAGATTTTGCTGGCCAGGGATTTTGAAGTAATTGGGATGTATTTGGGATGTTCCTGTTTACATTATGTGTTTAGCTATAATTCCTTCTATGTTTTCCAAGTGCTCATAGAAGTAAGATACTCAAGGGCATGTAAAAGTAACTAAAAATTATCTAGAAAATTGGATTATTTTGGAATTTCTTTTATCTTCATTAACCTTTCCCTCTTTGCTTACTGGTCCATGACTGCATCTTTATCTCAGTACAGTCAGTACTGTAAACTTGCTTATAAAATACTAGAGGCCCGGTGCATGAATTTGTGCATGGGTGGGGTCCGCCCGCCTGATTAGGCTGATCAGGCTGGGCTGGCCGGGGGGAGGGGCCGAGGGTGGTTGTCTGGCCCCACCCCCTGGTTGAACTCCCAGTGGAACTCCCAATAGAGGGGACAATTTGCAAATTAGCCTTTTATTATATAGGATTGTCAAGTTTTAAACTTAACATAACTTTAAAAATTAATACAAAGGGTCATATGGAAGAGGGGTATGTCTACTTTTATTTTATTTTGAAAAATGTCACATGGACCAATCACACCAGCTGGTGGTGATCTTTCTTTAAATCATTCAGAGCTTTATTTTTAGGAAATGGCTTACTTTTTGGTGTCACCTGCTTCAAATTTCAAATAAACCCCAATCTGCGGACTTTCCCCTTTATGCCAGAATAGCTCATGGTACTACATCATGAGGAGTAGGAGTGGTGACCTAGCTGAAAATGCACCTGAATTTTTTTTAAAAAAAGAATATTTTCATTAATTTCAGAGAGGAAGGGAGAGAGAGAGAGAGTTATATATAAACGTCAATAATGAGAGAGATAGAAATATCAATGATGCAAGTCCTCTACTGGGGATTGAGCCCACAACCTGGGCTTGTGTCCTGACAGGCAATCAAACTGTAACCTCCTGGTTCATAGGTCAATGCTCAACCACTGAGCAACACCAGCTGGGCTCACCTGGATTCTTGATGGCTTTGAGCACCTAGGATGCCATGGTCTGGTTAGCCAGGGCGTATTTGGGAAGGATATTTATCATACAGATGAGTCTTTAGAAAAATAAGCCTTTTCTCAACTGTAAGGTTGTTGATTTTTAGGATTAATTAGTAGGGTTATTAATCCAAACAATTAAATTCTCTCCTAAGAGTACAGCTGTCTGATTAATTAGTCTATTAATTAATCAGTGGCTTCTCCAGATGTCTATTGAGATACTGTCCCATGAGCACCGCTGGGATGTGTTTTCAGACCATGAATTAATCCCTTTCACTTATTCAACTTTACAGTAAAAAGAGGCTATATATTAAGAGAGCTTGTTTTGACCTTTCTGTGAGCAAAAATCTATTTGTAATTATTTCAGGCTATCCTTCTCACTCACGTATGTGACATACTTTTGTGTCATGAATTGATAACGTCTGATAACATCTTAATAGCTTCTCAGTTGTGTTTCCTCTCACCATCCTGGAAAGGGTACTTACAAAATTAAACACTGAAGCTGAAAAGAGAGGAGTCATCACTTTCTAAAACATGATTTATTTATTTCAATAAAGCAAGAAAATTATACTGATATTTCTAGTCATATAAATTTCATGACCTCTTCCAGAGCCACTCTTTTCCAAGGCAAAACTTTGTGTGGCAAACTTTTTTTTCCCTGAGTTTTGCTTCAAACTCATGTGGGACTCCAGGTCCCCAGAACAGTCCTCCTGTGATGATATCTTGGAATCCCCAGGGAGTCTTGTCTAGTAGGTTAAGACGTGACTTCCTAGTCCAGGTATGGCTGAACTTCTCTGTCTTTGGTCACCTAGATACTTCTGAGATAGAACCAACTTCTCTCCCCCTGTAGGCCACCCAGCACCCCAGCCCTGCTTAGCTGCCTCTGCTGCAGAGCTGTCTCCTTCCTGCAGCTGCACTGCTCTCGCTAGATCATGCCAGGCCCTTCACGTAGCCTCACCCTCTGGTGCCATGGAGACTTGGGGGTGGCAAACCTTCCAGGGTATTCTCTTTAAAAGTGAGAAAGAATAGTTCCCTCCCTTTTTTTGTGGGGCAATGTAATATAGCAGCAAACAACAGATTTTTTTCTGATATATTATTTTGTTAAATATATATTTCGGTTTAAATTCTGAATTACTTCTAGCCTTAAAACTATCCATAAAAGAAATATGTATGGGATAAAGTATTCTTTATCTTTCTGTCCACATATTCACCACTTTTTTAGTCAATTGTGAAAATTCATTCCCCTTTCTCACTTTTCTAAGATAAAAAGGCGCTTTTTTACAATTTTTAAATTTCTTGATGTTTGTTTTTGCTTGTTTTTATTTTATATTTGTTTTTATTAAATTTATTGGGGTGATATTGATTAATAAAAGTATATAAGTTTCGAGTGTACAGCTGTATAATACCACTTCATACCTGTTTGGATGTCAAAAGAAAAGTGATACCAAGAGTTAGAGAGGTTGTGGATAAGAAGGAACCCTCATTCACTGCCGGTGGGAATGTAAACTGGTACAGCCACTATGGAAAACATTATGGTGGTTCCTCAAAAATTTAAGAATGGAGTTACCATATGACTGAGCAACAACATAAATTTAATAATCAGAAAGGCCTAGATTTGAAACATTCATCCACCCAGTGTCTGCATAGATTTAACTGAGGATAAAGATAATATTGACTTCACAGGGTAGCTAGGAGATACTGCATTTGAAAGAATGAATGTAATCCAGGCTTCTCTTCAGGAAACCCAGCCCTTTGATCCCCTAGCAGAGTTAAGAACAAAACACCTTCTTCTGCATATCAAATATGTCCATCCATCCATCCATCCATTCGTCCATCCATCCTCAGTCCTTACCTTGCATCTATTATGTGAAAACCAACACTGTATGTCTTAAGGTGTGTTCCAGTTGCATAAAGGTGGGGAAGGGGACTGGAGGGAAGAAAAAACCCTGGGCTGTGGTTGAGGCTGTGGACCCATTTGAACTCACCAGCATGAATGTGTTCGAATTAGAAACACAAGGGCTGAGGATGACCTTGGGGAGCAGACATGTAAAGAGAGAGCAGAAGGAGAATTGTCAGTAAAGGGAGGTGTGCTTAGTGGAGTAAGAGGAGAACCAGGAGTGACGGCAGCCACAGTGAGGGGTGTCCCAGAAAGCAGAGGAGGAGTTGTAAGGAGCTCGTAGACCAGGTGACAAATGGCTCCAAGTGTTCCTGGTATTGGGCAGGGCTAGGATTGGTGACTTTCATGCAGTCGTGGCAAAGAACGACAAGTTGCTACAAGTTGAGAGGTGAATAGAAAGGGGAGAATAACAGATTTCTTGAAAGAAGTCTTGCTTTGAAGGGAAGAAGGCAGTGAGGGGATAAGTAGAGTTAAGGCAGGTTTGTATTTTAAGATGGAGGAAACTGACCATGTTGTTCTATGCTCCAGATAGTTTTGCCTGCCAAAACATATTTGAAATGAAATGAGCTTTCTAAAATTATAAAAGTGGCAATTAGTCTGTCACCTCAATTTAAAAATTTTAATGTAAGGCATGAATTCTAATCTGATATAGCTATAGAATTTGTCAGAGTTGGGGGTGGGGAGGATGCACTATTTTATTTTTCTCTTTTTCCAGAATGAGCCTGATATTTTTAACTAGTGAAAGAACCAGTCCAAACACGTTTCCAAGGACATTTCTGATGGCTCAGTGTTCAACCCTGATATTTCTTTTCTGAGTTGGCATCAAAAGCAATGAGAACCAGACCTATTGTCAGTTCATATTTCAGTCAGTTTCTTGTTGCAAGTGATCTGTAAAAATGAGCACATCTTTGTCTGGCTCTTGGTAAAGCTACAGATCCTATTACATATATACATCAAAATGGTCCTGGGCCGTTTCTTTCATTCATTTAAAGGCCTTGATTACATGTCTTTTATTGGACTGGCCTGACCTGCAAGGCAACAAGCATGCTGAACTCAAAGTGGGCCCACCCAGGGGGGTCCTTAGACCAGAAGCCCAGGGACCTCTGTGTCCCTCTCTTTCTATATTTCACTGGAGTCTTCTTGTTTAGGAGGGGGCCGCTCTGACAGCCCAGAGTTAGTAAAGTGACTAAGGGATTGGCCCCACTTCACAGTGTGGTCAGAACTGGTGCTACTTATTCAGCCTTTGGGTTTTTCAGAAGCTCCCTTACGATGAAAAAAGCCCAGAGGAGGGACTGTTCTTGGATGCTCCCTTTTGCAGTGGACGGTAATGATTTTGGCAGTGGATCTCCCTGATCCCCCCCTCTTTCAGCATCTCTGCTTTCACTCCAGCCCTGCTTCAGGAAGTTCATCTGGGAGTCAGCATGTTCCTGCACAGGAACTAGCCAAGAGTCCTTAACTTGACCTGCCAAACTTAATCTTTCTCCCCTCCCTTCCCCTCCCCTCCATTCCCCTCCCCTCTCCTCTCCTCCTGTTTCCTCCTCTTCCCTTCCCTCCCATCCCTTTTTTCCTTCCTTTTCTCCTCCCTCCCTCCCTCCCTCCCTCCCTCCCTCCCTCCCTCCCTCCCTCCCTCCCTCCCTTCCTTCCTTCCTTCCTTCCTTCCTCCCTTCCTTCCTTCCTCCTTCCTTACTGTCTTCAGACAAGTCATTCTTTAGTAGATAAAAGAGGTAATTACACAGAACTGAGAAATGACTAGCCTCCAATTTCCTTCTTTTTGGGGCAATTTTATTTGGAATTCCTCCTCTGCTATCTCCATATACCCTCCTCCTCCACTCCCCCAATCTAGCTCAAAGTGCTCCCTGCCCTCAGGTTTGTCTTTCTTGCTCTTTAATTTCAAAATTAGATGAATAAGCGCATCTATTCTTGGAGTGCATTACTTTCCTCCACTTTCTCTCTCCTCATTTGGAAGCATATGTTTTGACATAAGTTATCATGGGTTATCACCCCTGATGATTAAAAAAGGCACTAATGAGATGGGGCTTGTCAAGACTTGATCACAGAGTCTCTATGTTGTCGGATGGTAATAGGACACCTTTGAGAGGCTTGGCGGAAGCAGGAAGTGTGAGAACAAATTATGGATTCCGGTGGATGAGGGCAGAGGTGGCATGAGGCTACTTCAAATCAGATTTCCTTAAGGAAATCAAACACCATCATAGCAGTCTGTTCTTGACTGCGTGTTTGAATAATGTACCAAGCAATAGGAATTGCATGCTAAGACTTAGAACAAGCTATCTACAAGAGTGGAATTTTCAAAACTAGAGGTGAGCTTTTCTTGCTGTGATTGGTACCGGACCATGAAGTGTTTTATATGTATGACAAACATAACATGGAAGACCCACAGATGGATGGATTTTCCATAGGTTTCATGTGGAGTGCACACGCTGACCCAGACAAGAGCCGAGTTTCCATGCTGCCCCAGCAGGACTCCTTGCTGGAGATTAATCTCTTATTTTGG
The DNA here is from genome assembly GCF_964212035.1 of Myotis nattereri. Classification (NCBI taxonomy): domain Eukaryota; kingdom Metazoa; phylum Chordata; class Mammalia; order Chiroptera; family Vespertilionidae; genus Myotis; species Myotis nattereri. Next base: position 68,188,445 of record NC_138081.1, on the reverse strand, counting down.
ACCAGTGTGGCCTAGCTTGCAAGTTGGCAGCAGTTTACTTAGGAAATAAGTATCCAAAAATAAATCGCATGAATTTACAGATTTTAAATTTCTGTATGAATTTACAGTTTATAAATTTACAACATAGCACAGGCACTGAGCACCAGAGGTTAGAACGTTTCTGTTGGTCTGCCTGCAACTACTTTATTCAGATGTTTGGAAAGTCAGGTTATTTCTATATCCAGAATTTTTCTAACTCATGTAAGAACTTAATTTAGTGTAAGATTTATGTTTAACTGTGACTTGTGATTTATTTATTTTTATTGTACATATGGTTGTTTTTGAATCTTGGAACTTCAGCAGACATTCTCTTTCCAATCCTTCACAAATGCACACCTGTCCACATTGTATGAACATGAACATACCTGAGATTATTGTCCTCAATTCTGGCCATGAATCTGAAAACCTAATGTTAGGGAGACATAAAAGGAGAAAAATGATAATTTAATTACAGCTTATTTTTGACTTATATTACTGTTATTCTTGTCTCATCTGGCACTAAAGGATTAATCATGGTATGTTGTTGGTCGACTGATAGATTTGACACAGTTAACTTCACCATGAATGCGATTATGCATTTTGGAATGTTCATGAAGAAGCAGCTGTCAGGAGGAAGCCTTCATATTTTATGAAAACGATCTTGGTCCATTGGCTCCTTCACTTGAATTAGCACTCAATTATCCTAAAGGAAGGGGCTTAAGACTCCGCAGAGCTGGGAGATAACCTCCGGTCTCGTTAGCACGGCAGCAGCTGCCTGGATCTGAACACACCAAATTGCAGCGACTCATCTTATTTCATTTGTGCTGACTTACTTTAAAAAGACACGCATGTATTTTACATTTTTAAATGTCTTAGCACAGATTGAGAGCTCTGTAGCAGCCTGGAAACTGGTAAAATCTCCCACTTATAAATACCTTTTATTCCTCTTTGAGATTTGACAGGCTGCAGACTGCATACTCATTTTCTTCCTGACATGAAAGCGCATCATATTTGACTCATGGACTAGAAGGATGACAGTGCTAAGTGTCTTAGGACACACCTTGCTAATGGGTACACAAAATAAATCGAAAGCCCAGATGCTCACAGACACGTTGAAAGCCATGGGGCTTGATGCTGAGTGTGGTTCCCAGGGAAGGAGCTTGGTGGGGTGCCTCTTACTCCTGGGGGTGCCTCTTATAATAGCTACTACAAAACAAATGCTGGATGCTATTTTCACTGTTTGCTTTTTCCATGAAAGCAAGAATCCTCTTAGGATTCTTTTTGGTTACCAAAACCAGGTACTAACGTAGGTCTTTCATAAAAGCAAAGTGGCTGAAAACAAACTAAAAAAGTGGGGGATAGCTGTAGTATGTTAGGTCATATTTTGGAAGTATGCCTTTACTGTGTTGGAAGGTGTCTTTGAGAAAACAAACATAGTCACAAAAAATTCTCACCCAGTAGACTAAGAATAGTTCCAGAATAAAGAAAATTGTTTGGTAATTAAAAATGGAGAGAAATATTCAGGCCAGGGATACTGACACAAAATGGTGTGGGTGCCGAAGAATGGGGACTAAATTCAATGGAATTCCTGGGAAAGGGACTACATTATGTGAAGTTGATAATCATCAAATAGAATGGATGTACTGGAAATGTGTGTTTAGTATGAAACAAGTTACAGTGCTATAATTTTAAAGCCATGTAAAGATAAGATGAGATTGAAAAGATAAGACTTTAAGTTCAAGATTCTCATTCTTTAAGAAAGAAACTGATCTTATGGTTTTCCTGGGGAATTCCATCAGATATATTAACTGAAATTATTCCTAAGTGATTACAACAGACATTGAATTGAGTTTTAGGAAGGAAAAAATCTCAGGTTATTAATAACACAGAGTCTATTGATATATTACACACGCAAGTATAATAATTTTAGTGCTCTGTACAATAATTTTGTATGTATGGACATATATACAGATGTTAATCTGGGTTTGTATTGACAAACAGAGAGATCTTGTTCATTAGATTTCTAATTTTGTCCTGTTTATTTTTTGTGAGAGTCAGACATTCCCAGAAGGCAATTCTTAATATTAAAACAACAGGAATCAAAGATTAAGATCTTGAAGAAGTAATATTTGCACTTCCTTGTTCATTGCAGCCTTATTCATCATTGCCTAGATGTGGAAGCAGCTTAAATGTCCGTGGTGGTTAAACAGATAAGCAAAATGTGGTTTCCATACGCAATGGGACATTGCTTAGCCTTAAAAAAAGATAACCCTGCAATCTGTGACTATATGGATGAACCTGGAGGATATAATGCTAAGCAAAATAAGGCAGTCATAGAAGGACAAGTACTGCCTGATTTCACTTACATGTAGTATCTCAAATAGTCCAACTGGTAGAAGCAGAGAATAGGATGTGGCTATGGGAGCTGGAGGGAGGGGAGAGGGCAAGGTGCAGGAATTCTAGAGGACTGGCGTGCAATACTCTGACTGTTGTTAATACAGTTGTGCACAGGTAACATTTTGTTAAAAGGGTAGCTCTCATGTTAAATGTTCTTATTACAATTTTAAAAAGAAAATGCCCTAGCCAATTTGACTCAGTGGCTAGCGTTGGCCTGCAGACTGAAGGGTCCCAGGTTTGATTCTGGTCAAGGGCTCAGCCTGGGTTGCGGGCTGGATCCCCAGCAGGGGGCATACAGGAGGCAGCTGATCAATGATTCTCTCTCATCATTGATGTTTCTATCTCTCTTTCTCTCTCCCTTTCTCTCTGAAATAAAAAAAAGAACTGTATTTAAAAAAAGAAAACGAAAACAACTACAGGAATCAGTATTTCAAATTTGCTGTAGTTAGAAAACGACAATAATAAGTGGAGTTGGGGGAGTGAACATAAGGAACCCTGTCTCTTAGAAGTTGCCTCTCATACCCAGCTCCCTGCTCTCCGCCACCCCCCCAACCCTTCCAACCCCCCAGGGACTGGTGTCTTCATTCCTATCTGCTTCTTAGTTCTGTTGGTGTCCAGCAAGGGCATGTGACTTGCTGTGTTGCCCAACTAGTTATGAGTAAAACTAGTTCTGGAATTCAGGCTTTTCAGTTTGCTGAATAGTGTCTTCCTACCGAGCTCTTGTACAAAGATTTGGAGTAAACAGACATTTAGCATATTTATGAATGTGACAAACTCATTTGATAAGGAAACGACTTTGCTGGGAGATGAAGGTTTAGATTTTCTCATCTTTCCCTAAAAATTGAAAGCTGGGCAGGATGGGTTTATTCTCTAGCTTTAGTTGATACTATACACTAATAATTTTTCTAAAAGACACCCTATGTTAGCATATGCGGCAACATGTATATATTCATTTCCCATAATGGTTGGATTAAAAGTACACAACTTTAAATTGAATAACTTTGATTTTTAATCTGGGACATAGGCTTAATATTATTAGAAAACAATGTTTTGTTTCTAACGTGACTGGAAAAATTTTAGATTTAACGAAGCCACCAAATTGAGTTATGTAACAGGGACATGATCGCTTTTTACTTAATATGTACTTACTGGCTTTTTACTAAATGATGCTTAATTATCAGCATTGCAAATTTATGGCTTGAGTTAGTGCTTAGATCAGTGAAAAAATGTCATTTCTAACATTACCCTTAATTTTTCCTATTGCAAAGACCTGGCAGTTCCTGATGGATGTAGTTCAATAAGACAGTAACCGTGTTCTACAGTCAGTGTGATATTGTGAAGAAGTCATGCCCTTTTCTCCTACCACATCCATCTGAGCCAGGACAGAGTTTCCCTGCTAGGTAATTACAAAATCATTTCAAGAAGGGGGGGGGAAGCAGTTGGCAGATTTGGGGAGCTTTGAAACACGTGAGCACGTGCCAGCAATATTAGGTGGGGATCCTATTTCAATCCTGGTTTTCAAGAAGAGAACTGGTTTCCGCTTCTCTTTCCTTGAGGAGCCCAGGGTCCTTTGCTCTGCTTGGTTGGAAGAATTCTTTTGATCCTCTGACACCTGGGCTTAATTAATCTTCAGCATCATGGAGTTTGTAAACCAGGGCTGGCAAATGTACCGAACGAGTTCCCCTGGTTAGCAGTTGTCCAAGGATGGCTTCCATGTCGGTCTCCTAGAACACCTCCTGCCCCTGTGTGCTGATGTTAGGAAAACTCTGGGCTGTGCCTGATTGGCTCACAGGCGCATGGAGAGTTATAAATAAAAAGAGATAGTGCAGAAGTTGAACTGTTTCCTAGAACTTCTAAAGCTTTCAACTCTGGCAACAGATTTATATCTTATGTGGGATCATCAGAGTCTTGACCAAAAAGATATGATCTGGTTGCAGTTCCACATCTAAAAATGTTTCTGACACTATCTGTGCGTCACTGTCAGCACCAGTCAATGTCATGCTCATGGGCTACGTTGAGTAGCATTTTTAAGAAATATATGTATTTTTATTGATTTCAGAGAGAAAGGGAGAGGGAAAGAGAGATAGAAACATCAATGATGAGAGAGAATCATTGATTGACTGCCTCTGCCTCCTGCAGGCCCCCCACTGGGGATTAAGCCCCAAACCCAGGCATGTGCCCTTGACCGGAATCTAACCTGGGACCCTTCAGTCTGTAGGCCGACACTCTTATCCATTGGGCCAAACCAGCTAGGGCTGGGCAATACTTTAAAAAGAGAAAAACTACTCTTTTGAGCAGAGAAACCAATGTGTCAAAGGGAATGAAACTGTTTTTATGGGGGTGTTTGCAGAGAGTGCAGATCACAGAGAAGTCCCTAGCAGATCTAAGGCACTGTCGCCACATGGTATATACACAGCAAATATTTGTTGAGTGCATGAGACAGCTTCTATTTGGTCTCATAGATAGAATTGTGTCCATTCTGTTCAATACAAGGAAGAACTTTCTACCTTCCGGCTGTGTAAAGGGGGATGGGCACCCCTAGGGTGAGTGTGCTGACCAGCACAGACTGGATGGCCCTTTGGAGTGGGTGCTATGGAGAAGACTTAAAAAATGAGGAGAAGGTGGGGTCAGGTGACTTGGGTGGCCGTTGTTGATTCTGACTTGCTGTAAAGTGATTGTTTGTTTGTTTTTCTTGGATTCCTACTCATTTTCATCACTCTGTTTTGGCAAATGTTGAGGTTTTAATAGTGCCCTTGGACTTATTAAGCAAAGTGAAACAAAGCTGTGAGATAAGGCAGGCCTGCTGGCCCAAGCTGAGTCCTCCCTCACAATGCTCTGTGTCTGTGTGGCACAAAGAGCATGCGTTTCTGTTGCATTTTAGTTTTTAGAACCTTTTAAAATTAACTCTGATGGGATTGTGAAGTTTCTTCTGAAAACAGGAAGCAATTACTTTTTAAACGATGAGTGTTTTCCTATCTCTGATGGGTAAGGACTACTTTTAGAAGCTATTCTTTTTTAACCCCTCCCTATGGTTTAACTGTTTCCCCCTTCTAAAATTCACATGCTGAAGTGCTAACCCGCAGTACCTATGAAAGTGGCCTTATTAGGAGACAGGGTCTTTACATAGGTATCATGTTAAAGTGAGATCATTAGTGGCAGGAATCTCACCAAGGTGACTGATGTCCTTATAAAAGGAGAAATTTGGAGACAGATACACATACAGGGAGAATGCCATATACACAAAGACAGCCATCTATAAGCCAGAAGAGAGGCCAGGTACAGGTTTTATCCTCACAGCCTGCAGAAGCAACCAGCCCTGTCACCACCTTGATCTTGGTCTTTAACCTCCAGAACTGTGAGGCAGGAAATTCATGTTGTTTAAGCCACTCAGTTTGTGCTACTTTGGCAATCCCAGAAAACTAATATACTCCCTAAGAGATATTACTGCACGTCTCTACTGGATTGCTAAAAGGAGAACAATTTAGGAGATGAGAGAAAAAAGTTGCCTCATATAAAACATCTATTTTCCTTACATACACCTGGATTTAATTTTCTTAACAGTCCAGTACAAATTAACACAACTTGTTGTGGCTTTTGTTGCTTTCATTAACCAGTTGGGAAAATAGCCACCGACAAAGCATGCAGATCCCACATTATCTCTATGCTGTGCTCTGTAAACGATGAACGTAATTTTCTCACTTATGAGATACTTGCCATGCTGGGCACATATCTCTTGTTACACATTTACATTGTGTGTGTTCAGGTTTTCATTTACATTTATATGTGAATAATATTTGGGCTGGCTGATAACACACAGTGAAGGGAAGGAAATGGATAATTTACCTGAAGCATTTAGTCCGGTGCAACTTGTATTATTTCTAGGTGATCAACCCACTGGAGTAAAAATAGGAGAAAAAATATGTCCCCTTTAAGCAGAGACTTTATTCAAGACATGACTGGCTTTGGTGCAATGACTACACTCCTGAGAGCAATTGTCATGCCGGGCCAGGTTGTGTGGTGAGCAGTGCCCCAGGGATGTGATTCTCTAGCAGCCTCTCCCCACCGCCATCTGTTATGCAATATATTTCATACAAAATTGTGTTCAAGCGTGGAATTGAAATTTGTATCGTTTCCAGGAGTTTACCATGAGTGAGACACTTGTTGGACATATCTGAGAGAAGAGACAGAGAATTGATGAAAGTGGAACCTGGTCAGAAATAAACAAGGAAAGTGGGGGACAACTCCTGGGACCTCCAGTGCAGTGTCCATAGTGTGCGATGGGAAGGGTGCATTGGGCTCCTCTGAAGATGTGGAAATGAGCCAGACAGTTCTCGGCTTCTCTGCTGGTTAAATTCTCTAGTTAGGAGGTACAGAGACTCCCTGAAGTCACCTGAAGTTATACATTCTGATTATAAGGATCTGTGGCAGAAATCTCACTCAGACATGTGGCCTAGGGCCCTGGGAACAGCCATACGAAGAAGCCTCAAGGAGATGAAGATGCCATCTGGGAAAAGGATGATTATCATTTGGGCTCTGAGAGAGCTGGAACTTCTGGTTCTCTTCCAGCTGCCTCAGCACAATATGTGTAGAACCGGCTAATGTGCTGGTCATTGGTGTAGTTTACATTTTTATCCCATTCTCTTTTCTTATATCTGCCTTTTGGTTTCTACTCTAATTGCTTACCTATTATTGTATGTCTCAAGTGCAAAGTCTCAAAGCAGTGGTAGTATTGGTTTAGTTGGCTGGACTATCACCTAGTTACTGAACCAGAGATGGGTCAAGTGCCCATGTCTGACCATAATGTGGCAGTCACATGGTGCCTGATGGTGACTTATGGCTGGGCGGTGGGCTTGGTACCATTCTGAGACCTTGCTGGCCCAAACACAGAAGCCCAATCAGCCACATGTACACCACTGCTGGGTGGTCAGTTAAAATTAGGTTATAATGGCCATATATTTTCTCTGATTGAAACATTTTTTAATTTCATTACTGCTCCTCAAGATCAAGTTTAAACTTTATTACTTGACATAGAAATCTTTAGTAATCTTTCCTCCCTACTTTCCTAACCTCCTCTTCCATTATTCTAAGCCCTATTATCTATTCTAGATTCACTCTCTCTGAATTTCTTTGTCTATTAAATCTTGAACCTCTTTTTATGAAAAATATAGTAGGAACAATACTAAACTTGGCCTTAAAAAAAAAAGCTGGGCAACAGAGGATGCTGTGTGATAATGAATAAGTCACTGCTCCTCTCTGGGCTATGTCTCATTACAAAATATACTAAGTTGCATCATGTTATCAAAGTTCCTTTCTTCTTTTTTTGCCTGCTATATGGCTGAGCAGGGACAGGGCTCATTCCTTGATCTCTGTTGTTTTTCTTCTAAAGTCATTGCATTTGAAGTCTCAACTTTTATTGAAAGTTCATTGTGATTATACTAGAGGCCCAGTGCATGGATTTGTGCACTGGTGGGGTCCCTCCACCCAGCCTGTGGGGATCAGGCCAAAACTGGCTCTCTGATATCTCCTGAGGGGTCCCAGATTGTGAGAGGGTGATTCTCTGGTGATGCACCCGGAATTGGGCTCCCTCCTTTCTGGTTCCTGGTGTGTCACCCAAGAACCACAGCTGCCAAGTCACCGCAGATCAGCAGCTCCTGCATTGAGCGTCTACCCCCTGGTAGTCATTGCGCATCATAGCTACCGGTCGGATGGTCGAATGGTTGGATGGTCACTTAGGCTTTTATATATACCAGTATAGATATTAAAGAGGCACTTGTCTACTAATTTGCTCCCCACCTTCTTGTCTGTCCTAAAGTGGCTGTGCAGTGCAGAGGGGCACATCTTGTCCATGGGTCCTTGTCCTATGAATCTCTGCCTTTCCTTCCTTATTGAGCCCCCTGAGCCTCTTAGATGCCTTCCTAGAGCCCTGTGTTCTGGGAGATGAGTCTGATCCACTATAAAACTTCTGAACACCTTCCTGCCTAGTCAAGCCTTTGGGCCCTTACCGGCCTCTCACACAGGAATTCCTCTGCTCCTAACAGTTCCTCTTTTCTACTGGCACACTTGAGTCACTCATTTTCTCCCCCTGATACCCTGTATAGAGGCCACCAGACACGACACATGTTGTCTGAGCAAATGGATAATGAACCTTCTGGGAACCCAGTAGCCTGATATCCCTTAAGGGTTTTCACATGAATTAACTAACATAAGAGAAGAAAAAAAAATGAACATAAAAGTGAAAGAAAGAAAAGAGAATGAGAGTAAGAGAAAGAGGGGGGATGGAGGGAATAAGTCAGAAGAGGAGGAAGCAGAGGTAGAGGAGAGGGGAGGGATGGAGATATCAGAGGAAAAGGAGGTGGCAGAAGGTGAAGGGGGGAGGAACATGGTGAGAACAGAGCTTGGCTGAAATTATGCATGTTTATGGATTAGTCCTCCATGGTTTCCCCTGACATTCACATTTAGTCACTAAATGACTCTTGGTCTTGCCTTCTTTCCTTCTCCTGGTGATTGCTCTGGAGAATGGGGGCATCACACCACATGAAGCAGATTGAAATACATTTAAAAAAAAGAAGGAATGAACAGAAAAGGACCTGCAGATTTTGTCTGGGGAGATAAGAAAAGCTTGTTGGAGGAGATGGCCTTGGGTGAGCTCAGCAAGATCAGCAGTATTTGTTAGGCAAAGAAGGTGGCATCTGAGACGGAGAGAACAGCCTGTAAAAAGATAAGCTGATAAAAATGAGCGAACTACTGACATAGACAGGCACGTGGAAGAATCTCAGAAACACTATGTTGAGTGAAAAAGCCAGACACAAACTAAATGTTCTTATACTCCATTGCTATGAAGATGAAGAACAGGCAACACTCACCTATAGTTTTGGAAGCTGAAACTGATGACCTGAGACTGAGGTACTGTTGCCTGGGAAGGGGCACACGAGGCTTTCTGGGGTGTTATAAGCTTCCTGCATGTTGATTTGGGTAGTGAGTGAAAATTCATCAGGTTATATCCATAAGATTTTTGAGTTTTATTGTAAATGAAATATATATACTGTGATAAAAATAAAACTGAGAAGAAGAAAGTATGTCTGTAGAAGAGAATATTTAAAATGCCAACAGTCAAACAAAGTCTATTAGACAAGAACCCTGATCTTATAATTTATATTTCTGATTTTTAAAATCTTGTTGAAATTTAAAATTAAGCTATATTAACATCATGTGAATACATTACAGTTCTGATTTTAAGGTTAGATTCAAATAGATGTGTACTTTTAAATATTTATTAACTTAAAAATAGATCAGTGGTAATGTTTGCCTCATGCATTTTTGGCATCTATTTTCTGTATCTTGGGGGAAAGCACTCACTTTTATTTACATTGAAAAATTAATAAAATTGAGGAAAATTGAAATTTTATATCTTTGAGAGGATAAGTACACATTACTTCATTCTTGACTGTGAAGAAGGATACATTTTTATTTATAAAATCCCTCCAGAAATAGCAGAAAAATTTGTCATGCATACTATACTAGTAAGTTTCACATATTAATAAATATTTAGTTCTTTAAAATATGCCTGTCATGTGTATCAGTATAAACATACCCCCCTTAACAGATATGTAAAAGCATTGGATGGAATGATTCATGTATTTTGTGAACCAAAATTTTAACTAAGTAAATTCTGTTAACCACCATTTGAAATACACCAAAGGCACAGTCTCTTTACTGTAACTGCTGCTCTGGGGGACAGGTCACTACTTTCATCCTGACCTTTATGATGTTAAGAGAAAATGCTGCAGTGGGGCCCAGGAATGAGAGTTGGTCACAGGTGGGGTTAAATTCAAGCTCCATAACCTGGTTGGCTGTGGACCTTGGGCCTTTGCCTAACCTTCCTGAGATTCATCTGTAAAAGCTGAGCTACCAGTGTCTGCCTCGATGTGCAGCCTTGTGAGGAGTGAATGCTATGACAAACTGAAGGCACAGGGTCGGCCATATAATAGCTGCTCAATCAGAACCTCCCTGTCACCCTCCCTCCTTTCCCCGGGGATTCGGTGCCCACTGGGATACCTCTATTAGGCCATAGCAGTGGCCACACTCAGACTGCAGCTTTTAGCTTTAATAGTTCTATTCACTTGCCCATATGGTGATTTCAGAATATAAATTAGTAAAAAAGGGGGGGTGAGATTTGGTTCAGATAGCTTTTCCCTTGTTTTCTGTGTTAAGCAATACATTCCAGTTGGACAGTGCAGGTTGAAATTATAGGATAAAGGTTTCTCACCTGTGAATTTGAATTAGTGGGGTCTACCAGTTGAGGCTCTTCTCTCTGAGCGGAGGTCTCTCTGTGGTATGAGGGGGTGTCATGAATAGTCTTTCTCTAGATGAATCTTACACCTAGTAGGAGAAGATGCTCTCCTTTGAGTGGGAGGTGGGCACAGGGCTATGGTGACTCAAAAGAATATTAGCAGGAGTTGATAGCTTGCCTTGAATAGCCTGTAATAGACATGTTTGCACTTCAGGAATATCAAGATCTCTTGTGTAGGTTGTGTGTTCCATCCTGGGCCCCAAAGGACTGAAAAAAATACCTGGGAAAGCAACTTTTCTGATTCATTGGTCTTTGGAATTGATTTGTAATTTATAAACTCAACTTAGAGGGTAATGATATCGTTTCCATCTTCGCAAATGTGGCGTACTCTTGCGCCTAAGTTGCAGGGATAGCTTTATGAAATGAAATTGCTCCATGGTGCTTTAAGTGGAATTTGCTGCCTCAGCTACATGGCAGTGTCTATTCTGGAAGCCAACTGAAATTGCTCTGGCAGATGCTGGAAACAAATGCCGGGTTACATCAGTTTCTGGGGGTCGCTTTCTCCACTGTGTCACATGTGAACCTTGTCACACTGGCCTGGATTCCAGGAAAGAGCACAGGGCTAGGAGGAAGGTCTTTGGCCACTGCCTTCCATATAGAATGTATGTTGGTGGCATTTCAGCGCTCTCTGTGACAGGCATGTGCCTTGTACAGTAATTATAATGCATATTTCCCATAACTACCACACATGTTTGTTGACATAGATTGAATATGAAAGCGTCTAAAAGTCTAAAACTAACTGGGCCAGTGAGTCATTTGATTTTTCATATTGATTTTGTCATTATATTCACATTCATTTAGTCTTTTATTCAACAAACATTTATTGAGTGTTTAATAATAATGGTTAAATTTTATGAAATGCTTAGACTATGCCACAACACTTCTTAGGTTTGGACTTATTTAATCCTCACAGAAGGCCTCGCATCTCTGCTGTGGAGACGAGGAAACTGATGAAGCTGAGCCATGGTTACAGGAGCTGCTCCACGCTGGTGGAGTGCTTTGGATATGCTGGACCCTGTGCTGGGTGTTAGGAACTCACAGGTCAATAAGTTACAGCTGGAAGCCATAGGACATTAAAGCCTAGTTGGAGGGAAAACAAGAATAGAGAAAATGCCTGGCCTCTATGTAAGCCTAGAGACAGAGAAATGGCTCGGTGCTGGGGAGCCCAGTGGAGGGACACCTGGTAGCACGTTAGACCAAATGGTGGGAAAGTGGGGGCTGATGCTGGACCTTGGATGCAGGTGGGGCTAATGGGAACCTGGAGCACACACTGGGCAGCTGGCTTGGAAGCAGGCTGGGCCTGTAGGAGTACTTTGGAGCCAGCGGGTAAGGTATTAGAGGTCAAGGTAAAGTAAGTTATCAGGAACTGAATGGACAGAGTAAGGTGAGGTCAGAAACTCAGGGACTCTGTCCACCCCAAACAGCCCTATGTGAGGAGACAGCACTGTTAGCACCCAGGCCTTAACCCATGATTTTAGTCCATCAGCAGGGACCTTGGTTTCTGCTACACCAATCGCTCTCCTGGCCATGAGTGCAGAAAGGACGTTTAAAGAAACCGCCCAAGCTTGTCCTCTTGAGCATCCCATTTCTCAGTAAGTCATTTGAAAAGCACACATCAACCTATGGGATTCGTCGCTTCAAAGTATTGTATTCCTTTGGTACATTCCAACAGTTAAATAACACCTTTCTCATTCTTATTAAAAATAAATATGTGAAATAGGAAATCTAAAACAAATAAAAATGAATTAGGTATTAAATGGACACTGCATTTATATCTGAACGTCCTGGTAGCCAAGGCAATAAGGGAAATGCACTTGGTTGTTTGTTTTCTATGTCCTAACACAAAAGAAGCACTCACCTTGACTCGGAGAGAAACTCTCCTGATGGATTCGTTACGTGGGGCAGCCCTAGTAGATTGTGGGAGCTTCCGAGGTGCTTTTCTGGTTACTGGCCTCGTGGCACATTTTTACCTTCTGAGTTGTTATGGCTTCATATGATGCATAATGTATTTAATTGAAATCAGTTGAGTGTTGGTGTTTTGTGCTGGGAACCACCTGCAGCCCTTGCTGGAAAGAGCAATGACACTGCCCTCCCTCCACTCAAGGCGGCCCCATGGACCTCACATCCTCCTTTTCACTAACCTCCTCCGCCCACCGCCCGCCCCTGCTCCCCTCCCCCATGGAGCTCTGCCTATGGAGATAACCTGCTCCCCTCTTCTGCACTCACAAGGTGGCCAGGTGCCTGAGGGTGTAACCACTCTGGCCAGCAATTGGTTAAGCAGAAACGACAGTGTCTGCAGGTGGACTAAAATAATAGACTCCTCTTAAGACTGGGTGCTAATGGTGCTCTCTGCCTCCTCTCCTATGGCTGTTCGGGGTGGACAGTGTCCCTGAGCTTCTGACCTCACCTTTCTCTGTGCCTCTTACCACTCGCCTCCCATCTGGCAGTGCCTCCCAAGTTCTAGCCTCAGCTTCCCCCCTGTAGGACCCATTGGCCAGCTGGCTTGACCACTTCTCTCCTAAACTCTGCTCTCAGAACAAAGACCACAGTTCAGGGTATTCGATTTGCACTTTTATTCCTGTATTTACTGTGCACCAATTAAAGGTGAAGTATGTAGTGTCCACCAGCAAGGAGTTCATAGAGGGGGAGGGAAGACACGAGTGCAACTAATTCTGCTTTAAGGTAGAAGTATTCAATGCTGTGAGAGCCTTCGGTAAATTACAGTGCCAAGAAACATTTCCAGAAGGACCCGAAAGGCTCATGGAGGAGGCAGGTGTGCACACCTCCTCACCGGTGTGCTAGGAGGAGGCTACAGATGAGCAGAATTGCCACCCCTCAGCACAGCCTGCCGAAGGACACCGCTGGCGTGCAGGTCACCAGCCTGCTCTGCGCGCCTCGGTGGGCTGTACAGTCTCATGTCCATGTGTCCTGTTGTTAAGATGGTGAGAGCACTTTCTTAAAGTGGGGTTAGGTTTGGACATTGGGATTCTTTGTTTTTAAGGGGAGTTCCAAGGGAGACGATTAGAAGGAGGAACCATGAATATTCCTGTGTTTGTGGATGTGTATGCGTGGTGTGTGTGTGTGTGTGTGCGTGTGTGTGTGTGTGTGTATGGTGTGTGTCTGTCTAGAGAGCAATAGACAGTAATACTAAAAAAAGGGGTTGGAGTGTCATCACACAGAAGCTTATGCTGTAGGCTAATGAGCTTGAACTTTACATTGAAGTCCAGGTAGAGGTGAAGGTTGATCCTAGTGGAGTGATGTAATCTGAGTGAAGTTTCTTATATAGCTACTTACATTCACTTCTTGGAATATTAAGGGTAGAGAGGCTGGAAATGAGAATTCCTGGAGGGAGATTTTGAAATTTTGTATGTAAGAAAAAGTGAAACATGAAATAAAGTAGTGACTAAGATCATGAGGTTGGATAGATGCAGGAGATATTTTAAAGAGACAGTCAATGGAACTTGACTTTGTTTGGACAGAGGCAGTGTGCAAATCAAGGGTGCAGGTGGGGGCAAGAGAAGGGACACAGGGGTAATGGCAGGGCCTCACCCATGGTGACTGGGTGATGCTTATGGTTATAGACACTCAGTTTCCACGCAGCAGCCACCCCCACCCTGACCCTCAGCCACCAGTTCCCTTCTTTCTTGCAGACACAAAGCTATTCCTAGTCCCAAGGAATAACCCTGGATTGGTTTGGACCACTCAAGGCCATTCATTTCCATTCCAGTACATGATCTCAGAGGAGATATATGACCTAGGTCAGGTCAGTGAGCTAAATAACAGAAATGTCTCTGACAAAACATAGCAGCTGAGGAGCTGGCCCCTTGCTCTCTCTCTCTCCTCCCTTTGACTGCTGTTCCCTACAAACATGATGCCTGGAGCAGTGGAAGCGACTCTGGGCCATGCAGAATGTAGGAGAAACCAACTAGGGTTCTGATATTGTTGCACTCAGGACCAGCCTTGGGACCTTGTATCTCCAGACTTTTTTCTAAGTGAGATTATACATGTCTGAACTGTTAGTGTTTCCTTGCTTGCAGCCAAACATATCTTAACTGATATGATGCTTAGTAAGAATTCACGAAGGAGGAAGGGGAGGACGTGGTTGTGGTGGTGCAGGTAGATGGCGAGAGAAGATGGGGAATTTTGTCCAGGGTGTGTGTGCCTTTTTGTTTCACTAGGTCTTCTTCTGACATGTTCTCCACCTGCAGGGCCCAGGAAGGATGGAGTACAGGATTGTTAAAGGCACAGGAACACTCCTGTCTCTCTCTCCTAATGCAGACTGGCTGACTCCCCTTCTCAGGCCACGGTAGCAGGGAGATGACCACCCAACAGTACCTTTGGTTCAGAGACCAACATACAGTCACTTGGTCCCAGTCTCACATCCTCGGGCAGCCTGGACTGATTCTATTAGCTGCCTGAGATCGTGAGAGACAGCTTCCAGGTGTGGCAACAGTGTGTGTGGAAGTGAAGGGAAGGGGCAGGGCCATTCACAGGTATCTTATGAGCTGCCCAGACTCCACAGGAAATGTCTCCCACTTATATTGCTTATTTAGCTATTATTTTCTAATAATCCTTCACACAGAATAGTGTTCTTAATAAATAACTAGCCATATATGACACATCACCTTATGTTAAGATCATTATTCTAATACCAAAGGATCTTGACACCAAAATTGCATGTCCATATTTTAGGACATATGCTGTGCTTTTGAACTATAAATATCACACTAGCATTATAAGAGGTGTTTGTCCTGCCTCCTTCCCCAGTAGAAGAAGGACTAGTGTAGATGGAGTAATCTGATATTACTTGTCAATTTCCACGATTTATTTTCCTATTCGAACATTTTCATTGAAGAAAATAACATAACTCAGAAGGTATTTGCAACAAATCTTCCTAAAAACACAGTCTATTGTGGGAAAATAACTCTGACCACATCATGCCAAGTGTATATGAAAACTTAAAACTCAAAGGACCAGTAAATTTAAGTAAGATTGAGCACATTAAAGAAATGGAGAATTGCTCAATTTTAGATGCCAGTTAAGATGTTTCAATTAGACTGAAATTTCACTGAGGGCATATACATTTGTTTTTTATTGTATTTATTTCCTGCGTACATTTAGTTTATTCTGAAATCAAAGAGAAAAAAGGATCTAAACTCACCCCTACATCCCTTGCCCCCTACACACACACACACACACACACACACACACACACACACACACAGTTAGGCTTTACAAGGAATTTGAAAGTGGAGCATGGGCACCAGGCTGATGACCTTGGGTCCTGGCTGGGCCATGCATGCCCTTCCCCTCTCCTCTCCCCAGGGGCTGTGGAAGTTCTAAGGAGAAACAGGGCCCACAGGAACCAGGCTCATCTGCCTGGAGCATCAGTTTGCTTAATGTAAAGTAATTAAAAACATTGTTTTTATGTTAAAACAAACAGGAGTAATTATGGAGAGAATGCAAGAAGCACTTGATATTTTTTTAAATTACAAAAAGGGGCAGGGTGGAGAGGGCAAAAGGGGAAAATGGAAGTCATCTGTAATACTGTCAACAAGAAATAAAAAAATAAAATACAAAGGAAAAAGCAAAAATAAAATATTTTTGATTTAAAAACTGCCTGTTTAGGGAAGTCAGTTCTCCTTGGAATCTGTACCCTGGGGGTTGCTGGGAGTGGTGGTTGGGGGACGTGCAGTGCAGTGAAAGTCAAGGACATTGACCAAGAAAAATGGGTAATTTTTATTCCAGACCAGTTATTTCATTGGTGTGGATTTTCTGTGGGGTGCATGGAGGGTCCCCCGGATCATTGGTGAATATTCACATGCATATCCCATTCCTGGGAAGGGCTCAGGGTTATAGAATCAATCTAATATTTTGTGGTTAATACAGAAATGATGTTCCCACTGTTTGCGCTTTTTAGTCATCGTGATAAATGCTGCTGCCTTCATTTTTTAAAAAAATATATTTTATTGATTTTTTACAGAGAGGAAGGGAGAAGGATAGAGAGTTAGAAACATCGATGAGAGAGAAACATCAATCATCTGCCTCCTGCACACCCGCTACTGGGGATGTGCCCGCAACCAAGGCACATGCCCTTGACTGGAATCAAACCTGGGACCCTTCAGTCTGCAGGCCGACGCTCTATCCACTGAGCCAAACCGGTCAGGGTGCCTTCATTTTTTTATGCTTTCATAATGTTAGAATCACTCAGTATTAAAACTAAAGGAAACTTGTGGCTCATACAGTCTAACTCTCTGCAGAATACAGTGTAAATCTGAAAGAGCTAAAATTATTAGATGTTGCCTAGCCGGTTTGGCTCCGTGGATAGAGCATCAGACTGCAGACTGAAGGGCCCTGGGTTTGATTCTGGTAAAGGGCACATGCCCGGGTTGTGGGTTCAATCCTTAGTGTGGGGCATGCAGGAGGCAGCAGATCAATGATTCTCTGTCATCATTGATGTTTCTATCTCCCTCTCCCTCTCCCTTCCTCTCGGAAATCAATAGAAATATATGTATAATAATAAAAGCATCATATGTCAATTAGAGCAGACATCCTTCCGGATGACCTTGGGAATGAAGCAGAGGCTTCTAGGGAAGCCGGGGTCCCTGGTGCCAGCAGCTGGGGGAAGGAAGGCCTACTCTTGCAATAAATTTGTGCATCAGGCATCTAGTTTAAAAAATAAATAAATAAGTAAAATCTTAGGTGTTACTGAAGTCACTTAACTTAGCATCAAGTCACTTAGTATTTATTAGTTAATTTATTAAATTAACTATTTATCAGGCTAAGAATCTAGTTTTTCTAACTCCCAGTCTTAATTCTTTTGAGAAAAGTAATGATACAGGAAAATGTTAAGACCCTTTAGCAGCCTTAGCTAATCAGAGCTTCTTCACTGTTGTATTTCATACCTAGAGCTTTATCCCAACCCTCTGGCAAACTGCAGCCCCACTCGCACAGCTGATTTTTACATAGCTCAGGAATCGAGAATTTGTTAAGGATTGTTTCAAAAAATAACAATAAAGATCAATATATGGCAAAGGACATAAGTGGTCTTCAAAGTCTAAAATATTTACTCTCTGGTTCTTTACAGGAACAGTTTGCCGACCCTTGCGTCACAGTGCCTGACTATGACAAGTCCAAGTCCAGGCACAGCCTTGCTAACAGACCCCACTTTAGTTCCAGGCAGTAGCGCGCTCAGCCCTAGAGAGCAGGTCACAAATGATCCAAACCAGTCATGACAATCCTGTTTGTATTCCGCAGCCTGGTCTCAAGAGTTTCCATGAGACTCATTTCTGACCTTTGAGGCCCAAGTAGAATTCTTCTACTTGGGGGACATGGAGTAGTTTGGGAAAGCTTCCCCGATGTATCATTTGGCAGCACCTGCCTCTTCTTTGAATGTGATTTGGTGGCTGGAGTTGCAGCAACTCTTTTGTTACTATGAGGGAATAGCAAGAAGATTGCAGCCATTGGCCTTAACATGATGGGACCGACAGCAGCGACCATCTATCTCAAGATGTCTTGCCATGTGTAAAGAAATGAAACCCAGGTTTACTTAAGCCACTGCAATTGTTTTATCTGTTACTTGCAGTTAAATCGTTTCCTACTGAAAGAGGCCCTATTCAGCCTCAACAATTCCAATTGCTTCCAGTGTTTGTTTTTTTCTCCTAGGAAATATTTTCTGGTCTATCAAGAGTTACTGGACATTTTTTTGATGTACGTTTTTATTTATCATTGTCCCATCTCCTTATTACTTACTCTGACATAGATTTAGCCTTTTCAATGAATATTGATTTTATATATCTTAGATAAGCTGTATCTCCTTGGAAAATTACCCTTTCAGTTTTCAGAAATTTAAAAATGGGAATGGGAACAGTATCTACCTGACAAGGTCCTTTGGGGATTAAAACATTAATGCCTGCAAAAGTGTTAGCATAGTGTGTGGCACATAACCAGCACTCAAAACTGTGAGTTGTGTTGCTGTTGTTTTGTAATCGTAATTTTCCTCCTTCTCTTCCTCCTCCTCTTTCTTTCTCTAAATCTTTAATAAAGGATAAGCATTTTAGGTTATATATGGAACCCCATCTCTTTACTAGTGGTTCAAAGGCAATGGCCTTGGAAATATCAGGAAATATTTACCTAAGGAGGAGCGGCTTTCCCTTTGAGGTTCACTGTTGGAAATAACCTAAAGATTTCTCCTTCCTGGTGTAATTTTCATTTGAATATTGATATTGGACAGATCTGGAGTACACAAGACAGCAGAGAACACATTTCCTTTTCTTTCAGGTTTCAAAAGTTACCTGGGCAAATTGGATAAAAATACTTAGGAAAGCATCTCATGACCAACTGAAGGCCTTTGCATCTGCTTAACACAGTTTGATGGTTTTAAAAGATCCTTGAGGCATGTCATCTGAGTGATATACATTTTGTGTAGGAACTTTTTTTTATCATTCCAATTTATATTGCTCATAAAGAACTTGTGGGATTCTGACAGAAAAGAGTATCTATTTAGTAAAATTAGGAACAGGGGAAAAACACCTCTTTTTGAAAATGATGCTTCAAAACGAGGAATGTTTCTATTGCAATAAATTATTTTTTGATTGCCTCTATACCTCTTCCTGCTCCATCTCCCCATTCTGAATGGCATCATTAAACAGTGCCCGATGTGAATATTAATGCGAGTCAGGAGAAGTCTGCCAGTCACACACAATGCATTCAAATGTTGGCTTTACATAATTACCCCTCCTTTTCCCTGTGTTCTTTATGATGCCCGGTCTAGGTTTTGCAGTGCTATCTAGTAAATTGGCAGTGAACATTTCTTTGTGTTTGGATGACAGCCTAAAATGAGGCCAGCCTTATACCAACATGAAATTTAGCTCAAAAGAGAGCAAGTTATTGGCAAAAAGCAAATTTTGTCAGTTTTAAATACACTATTCACATTCCACTGATATTTTAGTTGTGTTTGTTTTTTGTAGGGATGTTCCCTGGCACTAGATTACTTTTCTATATCTTTAATATGTGCAGAAAGGTTAACAACATTGGCCACCATACCCTAGTGCCTAGGACTTGTTCAAAATGGTTACTGAATATGGGATGAAAAGCCTAGTGAATATTTCAGCTTGTGAAAAAGTATAGTTCCTCATGAATGCAAATATTATTATTGTGGACCAAATGATATTGCTGATGGATTTGCTTGTTATTTGTTTCCTGAATGTAGATGAAGTTTCTTTAATCTATTCACAAGTTTTAGGGAAGGTAGAGTGAGGCTCCAAATAGAAGGAGATTATATGAGAGCTTCTGGCTCCTTTAAATGACTTTAACCACTTGGTATGAATGATACAATTTAACATTCTTTTAAAAACTTCAAAATCATATTTGTAGACTGTTATTGATCATTTTCAAGGATTTGTGTGGGAAAATGTTAATTTCTAAAATTCTATGGTTTGACAAGTGTGGCCTTGACTTTCAAAAATAACAACTTAATGCCCCTTGCAGCTCAGTATGAGGTAGTTTCTTAAATACACTTTGAGAATTTTTTTAAAAAGAAGATCAGCAGAGCCAATATAGATTTGCTAAGATTATTTGCTTTGAAGGTAGGATTACGGGAGTTCTATTGAGGGAAGGTCAGTACAGCCTATCTGAATTTCAAAAGACATTTGTCAAAAGATCTCGTGATGTACTCATAGATAATAGAGAAATTTGGTCTAAATCAATAGTTTTCAAAGATTCGTTTGAACACAAAGGACTTTTTTCAAACAAAAGATCATGCAGAAATGCAACATGTAAAAAAAAAAGAATAATAAAAACAGAAAGACAGAGTAGACTTAGGGACTGTGAAGGTCACCCTCTCTTTGCTCCCTGGCACCCTGCAGCCCAGGGAACGCATAACTCTCCTTGGAGAACAGATGGGAAATCATTTGCCTGTATGATAACATCTTTGGTTGGGTTCATCATTGATGGAATGGCCATAGCCAAGCAGTGCTCATTATTTATATTGATGACAATCTATAATGCATTCTTTGGTTGAGTGTCACAGAGATTCTCTATTTCTCATGTTTCCTGTTTTAAAATGTCTTGGGTGGACAAAGATATGGCTGATGATCAAATTCTTGAATATGAAAGTAGGAGAAATGGTAATGTGTTGGGATATAAACTCAGACTCTAAACAGATTTCAAAAGGCAGAATGACAAGAAAGTCCAATAGGATGAAATTTAATGGGAGTAGATGACAATCCCTGCATTTAGGTTACTAAAACCAGTCATATATGTACAACACAGATGATACAATTTAGCAGCAATTATGAGAAAGGTTTGGGGGTTCCAGTTGCTTTGAAGGTGAATATGAGTCAAAAGTGGTGGAAGGATAATATCTAAGACAGAGCGACAAATGATCGCATATTCCTGGATGGTCAGAACCAACCTGAACTGTGGTGCTCAATGTGGTGATAACAAATTGTTAAGCACTGGCTCTGTGTCGGACATAGTGATTTGTTCTTAGCATGTACTTTACATGGACTGTCATGCCTAGATTCCTGACTGTATGGTTTCTTTTGTGGGGGTGCACCAGGCATCTCCTGTTTGCACCACCTCCGTCACAGTATGAGGAAATAAAGAAGGCAACTTGATTGTCATTTTAACCAGCAGCAGTGATGTGCTCTGAAAGAGCTAAACCCACCCCCCGTCCACTGAAGAGTTGTCAATGAGTTGTAATCCTTGGGTTTTCTCAAGACAGACTGGCCTGTTTTCTCAGCTCTTCATTATAAAGAATGAATCAGAGGGTCAGGATGATTTAGGCCACGGGCTCGATGTGTTTCCTGTGACAACAAACGGCTTTGGACTAGTCATTCACCTCTCACCTAGTATTGAGTATGAAAATCTGAAAATGTGTGTAAATGGCGAATGCTCTTTTAAAAATAATCCAGAGCCTTAAAAATAATATTCTTTCCAAATTGATGCTGTGGCGAACATTAGGTCAGTTTCACTATTTGAGCCTCATAACTTAAAATTTTAACAGGCTATTTAATTCTAATTGAAATGTCATAGTTAATGTAAGTTCTTCTCTCCCTCCCTGCTTTACACATTCTTCTCCTCCCACCTTCTTAACCCCCTCCTCCTTCTTCCTTCCTTCCATAAATATTAAGCACTCTATTGCCACAGTTACTGTAGAACGAAAAGAATAAAATATAGTCAATCAGTGTTCAGATGTAACCCTGGGATGAAGGGCTAAGTTGAATGAAATGACAGACATACTGGCAGTTTTTGCTTTTGGTTGCCCTCTTAAAAGCGACTGTCTTATTGGATGCCTAAGGCTTGATAAAGTTTCTTCCCAAGTGCACTGAATATATGTTTATGAGGTAAAGTGTCCAATTCTTTATTTTAAAATGGTAGTAATTATTATAGATACACTTCCACTGGGGCTACACACTATTTGCTTTGAAAAGATTAAAAATTCCAGCTGGCACCTCCAGCTATCACTTCTCTTTGTGAGGTTTCCTGACCTGAGGGCTTCCTCAGGCTATAGATCTTATTTCTTCTGTCACCAGGGGGAAACTAGCCAGTGACATTATTAGCTTTGCTGGTTGCTGAGTGGATTGGGAGTGACTGGGGACATCTTCTGCTCACACTGGTGCCATCTAGCATTTTGTGGAGATGGCCGCAGGGAGGAAGCTCACCCCTCCCCCTCTCCAGATTGACAACTGCTATTTATCCACATAAAAGTACTGATATTGGTATGGAAATCATTTTCTCTGGAGGCCAATGCGCAACAGTTTTTCTGCAAAGCTTTGAACTTGGTCTGTTAATTTGTATATAATTTAAAAATTCAGGTAATTTCTTACAGCATTCCATAAAGTTATGCTGTTGCTGCTTTTTCTTCTTCCTCTTCTCCTCTTCTCTCTTCTCTCTTTTGTTTGTGATTTTTTTTTCAGTATTGTGTAAAAAAATCCTACACCTGTTTTCCCCTTCTTTTTAAAAATAACTTTATTGAGATAGAATCCACATATCATACAATTCACTCATTTAACATATAAATTTCAGTGATTTTTAGTATATTAACAGTATGTGTACTTACCACCACAATCAATTTTAGAATGTTTTCATCACCTCAAAAATACACCCTGTAGCCCAGCTGGAGTAGCTCAGTTGGTTGAGCATCATCCTGTGCACCAAAAGGTTGCTGGTTCATTTCCCAGTCAGGGCACATACATGGGTTGCAGGTTCAATCCCTGGTCGAGGCACATAGGGAAGGCAGCCAATAGATGTTTCTCTACCATATCGATGTCTCTCTCTCTCTCTCTCTCTCTCTCTCTCTCTCTCTCTCTCCCCCCTTCCTCTCTCTAATCATGTCCTTGGGTAAGGACATATATATATATGCCGGGAGCCGGTCCATCCTTGCTGTTTCAAGGGACCTGGCATATATGGCATACTGTTCTTAATATCTTTGCTCACGTTCTTGGCACTATGTGTTTTAACCAAGGTCACCTCTCTGAGAAAGGTTGTTTCCCCAGGTAGGGATTTTCCCCTGAAGTTAGGGAGGGAATAAAACCCCTTAACTAAGTGCCAGGGGGGTAATTAATCACTTTAACTACGAACAATCATGCTTAAGCTACATAATCTTTACTCCCTGGAATGGAGATAAGAAACGCCCTAACCTTTGGAATAGAGATTGATAGGATTGGAATCAACTGGTATAAATACAGATGTAACAAGACAACAGGACACAGAACCTAGACACAGAACCTAGACACAGAACCTACACAGAACCTAGAGACAGAAGAACTTCGCTGGAGAGAACATGGCAAAAGATCCTGGACAGAAACTGGCCACAGAACCTAGAGACAGAACCTAGCGAGAGAACATGGCAAAAGATCCTGGGCAGAAACTGGCCACAGAACCTAGAGACAGAACCTGGCTGAAGAACCTAGAGACAGAACCTGGCTACAGAACCTGGATAGAACATGGCAAGAGAACCTGACTAGAACCTGGTGACTGAACCTGGCTAGAGAACCTAGCGAGGGAACATGGCTACAGAACCTGGCTGGAGAACCTGGAGAACCTGTCTGGAGAACCTAGCAAGAGAACATGGACACAGAACCTGCCTGGAGATCCTAACCAGAACTTCGCTGGAGATCCTGAACAGAACTTGGCTGGAGATCCAGACCAGAAGAGGAAGGAAAGGCATTCCTTCTTCGCCGACTCTGTCCACACCTTTGGGGACCCATGGACCTGCTGGGGTTGGACCCCAGCATATATATATTGTGTTATTTATAGGGTAGCAGTCACTCCCCATCTCTCCCAACTCCCACACCCCACCAACCCTTGGCAACTACTAATCTACTTTCTGCCTGTATAGATTTGCCTGTTCTAGATATTTCATATAAATGGAATTATGTATATGATCTTTTAGACCACTGTGCGGTCTTTTATGATGGGCTTGTTTTGTTTAGCATAATGTTATCAAGGTATATCCATGTTTTAGCATGAATCAGTCCTTTATTCCTTTTTATGGCTAAGCAATATTCCATTGTATAGAGCTATCACATGTCCATTCTTTCATTTTCTTGAGGCATCAAAGTTTTATCTCCTCTATTGGATTATAAATATTTCAAGAGGAAAGATATTTTCCTTTACTAGCCTTCTGTTTTCTGAAACATAGAATACAGTATAGAAATTCAATATTGTTGAGTTGGCACTTTAGAAGTAAGTGTGGAAAAAATGAGTTTGGTATCTTTTTCATTTTGATAGTAAAGATTAGGTGGAGAAGATATGAAAGGAAAAGTGAGAGAAATGGTTTGACATAATACATTGAATGAGTCTGAAATAAAAAAGCTAAAATAAAGAAGAGAAGCAAAGTCTTGGAAAGGCTCATAGATAAAGTGAGAGTGGCCAAATGGAAACACACACAGAGACTCAGAAGCAGTTTGAGAAAGAGCCAAACTTTTAGAATACTCATCACAGGTTATGTGGAAAATCCGTCAGAAACAGCCTCTAAGCTTTGTTTCATTTGTTTAGTTTTATAGATATTGTGAATTTTTTGCATTAAAATATAAAACTAGTTTGTTTGTGAATGATTGAATTTTTCTAACTTGATCTCATCCTCATCATCATTATCATCATCATTATGGACATTTCTGAAATGCATATTAAAATGTATTGAAAATGGCCAGTCCCTGGTATTAAAGACACTATGCTAAAACATTTTATATGGGTTGATTTATTTTTCTTTTTAATAATTCTAAAATAGGACCAATTAATATCTCCAGTTTTACATATGAGAAAAGTGAGGCCAGAATTTGAGCTATGTTTGATAACTCTGATAGCTATACATTCTTCTAAAGGAATTTCTAGTTGCAACTCTCAAACTTTTAGTCTAATTTCTGCTTCAGTTTCTTTTGACTTTGTGATAATTTCATAGTTATGGTGGTTTGAATGATTATTAGCCAGTATTCACACCCTTTCTGCTTCTTCTGTGGGTGTCATGGTCTTCCGACCCTTGTGCTATCGTGGGCAAGTAGGATTTTGCACCACAGCTTTCCTGTGTGCAAAGTGGAGAGGATGATACCTACCAAATGCCATTGGGTTATTTCAAGGATGGAATTAAATATGCATATAAATGGACTTAAACCCGAATGTGCTTATTGAAGGTAAAGGACGGAGGACTGGAAAGCTGCTGCCACCTTGGTACTCTCCAAAGATGCCGGGATTAACATCATAGCTGAGTTGGCTTTTCGTTGACAATCTTCTCTTAAGGAAGACATGCAGTCTAACTGGCAAGACTTAATTGAGCTTGTATACCTTTCATTTGGAAAAAAAGAGGTAAAAACCCTTAATCTCACCAACATTTTTAGCTTTTATAAATTCATCCTTGAGCAATGAAAGGGTGTCCACCATGATGGGATCATAGGATTTGTTGGTTCACACACTCTCTGGCACAGCCGCTGCTTCAGGAAAATGAGTGGCCTGTTATCACAGCGCATTCCTGCGTCTGATTTCAATGTCTTCCTTTCCTAGCCAGGTTTTGCTTCCCCCTGCTTCATTTCAGACCAGTTTATTCCTTTTGTTCATTATTAGCCATTATTAATTTCTCTCATGCATATATTTTAAATTCTTCACATGACAGTTTTGAGAAATTAATGAGAATTAGCATGTGTTAGTATATCACGTTCCTACCTGAGACCTGCTAATACATTCAATTACACTTAGTAATGGTAACAGGGACTACAGAGAAAATCACTATATTTATACCTGCTTTCTCTTGTGTTCTCTCCTTGTCTCTCTCTCTCTTTCCATCAAATATTTGGAACAAATATAGCATTAAGGAAAGGAACAGTCACTCTTGATGCTATTTTTTTAAAAAAAATAATAGATATTCCTGAATATGCTTTGCATTTGGATAAGAAACAGGATGGTTATGGCACATGTAACTTATTATTTGTCTGTTACACATATTAGTCCATTGATCTACACTACTGAAAATTTTCCTTTTGTTCACCAAAGCCTCCAAAGAAATTACAGAAAGATATATTTGTGCTTGGGTGTATGCTTTGGCATTTTGATTTTGTTTTAAAGTAGCATAATTACATTTCTACATCTATTCTGTGAGTCACAGCCACCTCGGGAATGCCGTTGAAAAACCTGATTAAGAATGGAAGACGTGAGTGACTGGTGCGTGATGGTGTTGGTGTTCAGCCGCTCTCCCGAGTCTGGTTTGAAATCCAGTTCTGCCTCGCAGGGCTCGCCTTGAGCTGTGTGGCATGAAGACATATGGGCCTGAGCAGTTGTGTGTGTGTCGTGGCCAGGAGGCTAGCCTAGTCATCTTTGGGTAATAAATGTGGGGGACCTCAATCCTTGATGCCGAACAATATTGTAACCCATTGTGGAATAAATGAAATGCACATTTTTTCTTCATGAATGTCAACTTCAGTATTTGCTGTTTTCATTGGTGATTTTCTGGAAATCAGGAGCCCTGCTATTAAATTTATTTGGTGATACTTGTATATGCATTTTGATAAAAATACTGTATTTGTTTTCTAGCTAGAAATTTGGTAGACTAGTGTTCTCAAATATGTGTATTAATTTTTTTGTCAGATCAAGTACTTACTGTTAATTTGTATGATAGAATAGCTGGGGCAGATACGTAGACATCAGTTGAACTGGACAAGTTGTGTGTGGGCATTGTGCGATGTATCCAGGTTCTAAAGATAGACAAAGCAAAGTGAACTATTTAAGCTGTAAATTGCAAGAACTTGGGAAATAAAAGTTCTGTTTCTAACCCTTTTTGAATTTTTATAGTCATGGAATCCATGCCAGGAAGCCAGAACTTGTAACTTTGATGTGGTTACAATTCTGATCTAAGTATTGTACTATAGTTACTTGAATTATTATTAAAATACAAAAGTACCATTAGGTTTCCAACTTTAAAAATTCTGAGCATTATTTAGTATTTAGTCTATTAAAATTAATGTCTGTTCAAGATAAGGATACAGTCAGTGTATATATTTTGTGTGTGAATGGTATTCTCAATATGAGATGTCTCCAAGCTTCATGACCAGAGGTGTGCCCACACTGGTCAGAAGCCATGGAGCTGTGGCTCCAGGGGTCCCGAGGAGTCATGGCTCACCCTCATCTCAGTGGGCTCCACCACCAAAATGCGGGTGCTACATCCTCCCCCACAAAGTTCTCTTTTGTTAGCCAGAGGCCTAGAGGAATGGCAGGAGTAAAAAAATAGCAGTTGTGTTCCCTCAGAGCTGCTGCCCTTCTGACTAAGAAGGGTTGAAAAACGTGCTTATAAATGTTTTCTCTGCATCATTCTTTGGAACAATTTTCATATGTTCACTCTTGGAAAATCATGGGAGAATTGTTACTCAGATTTAGCAGTTTGAACATTCGTTCTGTTTTGGTTGGCTGCCCAAACCCTAAAAACTTCAGTGTAGATAAATTTTAATAACCTGGTAGAAACAGAGACAGCTTCTAATGGAGACAGTTTTTCATTGATTAATTTTTATTAAGAAAGTTTGTTGCTGACCATAAAGGGCAATAATATTGCAGGTTCTTTTTGTGAGGATGGAGATGGGGAAAAGGATAAGTTGCGATCTCAATTGTTTAGCTGAAGCTAAAACACATTACAGCTAAAAGGCTTAATGGTAAAGGATGATAAACATAACATTAAACAGAGCTCTGCAAAAATCTAGCCGGGTTCCAAGGAGGAATCCTAAAGTATGGGGAAAATGCTAACATTTTTCTCACAAATTGAAGAAAGGTACATTTTTAACTTAAACATTTACTCAGATTAGCCAGTATTATTTGTGTTCATCCCATTTAAAATAGGTTCAATGGCAAGTATCTTTACTTTAAAAGAAATACAGTTTTAGGATGCTATTTCCTTAATACCAAAATGCAAAAGCACCTGGAAGAGTTGCCAAACCAAACAGCCACTGGCTTTGCAAGATTTTCAATCAATGCATGACCTACAAGGTTAGACCTGGGGACTTTGTCTTTTAGAAGATCACTCAGATGCTTATCTTGTTGCTTAGCAATTAAGTATTTTTTAATTTAACGTTAGCTTCCCTTGTTCTGCCTCCTCGACTCCTGAAATATCCCTTTGAAGATTCACTGAACTCTTGTAGAAACTTTAAAATTGTGTAAGAGTAAGTCTGAGCTCCTTAATCCTCTGTAAACCTGCTTTAACCTTCAGCAGACACTAATAATAGTTGGGCAATGATGGATGGGCATTGCTCTGTGGAGTGTGGCAGGACGCACAGTCCAAGAGGTCCAGATTTTTAGCCTGATCCCTGAATCCTTCTGCCTGTGACAGCCTGCTCAATGCTCAGCTCTTAAGAGATTTGATTCAATCTTGGAGGTCCACCATTAGAAGATCTCCCCCAAGAATTTCCTTTCTCACATCCCTCCATTAAAATGGGCTCCACCAGATGAGAACATCCTCTGCCCAGTTGCTGGGGAGCTCTGGTTAGAAGCTGACTGATTCATTGGCTCCAATAAAGTGAAAGGGCCCTTGTCACAATGTGTGTGACCCAGCAAGTCACCCTCGTTTGGAAGATAGACCTGCTGGACATGGTCAAGTGCAGGGTTCAGGAGAGTGGCCAAGAAATGTGAGCCTGTTTCACAACTCCTGGGTGTCAGGCTGGCTTTTCCATTTTGGTTAGCACCTTATGCAACTTAATCTCTTTCTCTGTCTTTTTAAAATATTTTGCTCAAAAAATTAATGGTTGGATGACTAGACTCTCATAAAACTTCAAAATATATACAAAGAATGTGTGTATGTGTTTAAATAATGATTCAGATCCTAAATTTTCAAAGATTTTGTACATGATTAACATCCAGCTGTCTCCAGATCCTGCTGTGAGCTTTCTTTGGTATTCTGCCCTGTGCGCTGTTGTGAGACTTCTGTGGTTACATTTAGAGTATTTGATGGGAGGCAAGCAATACAGAATCTATTCCTTTTACGTATAAGCTTGGAATAACTTAACTTTTGCAGTAAAATTCTTGTTTGTTTCACTGGAGTTTAAATTCATGATGTGTTTACTAAAATTGCTTTTCCTTTAATTCAGTTATAAAATGCTTAGGAGAAAGTTATATCCTTATGCTACTTGAGTTTTTGCTATAGCAGTGACAGTCTAACATGAAGATATCTGATTTATTTTCCTATATTATTGTCCTGTTTTAATTTGTACAGATCCAGAAATAATAAATCACACCTTTTGTTAAAACTTTCCCTTTTGTTTCCTGTAAAGTGAACAATGAGGTTATTATACACACGTCACACAGTGTTTCTTTTCTTTTTCTTTGTGGGAAAATAATGAGCTACATTGCAGCCCACTGTAAGAATGTATGTGGCACTTGTAATTATTTCTTAGTTTAAAAAAGTCCATTTCCTTTTAAACTGCCTCACTTTAAAGATTTGATAAAAGTTTTTAATTTCCAGCTTTTCTCATTCTACTGATTGTTGTACCTTTCATCCCACATGTTGCAAGCTGTGAAAAAGGCCCTGGCTAATGTCCCCATTGGTTGAAATGTCACCTCTCTGGGCCTCTGATTCCTTATCTGTAAAATGGGAGAGTTGCCCTAGATGATCCCAGAAGTCTTTGAAGCGCCAATTCCGATGACGCTGTGATCATGGCACAGTCAAGGTTAATGCCATTATAGTGGCTGAATTACCTGCTCATATGCTGCGCTTTTGAGACATGACCTTTACATTCCAGCTGCGAGGTCCTCTTCTGCATGTTGCCTGAAAGACACCCATTCTTAGAGTATTAGTCTGAGAGTATTAGTGCCAGTGGCCATGTAGGTCAACCCTTTCACGTTACAGATGAGGAAAACAAAACAATGTTTTATTGAAACATCAGTGTAAGAGAAATAAACTGACTTTTTGTTTTCTTTCTAATGCTGTGCACCCCCAGTCTTACTATAAATAATCCCAAACTCAGGCTGAAAAACCTTAAAGCTCATTCTATGAAACATTTCTATCTATGGTGGAAACCTACCCACTGCGTCTGGGCTGCCTTCTTGCCTGTTAGGGCTGCCTGGGCTCAGTGCTAATCTGAATGGGGTCCTAGGGGTTAGTTGGTTGCCATCTGCACCATTGCACCTCAGTATCAAACCCTATGTTGAACGCCTAAATTTGGTTGTATGTCCAGGAGAGGGTCCTGCACAGGTTTATGCCCTTGAGAAAAGGGTCCACAGTTTTCATAGATTCTCCAATGTTGTTGTTGTTTAAATGCCTTTAAAGGAGAAAAATGTAACTAGACTAAAGAGAAGACCTCAGGTTTCATGAGAGGGCAAATAAAAGTATATTGTTGCCTCTGTATAATTAACTCTACCAGATTTGTGGTCAACTGAGGGATTACACAAGGGTTGTGGGACCACAAACTTTGCCACCACCAGTGCCACAGTGCGTCACAGCCAGTCTATGTGTATTGCTATATGGGAGCAGAACAAATGGAAAATTCTACCCATTGACCAAAGCAGAAGAATGGGGAAAGAGAAGAATGTAATGACTTGTGCAATGATCATGAGTAAACCCTATGTACGCAATCAAAATACTCATTTGCTTCTATATCAGAAGATCATAGTTTTCTGTTCCAATGTGATGAGCACATAAAAATATATACCACAGTGATTTAAATTGGAGCACCAGGGCCTAGAGGGAGGATTCATAACCAAATGACCATAAAAAACATATATAGAAAGTGCAAAATGGAGGCATTTTATGTGAAAGACGTTCAGTGAAAAATAGTATGACTGAACCAACAGGTGACTGAATTATACTTGAGTATATGCAATGAGGCCTGGTAATAATTTAATATTGTAATATAGTTGACCCTTGAACAACAAAGGAGGTTAGGAGATGCCCACCCCCAGTCCAGTTGAAAATATGCATATAACTTTCCATTCTCCAAATCTTAAGTCAGCCCTTTGCATATTTGGATTCCACCAACTGTGGGTTAAATAGTATTTTTGATCGGTGATTGGGGATCAGTGGTTGGGAATGAGAAAATACTGTTTTCAATCCACTGTGGGTTGAATCTGCTGATGTGAAACCCATGATAAGAAGGGCCCACTGTGTTGATTGAAAAAAATCCTCATGCCAGTGAACCTGCACAATTCAAAACTGTGGTTTGAGGGTCAGCTGTACATTGAGAGCTCTTGAAAATTTGTGGTAAGTTGAGAAGACTATGTTTCCTTCTACTTGTTAATGATCTTTAAAGAATTATTTTTGTTTTTAGTCAATATGTTTGACATTTTTATATGTTCTGTGTTCTATATATCTATAATAATAAAAGCAGGATATGCTAATTAGACCGGTTGTCCTTCTAGATGTCCTTCCGGATGACCTTCTGAATGAAGCCACGGCTGAGAGGGAAGCCGGGGTCCTGGGTGCCAGAGGAAAGCTGGTGCTGGCAGCCAGGGGAAGGAAGGCCTACTCTTGCACAAAAGCATTTACATATTTTTCCTTATATTTTATATATTTTTCTAAACATATTTCTCTATGGATTCAATATTCCAACAGTTTTTTAAAAGGAATTAAATACATGCTTAGAAATTAGATGTACCTTCTACAACCCTTTAATCTTGGGGGTAAAATTTTTTTGAATTAATGAGGACATCAACTAAAACACAGTAAAGAAGCTAATTTTATCCAAGTGTGTAGTAGTTGTCATAGTCCTTCATTTGAATTTGATATAGTTAAAAAAATGTGGGCCTTTTGTCTGATTTGCATTTTACTTCTTTTACCCTGTGGTAGATAACATTTAGAAGAAAGAAGATAAAATCTCCCACTGGAAAATCATCCCAAGTTCATTATACTTGTCAATTATTTACCAATAAGAAGTAATTTTAAGTTGTGTTTGCTGCTTGGGTAAAGTATAGAGTCTGAAGCATTTTGTTACGCAGAACTTGTTCTACTTTTATGGAAAGCATTCTAAAAAGAAAGAAATTATGAGTCCCTGATATATTAGCAAGGGTTTGTTTGGGATCTTAACTTGCCTGGGGTTAACTAGTATTGTAGATGCAAAGTAACTGGCTTTAAATGTCATATATAATGACAAGTAGGAAAATTAGGACGTTATTTGCATATGAATATGGATAAAGGTGACTGGCTGTTGATTCATTGTGTGATGAATGTTTGCCCTTGCTGAAATGTTTTACCTCCCATGAAATTATAAACAATATTTCTTAGTGACGGTAAATGTAGACACCAAGCTAGAAGTGTGTACTCTGGAAATGCTGCTCCAATTAGAAAACTGGTTTGTGTGTATTTTTTTAAACCCAATCAGAGGAGGCAAGGACACTTAGAATTCTGCCCTTTTAAGATTAAGACTGACCTGAATGTATGTCTTTATGGTTAGGAGAGATGAGAGAGGAACTGGAAAGGATATTCCAAGAAGCGTTAGAGATTAATGGACAAAGATGTTTTACCCACGCTCCTAGGAAACGTTTTTGAAGTCTTTACAATAAATTATTCTTCACATATTGTCTTGTGTTATTACAGTTTCTTTATCTGTTAACCTAATATGCTTTCTATTTATAAAGTTAATATTTTTGTGAAAATAAACACAATCTCAACTCTGAGACTGTGAAGGAGCAAATTTTTCCTAAATAATATGTCAATATCTCTTTAAAATGTTAATAGAGTCCTAGAAATAGATCAAAATGTGTGTGTGTGTGTGTGTGTGTATATATATATATGTATATATATATATATATTTCTTACTTGTTTTGTAGAAACATTAACAAATACTTCCATTGATTGAAAAACATTGATTTTTTTCAAGACCATTCTGTTTCATAGTTCTTTCTCTCAATTATATTATAGTTAAAGCATGATTTTATAGTGTGTATATTTATAAATCATTTTATGTGCATACATATGTATGTATATCATATATTTCAACCCACTAATTCTTTAAATCATCAAAGAGAAATGGGATTCATAGCAGCTGCTTGATTAAACAATAAGACCAGAGGGTCAAGATCTGAGTTAGAGCTCAGCAGCGACCCTGCATTCTGAACCTGTGATTGGAGAATGCTGGTTGTCATTGGATCTGCATAGAAGCATAGGCAGGACACACACAGACTGGCTTCTGTATTCTGTGAGAGGACACAACAAAACCGTAAATCAGAGACCACATGGGAAGCCCTCTTACTGGGATGTGGAGCACTAGCCTCCTGAGACTTTAAGGAGATGTGACAATCAGAGGCTCCGTGGGGCTGCCAGGCTGGGGCACCCCCCACTCCGCACAACAGGATGCCTCGCTGATTTGAAGAAATGCCGTGAGCAGCTGGTGGTAAGTTCAAGGAGGGACGACTACCCGCATTTGGGGGTCACTGGGCCTGACATCTTTCTTTCAAGAAATTGAGCAAAGTCCAGCTCCCCCGGGCTTTGTGAGGTCAACATTCCAGTCAGCACTACCTGTGGAAGCTGGTTTGGAAATTGTTTTCAAAAAAACACTCTCCAAGTTCATTTCTGTAAGCTCATGCAATCTATTTCTAAAACAAAAGAAACATTGTTCCTTCCACCGCTTGAAGTGAGAATGGTGACCCCAAGGTTAGAATCGTAGAATTTTTCTATAGTTGAATATATTTATAAATTTACTTCAGCTTAAACACAGAGGCCATCTGGAGTAAGTGAAAATCCAGTTTCATTGAATCCCAATGTACTAGGTATAATCATGCATATGTATGCTATCACTTTCATCACAAAGGATTTTCCATTATATTGTACAGTGAGGGTCTTAAGCACAGATGGTGGTAGGCTAAGAATCAGGTCAGGGATAATAAGAGCATGGGGATTAGTGAGGTCTGTGGCAACTGAAGGCCTATGCCTCATTCAAGAAGACTCATGTTACTGGGCTCTAGCTGATAGTTGCATGAGAAATACAGATTCAGGGTGTCAGCTCTTAATAATTTTTTTTTCATAATAAAGTAAAACCTCAAGTTTTATGTAAATGTTTTCAATCTTAAGTAACAGTTTGAACTAACAAAATACACCTATAGGCCAGGACTGACCCTTGGGTCATCAGTTTCCAGTACACTAGCATCATTATCATCATTATCAGTGTTGAACTACATATCAAGCTGTGTGCCAAGTGTTGTATATATGTGAGCTCTTAATTGTCACCTTAACTGTGTGAAATAGGTATTATTATAGTGCTTTACTGAACAGGATACTGGAGTTCAGTGTAGTTAGCTTACATGCATATGATTTAGCAATTAGTATATAGGAGCAAAAGCATTCCAAACCCAAGCTTAAAATTTGAGTTAGCAAATACTTATCTACATATATAAAAGCCTAATATGCAAATTGTCTACACAGAAGTTCGACTGGGAGATGGATTGCTCACTATGACTTGTGCTGACCACCAGGGGTGGCATGGAACAAGGGAAGGCCCCGGCTGGCAGCCAGAAGGCCCTGATTGGCCCTGATCAGTAGCCAGGCCTAAGGACCCTACCCATGCACAAATTTCATGCACCATGCCTCTAGTTGAATATATAATATCTTTCAGAGACTCTAGGGATCCAATAAGGAATGAGATAAATGACAAGGCTTATAGTCTATGTAAATTAAAATACAGGACATGATAAGATGCTTTTAGAGTACAATGGAGAAGGATTGGTGAGATTATGTTCATCTAGGGCTTGAGGGATGAGTAGGAGTTGACCAAATGAAGGGTGTAGTGAGAATAATGCTGCAGTGAACATGGGAGTGCAGATACGTCTTTAAGATACTGATCCATTTTCTTTGGATGTATGCTCAGAAGTGGGATTTTTGGAGCTATTGTAGTTTTATTTTTAACTTTTTGAGGAATCTCCATACTGTTTTTCATAACTGCTGAACTGATTTACATTTCCACCAATAATACACAAGGGTTCCCATTTCCTCACATCCTCACTAACATTTGTTATCTCTCATATTTTTAGTAATAGCCATTTTGACAGCTATGAGGTAATAACTCACTGCGGCTTTGTTTTGCATTTCCCTAATGATTAGTGATGTCAAGCACCTTTTCATATATTTGTTGACCATTTGTATATCTTCCATGGAAAATTTGACCTCTCTCTCTCTCTCTCTCTCTCTCTTTCTCTCTCTCTCTCTCTAATTAATAAATAAAATCTTTTAAAAAGACCTCATACCATTCCTCTGCTAGAAATATTCAACTCTGGAAGAGATGCAAGCAACAGTTTCCACTTTGATCCACAAAGTTGGAGATGATTTGTCTTAAATATCTCTGTTCAGGCAGAATAAATGTGCTTGTACTGTTCTGTTTTTAATGCATCTGCAAGTCAGCGAGCAAACAGAGAAAGTAACTAGAAGTAATTGATCTGGAACTTTATTTGGAATTGTAATTCAATAAAAAATTTGCTATTAACTTACATATTTAAGTATCGGTTAAAAATTCCTGACCAATGGTGCTTCACTATATAGATTTAATCACAATAAAACTTGATGGGAATATGATTACTTCTCTTCATACCAACGTTCCACTAAGCTTGAGCTGTTTGAACTGATGAAGGCCATTGCCCTGCAAAGTGGAATTGATTGTGGAAGCACATTCACATGGGAGGATGTTTTGAAGGTTACCTCTGTTTAATTCTGATTAGCAATGTTTATATTCCATTTAATGTTTTCCATGTGCTTTACTATTTGAGAGTTGGGTCTGTGCATTTATTCTCATCACCAGCTGTGGACGTCTAGACCCTGGCTGCAGCTTCTAACCAAATGTCTGGATTCTGGCATCCTGGCCGCCAGAACTGTTTATTTTAGTTTAGTTTAGTTTCATTTTTCATGGAATGAGCGTTTGGGTGACATATTTGTGAATATAATCACAAACTTCAGATGTTTTTTATCTTTATGGTGGAGCTATTTTATCATATGCTTAGTTAACTTACAATGTGAAGAATCTTGGCATTTTCCATAGCTCTAAAGACAAAGCTTAATATTCTGGAAAATCCACATGAAATGAATTTTACTGTGACTTTTTCAAAGTAGCTTTATTATTTTAATAAAAGTGATATGTGCTCAATGAAAGAAAGCAACATCAGTTAGTGAAAGTAAAAATAGGAGTAAAAGTCACCTGAAATTTTACCACCCGGGCAAGAATATAGTTTAGTGACCATCTTTCCCAGCTCTCTCTGTGAATGCATGGCCATGTCTTTTAAATGATATTGCTTATGGATGTTGACTCATAGGCAGTGACTACATCATTAATTATCCTCACCTGGACACTCAGGAGTGAAAGGGAGAACTATTAATAATGAGGCTAGGACAGTAGGTGTGTACCTGGACTGTCCCAGGCATCTTGGCCTAGGATACTCTCCTCATAGACCCTTTACTGTGTACCTATTTGTTCCTTTATTACATGTACTGAATATTTATTATATGCCAGGCATTGATCAATGAAATAAATAAAACATAGATTCTGCCCTTATAGGGTCACAGTCCAACAGCAGTTGAAATGCCATGTAGTGGGGACTGTGGGGGAGGGATGGCTGTCTATGATAAGAAGACACTTGGACAGTCCATGAAGGCTGAGGCTGAGCAGTAGAGAGGCTGTGGTGAGTTTCCAAGGGCTGTAAGAAGAGAGCAGAGGACATTCCTAATAAGAAGGTGTGATAGATGAAAAAAACAGAGGGAAATATATGGGATATTAGAAAATTGTAAAAGGCTCAAGATGATGAAAACTTTTGGTAGAAAAAGGCCTACAATGAGGCTGGGCCATGAAGGCAGGGACCACCTGTGAATCACCTTGTATGTAATACTAAAGATAATAGATTTTATTATGGCACTGGCATATTTTTCAAACAAGGAAAGCCATCAAACTGGCATTTTAGAATGCTATTCATGGGAATGATGGGATGTATCTGATGAAATTAAGGAGGTTGAATTAATAGTGTTTGGGGCAAAAGAGAGGAGAGTGTCATGGAGCCAAACTTGGGCAGCAGGCTGGATGGTGGAAATATTCACAGAAACACTGAACCCTGAAGGATGAGCTGGTTTGGGAGAAAGAGGAGGGTGATGGATGTATTCAGTTTGAGGCTCCAGTAGGACATCCAGGTGGAGATGTCTGTGTGATTATGGCTGGAACTCAGTCTAGAGATCGAGGCTGGGAAGAGAAATTGAGGAATTGGTAGTTCAGAGGTGGTGTTTGAAGCCATGGGAATTTGAGACCAGTTTGATTTTTATTACTCATCATGATTTTCTATTAACTCTGCTTCAAAGTTATTGAATTTGTAATAGAGTAGAATAAATGGTACCTAAAATGATGACATTTTGAAATTCATTCTTCCCCACCCATTTTTATGAAAGAAACATTTGTCCGGGAGATATAAAATACCACCATTTGGAATTTATTGTCCAAAGGAATTGACAAAGAGATTTTTAGCCAAAAATCAACTTTAGAAAAGTCACTGTTCTTTCTGTTTCATAATAAGGAGATGTAATTAAAGCTCTAGTTAAAAATAGCAAATGATTATAGTCCAGCCTGCACTGTGGATTTCAGTTCAATGAAATGCACAAACAATCCTGCCATATTGTTGTCACACACAACTCTCTCCATTGCTAATCTGTTTTTTAAAAATATGTTTTAAAAAAAAATTTTTTTTTTAGAGAGAGAGGAAGGGAGAGAGATAGAGAGATAGAAACATCAATTTCTCAATAGGCTGCCTACTGCATGACCCCTTATTGGGGATCAAGCCAGAAACCTGAGCATGTGCCCTGACCAGAAATTGAACTGGTGACCGCTTGGTTCATGGGTTGATGCTCAACCACTGAGATACACCGGCCGGGTTTCATTTCTAATCTTTAACATATGATTTTCCTCGTATGCAACTTTTACATACAGAACAAAATCAAATAAGAGGGAGAATAATAAAAGAATAAGGGAGCTATTTTGACAGTAGAGACTCTTTATTTAACTGGATCATGTTTTAGATGAAGAAGTAGAAGACTAGAGCATTTCAGTGCCTTCCCCAAGGTAGTGCCAATGCCAATCATAGAGCTGGGTCAAGGTGTGGCAGCTTAATCACTCCCATTCGGCATCCTCTCAGCCTAGGCCCTTGAAGAAATGATCAATACATTCATTATTCAATAAATACAATTTTAATTACTATTATTTTTGCTATTCAAAACCCATTGCTGTTTCAAAATACCAATAAATAAAAGTGTGTAGTAACTACATCTTAATGGCCCAAAATGTAGGTACAGAAAATGAAAGGAGACAAGGGAGCATTTCTTAAACAGGAGCTTTGCATTTTTTTCCTTAATTGCAAATATTCAAAGTGTGTTAGCTCTCTGGTTACATGTCCTTTATTTAATTGCACTTAAAACCATTTGGTTTCAACATACGGTCCAAATATTTCCTCTGGTATAATAAGTAAGAGCTTTGGTGGTGATTGTTTTTTTTGTAAAGTGGTTTTTGAAATCATATTATAAACATTTTTTTTAAATATATTTTATTGATTTTTTACAGAGAGGAAGGGAGAGAGATAGAGAGTTAGAAACATCGATGAGAGAGAAACATCGATCAGCTGCCTCCTGCACATCTCCTACTGGGGATGTGCCCGCAACCCAGGTACATGCCCTTGACCGGAATCGAACCTGGGACCTTTCAGTCCGCAGGCCGACGCTCTATCCACTGAGCCAAACCGGTTTCGGCATATTATAAACATTTTATAATAATTGCTATTCTCCTGTCAACCTAGCAAACACACATGGACATAAAAGGAAATTGAGGTAGAGATTCTGATGTCCTCTGTTATTTTTTTCTTGTTAATTTTCTGAAATGCTTTTGAATTAAAGCTCACCGAGTGACAGGATCTAGACGTTGGCTACTGTGGTTCAGTACAAATAGTGAAGAAGGCAGACTGTGCAGCCCCGTGGCCTTCTGTGGCCTTTCGTCTTCCTGATCTCAATTCACTTACTCCTTAATATGTGTGCATTGGACCAGATTGGTTTTATAGCTCCTTACAGCTCTAACAGTCTATTATCTTACAGTTGAGATATTTTCATTTCCCCACAATTTTTTTTTCCCCCTGCAAAAAGCTTTATTATTTCATTTGGTCCCATGCATGGGAGAGGGCTTCAGGGTGGTTAAAAGAATGGCTAGTGGTTTTGGGGAGAGGCTCAGGCAAAAGCCAGACACCAGGGGCGGGGGGCGGGGGTTTGCAGACAGGCCCCTCAAAGGCCTCTGGGCTCCAAAGGCTCCTAGTCCTGCTTGAGGGTGAGCCTTTCAAAGAGATACTCGCCCAGTCCGGGGGCCGGCAGCCTGCGGAGGTGAGTCAGG
The DNA here is from genome assembly GCF_964212035.1 of Myotis nattereri. Classification (NCBI taxonomy): domain Eukaryota; kingdom Metazoa; phylum Chordata; class Mammalia; order Chiroptera; family Vespertilionidae; genus Myotis; species Myotis nattereri. The sequence continues at coordinate 68,148,890 of NC_138081.1, read as the reverse complement.
TGTCTCCCATCTTCTTGATGAGTTCCACCTCCTCACCCAGGAAGTGGTTCTGCAGGAAGTCACAGAGTTGAGGGTCTGAGCGAGTGGAATCCAGGGCCTGCAGCTCCAAAAGGGCCTGGCTCAGGTTCTTCTCCAAGGCCAGAGCGGCTTCCATGGCGTCCTGAGCTTCACCCCACTCACTTTGGGGAGGCTTTAGCACGTCCTGGGAGAATGCGGCCACCGCACATCTTTAAGAGATGCTCAGCGCCCTGGGCTTCTCCGCCAACTCGCTGAAGAAGTGGCCCACACCCCTGAGAGCCACATCGTCTCGGTGGAAATAGAAGCCCAGAGAAAGGTAGGTGTTGGGTCCACAGGTGCAGGCTGGCCAGGTGGGTGACTGCAGCCTCCACCTGGGTGGAATAATTCTGACGAATTTGGGAGCTCATGGTTGTTTGGCAATTAGGAGTGAAGGTAGAAAAAAACCAAAAACCGGTGTGTAGGCTTCTGAAGGTGGTGACTGGATAAGATGCAGGAGGGTGGCCAGAGGCTGGAATAAGGGGTGTCCCTGGGTCTGTTTCCTCCGAACACTGCTGACGCAAGAGACAGATCCAGGACCACCTAGGACAGTAGTTCTCAACCTTGGCTGCACATTAGAATCACCTGGGAGTCTTTTTAAAATCCTGATTTCTGGGCCTCATCCTCCGGAAATTCTGTTTCTTTGTTATGGGGTAGGACCACAACATTAGTAACAGAGAAACAGAATTTCTGGAGGATGAGGCCCAGAAATCAGGATTTTAAAAAGATTCCCAGGTGATTCTAATGTGCAGCCAAGGTTGAGAAACACTGGCCTAGGACATTATCTCCCCACAATTTTTAACTCCTCACATACCAATAGTTTCTTATTTTATCTAATGTGTTGCTGAATCCTGCCATTTTATTAAGTCAACATCAATTTGCTATTTATTACTTATTTACTGGGTACCTGTCTCAGATGTCTTCATGCCTGCCATCTCTTACATGCATTAGCGCTGCCTCCTGAGACCTGAGAACACCCAATATCAGTAACTTCCATGTGCTTGCCTCCCAGACATGAAGACAGTTTTCCTAGTTCACAGACGATGTGCCCATACTTACATACACATTCTACCTTATTTCTTCCTGAAAAGTATACATCTACATCTGACTAGTCTAAGATGTGAATGTGTTATTGTGTTGATGTAGCTTTAGAAAAATGAGAAGTAAGCTTGTTGAACAAAATATGACACATGTTTAAAATCCATATATTTCCTAGAAATATATCAAATTTTGATCTAAATAGGAAGTAAAACCAAATTAGAAATAAAGTCATACTTCCAGATACATCATACTCCTAGTTAATTAGACTTGCCCTGTTCTCAAAAATTCAAGTAAGAACATTATCTGAAGCTTGGCTGCATTACAGTGGGGCCTTGACTTACGAAGGTCCCAACTAACGAGTTTTTCGAGATACAAGCCGTCTCTCGGCTGATTTTTGCTTTGAGTTGCGAGCTAAAATTCGGGTTACGAGCCAGCTTCAGATACCCCACCGCTAGTTGGCGCAGCAAACGTCACAGAGAACGCCACAACATCAGCCCAGCATCACGTGTCTCACTCGTTCACTGTTGATTTGACATACGAGTAATTTGAGTTACGAGCTCCGTCACGGAACAAATTAAACTCGTAAGTCGAGGCCCCACTGTATTATTATTTTAAATTCCATTTTCCATGGATTATTTCATTTACAAAATGGCAGCCAAAGACATTTAGGGCAGTGAAAGTGATACCGTCCTGATAACAGAAGTGTAAGTCTCCACTGTACATGTCACAAGTACAGAATGGGTCCGTGTGAAGACTTCACACATCCATATGCATGTCATCCCTTGCTCCATCGAGCAGTCCTCTTAATTATGCTTTATGTATGCTTTGTGCAGCCAGGCATTGATCTTTTGAGTACTGTTGTCTGGTTCAAAGACTTGTAATTAGGCAGGAAGGTCTGGTTAAATGGATTCTATGGAATTATTCAAATGCTGTCTCTGTATAAAATTGTTCATCTAGAATTCTTTATCTGGAAAAAGGCATTTTTAAATATGCATTGAGCCTATTTTAAATTTCTATTTTGCTCCATTATTTACTGATATTCTGTGCATTTCCTGGACGTTTGCAAATTGCATGACTGCTTTCCTGTTTTGATATGGAATTGCTTTGTGCTTTCCTGTGGGCTGGTTAATTGGTGAGCTCTTTATCCATGAGATCAAGAATCTGGGGCTTCTGTATTAACCCATTGTGAGCTTTAAGATATTTTCATGAGTTGGAAAGAGGAGTTGCCTATGAGACTTCATATTCTTCCTATTCTTTTACAACACTGGTCACAGCCTGGGAGATACAATGGAGACTGACAAGAAGAATTTAATAAACCATTTGGAGTCCCCTGGTATTGAGGATTCTGTAATGAGCCCTTTTGTCTTTTTCCCCTTTTTTTGTTAGAATTTGCAGTTCCTTTTACTTATGGGACCTCTCTCCTGCAAGATGACAATCCTGTTAGGGATTTTAAAATAAATCATTGAATTTTGCGTTGCATTTCTGAAAACCATGAAAGGGATGATTTTTTTTTTCTCCCCGGCAGGCATTGTCCTGGTCTGTAGGTGGTAGTGTGAAAATTCTTTGAATTTTCTTCCTTGAAAATGGAGAGACCAGTAGACTCCTTGTTCCCTTTTCACACATAAATAGACCATCATCACATGCCTTTCTGTAAATGTATGAATTTACCTTCTAAGTAGTGTGAGAAATTATCTCCACACAAAGAGCTCCCTAGGGGATTTACAAGGTTTGTAAGTGGGGGAGAGAGGGGTGGGGAGCCTGCATAGTTTCAATAACTCTAAGGGATTTAAATTCTCCATTGCCACAAGGTTATTTATTTATTTTTTTTTTGGCCAAAACATATAGCACCCCTTTCTAGGACATTGCTATTGCTCCATTGTAGCATTTTCAGAATGTGTTTCCCCCCTTCTGATTAGCCTCTGCTTTCTGCTCCTGCTGCCGCTGCTGTTCTGATATAAATGCCTATGAGTAAGCAGTAAGCTCAGCAGGCAGGGGAGGTTATGTTTTTCTCTGTGACTCTTAACAGCTTTTACATCAGGGTGATTATTTTGTCTGGTTGGTTTCTTAAGAAAAAAAAAATAGTCCAAAAGCACACAGGAGACCCCAAATCTCACCCCAACATTTTAGAAATCTGCTTGTTTTCAGTTTCCCATCCATCCTCCTACCTGAGCCAGTAGGATCTTCTGGGTCAGCCTGGGGATTGGTGGCCATCATGTCTAGAGTCCTTTAGATTGACAAGAATGACAGTCCAGGTGATCAGGACCATGAGTACCCACTCATCACATACCCGTTTAGTCATCATTATGATGGGCACTCAGAGAGTTTCCTTTTAGGTGCTGAAATTTATTTTCTCTCGTTTCCTGACTTTTATTTGCCCTTCCCACATTTTTCCTGAAAGGAGGTTGACGCACTTTAATGTTTCATTTCTCATATAAATGGGCTATGAAAGGAGGTGAACACACAATACAATATACAGATGATGTATTATATAGACTTGTACCCCTTACACTTATATAATTTTATTAACCAATATAACCCCAATAAATTAATTTTCTTCCAAAAGGATAAAAATAAATGCATTGTGTGCCAAAAGGCTTGTTTAGGCACACAGATTTCCTTGTGAAGTTCTTTTGTTGTGTACAGAAATAGACTTTAAGCATAAGTGTGAAAAGAACTCTTGACTAGCCGTTAACAACTTGCAAGTTACCATGTGATTTTGTACTAACTAGCTATGTGACTAGGCAAGCCACTTCACCTAGCTCAGCCTCATTTTTGTCAGATGTATGTCTCTTCCAAGCTGAAATATTCAATTATTTTTATTTACATAAATTTTATCTCCTGAAACAGTAATTAAGCATACATATCCACATTGTCCTAGTTCTCTGATGAAATCTTCAAGCTTCTCAAAACTTGAATATCACTGAATATATAGAAAAACAAATCTCTACAAAAGGACATTCAGAGTGACTATTTTAATCAGAATGTGTGTAACAAAATCAGCTCTTGTCATACATAATTATAGCCACCACAACAAATGCAAAAGAACATTTATGTAATGTATTAATTGCAATATCTGCTTGGTTTGCTAGAGTTGCCATGTGAGGTAAACAGAAGAGGTTGCAAACTGTCCACATTATACATCCAATTAATTACTTTTTCATTGTAGTTTTCTAGTACAAAGCTGTGCTATTGATAAAAAAAAATGTGTTAATTATAGAGTACAATGAATGTGGCATTTAAAATCATATCAATGCAAAACTTTATGTTTTCAGAAAAAGTGGACGTCAAGCCAGAAAGCATTATATAAGATGAAGGAAACCACTTTTTATAATATTAGAATCTATATTCTACAATGAAGTAGTAACAATTATGCATACTATACACCAAATAACATAGCATCCTCCTACATAAAATAGAAACCAATGCAATAGAATTCGAACTCCAGAATAATCCAATTTCATATAGAAACCCAGTATAAAATAAAAGTGGTATTAAAACACAGAGATAAAGATGATTGTTTTTTACTAGTATAATGGTATTGGAACAACTGAATAGCCATTTTGAAAAAGTTAAAATTAGATCCATTTCTCTTACCACACACAAAATTAAACTCCAAATGCATCAGAGGTCTAAAGTAAAAAATAAATAAAAGTATACACATACCAGAAGAAAACAGCTGAATCCCTGGGTATACAGAAAGTCTTTTGAATGATTATTAAAAATTCTAATGCAAAAAGAAAAAAGAAAAATTTGACTATAAAAATAAAAAAATGCAAACAAGCAAAGAACTGGAAAGGAAAACACCCTAAGCAAAGAAGTTAAGAAAATAAATGACCAATATTTTCAGCATCTATCACAGAGAAAAGGCAAATACCACTACTTAGTTAGTAATTATCCTTTAAAAATTAAGGCAGCCTGGCTGGTGTGGCTCATGGTTGAGTGTCAATCTATGAACCAGAAGGTCATGGTTAGATTCCTGCTCAGGGCACATGCCCAGGTTTCGGGCTCTCTTTCCCTCTTCCTTCCTCTCTGAAATATATATATATATATATATATATATATATATATATATATATATATTTAAATTTTAAGGGCAAATGAACAAAAATTCTGTAGAAAAGAGAGCAAATGGCATGAAGAAACAACTCATGAAAAGAGAACATATAGTTCAAATTCACTCATAAGAGAAATGCAAAATGAAACAACACAAACTATTTATCATCCACCAGGTTGGCATACTTAACCGCTTATTGATACACTCCTTTGACAAAGTCTGTACAGAAGCAGGCATTCTCAAGCGAGGCTGGACACATAAAATGTTTCCCTGCAGTTGTGTTCCAGTGGGTTGAATAAGATCATTTGAGGATCAGTATTATTTCCTAGCTCTTTTTCTGATGGTCGGTTTCACAACTGAGATAGGTGATACTACAGTATTCATCTCAAAATGTGGAAAACCTTAGCGAAGAAGTGAAAACAATGGTTATTAAAGGATTTAGCAGTTTTCTGTCCACCTATGCACTTAAAAATGATTTACTAATTAAGATGGAATGAGAAGCATTAAAGAAGTTAAAGGGTTGCTGTTAATCTCCTACTGAGATAACATGATTTGCCACTTTCAAGTCAGAATGTGGGTGGAAGAGAGCATTCACTGAGCAGATGGGATGAAGGTAAGAATTAGGCTAAAGGTGAATGAGGATTGTGTTTGTTTTGTAAGGATGGATCTCAGTCCTCCTTGGATATGTAATGATGATAGCACTAATTGCTAACACTGAGTGTTCTGGTGGACACATGCTACACTCTTGTGTGGCTCAGCTAATTTGATCACTGTGTACATTTTAGAGATGAGGAAACAGGCACAGAGATGTAATTTACTCAGTTAATGAGTGGGAATTATTCCAGAGCCTGAGCTACTAAAACTGATCACCTCTGAGATTAAGGGCATTTACTAAGTGTTAAAAGAATGAGTTTAGAAGACACCTTTTCAAAGGCAAACCTTCATTCAGAAAACATTTAGACCAGTGTATTTCTAACAACTTTCACATTGGCAGGTGAAAGTTGGTGTGCTGTGAGTTATTGACAAGTATGTATTCTTTGGGGAGAAGAGTTTCTTAATCGAATGAGACTGGGAAACAGGGCATGCTCTCAGAACATTAAAAAAAAAAAATAACTTCTACATTATTTGTCCTGGGAACATGTCTGAGAAATCATGGGATTTTTTTTTTTTTTTTTCATTTCTCAGGTCCTGTGAATTTCTTTACTAGCTTGTTTGGATGTTAGCAGAGCTTATCAATAATGATCTAGGAGATTCCCCAAAAGATCATGTAATTAGGAGGGGAGAAGAGAACAAATGTAAAAATATTTGCATTTTTTTTGTAGTTTTGCACATCAACCTCAGGCCTTCTAAACTAGCTCAACTTTCTCCTGTCAAGTGGGATGGTTTGAATGGTGAAGAGGTGGTTCATTAGAAAGAGAAAAGATTCTTCGAGGTGAACAGGAAAAAAACACACAAATATAATTTTCCCGATGGTTCCCTCAAAGTGCAAAAGTATATCCCATTCAGGAATTTCTGTTATATTGTTTTTATTAGGTAAAAACGAGATAAGTAACATCTAGTTCCATCAAGCAATGGAATACATATTTATATCACTGGATGTATTTCTTATTTCTTCCCCCGTGTTAGATTTTCATAACTCGTAGTGGCCGAAAATAGAAGTGGGAAAAGCTTTAGTGAATCTCTTGTAGGTCACCACCCTGTTTTGCCTGTGGAAAGAAAGCAGCTCTGTGGGGAGGGAGGAGAGTAGCCACAAAGTATTAATAGGCCATTTCTGTCTTCTCTCTGATTGTCTTCAATCACTTGGCAATCACGATGCTATTAGGAGCACCCTGACCAAGGACACTCACATGGTTAGATTTGCCATTAACAACACTGACAGGAAGCTTTGAGGTTGCTGCGGAGCTGATGGGTCTTGAGAGCCTTGAATTAGAAGCTGGCCTGTCCTTATGACATGTTGAAATGACCCACCTCCTCCTCTGGAAGGATGCTCAGGCAAGATGTGTTACTGTACATGTGTGAAGATCTAAATTATTCCATCTCCAGTATCTCTTTTCGTATTCTACAACTTATCACATGCAAGTGCAGTAAGCCATGGTTGTTGTCCGTAACTATGGTCATGGTTTGTTCTAACAATGAGTTCAGCACACCCAGAGAAACGTGATTTTTATAGTGACTTGCAGAACCCCCTCCTACCCCAGACTTTTGCCCTTTGGCCACACCACACCCCAACCATGTGGAGCTAGTGTTGGATAAAACAGACATTTCCAAGGTTTAATAGCGCATCTTGGCTCTTAGATTTCAAGATCTAGTTGGAAAGTCAGGTCAAGGATTTTTTTTGGTATAGTGTTTCAAGACAGATGTCCCAGGTTTCATTTAGATCACCCTTCCTGTCTGCCAAGGTGCACAGTGACTTGACGCTAAAATATGGGATCAGGAGGACATAAATGTCCAGATCAACTACCAGTGCTAAATGGGAGCAGATTGGAGAGGGTCAATGGGGCAAAAGGAGGACATGCGTATTACCTTCAATAAAACATTGTTTATAAGTTCTGAATGGCAATAGGCAATGTGTGTATATTCCCTTTATGAGAAAATTGCCAAATTATTATTATTTTTTTTCATGGAAAAAGAACAACCATGAAAAAAGACAGAGTCTTGATATTCCAAACAAGTATCACCCTTAAAGGGCACTTACATTTGAGAGCTCAACCTCAGACCTTCTATTAAAAATATAATTAAGAAATTAAAAATGAAAGTGTTGTTTTTCATTTGGGAGAAGTAACTACATAAAATATTTGGGAAAATATTTGGTATTATTATAAATTATAGTTAGACATCATATTGTGATGGAAGACAGTATCTTTAAAAAATTTGTAAGGCAAGGGTTTCCTCTAAAAGTTCTCATAAATGTCTGAGGAGTGTGGGAGTATCATATGATCTTGGACATTTTTTTTTTGTTGTCAAATTAGTAAGCATCTCAAAATAAAACCCACCATGTAGGAAACTTACTTGCTGGAGGGAGAAATGCTGAGATTAACCAGGGCATCCTTATTTATTAGCAGGACCTTGCTTTTTTTTTTTTTTTTCTTTAGCTAAGATCACTTGTTACCAGTTTAAGTTCATGGTTTCCCCATCTCCCCAATATTTGGTGAATGATCTTCTTCCACTCATTTCCTCCCCTTTTTTATATCTCACATCCTCATAAGAATAAGAAGGAATAGCAGCAAAAGGCAGATGAGCCATCTGATATTTTGAAGTGGGGGGTGGTGAGGGGGATAGGATTTAGAAGACTAGCCATGCTTACTGGTGAGCAGTGTTTCCGTGTTTCCTGGTGTAATGATCTGAATTAAGGAAAAGATGAAAGAAGTGTAGTATTTTATGGACTTATTCACCTTTCTCAATTAAACAGCTCCAGTTCATCCCATTTGTAATTTATCAAACTTGGGAATAGAAAACAAATGAGATTATAACTATCTCCTTTCAGAGATGGATGCTCCAGGCAAGCCTTTGGGACACTTTAGTCCACTTGGCAATTAAGAGCCTCCTTCTAAACCAGTGAACTGGCTGCCTGGTTTATTTTTTAAATGGAAATGAATGAGGATGCAGAAATCTTGGAAACAGAGGGAAACGGCTAATTTTCATTTTGATATATAAGAAAATTATTTGAATTAGTGAAGGATTTAAAAGTTAAATATGAAACTGGGGAACCTAGTGACTGAATTGTGAAGCAAATTGTATAGTAAATGAAACCCCTCTCAGAATATTGATCTCCTTCACCCTGTTGATGAATGGCCATCAGTGTGTCAGAACCCCTAACTGCAGGCTCCCTACTATGGAGGAGAACGTCCAGGGTGCAAAGGCTTTGATTAAATGCCACCAATAGACTGTTTCCAGTTTGGGGCTTATCCTATTATCTTTAGTTGTCCTACAACAACAGTTCCAGAGAATTCCCCCCTTTTGCCACATGACTCTTTTGCATGCATTTAATCATTCCAGTCTGCTGTCAGGTCTTTTATAAACTGTGTACGTAATTGGGTGTATGTACTACAACAAACAGATCCACTTTGACACCTGCCATTTCAGAAAACAAATGCAAGTACAGGATAAAGGATATTATAATAGACAGATGTATTTATTTTGACAAGTGTGATTTGTTTGTAATTATTAATATTTCACAGTATATGAGTGACCATCCTGTAGGATATTTCATATAAACAACATCTGATAATATGTCAATACCACGTTAACATACCTCTATGTAACGGAAGCCCTAGCTATAATAGGGGTTGCCTTCACTTTTAGCATGAATTACCATGGAGCTAGAGAAGACTATGAATATGAGAATTAATAATAATATTGCATTTATGTTAACTTTGTCATCAGCAATTTGAAAACACTATTGTTTCTGCCGCAGTCAAATCTTGAAACCTTACACAAATATCTCCAGAGGTAAAGAATTTCATGCTTGTTTTAGTCCTCCATGCCTCTGAAGTTTTTTACAAGTAGAATTTGTCATTTTGTTTTAGAAATTGTCTTTTGGAAGTTTGTATCAATACATCACATTTTTCCTTCTAACAGATTAAGCTGTGAGGACAAACACACTGAGGAGTCTGTCTTCTTTGAATTCATCTTTCTGGGCTTTTGTAAAGATTAGGGAAGTCTGAAAGAGCAGTAGCTTCTCCACAGTGATTGGCTCACCCTGCTTCACTCTCAGTGAACACCTCTCCATTCAGGGTGCATCTTCTCTGTTTAAATTTTCTGCTGCTGAGTCTCCTTGACAAACTGGAAACAGTGAAAAGAAATATAAGAAAGGAAAGGTTCCACCCCTCTCCCATACCCATCCCCCTTTCAGAGGCTAAAAAATCTGATTTTCCTTTAATTTGTACTCAGCAGTGTAAGCTCTGTCAGAGAAAAGGGCATCCCTGCTGACAGTAATCATTATAACTCCAGGAGACCAGCAGAGATAAATATACTATAAGCCATCTTCTGAGTGGATCAGACTTGTCCTGATACTTCTGAGGGCCAGGTCTTTTGCAGAAAGATTTCCTCCATCAACCTAGTTTCTCACTGGTGTCCAAAGATGTGCTTGTTTGTGGTTCTTTTCTAGAACAATACTAATGTAATGCACATCAAAATATGCCAGTTGTCTTTATCGAAGAACTCTCTTTTCAGTGAAAATGTATGCCAACATTCAGAAAATACATTACAAATAAATAAAAAGCACAAATCCAGAAACATTAACATTACATGTAAACGTAGTTGGCATTTTGCTCTCATAACTGAACTAAATATCTGCAGAATGAATTGAAAATCGAAGATATTTTTGATGCGTGTATCAAATTAAAAAGCATGAAGTATCCAGGTTTTTGGTTGTTGTCTTTTTTTGCTATTAGGAAGACATTCCTAAATCCTATAAAAGGTAGACCAAAGAGTATCAAGCAAGCATCTCCTAGTGGAATTAAATTATGATTCTTTTCATTACTATTTTGAATATCTTTGGGTTTTTTTTCTCTTTGTGTTTGGCCTACTGTAATCTTTATAGAATTTACTCAGGTAGCAATTTCTTTATCGTGTCCCAAGATAGTAGAGTAGCAAGTGGGGACTCATTCGACCTTGTTTAACTGGAACAGGCATTTGTACTGTTACTGTGGAACATGGTTCTGATAATGAATATCTTCCCCTAAAAGAATGTTTTTATTGACTTTTCTACTATATTGCCTTCATTGCAATCAGAGATAAAATTTAAACAACTGAATCTACAAACTAGTTTACTGCAGTTTATTTGATTCTGCCAGGGTGCTTCTTTTTTTTTTTTTTTTCCTTCAAATTGCACGGACACAGGTCTCTCTTTTTTATATACATCAGTCAGGTGAACCCTATGAGGCATCTTACAATTAATGTTTTTCAAAGTGTTGGAATAATAGAAAGTAAAAGGGGAGAAACTTTAAAATTAAAAGTGGTTATATTTGCATGGTGTGATTGTGAGTTTTATTTCCTTTTTTAAAACATTTTTGTACCTTATCAAAATTTGCCATTGACAATGAACTATTTTTATAATCGGAACAGAGAAAGAGCCCTGTTTTAGAAAGAATGGACATCAGATCAGTGAAGGTCAGGTTGCCAACAAGCTCTTGCTGGATTCCTACTGTGTACCTTTCACCAATCAACTCCATGGTCGGGATTCAGCCTCAAATAATTAGAGGTGACTCCCCACTGCTTTTGGAATGTGCCCCTTCAACCAGCCACAAAAACCATTGCCACAGCTGGGGTCTCTGAAATATCAACTGACAGAATTTTTCCCAATATAATCCTTGATGTGATACCTTCTTTCAATGAGATGTGTCTGGTGTAAAAATCTTTTCAGAATCCAGTAAGATAGTTGTTAATGGCATTTTTTTCCCCTGTGGAAGTCTGAGAAATGAACTCCAGAGTGTTTTTAACCTTCTGTGCTGCTTTTGTCCTCCTAGGCTGCTAATTTAAGCAATGACTGAGAGGATTGCCATTTCCCCCTATTTCAGAAATATCTTATTGCTCTTTAGGAGTGTGAGTTTTTCTATTTTTGCTCTAATTACAAAATGATTCAAAAATGTTGCCTTACTCTGACTTAACATAAGCAGTTGAGTCGGATGCGTTTGTATCGGTTTATTGGGACATGTATGTGTATTTTGAGAAGATGGCTTTAGATAAAAATGTATTCCGGAGAGAGATCCCAAATGACTCCATCCACACTCTGCTCCTAAGAACAGGATACATCGCCATTTCTGCTTTCCTGCTGGCTGTCAAAAGCTCTGTGTCCTTCCTCCTGAACCCCCTAGTGGAGCTGGCTTCGCCTTCCTGTGTCCCAGGCTGCTTGGGAAAGCAGATGTGGACTGAAATGCAGTCCCCCCTGGTGGTCCTACAAGCCACATTCTCTCCCTCTGTGTCTGAAGTGAGAATAACCTTTCTTTTTGTGATCAGGTTACAAATGAAGTGATTTGAGAATAACAAATTTTTCACTTGATTCAAAATGCCCAGTATTAAATACTGTGAAATACAGGAAAGTCCTCATATCACCTAGTTCCTGTAGACAAGAAATGAATCCCAAGCCAGAAGAAAACCCCATAGGATTTTCAAATAAGCCCAGAGACATTTACTGGGATGCTGTTGAGAGCTTGTGTCCCAGCTTTCTTCGTCAGATTGATTCCTAGTTATAGCTACCTCCCTTTCCCTCTGCCCTACCCCCATGCATCAAACTTCACCTGCAAATTACTGGCCATTCTCACCCTTAAGCCTTTGGTCATATGGATCTTTCTAGGAATGCCCTTCTCCCCCATTTTTTTTTCAAGGTCCAGATGACATGTCATTTTCCACAAGAAGCCTTCTAGAACCCATCTGGTTGGCGATCATCCTCCTTGCATGTTGCCCCTTTATTAAAGCCTTTGTCACATTCAGTCTGGTATTAAAGTGGTGTTGACACATCTGTCCCCTCTGGTACCATATTAGGGTTCTGAGGGAGGAAGGCTTATGTCTTATTCATCTTTTGTTTTCCCACAGGTCATTGTTCATAGTTTTGCTCATATTAGGCACTTGGTATGAGGTGATTATTGTTTAATTTGAATTCCTAACATTTATTTATTTTTAGGGTGAAGTGTTGATTAGAGAAAGGAAGAGAGGCATTAAAAGCAATTTTCAGGAATTGGTAATAATTACGCCTGACAATTTGTGTGGTGATTTGGCATGAAACACCTATTTCTTAAAATCTATATTGAGTAAAAAAAAGCTGAGTGTGGGCAGTTTGGTCTTATCTCATCTGCATCTTTCGTATTTGTGCAAGGAAGGCTGAAGGGAGTTCGCACACACTACTACCTACTCCAACTCAAATTCCTGTCTGATTTTATTATGAACAACCCAGGGCTACTTTCTAGACTGTTGTTTCTGCCACTCTGTGTAGGGACAGGTGGCTAGCAGTTTGATACAGTTTGGACACAACTGGGTTTTTCACATTTTCTGGGATTACTCAACGTTTCCTTCTTATCTTCTTCTTCTCTTCTTTCCATTTTTCTTTTCCCCACAAGACTTTAAATATCATAATAAAAATGAGAAAATAAAAGATAGTGATAAAGTTGAAAGTTAAACATTTGAGTTTGAATTCCGTACTGCTTATAATTTTTTTTTTAACAAAAGTTCAGATGATAAAATTAAAGTTTCAACTTTAATGTGAAATGATAAAAAACATACTTGCCATAGGCTTTTTTTCCTTTGGTAGATTAGTTTAGGATATTTTTAATATTGCATTATGAAAATATGTCTAATTACAAACGAATGCAAAATTTTCTACCCTAAGCAAAAATCTCACACTTATATTAGCATAAATGAAGGAAAATGTAAATTTCTGCCTTTATCCTACCCAATCCTACTCTCCTTTCCAGAATGAAATGTTGTTAAACATTTTATGTACATTCTTGGAAAACTTTTCCTATGCACATTTGAACCTACATGTATGGATTACAATTAACTTATATCGTACTAAACATGATGTTCTGCAATTTGATGTTTTCCACTTTCAATGTAAGGTATACCTTGGGAGATTAATACATAAGCCTCTACCATATTGCTTTTATGGCTACCCAGTTTATAATTTTTCTCACAATGATTGTCATTTAAGTAGTTTACCGGATTTTTGGGGGGTCAGTAAATATTATTGTACAGATCTATTTTTGCACATGTATGAAAGTATCTGTAGGACACTTTCAGAAGTGGAAGTTCTGGATCAAGGCTTAAATGCATTAACATGTAGATTTCCTGCTAAGTTGTCCCCAGAATGGCTGAAACATGTTGCTTACCACAGGGCATATGAGAACACAGTTTCCCATGTATCTTCCAGAATGGATTGTTAATTTTTTTCTTAATATTTTCAACAAGTAGCTCATTAATTATTTCTCATATTATCAGAGAAATTTAGCATATTTTCATGGGTTCATCAGGTTGAGTGTGAATTGCTTATTTATCATTTTCCATTTCCATTTATCTTCTTGTTTATTCCTGCTCTAATTCCATATACTGGAACTTATATTTTATATCTAGTAGAGCACAGCCCATTTTATTTATCATTTTCAGAATTTTTAAAGCTAATTTTGCACATTTACTTTTACCAATGGATTTTAGAATCAAATGGACCAGTTCAATAGAAAATTCTATTGGGGATTTTGTTGCAGTCTGCATTGAATCTATAAATTAATTTTAGGAGAGTTTACAGGTTTATATTATTGAGTTTTCCAACCAGGAACATGGTTAATCTTGCCACTTACATGTTGTCATTTGTAGCTTTCAATAAAATGTTATAGCTGGTGTGCATTTATTTGTCTTATTGCTAGTGTTTTATGCTATTTGTCACCATTGTGAATGGGAAATTTTCACATTAGCTATTCAAATGATTATTAAAGATACATGGAAAGCTCTTGGTTTTCCTTGTTCTAGGAACTGTCATTAATTTTGGCAGATGTTTCTCTGGCCATACTTCACTGTTGTCTGTGTCTATGCGTTATGCATCTATGTTCTTTGGCTAATCTCTTCACCTTCTTTCATCCAGTCCCTTACCCAACCTTCTCCCCTCTGACAGCTGTCATGTATCCTGTCTCTGGTTCTATTTTGTTTGTCAGTGTATTTTGTTAATTAGATTCCACATGTAAGTGAGATCATATGGTATTTGTCTTTGACTGGCCTAAGGTAAGAGTTCCTTCTTTTTATGGCTGTGTTGTATTCCATTGTGTAAATGTACCACAGCTTTTTTATCCACTATTTATGGCTATTCTTATCTTGTCCCAAGACTTATGGAAATACTTTGAATGTTGATTAATTATTTAGAAGCCTACATGAAACATAGAATTAAAAATCAAAATCAAACATCAATTCATCACCGATGAGATTGCTATGAAACCCATCTAAATGTAGCAAGAGAAAGTGTATGAAAGATGGGAGGTGAGGGGAGGATTTAATCTATGCAGGAACAGGTTTTTAAAAGAAAATAGAGATCAGATTGTGTGAAAAAGAGAAGAAAACATAATGGGATTTACAAGTATCTGGACAATGAATAATAGTGATTATACTGTACAGGACAATTTAAGTTCTGTAATTATTAGGAAAGTTTAACAGTTAAGTTTAAATTTGTTTTTAATCATGATCATTCAGTGAGTATACTAATGACATAATGTTCAGCTGTAAATCTACCCCCCAAACTACATTTTTAGGTCCTTTTGTGTGGGAGAGGAATGGGTGACAATGGTTGTGACAAATGATGATTTCCTAAGTGCTACCCATCCCCAGAAGTCCTTGTACATAATTCGGTAGGAAATGCAAGACAATCTGTTTCCTAGGAAATGGAGAAGGAGCAGCCTAAAAGCCTCAATTAGAAGCACAAACACTATACCCCCAGCACACACCCAAAAAGGTTTTCCTTAGTAAAGATATCTAGGATGACTTTTAAATCTGAGCCTTTCACAACTTACTCTCACCTGGGTGTGGGGCAGTGCAGAGGAGCCCCATCACTGAGCTCTGCTACAGAGCCCTAGATGAAATCTTCCTGCTTGAAATACCTGGAGATGACTCACTTTCCTGACCAAACTGCAAAAGATACAGTGTCATTCTCTCATCGTTAATGCCCTGACAGGTAGCCAGTGTGTACTCTGTAAAAGAATTATTTGCCTTATTAAAACAAAAAAACACCAACCCAAGATAAGGAGATAATGTCAGGAAGGAGGGACGGCTGGGAAAAACAATCCTCTACTCTTCCTGTTATTTCATCTTTTTTTTCAGGTCTTAAGGGAGATTTTCTTCTCCATCACCATACCTGCTTCATGCAATAATGTATCATCACCCTTTGAAGCCAAGAACAGCATATATAATATCACTAACTCTTGCCCAAAGCAGACATTAATAATTGACCCCGGAAGTCTTGCCAGCTGATAGCAGATTTGGCCTACATTCTTCTCCATACAGTGATCTGGTCAGGCACCACTAATCGATTGAAATGAAATGTAAAAAGAATCACAGCTTTAACAAAAATATCCCTAAAGATGTAAGACCCTTAGTTTTATATGAAAACTGTTATAGTCAGAGAATAATAGGGGGATCCTACATCAAATGTTTTTTAATTATGATGAAAGCATGGTTCCAGTCTACCACCATGGGCTTCCTGTAGAATTGTAGCCACAAGTTTTGAGATGCGAAAGGGAGCCCCATGCAGAATGTGTTCAACATTGAGGTCATCTTGCCAGTGAATACTTAATACACGCCCACACTATGAGATGTGATAGCTTCCCCAACAACATAATGACACAGACACTCTAGAGATAGTTTTACTCTGCGATGATGTCATCTCAGTAGGGATAAACCCTTCCTTGTTCTTCTCTATGAGTCACTTCAACTTATTCTATGAAGAGTTTCATATGGATAAAATTTGTTCTGATTTATTTTTATTGAGACTTATGCATGATAGATGTCATTAAGTTCTCATGCTTAAGTTTGCTGCATTTGATACCCTATTGTAGCCATTTATTGGTTCAGTGATATAATTTAAATATGTATTTTAGGATTTTTTTATACAAGGGCGAGACTGTAAAACCTTCACAGAATCCATTTAAAATGCACTGACAGTGATTTTCCATTAACGTTGAGCTGCAGTGAATCACTGCTGTTCAAGGATAATGCAGCACAGGAAACTTTTGGTCATTTACATTAATAAAATGCCATGAAAGATAAATAAAGTTCCTTTGCATTTTATTAGACGGTTGGAAGTAAGTTGGTGAAGGCCAAGGATTTAGCTCTAAGGGTCAATATATCAACACCAAGGACAGTTACCTTTTAACTGTTTATTTTACAAGGAGCGCTGAAAGCATAGAGTATGTGACTTTTATGGTAATTGAAGTTTGTCATCTTTCACTCAGCTTCCTGTCTGTAATGTTCCCTCTGAGAAAAGTCACCTGGCAATGTGAAATGTGCCCAGGCAGGGATAAGCAGAACGTGCTGTAGGCATTCATTTCAATTCACACGTTATTTTTTTCAATCCCTGCAAGGAGCCGGGTACCATGCTGGAACTAGAGGAGCAAACATCCATAATAAATAGTCCCTGATCTTACAGAATCCACAGTCCAACTCTGGACACCAAGATATTAGCAATGAACTCAGATCTTGTCATCCTGTAACTGCAGGCTGGCTTCCTTAGCTCCTTCAAATGTTTGCTCAGAGCTCACCTTCTCAGTGGGGTCTTTTTGGACCATCCTATTTTATTTATTTATTTTTATTTTTTTGACCATCCTATTTTAATATTGGTTTCTCCCCCCAAGTCTCAGCACTCCTTATTCTTCTATCCTGGCTTACAGAACTTAGTAAATAACAAACTGCATTTTTTTCTGCCTTTCTCATTTGTAATCAGTTTCCTCCGACTGGAAGAAAAGTTCTACAAGAACAGAGAGTTTTATCTGTTCTGGTTATTGATGAACTCCTAGGTCCTAGAACATGCTTGACACATAATAAGCACTCAATGAATACACTAATGGGGATGGATGACCCTAAGAAAGCTGGAAAAGTATTCAAAGAGAGAGTCCACAAGTTCTTGAACTAGATAGACATTTCCAGGGGAGATACAGCCTTCTAGTGGAGAGATGACCGTGAGCAACAACAGAGATAAGAGTGGCCTAGGGGTGGCTAGAGAGCCAGGATTAAGGGGGTGAGAAGGGATGAAGAGTTAAGGGAGGTGTCTGGGAAGCAGGAAATGAAGGAAGTTGGGGCCAGATGGTGAATGGCCTAGTAAAAATTAAAATTTTTATATATGGACTTGCTTAAATCAAAAGGAAGAACTTCTTTCTTAAAGACTGGCTGTTTTCTGATTTTTATGACTTTGGCTTGTCAACCTCGAAAAGAAAATAGCCAGTAATTTTACCAGCAAAATGAGTTTATTTGGGACTAGCAGAGAATTGTAGTTTGGGAAAGGCAAGCTATGGTGAACCATAGGCACATCTAAGGAGACAAAGGGAAGGTTAGCTTTTGCTAGGTTTGAGGAAGAAACTGGGGAGGGTTTTTTGAACAAAAGTTTAGTGAAGAAAAACAAGAGTTCAAGGTTGTCTTGGTTTCTCACTGGCTGCAAGGGGTGGTGAGTGCATTCTTGCTGGGGCAGGGAGGGGGGTCTTTCTTTTTTTTTAAAAAAGGAGGAGACGAAAGTCTATGTGAAAAACATCCTCCCTTGTCAAAGTATTTCTTCTCTTCCCCTTTCCCATTGGTTACATGGGCTGCAATGAGTTGTCTGTGTATTCTAATCCAAATATTTAAAGCTGCTAATGAAGTCAACCTTTCAGTCCAGATAACTAGATATCTTCATTATGATGATTGAGATCTTAGATCGTATGAACAACACTGAGTCTGTGCTGAGGCTTAGCAGCAGAGGGTGACAAGGATGTGGTATGACAGTGGACAGTCAACTGGGAGTAGCAAAGGGTATTTCAGAGTCCTGAGCAGAGCAGTGACAAAGTGCCCATGCCTGACATGTGGGGAACCTGGCCGACCCTGGGTGGACCAGGCAAGGAAACCTCGGGAAGAACCGGGTGTTAGAAGAGTTATCCTCTGAATAGTGAGGCAAGTTCTGAGAAAGATGACACTGCAGACCTGACGTTTGTGAATAGAATGGAAGAAGCGGAGACAGTGGTGCCGTGGAACTTCCGTGGAGGATCAGCTGGTGATCTGGGAAAGGAAGGACTGGAAGCAGCAGTGAGGAGCAAGGCAGCAAGGGAACAGAGCCTCCTGGCCCCTGGCCTGGTGTTGGAGGAGAAACAGGTGCACGAGGAGGATTCTGAGGACCAGTTTTGGAGCGCGAGGAAAACTGAGCTACATTAAATGTGAGAATACACAAAAACATTGATGCTGCAGTTGGGTGTGTAACACAGAGAATGGAGTTTAAAAACCCAGAGAGGATGAAGCACCCAGAGTGCAGAGATGGGATGGAAAGCAGAAGAGATCTGGGTCAGAACAGTCTTGGAGGAGGCAGGGAGGGTGCCCTGTGGCGGTGGCTAGCCCGAGGAGCAGCAGGGCCCAGGGGGTCTGGCCACAGGGATGGCAGCACTGCAGAGGCACTGTAAGGGCAGAGGGGCAGCGGGAGGGTGGGTCATAGCGAATAGGAAGTGTTGTACATGATCGCCCTATAGGCTCATCGAAAAAGTGAGCAAGTAAGCCACTTGCAGTCTGGGCTACTCCCAATAATTGAAGCACTCCTGGTGTATCCCAAGTGTCATCTTATATTACCATGGAAATAGCTGCTCCATTTAGGGTTGCATTTAACAGAGCTTATGCAGGAAAGATAAAGAATGGTGCAATCTGTTCTCATTCTACATCATTGGTTAAGGGCATTTACTTCACGGAGGGTGGAAGTGGGGGCAGGCTAATGTGTAATTTATAGTAAATTATCATAGATATTTATAGGTACATTTTACCCATAAGATAGTCTTCTTGTTATTTTTTATGCCTGACTTACACTTCTGAAAGAAGGCAATTTTTATATTTTCATATGCACATTTTAACTCACATATTCATTTATATTAAAATAACATTGATAGCATTTTGTGTCTTGTTACTATTAAAAATAAGATTGGGGAATTTACAAAGAATAACAAAATTTGTTATTGTAAAGTACCACCGTCTCTCACTGTTCCGCTGTTATAGTATCTTCATATTTTAAGGAATTTGCAATCATGTAAAATGTATTGAATTTGATAGACTCCCACCATAAAACAGCCGAATGCTTCATAACAACCAACAATGGGATTGCATTTTTTCTGCTTGGCAGATTAACTGCTGGTTTTGTTTCCTGCTAGATCGCTCGCTGTAACATGAGTAATAAATTAGGATGATTTTTTTTCCTTTTCAAGGTTTTTTGTTTTTGTTTTGTTTTAAGCCTTTCAAACCTCTTTCCTACTGGGCAGAAAGACCCATACCTAATCTGTGTGAGTTCCTTGCCCTGGTTAGTAATTTTATTGCAATTCAAACACTTAAAAAAATAAAATTGGCCTAAGGACGTCTTGACAAGGAAAAAAAAGCCAAATTAAAAGAGCAGTTTGAGAAATGAGTGTGTGGTAGGGGGTGGCGGTGGGATTCTTTGCTAGGATGTCTGAGGTTTTTATATTTTTTAAACAAAACCTTTAGTAAAGTAGACTTGACATATACTAAACTGCACATATTAAAGTGAACAACTGTATAAATTTTGATATATGTATACTAGAGGCCCGGTGTGTGGGATTTGTGCACTGGTGGGGTCGTGGCCTATGGGGATCAGCCCGCTGTGGGAGTGCTGCTCATCCCAGTCTGCTGAGTGGCACTCCCACTGTGGGAGTGCACTGACCACCAGGGGGCAGCTCCTGTGTTGACCATCTTCCCCCTGGTGGTCAGTGCACATTATAGCAACTGGTCAACCAGTTGTTCTGGTTGTTCTACCATTTGGTTGCTGGGCTTTTATTATATAGGATACCCATTAAGCTCATTAACATGTCCATCACCCCCCAAACTTCATTGTTGTGTGTATCAATACTTCATTACTTTTTACTGATGAATATTATTCAGCAATACTACTGAACATACCACAGTTATATGGCTATATAAACACTAACATTTGCTAGTCTAGTCACCTGTTGATGGGCATTTGGGTTGTTTGGTTATCACAAATAAAGCTGCTATGAACATTTATGTATACATTATTGTAAGATCAGATGCTTTCCTTTCTCCAGGAGTGGAATGGGTGAATCAAAGGGTGGGTATATGAATAGCCTTTTAAGGAACTGCTGGACTGTTTTCCAAAGTGATTGTTTCATTGTGTGTTCATGCAGGCAGTGTGCACTAGTTCCAGTTGCTTCATATCCTAACCAGTACTTGATATGGACAGACTTTATAATTTTAGAGACTCAGATAGGTTTGTAGTGGAATCTCATTCTAGTTTTAATTTGTTGTTTTTTTTAAAAAAATTTTTCTTTATTGATTAAGGTATTAAATATGTGTCCTTATCCCCCCATTGCCCCCCTGCCCCACTCATGCCCTCACCCCCCTAGTGTGTCTTTTTATTTCCCTAATGACTATTGATGCTGATCATTTCATCATGTACATATTTCCATTCCTATACATTCTTTAATGAAGTGCCTGTTCAAATATTTTGTCCATGTTTAACTTGGGTTGCTTATTTTCATGTGTTTGAGTTTTGAGAGTTCTTTATATATTACTAGTGTCCCAGTGCACAGATTTGAGCGCATTGAAAGGAAATTAATTAGTCCCTCCGGTGCAGGGACTAATGCAGGTGATCTCGGGTGGTGGCCGGCAGGGTGGGACTGGGTGAGACGGGCCAGACACACCCTAGAGCCAACCTCCCATGGTCCCTCCCCTGCTGGCCACACCTGGGCCAGCGCTGAGGCTCGAAGGGCATCTGCGGAGTGAGGGGGAGGTCCCCCCAGAAGGTGGGGTCCCTTGGGCTGACCTACGGAGATTGGGCTGAAACCGGCTTGCCAACATCCCCTGAGGGGTCCCAGAGTGCAAGAGGAATCACGAGGAATAGGCTCCCTCCTCTCTGGTTCCGGGGTATGTCACCCGAAAACCACTGCTGCCAATTCACCACAGCTCAGCAACTCCTGAGTTGAGCATCTTCCCCCTGGTGGTCAGTGCATGTCATAGCTACTGGCCGGTCAGCCAGTCAGCCAGTCGCTTAGCCTTTTATATTTATAGATGGATTAAAGTCCTTTAGTGGATAGTGATTTGCAATTATTTTTTCTGGTCTGTGGCCTATCTTTTCATTCTTATAATAATGAGTTTCTAAGAGCAGAGTCCTTAGTTTTGATGAAGTCCAATTAATCTTTTTGTTGTTGTTGATTATCATTTTGGTGTCATATCTAAGAAATCTTTGCTTAATCCAAAGATTTTTTTGCGCTTCCTCTGTGAATTTTTTTGAATTAATTATTGAATATAATGTAAGGAATCAATGAAAAAAATGCATATAGATATCCAATTGTTTTTGTGCCATTTGTCTCCATTGAATTGCCTTTGAACCTTTTCAAAAATCAATTGACCATATGGCAATGGGTTTTTCCTGAACTCTCTAATTGTTCCATTAATTTATTTGTATATCTTGATGCCAAAACCATATTTCCTTGATTACTCTAGATTTATAATGAATCAAAGTCAGGTAGTCTAACTGCAACTTGATCTCCTTTTGCAAAGTTGCTTCGGATTTTCTAGGTCCTTTGCATTCTCATATAAATTTTAATTGAGATTCTGCAAAGAATCTCTAGATCAATTTGGGAAGAACTGATATCTTAACAATATTGAATTCTCTAATCCATAATTATTTTCCCATTTATTTCAATCTTCATTAATTTCTCTCAGCAATACTTTGTAGTTTTAAGTGTGTAGGTCTTGCCCATATTTTGTTAGATTCATTCTCTAGAATTTTGTATTTTTGATGTTTTCATAAATGGTATTTCTTTATTTCAATCTACTTTTATTCATTCATTGCTAGTATATGAAAATACAATTGATTTTTATATATTGATCTTGTTTCCTGCAAACTTGCTAAACTCACATATTAGTTCTAGTAGATTTATCATCCTGGAAGCTTTTACACATAGATGAACAGGAGGTCTGCAGAGAATGACAGTCTTACTTCTTCCTTTCCAATATGGATGCCCTTTATTTCTTATTGTGCTGACTAGAACCTCATTACATTGTAGAGAGCAGACATGATTACTTTGCTCTTAAACTTAGGTGGAAAGTGTTTAGACTTTCATGATTAAATATGTTAGCTGTTGGTTTTTGTACATGCTTTTTATCAGATTGAGGAAGGTTCCTCCAGTTCCTAGTTTGCTGATAGTTTCTAATCAGAAAACTGTTTTCTCTCAAGTGCTTTTTCTGAATCTATTATGATGATCATATGGTTTTTCTTTCCTAGTCTGTTAGTATGGTGAATCACTTTGATTGAAATTTGAATGTTAAAGCAACGTTCATTCCTGGGGTAAATCCCACTTAGTCATGCTGTATTATCATTTTAATATATTTTTGTATTTGATTAGCTAACATTTAGTTAAGCAACTATGCTCATGAAAAATATTGTTCTCTAGTTTTCTTGTAATTATTTTTTTATGGTTTTAGCATCAGGGTAATGGTAGCTTCATAGAATGAATTTGGAAACATTCCTACATCTGCAATTTTCTGGAAGAGTTTGTATGGAATTAGTACTTCTCAAATGTTTGGTGGACTTCACCAGTGAAGCCATTCGGTCTTGTAGTTATTTCAAGTGGGAGGGTAAATGTGACACCTGTTGGTTATATGTTAGTATAAATGACAACAGAGGAAAAGACACGTAACAATTTAGTATTATTTTTTAAAGTTTTGATTTCATGGACCCCCTGAGAGCATTTCAAGGACCTCCAGGGTTTCCCAGACCATATCAGAACTACTCCTGGTAAATAATAATAGTAGGTTGTACATCCATGCAATGTTAGTGGATGCTGCTAATGTTTTCTAAGTGTTTTGAACCAATTTACACTGTCACCAGCAATGCCTGAGAATTCAAGTTTTTTTCATCCTGGCTGACATTTAGCATCACTTTCCTTTTTTGGTTTAAGCATTCTGGCATGTGTGTAGTGGCATCTGACTTTTCATTTCCCAGGAAACTCATGAAACGGAGCATCTTTTTTCCTGCACACTCATTTCTCACTTTATGCGGTATGGCGTGACTATAAAAATGGTCATATAAGATGAAATTTTGGAAAGTTCTCTTAATAATCAATGGAAAAATTACAATTGTTCTTTTATCTTTAATGCCTTTTTTCAAAATATTAAACACTGTTACTACTGGTTATAATTATCCAGATAAATGAAAAATTATAAAATTAAGATTTATTTAGTTCACTGTAATTTAAAATATTGGAAACATGGAAAATTAAAGCCTTATTATTATTTTTTTTTCACACAAACACAAAAAAACCTGAATTAAGAGTGCTTGCCTTCTTCGTGTTGTATAACTTACAATACAGAAAAAGCTTCTTTTCTATGCCTTGGCAACTGATCATGTTCCTTTCTAAGTCTGGATCAGCTTCCAAGAGTTTCTTCCTCACACTTCCAATATTGTAAAATATCTGAGACTTCTTTTAATATGACGTATTTTGCTGGAGTCACTTTCTCTAGGATCTATTAATTCTTTTTATCACAACCACTTTCCTCCTTTACACGGATACATTTGCCTTCACTGAGTTCCTCTGGCTGCGTGCGTGTCTCAAATGGTGGCAGTGTCCACATTCCCGGGGTTCAGTTACTCCTTCCATAACTCCATTTACTTTAAATTTTCATTTCACTTCCAATATTATGACTCTTATTTTTTCTTTCTGTACATTTTCATTTTTAAATCTATAGTTCCTCTCTGTTGGTTATCATAAAACATCATGTGGATTGACTACTGTACTACTGGACTAAAAGGAGGCAACACAACTACATGCTTTGCTGTGTGTGAAAAAAATAACAGGTGAGCTGCGACCAATCACTGATGGACTAAAAGAAGTGACATACGTGGTTATTGATCATGATGCACAACTGTTATTTACCTAGTGGTTTGTGGACTAAAGAGCTACTGGCAAAGTTTGTATTTTATGCAATTGCAGTTAATAAGCTGTAGTAACTGAAACTTGGGTGACCGGTGAAATTGTGCATACCGGAACCATGCAAAATGAGGAGGCTGTGTTTATTGGCCATATGGATATACTCTTTTGTGAAGTATCTATTCATATTCATTTCCGCTTTTAAACAGCAAATTGTCTTTTTTCTTATTGAAAATACAGGAGTTCTTTATATATCTTGGGAAATCATATTTCTTTGGTTATATATGTCAGATATCTTTTCCAACTCTGTGATTTTTGTCTTCAGTACTTCATGGTATTTTTCAATGTAATGTAGCCCAATTTATCAAATGTTTCCTTTATGCTTAGGGCTTTTTATGTTGTGCTTAAGAAATCTCTGCCAATTTCAAGGTCGCAAAGGTATTCTTTTGTCTTCTCAATGCTGTATTGTTACAATGCCTTTCATATCTATAGTTATAATCACAGAGAATTACTTTTATGAGATAAGGTAGAGGACAAGATTCACTTTTCTCCACATGGCTATTTAGTTGTCCCAGCCTTAAAAAAGATCCTGGTATCCCATCCCATCCTATACTGCTGGGCAGTGTCACTTTTGTGATAAATCACTTGCCCATACAAGTGTGTTTGTTTATTACCCCTCCATTGTGCCCATTAGAATACTTGTCTACCCTATACTAATACCATGCTATTTTACTTACTTTAGCTTTTTAATAGTCTCAGTATCCAGTAATAACTATTCACAATATGTTTGGCTGTTTTTGCCCCCTTTTAATTCCAAGTAAATTTTAGAATCAGCCTGTTGATTAATAAAAAATAAACATACTGAAATTTTGGTTGTGCTTCAATGGAATTTTTAATAAATCGTAGAAAAAATTACACCTCTGCAATATGTATATACGTATGTAGGCATGTACATATTGTTTTAAAACTCCATTCTCTGGTTTTTCTTCATTCAGTCTTGTCTTCTAATATTCTTGATAATGTTTTACTTATTGACAAATATAGTGCAGTAAAATATAGAGATAATTTGAGATTCTAAATGAAAGTGATCGGTATCCAAAGAGGATGCACTTTCAGGAAGCAGTTATGAGAGTGGAGATCCCTTTAATTCAAAGGCTTGTGTTGATTAGGAGCTTGGCTTTAGCCTTGTGAATGATGGCCTATGTGGAGCTCACCCCTGCTCTCAGGGTAGAGCCTATTTTCTTTGGGGCACATCCTGCTGATTTGGTGTCTTAGGGAAGCCTTTGAATTGAAGGAGTGGATTCTATTGAGAGTCCTAGTAAGTTTCAGTAAATGGGGATGAGCAGGAAAGACGAACAGAGCAGAATCCATCTCTGGCCAGTAAGGCCTTAGCATGAAGGCTGTGAGCAGGAGAGTACAAGTTAGAACCAAGGCCACAAAGGCAAGCTGTTTAGCTTGGAACGTGTTGAGAGCTAAAGACAAACTCTATTTAGCATACTGTTATTCTAAACTTTAATACTAAACTTGTATGAGCCCAGAAAGAATGGGCTTCAGTCATGGCTCCAAAACATACCAGCTACTTACCTTGGAAAATCTAGTATCAGTATCCTTATATGTAAAATGGTGACAATTCCTTACTTTGCTAGTAGGGGGATTAAATGGGACAATGTGCATAAAGCACAGGAACTATCAGGTGCTTATACATGTGAATTCTCTTTCCCTGTCAAATTCAATGGAACCAAAAAGGAAACAACTGCAGAGGTATTTTTTTTAGCTACTCAGATGTCTTAGCAAGTGTATCTATATGGTAACACATTAAATATGGCAGTGATGCAATTTTGGAAAAAGAAAAGCTATGTTGCTGTTTTAGGAGAGCAATCATTTATTGTCAAAAATAATTCTGTTTCTTGATGCTACAGGGCTTTCTAGGAAATAGATATGGTGGATGATCTCATTCTCTGTGGAAATATAACTGTCTGTCTGGGGTGGGATGTGGCAAATTCATGTGATGCTTATGAGATTAAATTCAAGAACTTTAAATTTATTTTATCTCTTAAAAAGTTATTCTGTTTGGAAAACCAATGTGAAAAAGAGTGCTATTTTATCAGGGAAATTTGAAAGATAATTCTAATTCCTTGATAGTTCTATTTTGGCTGAAATCTTCAAATTGAGGCTTATGATAACTCTTTAGAGTAATTTCAAAATATATCTCTTTGTTTAATAAAGTCCCTTTCCACAACGGAAAACACATGAATGGTGTACTTTTCAATGAAAATGTTTTGGCTACAGATTAAACTATAAATACATATAATATATTCACTGTAAAAATAAGTGAAACAATTTTATTATTAGGTAAATTAGGATTACCTATCTTTTGAAATCTGGTTTCAAATTCTCCAAGTATACAAACTTTATGTGCATGAAATTTCACTTTGTAGCATTTCTCTTGGTGCGTTCTTTTTAATGAAATAACTTTTGTTATTTATGTAGCTATTTGTAAGTGAATGCTGACCTATCTCATACTTAATCTAAGTCACAAAAATTGAAAAGGAAAAATGAAGTACCACATTTATAAATTGTTCTTTCAGATGGAGGGATGTATTTGTTTATATTTTTTAATAGAAACTTCTACTCTTTTTGTATGAAAAAATGTAAACTAATTTTTGACAATTGATGAATGGAGGCATTTTTTCTATCTAACCCAAAATTACAATTATAAATTTATGAAGTTATAAAGATGTATAACTGGATGGGGGGAAGTAGTCCGTAGAAAGATCACTCCTGAAGCAATGCCTGCTGAGTGAGGAACTAGAATAAAAAGGAATAGGCTCTGGAGGTTTGATGCCCAGGGATCTGCTCCTCTAGAAATACTCCTGCCAATGGGCTAATGTCATTATGTCAATAGTTACTTGGTCCCCAAAACACACTGTTATAAGACTAAAGGTGTTTAAAGTGATATTGATTTATGTGGGTATTTAATAACAAGTTGTCTGTTTTTTTTAAAATTTCTACCTTCTTTACATTCCATTTATATAACAACAAAGTATAGTAGAAACTTGGAATAAGACTCAGTCTAACTTTTCATTCTTCCTTTCTCGCAGTCTGTATGGTTGGACCAATCAGTTAACTTCCCTGAACTTTTCCTCTCTGAAAATAAGAGACTTGGCCCAGAACTCCACATGGTCGTCAAGGGTCTTCCAGCTCTCAGGTTCCTATAATGGAAGACGCGTTTAAGTCTTCCTTAACAGCGAGCTCAACCACTGCTCTCTAATTATTTCTTGATTTTATGCAATGACTAATTAATAAAGAATCTCTCTTCTCCAACTTAGAGACATATATACTAAACATTTATTAACTTTTTCAGCTGTTCAGATTCACTGCGAGATGCTAAGTTTGCTGCCTTCAAGCATGGGGCTTGATTATAAAGTAATGAGAATGCCTGTGTCAGAGCTCCCAATGCCTGTACGGCTAAATAAGTGCTGGGTTTTAATGCAGCCACTCAGGAACTCCATGTTCACTCTGCTGAAGCTACCGCTACTCAAACCACCCTGCAGCTCTCTTTTGGAGCTGTCTTTCGGCATGGGCAGGAAGTTGCCTAAGCAACTATCTACTTGTCGGATAGTGTACGTCTGGATATTTGACCCCACATGATACATTTTGATTTTCTTGTTTGAGACTCTTTTGTTACTCTCACTTCAGAATGACAGCATTGTCCCGAAATCAAGGCCAATGTCACGGGAAGTTTTTCTAGTCTAAGGTTGTTCTTTGCAGCTATTAAATACTACTTAAATTGCTAAAGAGGATGTGTTGAAGGCTTTGAAAATAATCCAGAGGGAATTCAAAACAATTACAATTGCACAATTGCAGCCTCATTGGAATAAATAGTATATTGTTTTCAAATGTGAATAGATGCGTGTGATGTCTAGTTCTCTCACACACACATAGGTGTGTGAATACACTCGCATACCCTCCTCATGATTTACGCACATTATGTCTCTTGATTTTTGCAGTGATTATTTGAGTGACCATTTGAAGGGTGTGGTCACTCATTGAAATGTGCGAATTTCAATGAGTTTTCCTACTCATTGAAAAGGAACTTTCCACACCGCATCTGCTTGCTCATTCACTGTTCATGAAAGTCCCTGGATGCGAAGAGCAGACTTCCTTAACATACAGTGTAGTTCAACCCTGCACAGCCCTTACAATAAGCAACTCCTCTGTGTTGTATATTCTAAGTTTATTATGATGCATTTAAATAGAAATTTCCTTCTTATCCTCATCTCAATGCAAGTATCTGTTTACCATCATGCATAGAATTCCCTATGGTGGCTGTTTTCTCTCGTTGCAGGGTCTTATTCTGTCTGTTATTGGAGTCATCATTTATTTAGCAGTTGTTTTTTGAATAGAGAGGCATCTGTCATGTGTGAAGTCTTACATAAAGCAAGATAGGTCTTATATCTGTTTAACTACAAATGTTCCTAGTTATTAAGTGACATCACTATTATGACACACATGACCATTATACTCATTTGGATAAATATGGGCCTAAGACCATTCTCCTAGTTATAACTGCTTGTAGCAAACACCTTTATAAGATACAACCAGCTAGTGAAACAACTTTTTACTCCTGTGGTCCCCACAGTGGAATCAATGAGGTGTTTTGCTTTTTTAAATTTATAGTCATTGTTGAAGATATTACAGATGTCCCTCCCAATGACCCCTTCTATCCTGCACTTGCCCCCTGCCCCAGGCCTTGACCACACTATTGTCTGTGTCTATGGGCTATGCATATCTATAATAATAAAAGCGAATATGCTAATTAGCCAAACAGCAGGAACAACCATCAGTCCTAACGACCTTCTGGATGAAGCCGGGGCTGCAAGGGCTAAGCCCCTTGTACGAATTTCGTGCATGGGGTCCCTAGTGTGCATAAAGTACTTTAGGTAATCTCTTCCCACCCACGCCCACCTTCCCTCTGAGATATCACACTCTGTTTCATGCTTTTGTGTCTCTGGGTCTATTTTGTTCATCAGTTTATTTTGTTAGTTAGACTCTACATATGAGTGAGACCATGTGATACTTGTTTTTCTCTGACTGGCTTATTTTGCTTAGCATAATACTCTTCAGGTCCCTCCATGCTATTTTAAAGGGATGCTTTGTTTTCACAGCTTCATGGTATTCCATGGTGTAAATGTACCACAGCTTTTTTATCCACTCACCTACTGATGGGCACTTGGGCTGTTTCCAGATCTTAGCATTGTAAATTGCTCTGCTATGAACATAGAGGTGCATATATTCTTTCTGATTGTTTTGGGTTCCTTAGGCAGACTGTTACAGCCACTATGGAAAATAGTATGGAGTTTCCCCCAAAATTAACTAGGGAACTGCCACTTGACCTAGTGATTTCACTGCAAGGAATCAATGAGTTTTTAAAGAGGCTGCTTTCCAGGCAACAGGTAGATTTGGGGATTTTAAAAAATTCTGACCTACTAAGAAAAGTTTGCTGACAACAGAAAATCAGGGTAACAGATTAGGTTCACAATAACATAGCTCAAGTAATAATTATTTTAAAATATACCCCCAGAGATTGGCCCAGAATAAATGCTGTTTCCCTTAGCATAGAATCTCTACAAGTTCAGAAATTATCGTATTGGGTGGGAGTGGGGGAAAATAACAGGAAAACCTGTCTCCACTTACATAAGCTTTATTTGGTTTTCAATCAATTGAAGGGCTTTGCGGAAGATGGTACTTGTGAAATTGATCTCAATTAAAATCAGTCTGAGTGTGTGCTCTTTCCACAATAGCTCCCGGGCAGGTGAGAGGAGTCTTGTATTCCGCTGAAATAGCACCAGCACCTGTCTGGACTATGCTGGCTCTTTCCCTGTTTTTAATTTTCACCTCAGCCTTTTCTTCTAAGCAGTCTTTGACCTCCTTGCATCCCTAAGGAACTCCTTTCAGCGTGTGCACCTCTTCTCCGCGTTGTAATGGAAATGCGGTGGGGATTGGGAGGGCCCGCAGGCTTTTACCTCTGACAGCATGGCCTGCACGCGCTGGCAGCTGTCAGGACTCTGACACGCTGCTGCAGCAGGATAATTGGGTACTTGAGGAAGATTCATAAGGCAATATGCTGCAGAGTCCCATGTCCTGCCCCGGGGCAACTAGGGGCAGCGAGAAGGAATGAAAGGGAAGACTCCAACAGGGAATAGAAATCTGGTCTTGATAAATAATAATCTATATATAACAGGACATGATGAAGACTTTTAGTCACAAGAAGACCACAATTCACACAACTTGGGGAATGATTTTCAAAGATTTCAGAATTGAATTCCAGGCAAGGTGAACCAAAGCGAGCTTAGTGAGAGAGTCAGATGGACATGGATCATCCTACCCAAAGGGAAGGAGCGAGTCCCATATGGGGCAGGCCTTTTCATACCAGGAAGTTGATTGTTTTCATCAAAGCAGCCACCTGACAGCTCATTATTAAGAGACAACAAGAAGTGACTTTCTTAATTTAGTGCGGAGTTGGTTCTTCTGCAAATTAAAGTTCTTTGTTCCCGTGTGACAGTTTGCTTAGGAGGCATCTGCTCAGGGGTGCCAAGTGGGATAACATTTAAAAGGTGTAATGCGATAACAATTAACCTATAATTCCTTTTGCTAATATCCCCCCTTTCAATTTTATTAGATAAATTTATCATGAAAGGTGATGAAGACACAATCTTTCATGTGATTTCCCTGTGATGTAGTCCCTCATGACTAGCATCATCCGTCACCAACTTATTGGTGTTTATTTCCCCAAATGTTTATGATTTTGCTTATGGAATGTGGCAGGCTGGTGGTTAGTACGCCTGCCTTGATGGGGAAAGGCCAGGATTCTTAATCAAATATAAAAATATCTTAGTGGTAAAAATAGTGGTGCTGTTGATTTATTCCATCAACGTATGTTGTGTTACCTAAAATGAGACAACATTCAGGTGATAATCTGTAACAGGTATGAAAAAGGATTTTTCTTTCTGTAGTGATACCTGAGGAATTCTGAAATCTTGGGTCCATAAGTAATCTAGGAAAGAATTTTGATTATAAGATTTATATTTGATAGATACCCTGGAAAATGATTTTGAAAGGCAGCAATGAGCTTCTGTAACTAAGGCCACATACCATCTCTATTCTGCTCCAGGTGCTTCCCTCTGATACTCTTACTCCACCAGCAATCACAGCTAATTCGACCCATTACATAAATGTGAGTATTGTAGGCATTTAACTAAGGGGAGGTATTATTTTTGTCCTCCTTGGACAATGAACAGAAACTTCTGTGACTTGTTGAATTGACTTTTTCTGGTTGGTTAGTTAAATATTATCAGAGATAAGTTTCCTCTTAAAGAAATCTGCTTTGTGTTTCTGAGATTTTTCACCATAACATCTGTAAAAATCAAAATGCCTGAGTTCTTCTTAGGCCAGTCAGGCACAGCTGTTCAAATTATTCTTGATTTTGAGTGATAATTTAGGTGTTACAATGGCTTTGTTTCCTGATAGCCAGGGAATGCAGGGCAGGTGTAATACATGGATCAGGACATTAAACAGGTAAATATCATGTTGGCATTTAGCATCCTTCCCTGTAGAAATAAAGAATACAACATTTCTTTCAATTTGTATTATGTTTTTAAAAGAAAATAAAAACTACAGGTGTTCTTTCATTCACTTACTTATCCAGGACTTACTTTGAATATTCTATGTGCCAGGTATTGTGCTTGCTACCTAGTCTACAAGGATGAATAAGACATGATCCTTGCCCAGAGGAACTGAGGCCAATAAGCACCCAAAACTGTGGAAAAGGGCCAGGTGAGAAGTCTGCAGAGGGCACAGCAGGGGCATTAAGAAGAATAGTGCAGTCTGTGTGTGTGTGTGTGTGTGTGTGTGCGCGCACGCGCGAGCTCTTGTATTTCTTACAACAATTCTCCTCTACATTATATAAGTAATCCAAAAGTGGTTAGAAAAATAGAGAACAGTTTTGCTTTCACTTCATTCATCTCCTCCTCACTTTCCAGGTCTTCGCAGAATTATCAAATCAGCGCCTCCCGGCTGAGAGCAGCTGGTGGGGTTGTGCTCATGAGGCTGAGGTAGACATGTCATGAGCAAGGATGACTAGCAGTCGACCTGTGGAGAGTCAGGCAGTCTGGTTGTCAATCAGTCTGTGGTGCACGGAGGAGCCCAGTTCTTTATGAGCTCTCTACCCTCACCTCTTCCTCCACTCTATGCCTCCTGGTTCCCCACTTGTATCTGCCCCTTCCACCCTCTAACCTCATGTGCTCCTCCCTTCACTCTGCTGTGGGTTGGTAGCCCACCATCTCCTGTCTTGCTCCGTGGATGGCTACCCAATTCAACAAGTTAACTTATGCTAAATTCTGAATGGCTGATAATGGCTTAGCCAGTCTGTCTCAATATTCCTCACAAGATAGGGGACTTAGAAAATGAACGAATTTGTTTAGGCATCTGGGATAGACGCACTGGTGCTGAGGGCCTGAAGCATCATCCGAGGCTCCTGACACCCAGGTCTCACTGGCCATTGGGAGCCTGATGGGACTAGTGAGTGGAACACACCTGTTGCTCTCTGTGCCATGCCTGAGCCCAGTATACAAACCACAGGCAGGAGTGTTGGTCTTCATCCCTCCCGATAATATCCTAGCATTTTATTAGGAACCTGTAATTCCCTAATACAATGTCCAGCTTTGTTGTTCAGAGCGCTGGAGTTTGACTAATCTGTGCTGGAAAGCTGGCTCTGTTCTCTTAGCTGAGTGACTTGGGGCAGTTTATTTAACTTTTTGTATCTCAGTCCCCAGGTTATGGGATTGTAAGGTGGATTGGAGTCTATGAGCTAATGTACATAACACAGTCAGTGGGGAATTTCCATGCAGAGTGTGTTCCATTCAGCAATCCTGACAGTGTTTTTGGGTATTTTAGGCAGGAAAGACCACTGGGGCAGAGATTATGAGAGAAAAATGTTGAACATTTCAAAGCAAATAGTGTACGCGCTTCCATATTTCTATGCATAAATGAATATGAAAATATATACAGTGATCCCTCTCCTTGGCAAGCACTGGTCTCCCTTCTCCTTTGTTTCCCTCGAACTCCCTCTTAGCTCAGATGGGACATTCTCTGGAGGAGGTCCCTACACGTACCAAGTTTATATTCTAGTGGCAAGAGGCAGGCCATAAACAGGTAAACAAGTAAAACCAGATTATTGAGACTCATGATGGGATGGGGACTACAAAGGACGTTCCTTGGAATTCTGAGGAGGTAACTTGGGGGCTGAGAATGAAGGAGGGGAGACTCCAGGCAGAAGCTTTCAGAGGAGGGATATGCTGGTGTCAGCCCTCCATGTGGATATCAGTTCAGCATGTGGAGGACAGACAGGAGACAGGCGTGGCTGCAACAAAGTGAACACGGGGGAAAGTATTAGAGGAGGTTGGAGACTGAGGCCAATCCTTACAAAAGATGTCTTGGTCCTCCCGCGTCCCAGACACTGGGAATGATGTGCATCGATCCTGATTACTAACTATTCCCCAGTAGAATCTTGTTTACCCAGAGTTGGAGGTAAACTAACTTTCTGCCCAATCCCTCGGCCATAAACTCCTTGTTCTTTGTAACTTGGTAGTTAGCCTTCATGGTCAAGTGCAATGCCTGGCACAGAGCAAGGGCTGGATAAATATTACCGGAGTATTCACTGGAATGAGTTGAATGCTGGACACACGTGGGAAAACAAAGTTGTTTTAAGAAGACACTGCACTTCTTCATGCAGGGAGGATATCTTTGCTCTAAAAAAGTCTGACTGGCCCTCCGACACTTGTTCTGTGTTTCTTTAGAGAACTCTTGTATGCCATTTAACATTGAATAAGATGATTCCCCACCCCCTCTCTTGTTAATTATAATCATACAAGCAGTGAACTAAGCAGCTGGGGGTGAAAGAAATTCTGATGATGTTAAAAATGCAAATAGTTTTCACACCAGATTAATTCATTTAACTAACAGTCCCGATCTTTAAACATTAAATGTTTGAGTGTGAAACATTTTATTCATGGGGGAGATCATCCATGGGAGGCTGGGCTGAAGCTTATCCCTCTATCAGGATAAACAGGATGCATATTGTTAGCTAGTTATTAACTAGCAAGTTGCAAGCTCTTTAAAACATTACAGGATGTGACTGACATGATTCAAGATTAGCAGGCCTGGGATTGTCTGGGGCTGTTTGAGGTTAGGGAAGCCGAGTCATACAAGAATCTAAACGGATGCTTGTGTTATCTGTGTTTGACTAATATTTGAATTAATGTTTTATATTTAATCAAAGTGAGATTGAAATTCATTATTACTGTTGATATGCAGTTCTAATTACAGGAAATAACCAGCCCTTCCAAGTTCAGTGCCAAATGTTGTTGGTGAAGCAAAACAGTCTCTGGAGGAAGGAATTGCAGGTCTTAGATCTGGAAGAGAGTTTAGTTCACTGTTTTTTGGCTATTTAACACCCAGACTCTCTCTCTTTACCCCCTCTTGAATACACATATTTTCATTTTTTAAATGAAATTAAATTTATTGGTATGACATTGGTTAATAGGATCATATAGGTTTCAAGTGTACAATTCTGTGATACAAGATATGTACATTGCTCTGAGTGCCAGACTCTCTTTTGATTAAAAAAAAACCTGCCTTTGTTTCCTTTAGCCTTCACCTTCTTTCGTTTGTATCATTAAAACAATAAGACTTTTGCCCTGCCAGTGTGTCTCAGTGGTTGAGTGTTGACTCATGAACCAAAAGGTCCCCAGTTCCATTTCTGGTCAGGGCACATGCTGGAGCTGTGAGCTCCATCCCCAGTAGGGGGCGTGCAGGAGGCAGCTGATCAATGTTTCTATCTCCCTATCCCTCTCCCTTCTCTCTCTAAAATCAATTTTAAAAAATGATTTTTTTCATAAATGAGATTTTTTTATAATGATAAATGTAATTTTTCAAACGATGTTTCTGCCCCATCTGATCCTGCATTATGCTGCTTGAGAATCACTGTTCTCTTTAGAGATTAAAAACAAAACAAACACTCGGCTTTGTATAATTAGGTTTTGAGATTAAACTTGGGCACAGAGCTTTTTGAAGGTAAGGCAGGTGCATGGTTGGGTTTCTTTCACCATGTGTCTTACATAAATGCTAGAGGAGTCTAGAAATCCAAATTCAGCTTTTTCAGATATCCAGAGGTACTCCTCCTGTCCCTGT
Organism: Myotis nattereri; assembly: GCF_964212035.1. Classification (NCBI taxonomy): domain Eukaryota; kingdom Metazoa; phylum Chordata; class Mammalia; order Chiroptera; family Vespertilionidae; genus Myotis; species Myotis nattereri. Next base: position 68,112,902 of record NC_138081.1, on the reverse strand, counting down.
GATGTTCTAAGCCCTGGTGTTGGGAGCATTTCAGGCCTGCATTTCCCTCTGCATCTCAGCCCCCGGGCACATGCGTTTTACTTGTATAGAAGCAAACATCTGGACCTGCATGATCATCTTGCTAAAGATGATGAACTCTAGAAGATATAGAGAGTATACATTGGAAGTGTGTACCACATTCATTTATAAGAAGGACTTGCTTTTAGCCCTACGATGTCACAGAGTAAAGAACAACTGGCGTATTTTAAAAACAATCTTATCAGGAAGGATGACAGCACATGTGATCTGCTGGTGGGAAATTGAAATCACAGATTAAATTACATTCCTGGCTAATAAACTCACCAGGAGAACAGGCCAGAGCTAGTGCCAGCAGAACACAACCCTAAGATATTATATAAAGCTTATCTGATTGAAAAATAAAATAAATCAGGAGTCTTGGTAATGTGTCTGGTTATAATTGTTTCTGGCTGGTAGAAAGGGATCCTGGAATCTTACATGTCCAGCTAAGCAAAATGAGCTCACCCCTTCCTGTAAACCTCACCGAAACTTGTTTCCAGGGCCTCTGCATGGGAAGGTGGAGGTAGCATAAAAGCAACATTTATTTTTATAATAAACATAAACCATTACCTGAGGGGTCTCAGACACTAATCTCAATAGCCTCACTAAAGGGCAAGATAAAAGAAGAGTAATTAGATAATCATAATGGCTCTATGTATTTGTAAGTGCTGATATAAGCATGATATACATACGGTAGATTCAAAATTATATGTATATACACATTAGACAAAATACATAATTATATAGAAAATATAAACTTTAAAAAACTGACTTATATGTATTAAAATAGAAGGGTTCGTTTTACTTTGGTTGTGATCACGTGTTATAATCATACTAGAGGCCCGGTGCACAAAAATTTGTGCACTGGGGGGGGAGGGCAGTGGGTGGGAGGAAAGGGTCCCTCAGCCCGGCCTGCATCCATTTGCAGTCCAGGACACCTTGGGAGATGTCCACCTGTTGACTTAGGCCCACTCCCTGGGGGATCAGGCTTAAGCTTGCAGTCAGACATCCTTCTGGCAGCCAGGGAGCCCTCGGGGGATGTCCGACTAAAGGCTTAGGCCCCCAAGGGAGCTGTGATGAGGAAGCTGGGGTGACAGAGGAGCCACACTGTCCCGCCCCACCGCCCTGGGTCGGGTTGCACACGGGACACTCTGGCGGGCTGGCTGATCACTGCTGTCTTGCCCGGCTGCCCAGAATCAGGTCACACACGGGACGCCCGCCACCCTGGGTTACAGATAGCAGGCCCAGATGGTGGTGGGGCAGGCAGGATGGTGCTGACCTGCCCTGCCTGCAGTATGCAAATTATCACCATCTTTGTTGGCAGTTAATTTTCATATCGAGCTGGTTAGCCAATGGGAGGTGTAGCGAAGGTACAGTCAATTACCATGTTTGTTTATTATTAGATAGGATACTTTAGATAATCACATTAAGATGTCCTGGAAACGCTCACCAAAACCCAGTTTTTCTCAATTCCATGCTTGCTTTTGAAAAAATAGAGGTTGAAGTATACAAAAGGAAAAATTTTTGTAGGAAAAGTGTGGAGAAAGCATTTATAGCAATAAATGAAAGAAATCCATAGAAAAGTGTATTTCTTTGATTTTAAATTCTGAATAGACTTGAGGAATCTGACTAATGAGTGGGCAGTGCGAAGGGACCCACAGGTAATATTCAGCTGTGTAAAAGTTGAAAGGTGAGAAGCTATGGAGGATTTGTGAAGGTTGTTGAGCATTTGAGCATAATCAGATGAAAAGTGACATGTTTGACCTGATTTATAGAAGAGAGGCAATAAATACATTTGGTGATAAAAGATTTTCTACAGAGTTAGGGATGAAGCATGCTAACAAAATTATAGTCTGTGAACGTTATTGCTGAGTGATAGTGAGATTTAAAACATAATTGGGAAGCTTGAGAATTGAAGAGTCCCTGTACAAGTTACAGGGGAAAAAGCCTACCATTTTGTGGCCAGATGTTTAGTATTTAATATTGCAAGTTCAGTTGGATGCAAGTTCTCTTGCTGTTGATTGTCCTGAGTGCTCTTGATTTTGTTTCATCAGATTTTTTTCCATTGGCCTCATTAATGATGGACCAGTGGCTTCTGAGAAAGGTTAGAAGCATTTTAGTGTGTGTGTGTGTGTGTGTGTGTGTGTGTTTCCCAGAAAATCTGCATCTACATACAGACCCCTGTCTTTCCCATACTGAATTCTATTTGATTGCTATGCCATATGGAGCCTGTTCCTTTGGGACCTGTACCCAGAAATTGAGGCTAGGTTTGTATTTGAGTTTTGTATTTCTAGATCATAGTGTATTATAATACCTTGTCTGTTGGTTCACTTGTACTTTGATCTTAGATGTTTAATCTTACACTTGGTTTCAATAGACTGCATTTAAATTCTTTTAATTGTCTGCAAAACTAAAAGAGTATCCTACTGTTAAAGGGTACTATTAGTTAATGATGGAACACATTTCACACACACCAGTGCACTTTTCTCAAGCAAGATCTCAGAGCACAGAAGGTCTTGGTTTACATATTGCCTGGTTATTCTAACCCCCTTTTATTTGTTTTATTTGGGACTCAGCAAGTCAACTTCATCAATAAAAAGCATCATGTGGGCAGTGCTGGTTTGAGAATATGTAAATCCCCTCTAAAAATCCAGTAGTTAAAAGCAAACCCATGTGTGTATGGATTTTTCTATTATATTCAACTCTTCAGGAACAGCTTAGCTTTAATGGCTTTTAAGAGGAATCATGAGATAACAGAGGCTCTTATCTGCAAGGAGAGGCACACAGAAACTCTGAACATTTCATTTTCTGAAAAAAATATCCCTACTAACTATTGTCCAAACCCTTCTCATTTTATTAGGCACAACTCCATTCAATTATGTTCTTCACTCATCATATCTTTAATGAAAAAATTACACTTAAGTACTCATGTCAAATAGAAACTGAAGCAAAATAGATCGGACTCCTCTAGTAATTGCAGAAGAGAAATTTAAATTCTACATTTAATTTGTAGGCAATTACAAATTATATTTCCAATGCAAATCAGAACAATAAGCTATAGCAAGTTATGGGGATGTGGGGTGGGGAAGGTTAGAAGACTATATTGTTTTCTGTATGATGATGACCTTGTAAAAAAGATCGCCAAATCCCTTCAAGCTTGACAATAATATGGATAAAAAACCATGAGGTCTATAATTTCAAATAGTAGCCAACACAGAGGAAAGGAAGCCCTGAGTCTAAAAAATAATGAAATAGAAATGTCCCATGGCACTTAAAGTATGTGGTCATCCATGTTACTGTAGGTCAGTGCACTTGTTTGTGGATAAGAAGCCAAAGGTGCTTGCTTGAAGGTGTCCTGTTCCTTCTTGAAGATCAGCTGATAGAGCTCAGCTCATCTCCCTGAATCACTTCACCAGCCTTGTTGAGAAAGAGTGTAGGTTAAACAAAATTGCAATCTCCAGCGAGGCACCCAGCATGAAACACCACATTTTGTCACCAGTAAGTATGGCTGCTGGCACTGAGGAAGTGGGATAGGGATTGTGAACAGTAACTTAGGAGAGGAAGATTGGAACCCTTGTGCATGTAAGATATTAGATTTCTCACCAATAGACCGGCAAGGTTGAGGTGAACTTTCTAAGACCGAATAAGAAAACTGGAGTAGGAACCAAATTTCACTGCTGCCCAGTGATATATGTTTTAATGTTCTGAATGTCCTTCTCATTTTTTTCCCTCCTATATAAAAACCATTCCCTCTGAAGGTTACAAACATGATATGTACTGTCTGAGTAGAGAATATGCAAATGTCCCTCAAGAATGCATATCGAACTAATGTAGCAATCTCCACAGTTAACTGTATACTTTATAGTGTCAGATTTATACATCTCGAAGAATTACTATCAATTCCTTGCTTTGACATTGTAGAAAGAAAAATCTGCTAGAATTTTCTTGATGTTCCTATCCATTTAAATAGTCATCCTACTTTAGGCTAGCATATTATTTTGAGATTATTGAAGTGAAATCTTTTTAAAGGTTATAAAACCTAAAACTTCTGTGTTCCTGAAAGATTAAAGAAAAATTTTATTAAGAAACAGTAAGAGCATTCAACTGTATCTTCGCCTGTGTTACCAGCGTTTTGCATTCCAACTAGAAAATATGTCAAGGTGCATTGTGTATTAATCAATCAAAATGCAAAGGGAACAGCAAAATTCACCATAACAGCCAAGAATATTCCTCAGGGGAGCTTTCATTGAATTGCCTGGGTTTTGACATAGAGTAACCTGGCTGTCTGGCTATTGATTTGGGCATAGTTATCTGCTGCTTAGTAATTATTTACATATGCATTGGAATTGTGTCACTGTGCTTTTCAGTGGAATTAGGAGAAGTGTGAGAATTTATTACTGTTTCAGGGCAATACTATGGTTTCCAATGTTAAGACCCCATTGTTTTAGCAGGCTGAATTTGTCACTAGCTCTAATTCTACCCATAGAAAGAGGGAAGATGGTTTATGGTCATTTGTTTCTACATTTTAATTTTTACATTTCACAGTTGCTTATCCTATTTATTTGACACACCAGCCATTTATAGGTTTGAATGCGTTAAAAAGTGTATGTGTGTATATATGTACACACATGCACGTTCTTGACAAATTCTTCATTATAAGAAAAAATTTAAAAAATATATTTTATTGATTTCAGAGAGGAAGAAAGAGGGAGAGAGAGATAGAAACATCAATGATGAGAGAGAATCATTGATCGTCTGCCTCCTGAATGCCCCCTACTGGGGATGGAGCCTGCAGCCCGGGGAATATGCCCTGACCAGGGACTCTAACCCTGACCTCCTGGTTCATAGGTCTAAGCTCGCCCACTGAGCTATGCTGGTGGGCATAAGAAATTTTTATTATTTGATAAGGGTTGTGACTTGGACCAATAATGCTTACCTTTTGACAAATCTTTATGAAAAAAAGGAGAAAACACAATATTATAATCCATGGTCCCTAAACATACAGGCTCAAATGAGGGTTTTCAATAAGTAACTCAATGGGACAATGCTAAAATATATGGCCTTGCTTCGACTCTCTATAGCCCTGTGGATAACTTTATGGGTGAGACTAATATTTAGACGTCTAAACTATTCATCACTGATTTGAAGATATCTGACCAATTAGCTTTTAATTTTGTCCAGATTAATTCTAATATAACATGGACTAACATTTGATTATGTAAAAACTTTGATTTAAGCCAACTTTGGCCGGAGAGTTGTGGAACAGAAGTTTCACTTATTAACGAGGTGTCATTCGTTTGCCTTCATGCTCATAAGGATCACATTCTAGTGTGTATATTGATGTATATATTGGTCAGGATATTCAAATTTCTCCTGACTTGCTCTTAAATGACTGAACAACCTAATAAGATGTCTCCAGTTAATTTTGATGTTTAATATGGAATCCAACTTTCAAAAGAGTTGATATGAGACTTCATTTTTATGCTTAAAATTTTCTGAGGATATGCCATTTTGTTTAGAATCATGTCTACAAAATGTGTAATAGTAACTCATTGCTGAAGGGTAACATGAGAAAAATATTTAAAAATTGTAATGGGATTTAAAAAATAAATTCAGAAAAAAAACAAAAAACTGAGCTGCTTTAGAGGTTCCTAAAAACCTTCCCACAGTTATTCTTGAATAACAGGAAAAGAGAGGAAGATTTCCTTCAGACCAGCCTAATCTAAATATGAAACTCCCTCAACTTCCTTCTGGCCTTACTTATCTCTTTGTTCTTGTTTAATGTAAATTCTTTCATTATCTAGTTAATATAGACATTCATTCAGCTTACACCATCTATCTTTCGAACTTGTTTGCATGGGTGTTGTCTATCATTAATTGAAAGCTCCTTGGTTGCTGGGTCAAGTTCTGTATTCTGTTTCTCAGAAGCTTATTACCATGCTTGGTTAAGTAGATCATCAGTAAATGCTTTCAAAGTGCCTTTGTTTACATTTCTCCTCACCTCTGGTAGAAAATTAATTTTTGTATTGCCCCATCAGCCAATGCACTTTCATACCGATGGTGAGGCTGGCGATGGAGGGGATGTGATGAGATGTGGGGTGGTGGCCAGGTTGGAAAACAGCTCAGAGTGATGAATAAGAGCTTGCTCTCGGGAATCAGACAGACACAGGGGAATATTCACTGCACAACTTACTCTCTTTCTGGCTTTGAGCTTTCCAAGCCCAGATTGTCTCATATGTAAAATGGGAATGTGCTATGTCTGGGCTAAATTGTGTCCCCCACAAAATTCATATATTGAAGTCCTAATCCCAGTATTTGGAGACAGGGTCTTTATAGAGGTACTTAGGTTACAACAAAGTATTTGGGATGGCCCTCATCTATCATGAATAGTGACCTGAAAACAAATTTAAGAAATGTAGACAAGGACACGGACAGAGGGAAGGCATTGTGCAGACACAGGGAGAAGATGGCCATCTCCAAGCCACGGAGATGGTTCTCCTCTCACATCCCTCAGAAGGCACCAACACTTGATCTTAGACTTCAGGCCTCCGGAAATGCGAGATAATTAATGAGGGACCACACCAATGCAGGCATGATAAATAATTCAACAATTTTTGTTGTAAAGACATCCAGTCTGTAATACTCTGTGATGGTGCCCCCTTTCATGGTGGTGTTGTAATGAAAAGAGATCCTATTTCTAGAGCACGTCTGACAGTAATCGATGTGTAACAGGCACTCAGTAAATGGTAGTTGAATAAAATGGTCAGAGGTGAGAGAACAAAAGTGGAAACATTTGTAGAAATACATTTGTACCCATAAGGCCTGTGTGGGCATGGAGGTGTATTAGACAGAAAATACAGAGAAGCTTCTTTTTTGTCCAAATGAGGCCCCATGCAAACACGTCAGCATTTACGGATCGACTGTATTCAATTGTGTTTTCCTTTGCAGTTGTCCGTTTGGGATGATAAATGACCCCAGATATTAACAAATGAGCCTCACAGGAGGATTTACGATCTCAAACCGTAGGGTTCAGATGGTGTCTGCATGTTGAAGGCTCAGTAAAAATATGTAAGCAGGGTGTCCCAATCTATCTGGTTTCATTGGATTGGTTTCACACTTCATTGCTTTCTGGCAAAGAAATATTGTGGGCCCAAATCATTTAAAAAATCACCAGTGTTCAAATGCTGCCTCCTGCTCTTCACTCATGCTCCTCTATGCATAACCAGCAGTTGCTGTATTTATATGGCTCTAGAGCACATTTTTAAACAGCAGTTTTACATGCTAAACAACCCATTGCCCCATAAACTTAAAAAAAAGTTACTTTATTTGCAAGCTATTTTTCAAAATGAGTAAGTATAGGATTCTTGTTTCTTATTTTGTACCTCCAAAGACTAATTCCTTCTAATTTGATATTTAGTAAAATTATATTTAGAGGAATTGCTTCTAAAATGCTTGAGTTTCTCAAAGGGAAGCCAGGGTTGGCATATTTCTCAAGATATGGGAGTCTGCCCTTCCACTACATTGCTGCGGCACGTTTCATCCGAGGCCAACGGTCTTCCCAAGTCCCAGAAGCAGTCGTTAGGGGAGGGCATTTAAGTGGGAGGTTATATTTCACAGAACATTCTCCCCCTCCACACACACATGCTCAATCTCAACCACAATCAAATACATTCTTCAGAGAAGGCTAGTCAAGTTTTATTGTTTTCTTCTGTTTGTTTGGTTTGGGTTTCAGGGCATTTTGTGGAGAAGGCTCTCCTGGCACAGGAACAAAACACTGGTCACCGCCTCGGAAGGTGACCGACTCCGCAGCAGTCATCAACTAGGCCATGACTGCAGCTTAAAAACCATGAGTCACAAAGGAAATGTGTCAGTGATAATAGCCACTGCTTGTGTGTATACACTGTTAACACCCAGCAAGGTGGAAAAAGTGGGAAGCCTGTTTGCCTAGCTAGAGAATGTAGACCTTCCCAGCGCTGTTCTCAGTTTTAAGAAGGAGTTAATAAAAATTCTAATTACTCTGCTTCAGGCTGCCACTGTCTTTGCCTTGGGCTTCTTCAAAGGCTCCATATCTGGCTTTACTTTTTTGACTAACTCCTATACCTCCTCTATCTTTCTAAAGCACCAATTCTATTCTGCCTCCTCTCCACTGAAACCCCACAGTTGCCCCTAAAGTCCCTTGCAATAAAGCCTAAATTCCTCAAGCAGGGGGCAGAATACTTCAAGACCTGGCTCTGCCTGCTTCAAGCTCATTTCCTGCAGCTTGCTGTTTGTGCCTGCCCTCCAGCCAGGAGGGCTACCTATAGTTTCAGGCTTTCTCTGGCCTCTGGACTTTTGCATGTGATGGTCTAGGTATGTACAGCTCTCCGCTCCCCACATCTAGCCATCTACTACTCACCATGAGCTCAACCTAAGCTTTGTGGGTTCTGCGACTGGGTTAAATATTCCTTCCGTGTGCTCCCCCACCTCCACCCCAGCCACCACCCGTGTACTTATTGTATTAAAAGTACTCACTACTCATTTTTTCCCACTAGATTCTAAGTGTTTGAGGGCAGAAACAGTGTACTAGTATATATGTATACTATATAGTACCTAGTCTAAAGCACAAAAGGACATGTTAGAGGGAAGGAAGGAAGGGAGGGAGGAAGGAAGGAAGGAAGGAAGGAAGGAAGGAAGGAAGGAAGGAAGGAAGGAAGGAAGGGAGGAAAAGAGGGAAGGAAAGGGGGAGAGGGAGGGAAGGCAGACTAGCAGAAATGGAAAGTATTGAAAGTGGGAAGGAGATATGGGGAGAAGGGACCGGGTATTAATAGCTTACTATTTATCCTACCAGTTTCTTTCATTAAATCTTTGTGACAACTCTTAGAAGCAGGAATTATTACCTGTAATTACTGATAAGGACAGTGGACCTCAGAGGGTTTAGCCCATTGTCAGAGGACCCAGCTAGCAAGCTGTGGGACTGCAATTTGCATGCAGAGCTGCCTGATCCCACCCCTGTGCTCCTCCTCTGACCCCTGAGCTCCCTTTCCCACTTCCCACCCACATCACGGGACAGAGAGAGAAAGATGTCATAGAATCACCTTGCACGTTTGCCACAGTCTTGATCAAGTCAAGCAGGTCTAATTCTCGGCAGCTGCTCATTACCCAGCCCTCCTGTGCTTTAGGCTGACATAGAAGAAATATGCTCAAAACAAACCCACTGGCCTATTTCTGTTAATCACTATAAGTCAGTGCTATAGCAGAGCTGGTTCACTGAGCTGAAGCTGTAGGAAACACTGCAGAAAGTAAAGAAAAGGCTAGGAATGCCAAATCAAATATCTTGGAAAGCTAGCAGTTTGCGATCTTCTGAAGGGTCACTACTGAATTCATAATCAGATTGAGATGAATTTCCGCCAAAGTATTACAGTTGTGGCATCCAGAAAGCAGGATACATGTTTGTGCTTTGAGTCCCTAGCATCATGGAGTGTCATGCGCATTAGTACACTTAATTAGCTACTCTGATGACATCAGTTACAGTGTCCCATGTCACGAGTGGCTAATTGCTTGCAAATCGAAAACCCTATTTAAATAAACACCAGGGGCTCACTCTGAGGTCTGCACCAAGCATCTTTTAAGCTGACTGACAAGACATATCTTTGATAATCTTGGGGCAAAGAAATGAACATTTTCATACAGAAATCCAGGAGACGTTACTGAGGCAACCAGGACATTTTTAAAGAAAACTTATCAGTTAGAGAATACAAACTGCAAGAATTTTTAAAATGCCAGTTATTAAAGTGTACAATAACATTGCATGGCCATTATAGCTAACTAAAGCACAATACTATCTTCTACATCTTGTATCTTCTAAAATTACCTTGACTCTGAATAGTAGGTTTCTGCCAAGAGACTTAATTATATTTTGAAAGTAATTCTGGTGTTAGCTTTGCAAAGTTAATCTTACACTTCTGCTTCCACACCCACACTGCTGCATCATAGATGTAGGAAAAAAGCTGATTCATTTTACTCAGGGATGTTACTTGCGTCCCAGACTTTACACAAGGGATGTTAAAGCGACTGACATACAATTTTTCTCATTTTATAAATGATATTAAGGCTTCAGACTAAAAGTAATTCACCTCAGATCCCCTCGCTCAGTATTATTTCTACTCTCCCCCTCCTACTCATAGGAATAGGGTTGAGCATTCTGTTGGTTTCTATTGATGATTATAGCTCATTTTTATAAATTATTATTCTGGTCATCAGGCATGCTAGGCATCTTTCTCAAAGTTAAACCATAAATTGATAGCAAAAATGAAACCAAAGTTCATACCTCCTGACTCATGATCCAGCTCTTGTAACACCCAGGATGTTGCCCTTTTTATGGGAAACGTTTGTGTTTGATATTTAAAAAACAATTTTACATACATGTTCATTGACTGCATTTTGCAGACTCAGTGTTTGCTGTCCTTGGTCTTTTGGAGAAGTCAGAAGCTTTTAAAATATTTTATTTTTCAATTGCATTTGAATACATTAGTTCCAGGTGTACAACATGGTGACTGGACATTTATATACCTGATGAAGTGGTCACCCTGATGAGCCTAGTACCCACCTATCACTATATCAGTTATTAGAATATTGTCTACTTATTCCCTATGCTGGACATTTTAAATCACAAGCTTTTATTATTATGTGAGAACTTTAGTGTTTATAAATTGTTCTGCTACATTCAAAGAAAAATAAAGGTTTTATCAATGAAGGCTCCTGCACAAAACAACAGAAGCAGGAAGAAATTAAACAGTGGAAGAGATCATAGACCCTCTGTGATCCAAGACTATTTGGGGGGAACTGAGGCCCAAGGTTGCCAGGGTGTTAGGTGACTTGCTGAAGGCTACACACAGTAATGGGTAGTGGCTGACCAGGAATAACACCCACATTAAGTGCTATTTCTATATTCTTTCTGGCAGCAGAATGATTTATGCCAAAGTAAAGAGCAATAAGGGTAAGCCACAATCAATTTCTCTATTTCCTCTTTTCTCTCTCTCTCTCTCTCTCTTTCTTTCTCTCTCTCTCTCTCTCTCTCTCTCTCTCTCTCTCTCTTTCTCTCTCTCTCTCTCTCTCGTTTCATTAATCCTCACCCAAGGATATTTTTTCCATTGATTTTTTTTAGAAAGAGTGGAAGGGAGGGAGGGAAGGGGGGAGGAAAGGAGAGAGAGAGAGAGAGAGAGAGAGAGAGAGAGAGAGAGAGAGAGAGAGAATGTGAGGGAGACACGGGGATTGGTTGCCTCTAGAACAAGCCTCGACCCGGAGCCAGGTATTGAACATGCAACCCAAGTATGTGCCTTTGACCGCTAAGCAGCACTGGCCAGGGCCCCTGTTTTCTCTTTCCCTTTCTTCCTCACGCCTCCCTCTTCTGAATTATTAAGAAATATGTATTGAGATGTGGTTTGGTTTTGAGAATCCCTTTCTTCTAATAAATCAGGGATGTTTCTTTGAGGTCTAAAGAATGATATTCCATAACTACATATTGTATGACTACATTAGTTTTGTTTTTAAAAACAAAAGCCAATACTTTTTTTTCTGTGTGTTGGTAGAATTTTCTGACTCCACTTACTACCAAAATAAGCTGAGTAAACTTTGTGTTAAATGATTATGAGAATGATGGGTCACCATGACCCACAGAGATGGTGTTGAAATTTGGTGAAGGCAATACTCAGCCCCCCTGCCCCTTGATGAGGAACCGATGGACAGATGCAGAGTCAGACAGAGGTAGGCACAGATGTCTGGTTTATTAGCACAGAAGATAAACTGGAGGATGTGACCTAGCTTTCTGGCAACATAGAGCTTCCTAAAAGATTTTCGGACTTAGCCACAGGCTATATCAAGCCTGTGGCATTTAAAGAATTGGAAGAAAGCCATGCACAATCCAGGAGAGCATCCCAAAGAAAGGGCCAGGAGGGACTGGGGGAGCTGTTCACCACTTCCCTCCTCCTTCCTGGAGGGGCTGAGAGGAGCCCAGATTATTGACTAATCGAGGTCCTCTTACATGGAGGAGGGGAGGACAGTGATTTTTCTGCTTCTAAACATATTTTGGTTGCTAAGCAATTGTAAAAAAATCAATTTTTCTTATCAAAAGGGAAGTTAAAGATGTTTCAATCATGCTTATCTATTTTGAAGATATATGTATAGTTGTTATTCACTGTTCGATTAAGACAGAAATTACATACTTTGCAAGTTGTTCTTGAAGTAAGTGTACATTAGGATCATCTGGGCAGCTTGTCCTAATGCAGATTCCTGGGCTCCATTTTCAGAGATTCAGTTGGGATGGCACCAAAATCAGGAGTTACTCAGGTGGTCTTAGGACCACACTTTGAGTAATACTACCTAGATATGTCTTTCTCCAAATCCATTAATTTCTGAATTTTTTTTGTATTGTGGGTCACTATTTAGCCATTTCAAGTTTATTTATTAAAGCCAATGATTGTTTACCAAATCACCATGATTAATTAATATATTTCTTTTTTTAACGTGATCATAGAGAAAATTTGGACACATATGCATGAAACTATTAACAGCGCTTATCTTCTTGGCATGAGATTATAGGGAAAGGGGAGAGTTTTACAATTTTTTTTTTGTCACTGGTATATTTTGGCACTTTTTAATGGAAAAACTTTTATTTCTCTTATATTTAGCAAACACATGAAAGATTCTCCTATTTCAAAAAGAGGGACTAAAGGAAGGAAAGAAGGAAGGGAGGGTGGAAGATAAAGTCAAAATGCTGAGGTTTTCAAATAAAAAGGAAAAATTATCTCTTCCTGTTAAACTTAACTTGAATCGTGGTCCCACCTGTCACTCAGAGGCATCTTCCTATTCCTGAACTTGTGGACTCCTGACACGTTCTAACCAATTCTATCTTCCCCACTCCAGTCTGTTCTCCATCCATCTCTCCATTGTATTTTAAAATATGAACCATAATACACCCACTCCTTCACCTAAAACCCTCATGACTACCATTGCACTTAGACTAAAATCCAAATTTCCCATCTTGACCGATGAGATCTTTTGTGATGCAGCCCTGAGATATCTTTATCTCACTCATCTTTATATGTCGCTAGCCTATTAGATACCTGGCACAAAGTAAACACTCTACAAATATTGGCAAATTATAGGACGGATAAATTAATGAATATTCCTTCCAGAGAACCTGAACTGTACGTCTGATTGGATTTCCATGCAGAACCTACAATAGATCTTTTCTATTGGTGCTTCTGACACTTCTGGGAACATGTTTATTTCCCAGGTTTTATGCCCTGCTAGTTGGACAGTCTGATCTCTTATGGATCCCTAAAATCCCGTTCAATTCTTCTCTGACACTGAGGTGGAGTAGCTGAGTTAGCATAGGACAGAGCAGAGATGAATGGATTCTGGCAAGGACTCAGATTATCTGCATTTGTAACTTGCTCAGTGGTTTCCCAATGTGATTTTGCTCAGAAATGACCCTGATGGAACATCCATTCTCCATTACCTCTCACACAGTCTGCTTTACACCTCAACAAAATAATTGTCCCACAATGAGTAAAAAAATCAGCAAAAGTCTTTTGATGTTTCACCAACAGATGTTTACATTGTTTCTCCTTCACTAATTATTAGAAAATATGAGATAATAACTGTCATTTTCTAAATAGTTTCTGAAGTAAAAGAAAAAAAATGTTTCTGTTTCAAGATTCCATTTATAGTATTGGCTTTGATTCCATAACACTATTTCTTTCAAGTACTAGATTGCTTACTGTATGAGGTGAATTAATTTTTGCAGTGATGGAAATCAACTCTTACAGGGCACCAGGGTATCATTGAGTATATTGGAAGAGGTAATTTTCTGAAGAGCCGTTTATTTATTGTCTACTAAGCTGAGCACTGAAGGGAAGACGCAGTGACTGGTGCACACCCCCACCAAGTGTGCGTGGAGAAACTACCGAAGTCAGACATTGCACATGCAGGCAAGGAGGTCCCTGAAGGCTGCTTTATGGAAAGACATTCTTTCCATGGTTTTCCAGGCTGCTGAGTTGGGGGAAGGGACAGGAAAGCCGCCAAAGTGTGTCCTTTGCAGACATCTCTGATCGGCCCTCTGTCTTTACCACCCCATGGATTTTTATTTCAAGGTTAAGCAATTCTCACAATGTACTGAAATCTGAAAATAATAGAGCTCTATCCAGTTGAGCAAAGGCAGAGTAGGCCCAGAGATGTATCGAACTCCATGGTTAACAGCCGTATTTTTGCCAGAAAGTGTGGCCTTGATGCAAAGCTTTGCCTTTCTTTTTTAAAGAAATTATAGTTGGCACATGATATTATATTAGTTTCATGTGCAAAATTTTTACAAGTGGATCTTTCTCTTGTTTTAATGGCAAAAAAGAATGGATTATTAGTTTTCTAGTATCACACAGAACACTTGAGAGGTCTGTTCACCTACAGAGGAAGGCAGGTAGTGAGAGTGGCATCTCCCTGACTTGGACCTGCCTGCATTAATGTGTCTTTTGCATGTCCCAACACTAACATAGCTCAGAAGGCAATTAGCCTATACACAACAGGGCAACAGAAATGCTTGTTGTGGAAGGGGAGAGAGGCAGTTTACACAGCCAGAAGAGTCCCTCAACGCTGCAAATTGTCTTGTGGAAGCAACCAGCTGGGGTCCAATGACTTGTATCTGCTTGACAGATGTTCAGGTGGCTCATATGCTGCTGAGCATCAGCATCACATACCAGTTGTAGGGAGGGGTCGGCGCTGTCAAAGCAATGCTTGTGACAGAGAATCAGAAAACTGACTTCTTAGGGAAAGGCCACATCATGACCCAGAGTGGCAAGGCAGGAACCAGAATATCTGAGCCCCGACGCAGTTCAGATTTCATGAACACATTTTTCTTGCTGTTAAGGCTGTTTTTATTGGGCTGTGGCTTTTCCCCTGGAGTGCCGATCTTGAAAGTGGTGATGCTGAGCCCAGAACATTGAGAAAGTGATCTCTGATTCATTCTGTGGAAGGCCTGTGACTCTTGGACTCCAGAGAAACCCAGGCTCAGTAAAACTTCTAGCCTCATCATCTCCTTTGGTTGACAGTTCATGTTGGCTGTGTTTTTTTTTTTAAAATCTATCTCTTAATACTTATGACCTTTAGAAGAATTATATCATGACTATCACTGAACTGCCTCCAACTAGCTACCGCCATCCCTCCCAAGATTTCTATACTTCACATATGAACTCACCTCAGCAAGTCTGAGAGTTTCTTATCCTCTATGTACCCCTCTTAGGAGAAGAACATGAGCAGAAGAGCCTGGAGGACCTTGCAAAGTGTTCTGGAGGAAGGGTGAAGACAATATTCATTTTTTTTTTAGCTAAAAAAACTTATAATTCTAATATGCATTCTAACTCATGGTACCACTACATTTAATTGCAAAAAGAAGATACTTTTCTCTAAAAATATTTCAGGAAAATTGATGATCTAGCAAGATGTTGCATGCTCGTCTTAGTGGCTGAATTGGCAGCACACTTTGCACACCCCAGGAAGACACGTGCTGTCTGAGATGTGTGTTTGAGGCCCTCGAGAGGGCTGTTTATCTCCAGAGGAAAGCAGGTAGTGAGTGCAGCATCTTCCTGATTCTGACCTCTGTGCATTTCTTTGTAGCCCTGGCTGTGTTGCCTTCCCATCTAGTCTTGCACAGGTTTATATAAAGGAATGAAGGATTGCAGTGAGTGTATAAATAAATGGGTAGTGAATACAGTATCTGGAGTGCTAGCCTCTCCCTGTCTAGATGAAAGAAAAGAAGATCAGTGATGCAGTAGTTAATGCATCGTCCACGGCACCGCCCATGCCTGGTAGAATGCACACCTGCTGTCCTAGCCTGTGAGGCTTCACCTATACCCACCGAGGGAGTCAACAGTCTCACACAGGAGGTGGGGAAGGAGAATGAATATTAATTATATAGCATTTGTGAAGATTCTCGAATTTCAGCCTATAAGTAAACTGCACTAACTAAAAATGAGAGTTTAAATTTCATAATAAAAAGCAATGTAAGCCGGTTGTATTGAAAGTTTTGTGCATTGCACCATTTCTTCAAAATACTTTATATTCAAAAGCTCTCATGGTTTAGTAGTTTGGGTGAGTTCCAAACGTTATAATTTTTAGATCCTACTGAAACCCACATGTGAGTATTTATGATGTTCTTCAAATACAGAAACTAATTACTATTAATGAGAAGTGTTATAAGCCATACAGTTCTCTTAATTCAACTTTTCAGTAAGAAATAAAAGAAAAAAAGTGGTATTATTTCCTGTAAATAGAGAAATGCAGGGAATTTATTCAAATTTATGCCATATTCCTTCTGCATTATAGAGTAATGCCTACTCATAGAAACCATGAGAAAAGAGTCAAACAGTGAGAGAACTGTTCTTCCCTAAGACTCTATTGGTCTAACTGTGAAATTGCCAATATTTCATGTCCTCTTCATCCATCTGTGCCTTTGCACAGCAATTTTCTCTGCTGAAATGCTTATTCTGGTGGTCCTCATGGCAAAGTCTCACTTAAAATCTTTTATTTGCTTTCCCTGACACTTCCCCCTAGGCAGAAATAATTACCCATTTCCTTCTCAAGGTAATACTTCTAATACACTTTTAAATATTTCTAATATAATTCCTTGTTATAATCCATTTACTACTGGCTAAGAGGCCTCTCCCCTAATCAGGAGCTTAATAAAGACAAAGACTTTAGTCATACTTTTCCTTGATTTATTAATGCGCCTTGTTATTTTTGAATGAATGTCAGACATTGTGTTGTGTGTACAACAGAAGAGACTGAAGCAAATAGTGTTAGCACCCAGAAATGGACACATGCGTCATTCTGTCAGGTCATTATTGTGGGTGGTGAAGGCAGACTCCTCTGTAGTCAGGTTGGATTGGGGTTTTATTGTTGCTGTAGTTAACCTTGAGTACCCCATGGACTTCAAATTCCTCTGATGATGGGCTGCTCTTGTGCTTAGAGAGATCCTAGGTGCTGAGGGATTTTTCTTATTGTTCCTGCTCTATTCTCAGATTGCAGTGGCGTGTGCATACCTGAGCCATTTTTGTCCTTCCCCAGCAATAGACTGTGATTGCTCATTACTAAGTGCTAGGCTTGTGGCAAGGCCAATGGATTTGGGGAGTGGGAGTTGGATGCATGGAGGGTTCCTCAATTCACATGATCCATCACCAATCTTAGGAAGGTCTTATGAATCAGGGCCTTGGGAGTAGTGCTTCATCAGTATTCCTGCCCCCCCTCCCCCGCCCCCCATCAGTATTCCTGCCCTGCTCCTTTCCCTTTCCTCCCCTTATTTTGGTGCCAAACCTTGACTAGGCCCCTTTTCCAGCAGTAACAGATTCCTGCTTGGTATCAGGGCAAGATTTGCAGCCCAGGAGAGTTCTCTGCTCACCCCCTCCCTGGGGGCTTTTGCTGCTATCTAGCTCCCATAAGCATTGGATCTGTGACACTGCCCCTTCTCTTCCCCATCGACATAATGCCTTTGCTTCCTGTAAGAGATGGTCTGGGGGAGTGGACGGACTTGGGTGCTCTCCTGAGTGGCCACCAGTCACTTCATGAACACTGTGTCCCTGCTCTTTCTTCTCCCTGCCTTCAGTGTTGTTCATGTTGACACAGTGGGCCTTGGGAGAGGGTATGGATCCTCCTTTTGTCTGAGGCTCCCAATGTGTCTAAATTGTCATATGAACCTATACTCTGTATTTTAAAAATCATAAAATTAAAGCCTTTTTCTTATTACAAGTTTTGCATACCTTGCCAATGACAGAACAGCTGGTGAGTCCTTTTGAGGAATTTGTCACTCTTTGGAAGTCAGTCTACTTGGATGCCTCGTGACTTCAGCTCTCTGATATTGTAGATTATCTGCCCCTTTCCCAATTGTTAAGGTGACAGTAATATTTCTGTGTGGCTTTCTAAATCCCCAGTGGAAACAAAAGGTTTCTATTATAATCACATAGGTGTCCCAACACCCATATTGAGCCACATTTCTTCTCCAAAAATCCATGGATCATACTGTGGGGAAACACTTCACCATTTCTCTTTAACAGCTCCTTTATTCTGCCAAGGAGATTGAAGCAGTACAGCAAATACATTTTAAATTCTCCTGGCTTGGCTTTTCTGGGAGGGTTTATAAATTAAATACAACACATTTCAAATTTTACCCAATGACTATTAACCCTTCAGTCCTCATAGAGAAATGAGCTTCACTAATAAACACACTGGGTTATTTTTTCAGGCAGATCTGAGCCAATCCTTTGTATTTGTTGCCTGAAATAAAAGTTATGGTAAAATAACTATGACAGCTTGTAACAAAAGTACTATTTCACTATCTTTAATTTTTGTCCATAATAAAAAAAAATTCTGTTGAAATGAGAAAGTCACCAACATTGGACAGGCCACGCTCTCCTGGCCTCCTGTGTGGATCATGCTGAAATGGCAAACCCTGAGGCTGCTGGGTCGGGGGTGGGGCTTTGCTGCACTACTGGCACCTCGCAGTGATGGAGAAGGGGAACAGTCTATTTGCTGTGTTGAGAAAAATCAATTTTCATCTCCAAAAGATGAAACTACCAAGCGAGATATTGACTTAGAAATAAAGTGTTTCTTAAAGACTTGCCATGTCCCATAAATGTCAGACCCCAAACTAAAAGTTTGGTGATTTAAAGTTTATTGCTAATTTCAGAAAAACATGCACATAGCTCTGCCTCAAGAAAAAAACACCTAGTTAATTATAATTTTCTTGCAGAATATTTTGTTGCCTATAAACAACTAGTTTCAGAATCCTCAAGACCAGTCATTTTTGTTTAATTGACAGGTACAACTTGATTCCTTTCCATTTATTTTCTATTCTAAGGTTTTATTCTTCTTGGTCCCATAGATAAATTATTTTCAAATTTTTATGATGGATTTTATATGGTTGGGTTTGACATGCCTATAAATTCCACTTTTGGGTTGTCTGTCTAAATTTTAATAAGGAACACAGTATTAACCACTTGGGGGAGATCTTTAATTTTCTTTCTGCCTTGAAGGCCCACTGAAGGCTGATGGTATGATGGTTGGTACCCTGACATACGAAGTAGACATGGACAGAGCAGGCAGCATCCTCAGAGATCATGGCACAGGGCAGCAGCCTTGCAGGGCCTGAGCAGACCTGCCTTTAGAAGGTGTGCTTTGGAGAACATTGGAGAGCCTGCTGTCTCATTGCCTGCTTCCTGGAGCCTTATGTTGAGTGTTCTCATCCTGACTTGAAGCATTCACCTGGATGCTATTTTAGGGAGAGAAAGAAGAGAGGCAGGGGGGAAAGGGAATGAATGTGAAAGATTATTATTTTTTCAAAGAAACTCAGCATTACCAGAAAGGCTTAAACTATGGGATCTGACTAAGCTTTGTCCTGGATAGGATCATAAAATGTTTTCCACTATTAACCTGTGGAGGGGGCTTGTAAGGAAAACAGATCAGCTACAGATAAAATAAAGGAAGTATTTTATTCCCCCTGCATATTAGCATTGCAGTATGAGTTAGATTTACAACTCTACAACACATATTTGAGAAACTACTATTTGCCAGAAACTGCCGGAAATAAAAGATATAAAATCAGGTTCCTGGCTTAAAAAAAGTCTTTTCTCAAATGGAAAATACCCTGAAATTATCATCTTCTGTTACCTAAATACTGCCCACCCCTGTTTCTTTTTGCCTCTTTACCCTATATTGTGATTTCCTACATTGGTGATTATCACCTCTATGGAGACTATAGGGAATATCATTGAATAATCACAATAATAATAACCACAATTTGTGTGTGCTTTCTTTTTCCCAGGCATTGGGCATGCAATTTACATATGTTGTTTTATTCTCTGCCCTAATCCTACAGGCACCCGATTTTAAGATTTTTTAAAGATTGTATCATTTAAACTCAGACCCAGGGAGATCAGGGGATACTCTGTTTCAGATGAGGGTTCAGAGCCAGTCTTCATCTTAGGCCTGTCTGGCTCCCAGATCCAGCCCGGAACCTCATAGTGATGCTTCTTCTTGGCTCCATTCATCCATCTCGTCCGGCCTTTATGTGGTGTGGTTGTTAGGAGCCTGACCCAGGGTTTGAATCCTGACTCTGTAGTAGGCAGAGTTTTGTCAGCTTGAGATGTTACTTAATCTCTTCTTTCCTAAGAGCTTTTACCTATAAAATGGGGTAATAGTACATACAGCATGGACTTGGCATTAGGATTCTAAGAGATAAGCATAGAGACCTTAGAACAGCGGTTCTCAACCTGTGGGTCGCGACACCTTTGGGGGTCGAATGACCCTTTCACAGGGGTCACCTAAGACCATCGGAAAACACATATGTAATTACATATTGTTTTTGTGATTAATCACTATGCTTTATTTATGTTCAATTTGTAAGAATGAAAATACATCCTGCATATCAGATATTTACGTTATGATTCATAACAGTAGCAAAGTTACAGTTATGAAGTAGCAATGAAAATAATTTTATGGTTGGGGGTCACCACAACATGAGGAACTGTATTAAAGGGTCATAGCATTAGGAAGGTTGAGAACTACTGCCTTAGAACAACACCTGTTTCTCTCCATCATTATATAGGAATTCCATGGTTTTATATTATTTCATACTCAGGATTAATTAAAAAAACTGCTTTAGTTCTATTATCTCATTTCACTTATATTTGATTAATAATCTTTTAATTGGTCTCCTAACACCAAACCCACCTCTCTCCAACCTTTCCTTCACAACCCTGCAAAGTAGCATCTCTAGAATTCAGAATAATGTTACTCCTTTATGCAAAATCTTTTAATTTTCAGGCTCAAATATGAAGTCATTCATGCAGAACCCAATATTCCCTGTGATCTGTCCCCTGCCTCCTGATTAAATTTCATCTCTTCCTATTTGCCCTCATGCATATTTTGTTCTCAGAGCAAACTGTTTCCATTTCCCCAACAGGTAATGGCTTTGCACAGACTGTTCCCTCTTTCTAGAATACCTTTCCTTACTAATTTGCTTGGCAAACTCCTGTGCCTCCTCAAAACAGGCATAAACATTTCCTCTCCAGGAAGTCTTTCTGTACATCCCTCTACAACAGGTATTCTTCTTAGTTGCTCATTTAATGCTTTGAGTGTGTCTCTCTCATGGTCCTCACCGCATTGAACCTAATTGTCTGTTTGGTCTTGTTTTTCCATTAAGACCAGTTATATTGTCTTATTCTTCTGTTTTTTCCCCCCAGGATCCAGCACAAGGCAAGCACTCAGTAAGATATTAGTACATAAGGGGGCCCTGAAGGGCTCCTAGGGGCAATTCATCTTAGATACCAAGGGATGACTATAGTAGGTAAATATAGAGCCTCTACTATATAGAGGCATGACCCTGACTCTTTCAGTCCTTAAGCCACTATATGAGGGAGATATTATTACTATTCCCATAGTAATAATATAGATAAAGAAACTGAAGCACAGAAAGGAGAAGTCACTGGCCCTACACCTCACAGCTGGCCAGCAGTGAAATCAAATTAGAGCCCAAACATTAGACTCTAGCACTCAAAGTCTATACCATCTCCCCTTTTAAAGTCTGTATTTCAGCGTTTTTATGAGGACAATGTCACTGGACATTTTACCACATCTAGGACTGACACCATCGGTGAGGAGAACATAGAACACAGAGAACTTCTCCAAAATTTAATATTTGTACAAATGTTATTGTACTCATTATAACCTATTAACCCATCAAGGAATGTTCATGCACAGCTATGATGGGAAAAAATTTACTTCATTTTATTTTCAGCGGCTTAACAAAATAATGCTGCCAAATAGACACTGATAAACTTTGGCAGTGATAAACTTTGAAAATCTTTTGTTCTCTAGTCTCTGCATTCCATGTCCTCTCTGTCCCCCTAAACTCTCTCCATTAGTTTGTTGCCCAGTGAATAATCCATGTTCAGAATTGCTGTTTAACATGTGACTCTTTTGCTCCTCCAGCCACAACAAAAAGTATTCGTAATGCACTTTTCCAAGCATTCAGTCACTCTTTCATTTATTATTTTTAGTATAGTAACCAATGAGATCTGGAGTGATTTGTGGTTATTTATTCACTTTATTTGTGGAGCAAAGGGCTATCAAAGGTAAATAATTAAGTCAGTAGCATATTAAGAAGCAAGACCTATGTATGTTCACATTGCAAGTGAACATGTGGTTGTGCAGGTCAAACAGATTGACCATAGCATTTCCGAAATTTAGAAATTCTGAGGTGTCGATGTTTAAACTCATGCAAGCCAAGTGCTTTGTGGACTAGTGAGATTTCTCAATGAAAATGCATAATCATAAAATATTACTATGAAACGGAGAACTGATGAAAAGCAATTATTGGTATGCAGTGTACTTTAAAAGTGGATTGGATTTCAGAAAAAAAGACCAGCCAGCCAGCATCCCTCATTTTGCTTTGTAATTGCAATTTGTAGGCCATCTGAACAATTGTGTGACGCTTGATAAAAAGAATTAGTGATTGCAATCATACCCTCCTAATCAGGCTTCTTGAAAGGAGCAATACTTGAAAATCTTCCCCATGCTCAGGGCATGCCAACTGGTTCTGCAATTTCTCTCATATGCATATTACTGCTCTGAGTGAGTGTTTCCGGTTTTCCAAGGATTGTCTAATCTCATTAATCCAAATATGGAGGTTGAAATAGGGGAGCCCAATAATGTCATCTACATACAATGGAAACTGGTGGTTTAATTGCTGTTGCTTTATGAAGCTTTGGGTCTTGAAATAAGTCCACAGTAAAGACTAAAATATGTCAAGGTGAGTGCTTGGGTGCCTCAAACAGTTAAAAATGATGAAGCACAGATGCCGCATGTAATTCACTATGAAAAGCGAATATGATATTATTCGACTGAGTTTCAGATTTATTTTTGATGGAATGGGTCTTGTTTTCCCTGGTGTAATACCATTTTTTGCAAGGGTATTTGTTTTTTGGAATCTTGTTAGATGCTATCTGGCTCTGACACAAACCCCAGCACATCTTTCCCGTGTCTGCTTGTAATCAGCTATTCTCTGGGAGAATCAGGAGAGTCATTTATATGGGTAAGCACCTGTTGTTGGAGGCAGTGTTTGAAATCAGATATGGAGAAAGAATTTAAGGTACAAATGAATTATTCACTCTAAACGAAACACAGAGCTGGTTGCAATTTGTAATTTAACAGGGTGTTTTTCTTGAAATCTGCTAGGTCTATTAACTCCTTCCTGTAAGAAAGGACTTCAGCATTCCTGAGAGCTTTTGTGTATTTCCTTGGATGGCGGCTGATTCCATCTCCTTCATAATTAAGTTTATCAGGCTGCCGACATTTTGATGTTTCTAGGTTTTATTTCTTTTATAATTGAAGTGAATTCAATGGAAAGTGAAAATATATTTTTGTTTAAATAGTTGAATGAATTTACCATTTTCCTGGATTAGCATTTAGCAGGTAGGTCATACCAAAAGCAGGAATAACTTAACAATACAGAGTTTCAAAGGATGTCAATGATGAAATAGCCAAAGGCCTTTTTCTGTAAAAATGTCTATATGTTGTGTAACATGATATTACTTGGGTAATGTATCTGTGCGATTCATAGTTCATTAATACCAGCGTGTGTTTTTTACCCTTTTCTTTTGTCCTGGAAGCATGCGTTTTATGTGTATCTTCTCAGAGAGGACTCATTTGCTGTGGTCTGTGATTTGGAAATACAGCACAGAAACAGCTGGACTGAGACCACCATTCTAATTTCACTCTGGGCCTTTTCACATCAGTGCCCACAATGATTTTTTAGTCACTCCAGTCAGGACTTGAATCCAACTGCAGTCTCAGGGGTGAAAAGTCAAGGGGCTCTCCATTTAGCCGTCCAATTCTCCAGGTAGAACCCTGATCACCATTTCAATTATTCTATTCTCCTTTCTTTACCCAGGCATTGCTATAGTTAATGTCATGTCAGAATCTCCATTATGACTCATGTTTTGGTGGGATTTAAAATGGAAATTCTTCAGGCAGAAAATGGGCACATATGGTTATTGCAGAAAAGCTGTTTTAAAGCCAATTTTAAGGTGAGCTGCTGAGATTTTGCCGTTAAAACACTTGGCCTGTCTCCACAGCGGGAAATGGGCCCACTCATTCCCTTGGACAATGTCAATTATCAGCAACTTGAGTTAGTTTCTAGGTCCTGGATATTTGAACTTGTCCTCTTTCCTTTGACCAAAATGGGTAAGACCAGAAGTTAGGTAAGCATAGTCATTTCAATTTTACCTTTTATATTTACAACTAAAACTTTTTTTTATATGATATAATTTTTTTTTCTTATGAAACAAAGGTGTGTCTATTAGGTTACTTGGGAGAGAGATGGTAAAGGTAATATGTCTTAAGTGTTTTCGTCCTTACATGTTTCATTTCCTGCAAAATTATTTTAAAAGCTTTGCATGAAATGAATACTGATAATATGTTAAGGATCATGTTTTTAAGTCAGTGTTCCTATAGAATCTATTTTTTTCTTTAAGTTGAAAGTTAAACTTACGTTGAATAAAAAGTCTTAAGACAAAGCAAACAATGGGTCTTGCCACTATTTGTGAAGATGACTGCTTTATGCATCTTTGCATTGAATGTAAGACTTGGAATATAAAAGTGCATATATGAATAATTAACCCCATACCTAGAAAGCACATTGTTGCCACTTGGTACATTTTTTTAAGTGGATAAAGAGTCGATTTAACTACCAGCATTTTGAGGTACAAGCACATAGGAAGCACCTGCATTATGACTCTGCTGGGTATTGACCCTCTTAATTCCATCGTGACTTGATATTGGCTGCCAAAATGATATATGTACCTAATATGTTCTCACTAAACCACCTGATTTTTGTTTTGAAAAAGCAGCACAATCAAGAGAGAGACAATTATGTGAAAAGCATGTATTGATGAGTAGGATAATGTACAATAGAAGAGCTGGGCTAAGCATTTCCAAAATGAAAGACTATTGTTTACTGGAAGATTCTACTCTTCTTTTACTGGTTTCAATTATTTCCAAGTTGACAAATTGTGATCAATACTGTTATTGGTCTGATAATTAACAGATGATGGCCTGTCTCTATGAATAGTAAATGCTGAGTGCTAATTAACATTTGTTTTGATTATTTGGTATTTAGTTGTCAAAGACCGCTATTATAATGGCATAGTATATTAGAAGAGGGCTTTTTGTTGTTGTTGTTGTAGCTTTTGATTGTTATCAGTAATAACTATTGTCTATGTGTGTGAGGAATGCCTGATTTCCATTACTGCTCACTGTAATACCACTACAGTGGTTTGAGAACTTATCTAAAAGCCTTAAGTATTTCTAATAAATTTTATCTGAGACCGCTCAGCTTCCAGGGAGAAAGAAGGGATCTATAATGAAGCCAGAGATGTTGAGAATCCTGAACAAGAACTAAAAGTGCTAAAGTTGATTGAATTATCACATAATTAATTAAAAATTAAGAGATAGCATGAAGTCTTAAAAGTTCCTGAGGTTTTTTCAACTATTTTATTTTAAAAATAAGTCTGTTTATTCTTTCCCATTCAAGGGCTTGTTTCACTGGGGATACAGGGTGTGCAGTTATATTGTTTTCTTTTAGCCTGAAATGTTCTCATCTGTTTTCCTATGTTCAGAGAAGTGCAATAGTTATGTGAAAAGAGTATGGACTCTGGATTTAGACTTGGCTTCAAACCCTGGCTTTAAAACCTACTCCCTAGCAGTATAACCTTGGACATCATTTCAGGATATACTAGTATAAAAATGTGATTAATGTTATATCTCTAGGTAGATGTGAGGATTAAGTGAAATCATATATATTTATATATATGTGTATATATATATATGTATACATATATATATATACACACACACACATATACATATGTATATACCGGTATATACATATGTATATACCAGAGGCCGATTCATGAAATTTGTGCAAGGGGCTTGGACCCCCGCCACTGCAGTGGCTGCCTCTGCCTCGCCACAGCTTCATCTGGAAGGTTGTCCGGTCTAATTAGCATATTATGCTTTTATTATTATAGATATATATGACATTTATTATAAGGAATTGACTCATAGAATTATAGAGGCTGAGAAGTCTCAAGGTTCACACTTAGCAAGCTGGAGATAAAGCAGAACTGATGCTATAGTTCTAGTTTGAATCCAAAGACTTGGGGACCAGGACAACCAATCATGTAAGCTCCAATCCAAGTCCAAGTCTGAAGGCAGGTGAGGACGGAAGTTCCAGCTTGATGACAGTCAGAGGGTGAATTCTGTCTTATTCAGGTTTTTGTTCTCTTTAGGTCTTCAACATATTAGATGAGGCCTACCCACAGCGGGGAGAGCAATCTACTTTACTGAGTCTACCAAGTGAAGTGTTAATCTCACCCAGAAAAGTGTTTATCCAAATATAAGGGTCCCTTGTGACCCAGTCAAGCTGACACGTAAGATTAATCATGACAATGTCCTAAGATAGCAGTTGGCACACAGTTGAGAGAAGAGACTCTGGAGGCATACTGTGTCCCTTCAGACCCTGGCTTCACCAGCTTCTAGCAGTGAGACAATCAGGAAGTTATATAACATCCGAGTCTTTCAGTTTTCTCATCACTAAAATGAAATATTATTATCAGTCTCATGCAGCCTTGTTTTACAAAGGAATGAGTTGGTACAGATAAGGTATGTAAAACAATGCTTGGCACTTAGTATCATAATTATAATAAATGCTAAATAAAGCATAGCCATTTTACTTTCTTTAATTCAATCATCTAAGATATTGATTAAATTTTCACCACAAAGTTACCTCTTTAACTGATCTGAAATGTTTGAAATGTCATAAATGAAGGGGACAGTAGTCCTGTTTTCTATAATGACAGATAATTTATAGAATTGACATTCATTAAACAGCTAGTATGTGCAATGTAACTCAGAAGGGTTAACACAGGTCTATGAGGTCAGATGGAAGCGGGGGAGTAACACATGCATGTTTTAATTATTGGAACATCCTCCGTGAGAGCACATTTTGATGGGCATGAGCACTGAGAATGATAGCTCACAAGGCAGTTTCATACAGAGGGGTGACCTTTTTCACATATGACCACGGGAAAACTAAAACTATTATATTAAAAAAACTAACCTTTAAGCATGTGTCTTAGTATTTAGTCTAAAAATTTGATTTCTTTTCTGTCTCATTTTTCCTATTTACCCCATCATGTTCCAATTGAAGGTACAAATTTTAGTCTGGTGCCTGTTTTCAAACTCATTGATTTTAAAAATAGTACATTTTATTGATTTTTTTACAGAGAGAAATAGAGAGGGATAGAGAGAAACATCGATGAGAGAGAAACATTCCATCAGCTGCCTCCTACACAGCCCCTACTGGGGATGTGCCCACAACCAAGGTACATGCCCTTGACCGGAATCGAACCTGGGACCCTTGAGTCTGCAGGCCGATGCTCTATCCACTAAGGCAAACTGGTTAGGGCTCATTGATTTTTTTAACTGGTTAACTAATAAATACCTGTTTTGATGATGATTATATTTACTTATAGTAACTAAAAAATCTCATTTGGGTTTTGAATTATTCTCTATGAAAATAGTAGTGTTATTAAAAAATAAAAAGACAAATCAATATTTTAGTAAATATAAAAAAGAAGGTTGATTTGTAGTTAGGTAAACTTTGGAATACATGTGTTTTATACAGCAAATTATGTTATATTGTTTAGTACCTGTATATTATGTAATGCATATTATATATGATAAATACACACACCTTTATTTGGTCAGGGTCTTTCATTCTTGACAATGTGTCCCTCCCATCCCTGGGCAGATTGGACTTTCTAGTTTCCTCCTTCATTGTGCTTTTCCAGTAGGATTTCACTGGGCAACACTTAATTAAACTTCATTTACTCTTTTTACGCTCCAGGTATTATGCTGCTCCCTTTGAGAAGTAATTTGTGTGCTGTTTATTGGAGCTGTGAATTTAATCATCTCAGTCCCATACTATAGCAGGATGACTGTAATAAGATGTACTGACACGTCTTTGGAGCATATTTTTGCTTCCATTGTGTGTTGTTTTGCTAGAATACTGAAGGCAGTGTTTGTCTTATGGCGCATCTAAATAAAAGCAGCCCCTGCTTTTAGGACATCAATGAATTTAAGTTAGTTGTTTTAATAAATGTCTGAAATTTTAAAATAAGAGTAATCCTGGAAGATAATTTAAAGTCCGAAAGATACAGGTTTGGAAAGGAAATAAGATGGACTGGCACTGGAGTTGGGCTCTTTTGCCCCTCAGCTGAAATAGAGTGGGATGAATAAACAACCAAAATTCTCCAACCAACCTCCCCCATATCATATACATATACATATAAATTCAAGTTTTAGCTGTGTTACATGTATACATGTAAACGTGTTTTGATACACAAGCCAGGACACTGGTTGTTTGCTAATATGATCTCCAGAAGAGAAAAAATATATACAAAGAAATGGTGTAAGTTAAGGAAGCTGGAGAAAGAGAGGATATGATCTATATATAGATAAAAGCCTAAGCAACCTATACGACCAAACGACCGGAACGACCACTTGACCAGTTGCTATGATGCACACTGACCACCATGGGGCAGACGCTCAATGCAGGAGCTGCCCCATGGTGGTCAATACACTCCCACAGCCAACCTCTCCCCATCCCTCCTCCTATCTGGCAGGCCCCCTCCAGCAGCCAGTCAGAGGCCCTGGCCAGCAGCTGGCAGGCTCCGGCTGGCCCAGCCCCAATTGGGACTGAGCGAGACTGTCCTATAGGCCTTGATTACCGGCCAGGCCCAGGGACCCCACCAGCCTCTAGTGTGGTAATAATAACAGCTCCAACTTTTGAGAGTTTATCATGTGCTTAGTGAGCTCAACATTTTACACATATTAAGTATTATAGTTATGAACATGTCCATACCAGAAGATGGAATGATGTACATAATGGTCTGAAAAAAAAATGCATACAAACCTCCATCTGCAGGCTTTACAAACTCAGTATCTGCTAGGTTCAAACAAGGCTGTGCAGACCAGTGGAGCATGGATGAGAACCCTGACCTACCTGAGTGCAAGGGCCTGTCTGCTGCTCATGATGGTGGCAGACTCTCCAGAGTTGGTACAACTTTCCATTTTTAAAGAGAAGCCATTAATCAGGATGTTTATTTATGAAATCTCTTTATTTTAAATTTCTGGGAAATAATTAAAAATCTTTTATTTGACATACTATGAAAGGCATACCATGCCCACTCACCCATAGGCAAGACTCAGCCTTAGGCCACCTGCTGTTTAAGCCTCCAGAGAATTCCTAACTCAAGGGTCAGGCCTGTAAAACACCATGGGACAAACTGAGGTCCTCAGGGGCTTCTTCAGGAGAGCGTCTGATACAGGGGTGGGGAACATCCGGCCTGCGGGCTGTATACAGCCTGAGAAATCATTTGGTCTGGCCCTGCCAAGGCATTAGGGTGAGTTAAATGTTTGACCAAATATAGCTGGCTAATATGTAAGTGGATAATTTTGTGTGGCTTGTGAATGATATTATAAATATCCAAATGGCCTTTGGCAGAAAAAGGTTCCCCACCCCTGATTTAAAACATCTACCGGTCCACGATAATGTGTTTGGGGGTAAAGCATCATAATAGTCCAAACACATTTTCTTTTGTACAAAACAGAGAAGAGTTTCCTTACACCTGGTCAAACATGTATGAACCCAAAACTTCAATGATGCTGTTGTACTCAGCGTAGAGCAGTGATGGCGAACCTTTTGAGCTCAGCGTGTCAGCATTTTGAAAAACCCTAATTTAACTCTGGTGCTGTGTCACATGTAGAAATTTTTTGATATTTGAAACCACAGTAAAACAAAGACTTATATTTTTGATATTTATTTTATATATTTAAATGCCATTTAACAAAGAAAAATCAACCAAAAAAATGAGTTCGCGTGTCAGGTTTGCCATCACTGGCCTAGAGCCTAGTTGTATTTTTTTGTCACAAATATTCAAAGAGCCACTGATTTAATATACTATAGACAGTATAACAGTTCCTTTGGTCAATGGACAGCGACTTTCAAGACTGCCATTCTCCTTACCAGAAGTACGAAGAGACAGATGATTTACTAAGCAAATAGGTGGGGAATCGTTTTGAATAAGCAATTATTTCTGTGAGTTTGCTACTTACATTCTTCTAGATATATAATTTTAAATTATGTGCATTGTTTTAAATTATTTGCATTATCCATCACATATATTAGTTAAAATTACTTACATTTATTACATTGTTCTTTGCTTTAAGTTATCTATTCCATTTTAATGTGCATTACTACCTCTTTAAGACAAGTACTTTCTAGATTAGAGGGTCTGTCCAGAGACAAAAAAAAACAACACAACAAAAACTGGGCGATTCCCTATTCCCCCCAAATATCTAGGGGTGAGACCTACACATGAGTATTTTGGAAAAGGGTCTCCTGTGATATAAAAAGTGCCTTTCTGAAGAGAACACTAGACCAAATTAGATTTAGGTGATATTTGAGTTGATTTCCCACTACTTTTCGTGATTTATTTTGGGTTGGTAATCCAATGAAATTTCATTTTTGGTAAAAGGTATAGCCTCCTTTTAATTAAAATATGTGCCTTTACTCCCCTGTTGTGGAGGGATCAGCTTACCTTTCGAATTCCAAAGTTAGGTTCACACAGACCCAACCTTGGCATACTGCTATTCTACTTTCCCCTCTGGAATTTAGACCTGGCTTCAGAATGTTTTATCAGATGTACAGATGAAAGCAGGAAGAACCAGGTGATGCTTAAAGTGCTTATTTATTCTATACGTTTAGTTGATTTTTTTTTATCAAAGAAGCAAAAATTTGTAAATAAGATCAAATCTCTAAGGTGGTGGTGACCTGTCTCTATTAGAGATTTCAGACTTGATTGCTTTATTTTTCTATACACACACAGACACACAAAAACACGTGCGCAACTGTGTTAGTGGTAGGCCATTCCTCCGTCTCGATGTTTCCCAGTTAGCTCTCAAAGCATTACCTTAGATAAATGCATGCCCTGTGTTTTAAAATTGACTGTGTTAAATGTGTTGTTTAGTTTGAAGATTGGGAGATTTGTTTCTTCAGGTACACATTCAAGCATTTGTCATGCAATGACATCGCTGGTATTCTGTCTCAGATTCTCGAAAAAGTAAGAGAATCATGAGTTGAGTCAAAGTCCTGCTTTTTTCGCAAGACATATGGACTTAGACCTCCTGGAGGCAAAGAGGTAGAACCATGCTTTTCGAACCAGAGCTTTGAGAAACCCAAGGGTGGGCATTCCAGGGGAAACATGTCCCTGTGCTGGGGGTCTGCAAAATGTCCAAAGTCCCTGGATGACATGAGATCCCTTCAAACCAGCCACCCCCTCACGGGATATTTGCATGCTCTGCTGCCCGAAGGGGTCTTGGATAAAGATACCTCAAAAGTTTTTGACTAGATAATTTTTCAAAATTTTCTTGAGTTCCCCATTTGCTTGCAGGGGTCTAAGACTTTGACAAATTGTGCAATGATTTCAATGTGTAACATGCTGATTTTATTAGTACTAGTGTACTCTGAATTGTTTAAATGTATCTATTTTCAAAATATGTTGGATGAGAATTAATGTAGGAAGACAAACAGAAATGGTACTTTTCTTTGGATGGTGGTTTTAAATGACTTGGTATTTGTGCTGTTAGCAATAAAGGTCACATGTTATTGGCATTGAACTCAGGGGTCTGGGGAGTACACAGCATTTGATTATAACTGCACAGAGGGAAATGGTGCAATTATAATCAAATTTCTTTACCTCTCTGAGCCTTAACAGACAACTTTGAATATGTACAAAAGCAGATATTTAGTATAGTAGCAACCTGAAGTCAGCGCTTTACTATAAAACACAGTTCTTCTGTGCATGTGTATGAATGCTATCTTTGCTTCTTTCCTTCTCTGTTCTTTTAGATTTTCAAAGCCTATCATGTTGGCAGTTCTTTGAAAAGGTCTTCAACTTTTTATATTAAATACCTCAAAGCTTGATCCTATACACATCTGTTTTCAGTTTGTGTGTTTATATGAGAAATAAATAAAGGACTTCCCAATTATACTTTGCAACCTACATTCAAAATGCAAAGCCTGACAACATAGTTTGAGATGCATAAAACTCAGGAGACAATTGTAGTGAGAGACTGTGGCCTTTTTCTTTAATGATTGTCTTTAAAGGAGAAAGTTGTGTTTTATATGGGCAAGAAATACAATAACAAAACTGTAGTAGTATTATGAAGCACCTGCAAGTTTTATTTTGTTTATTTTGGACTGAGTGGTCTTCTGCTCTACCCATGACAGAGTATGAATGATCACGTGTGTGTGTGTGTGTGTGTGTGTGTGAGAGAGAGAGAGAGAGAGAGAGAGAGAGAGAGAGAGAGAGAGAGAGAGATGCTTCTTTTCATTTAAGTGCAGCAGAAGTCATATATTGTGAGCCACTAGATCACTCCATGGTATTTATTTTCTTGTTGAATTAAAATAGTTCTTAGTCACTTATGGCCAATAATAATTTTCACATGACCAGCATGTTTTAAGGAAGATATACTGGGGATTTTCCTGTATAATATACTTAAGACCATGCAGTTTCTATGATATATAAAGATATTGTCAAATGAAAACAATAAATCATAACAGGAAAACATTTCATTCCTTATTTTAGAGCTAGAATGGGCTTTGACTTCTCTTCATACTTATTTATCTGAGAGAGCATTTAGATTGACTTTAAAGAAAGCTTTTTGCCTCTCCTGTTTAAGGGGGAGGGGGGAAGTGCAGAACACTCTTTCCAATAGCAGTAAACGAAGTTGGACAGTTGATCGCCAGAATGTAACAAAGGCTTCCAAAGATCAAGATAATGAGGTTTCTTTCTGAATGCCTCTGCAGGTTTTCAAAAAGGACAGATGAGCAACTAAATTTTATTTTTCCTTTTCAAGATGACATTAAGATCTTTTTTCGGATTTTCAAAAAAAATAAATGGAAGTAGAAAAAATTAGCTAGACCAATTTCATTTGTTTTAAGTAGAGAATATTCCTTTGTGCCCTATCTGTGAAAGTGCATTGAAAATAAATCTTAAAATGTAAAGAGACAAGAAAACCATTATTCTCTAAATTGCTATATTACTGTAAAACTAAATTTGAAGGGAATTTTGAAGAGCACCGTATACTCCATTATTTTGATAATCCACCAGTTTACGCAAGTAATCTGGGCACACACTTCAATTTATTAGAGGATAATTGTTCTGGGAATGCTAACACCCAAGCTCAATAAGATAAATAATAAGTTTAGACCTGAATTTGGGGTTATGGTTTAAATTTAATCCAGTGTACTTAACTCAATCCTCAACTATTCATATCTAAAATATTGTTTTATTAAGTGTTTTAAATAGAAAATTTATCTTCTAAGGTTTAATAATTTTATTTGTGCAAATGCATACACTTATAATTGATATTGATTGACTTTCATCTTTTGACTATTTTAACACAATATTTTATATGTTTTTATCAGTTGACAATTGATGTGTCTTTAATTAACCCATCCTACAATTAGTTAACATTGGGCATTTTAGTTGTGACTCAAGGTTCCAACTCAGTAAATATTTGTTGATTCATAAATAACATTGATGTCTTATTATTGGAGAAAAACTACCAAAAGATTTGGGATTTACCTGAGGCTGTGTATTGCAATTTTGGCTAGTGCGTTTTGTCATAAGGTACAATTTTATAAACAGAGATTTCACAGTTACTCTTGAAATGCCTCTCTGGATGGGATGCATATTTGGTGGTTGTTATTAAATGCTCACTGTGTATCAAGAAATCCGAGAGGGTAAGGACCCTTCTCAGAGGCACACAGCCAATAAGAGGAATAGTCAGAATCAAAATCCAGATCTTATACCTTTTCAGCTATGCCAGACTGACTACAAAAAATGCTTCAATTCAGTGAGTATTTACAATTCTTCCAACCTTAGTTTCTAAATAGAGCTGTTTACCTACTTACTAGCTGTATGACCTTAGGCAAGTTTCTTTACCTCTCTGAGCCTTAACAGACATCTCATCTGTTAAAAGGGGATAATAATATTATTATGGTAATTTAACGAACGAATATTTGTGAGGACATTGGAACAGTACTGACACATAGTAAGTGCTATGTAAGTATTTATTTAAGTATAATTAAATTAAGAAATATAAGTATTTCTCAAGTAAATTTTTATACAGTTGACTAAAGTGATTGTTATAAATTTTGACAAGTAGAAAATTATCCTTTAAATGGAAAGAGCAATGTAGATTGCTTATACAAAGAAGTTATTTTTGTAAAGTTCACAGGATTCTATACGGAAATGTACCAACAGAACCAAAATGATTTCATTTTTCAACAGCCAAAAAATTACAGAGCATAAAAGGTAGAAAAATGGGACAGCTATAGATTAGAAAAGTCAAAAAGACATAATCACATAGTAGGAAACTTATTTGGATTCTAAATTAACTAACCTGTACAAAAAGTTATAAGGTAGTAAAGAAATAAAAACATCAATTGTATATTTAATAATATTAAGTAATGATTCTTAAAGTAAGTGTGATAATAGTTCTGTGGTTGTGTTTTGTTTGTTTTTTCTGTTTTGTTTTTCAAAAGAGTCTCTATCTTTTAAAGATACATACACAAATATTTCCAGGTGAAATTTACAGATGTCTGGAATTCAAAAGATCCGTGTGTGTGTGTGAGTGTGTGTGTGTGCGCGTGCAGAAATATAGAAGAAATAAGATTGCTCAAGAGTTGATAAATATTGAATCAGGGAGATAAGTACATAAAGTTCATTATACTATTCATTTTACTTTTATAGATGTTTGAAATTTACTTTTATAGATGTTTTTAAAAATAAATAAAACGTCTTTAGTGGAAAAAGTTTTCAAGTTATACCACTAATAATACTATCAGATATACATAGTGCTTTAGATAAATTATCTTTTTAAAAAATATATTTTATTGATTTTTTTACATAGAGGAAGGGAGAGGGATAGAGAGTTAGAAACATCAATGAGAGAGAAACATCAATTAGCTGCCTCCTGACACCCCCTACTGGGGATGTGCCTGCAACCAAGGTACATGCCCTTGACCAGAATCGAACCTGGGACCCTTGAATCCGCAGACCGATGCTCTATCCACTGAGCTAAACTGGTAGGGCTAGATAAATTATCTTATTTAATCTATAAGACAGCTCTATGATGTAGGTCCGATTATAAACCCATTTAATAGATAGTAATGTGGACTCGGTCTGTGCTCTTAACCAGGCTGTCTTCCCGAGGAGATAAGTGCCTAAATCAAACAGATCCCTCCTGAGAACTGTTGTCCAGAGTGGATGAGTCAGTAAGTACCACCCTCACAAATGGCAATTTAGCAAGATGTTCACTGTCTAGGTGTGCTGCATGTTAACTCTATTAGCCTACAATGTCCCTCGTGACTTAGTTGAGTAGGTCAGGCATAGTGAAAAGCTTATATACGAGCTTTGTGTCTTTGAGCAACTTTTATTATCTGACCTTCGATGTCCTCACTTATAAAAATAATTATTTTAGTACCTGTTTCATTGTGTGTGTGATGATGATGATGATGATGATGATGATGATGATGATGATGAACACTTTGAAACTGTGAGACCCTCACAGGAATCAGATAAAAAAGTACACTTGTCCTTGTATTATCAGGGCTCAACACAGAATGGATTCTTAGAAATATGTCCTTCCTTGCTGCCTTCCTGACTTATGCCTCCTTCCCTCCTTTTTCAAGTTTGGTGACAAATTAGAAGTGGTTTCCTGGGCCACCCAGACTCTCACAGACCTCAGCTTTCTCTATTCAGAGGATGGCTGTGATGAATAGGTAAAACAGTGTGCATAAAAGCACCTAAGACATAATTACTCTATTGTGTGATGATTATACACACACATGCTAAATTATTTCTAAAGCCTTCTGTGGTTCAAGTTATGGGGTTTTGTGGTATTCATTTTCCATTTTGCTTTTGTGTACTTTGCCAAGTAATATTTAGTCTGTGAATACAAAAACAATAAAGGTTAAAGTGGAAGTCCAAGATGAGAATGTAATATGAAAGAAGCCACACATTTAGTCAAATGAGGTAGAAAGATATTGAAAGAGCCAGTAGTCCGTCTAAAAAAGTGTGATGGCAGGTCTTAGAAGGTTTCTAATGAACAAAAAGTGGCAAAGTTGGATTTCAGAAACTAGGATTAGATACTGAATATTTACAGTGGTAATCTGACTCAAGGACTAGTGCATTTTACTAAACATCTAGAACACAGAGTGGGGATCTCTAGGAGGCATGGGTCCACCAAGAATAAGGCATCCAAAATTAGGCTCATATTCTTTACGATGGGGTTACCGGATTAGGTCATGGTGCTGTGACACATCTGACTCTATTGGGATTTCAGTGGTTCATGTGACATACCCTCTTCAGTTGATCCATATGGACAATGGGTAGTAATATCCACAACCTATTGGATATCACACCCAAGGAAAGGTCTGCTCTGCTCTGGGTGCCAATGATTTAAAGAGATGCTGACACTGAAGATGATGTAAAGTCTGGAAATTATAATTTTAAGTAGTTGAATGGGTCATGATGCTTAGCTTGAAGAAAAGAATCCTGGTGGGATAAATGAACACTGTCTCACAACATTTGAATAGGGGAAGAAGGAGAAAAAGAGCAGTGTCCTTATCTGTAATTTTGGGGAAATGCTACCACAGCATATCTCATGGCAACAGAGAAGAGCATGGCTGGGAGTTCTGTGAGACTGAAGTCCACAGTGGTCCAGGCCAGAAGTGGGAGAGGCTCACCCTGAAGGACTGGCCAGGCACCTGCAGGGGGTGAGGGGGAATGTTGTGCAGGGGGAAAAGGCAATGGGATTGCTGACCAATTCATTGTGGAAGCTGGGGTGTGAGGAAAGTCATTTTTTATTTCACCTAATTGAATATGATCTTTCCTTTTAAATCTTGATTTATACCACTCTGGTGGTATTTTTGCCTTGTATTATCATCTCTATTTATAAACCACTTAAAGATGGAAACTCTGCTTTATCCATCCAAGTGTTCCTGTATCTACTGAGTTGTTTGTAGATATTGATTTAATCAAATGCTTTGTAAAAAACAACATTACTATAGCTTAATGCATTACATAAAAATGTTAACTCTGACAACATTTAGTTTTCATGTTGCCCTCTTAAATTTTCCTAAGACCATTTTCAAATAGCCATTATATTTTCAAAAGTTTAGTTTGTTTTTTTCTAAGAAAGCACAAATCAAAAGAGATATGCTTGGATTTTGGAAACTATTTCTCTCTTGGGGAACAATTATGGCTTCTTCTGACTTGATCACAACAGACAAGTTGCTCTTTGCATCCACTGGGCAGGCAGAAGCTCTTTCTCCTTTTAATGTCCAATCATCAGGTTGGAGTTTCTCTCTAACTCAGTTGAATTTAACAAGTAATTACTTAGGAGCATTATATTCTCACCACAGTAAGGGTTCAAACACGTGCAGATTTATCCCAATTATCAAGTCTGGTTACGAGGAGCCTTTGAAATGGTGTTCACCATGTGATGAGCAAAAAGGTGTTCATTACTCAAGACTGGTCTCCTTGTATATGTATGGTTGAAGCTGGATGGGGTGCACCCATTGTTCAAGAGCACAGTAGTTTGGATTAGAACAGATTCTACCCCTGACTAGCTCTGTGACCTTGGGCAATGACTTAGACTCTCTCAATTCCCTCACCTGTACAATGGAAATAGTGATAGAGAACAGCTACTCTCCCTCCTTCACATATTTGCCCTCTCCTGGTTTGACAGTGAAGCCATAGCTTGTTTGACTTGTAAAGAAGAAAAGGTAGATGAAAAAGGGAAGGAAGAAAGGAGAAAGAGATGACAAGTCATTCTGCTGCTTTTCATCTCCATCAGGAGATGATGCTCATGGGGCATTGACAGACAATATTCCCTGGGAAAAACAAATTTCCGAGTTTGTACAAACAGCCATTGATTGTTATTATAAATTTCACATCTGAAACATTCAGCCAGAGTCACAACCAACCTGGATGGCCCCAATAATCAGTAGTTTGATCTGGCAGTGCTATTAAGTCAGTGGATGACGACTAAGCTGCTCTCCATTTATTGACTGTTGTTGATTTAAAGGCTAAGAGTCTTCTATCTGCCTCAGCTGCATTTTAGTTAATGACATTTAATGATATTTTCATGCTAATAACCTCAACTTGCTGACATCCTGAGATGTATCTCTTTGGCTTCTAAATTATAACTTTCTTGGATAGCCACGTTTCTGATAGCAAATTGCGTCTGTTAGTGAATAATTTGTATTAATAGAAACAATACTGTAAGTGTGCAGAGGAATTTTTTGTTGTGGATAAAGAACTGTATGGCATATTTTTGTTCTTAGTTACATGAATAAGTGAGTATGAGTATATTTCAGCAGCTTATTACCAAATTGCTTAATTTAATAGGAAGGTATGAAGTGTATGATAACTACAAATGACAAAAAAAGTCAGAGACATCTCAAACTGTATTTAAAGGAATATATTGACCCTGAGAATAAAAGGGGGAAAAGAGTTATAAGAGCTTCTTGGCTTGATGCTCAACCACTTGCCATGTTAACAAAGTTGTAATCTCCCCAAATAGAAAAGTGATTTTTCTGTTCTGTTACTAAACTAGTGTGTGTGTGTGTGTGTGTGTGTGTGTGTGTGTGTGTGTGTAGGTGTACATATACAAACAGCAATTAAATCAGAGTTTTCTTACATAAAACTTTCTTATTGTCATCATTGTATAAATTATTGTCCTTTTGATACATCTTTTTAAATTTCCTCTTTTTTATTCCCGATCTCAGTGCAACTCACTTCTCACCAGGTGGAAAGTGTTTCATATATGGTATAAAATAAAATACATCAAGGCTGTTGGCACCTATAGGTGATTTCTTGTCAGAGGAGACATAGACTTTTGCACTTGCTGTCTCCTCTGCTTGGAAAGGTCATCCCCTAACATCCTTCAGGCATTTTCTTAAATTTTATTCTCTCCTGGGAACTTATATGACCACTTGACTTAAAATTTCAACTTTCTCTTTTACCACAATACTCCCTGCTTTATTTTTTCCATTATACCTTATTTAGTTATAGTGTTGATTTTTCCACAAGTCCCCCTACTAGAACATAAGCACCAAAATTACAGGAGTTGTTTATTTTTGATTGGTATGTGTCCTGTTGTATCCGCAGCACCTGGAACAGTTTATGGTACTATTATGCCTCAACAAATATGCTGAATGAATGAGTGAATGGCGAAGTTTAACTAAGAGTTTATGACATAGTCCCAAGAGAATTATAGAAACCACCAAAAAATGGTAGTCAGTGGTGGTTATAATTAATGCATGCTGAAGGCTCACCATCCTCTAGGAGCCAGGAGAAAAATCTTTGGTTTTCAGGAGTTTGTATCCTGAAAGAGGTGAGATTATTAGCCTCTGTAAAGAAACTGATCAAACCAGATGAATGTAAACATATGACTGATGCCTGGCTCTGTACTGTATGCAAATGAATTAAGGTCCCTTCTGGGGAGAAGCTTATTATCCCTATGCCAAGAACTTTCTCTTTTACTTCTGATTAAAGGATAATACTTTTAGGAATGTTTGTTCTTTCCAGAAAAGATCTGAGCTGACTCACAGTAAACATAAATATAGCAGAAGGTGCATAAATAATGTTATAAAAATTTGGTAATGTAATAGATAAATAATAAATATTAGTAGAAATTATCATTGCATATTAAGTATCAATTGATTAGATTTTGTTGTAACCTTTTATCATCACTTTAAAATCAGTTACATCTTTGTCTCTATGTTATAATTTTTTGTTTGTTTTTGTTAATCCTCACCCAAGTGTATTTTTTTCCTATTGATTTTAAGAGAGAGTGGAAGGGAAGAGGGGAGAGAGAGAAACATCCATTGATGTGAGAGAGACATATTGATTGGTTGCCTCCTGCACATGCCCTGACTGGGGTCAGGAATCCAACCTGCAAATCAGGTATGTGCCCTTGACCAGGAATTGAACCCAAGGCCCTTTGGTGCACAGGTTGTTCTCTAACCATTGAGTCATGCAGGCCAGGGCACTGTATTATAATTTCTGGATATAGTAGAGTAAAATATATTTTTAGTGTAAGGGTATATCTCTGTATTATTCCTTGTATTTCTGTGGTAAAACTGGGGTAAAACCTTGTTTTTAAAATCTAGATTTAAAATCTTCAAGGCCCTACCCTTTGAGTAAATGTAAAAATCTAATAATACAGTTATGTTTCATTGTGATATTCTCAGTATTTCTTGAGTATTCTATTTTTAACTCCTCACTTTAAACCTAATACTATGCATTTTCACCCATGATTTATACACTTATAAAATTTTCAATATATTGCCACAATGGAAATTTTTGGAAAGCAGAAATATTAATTATTCCATTGTCATTTGCTGTAATCTCTCAAGCGCTTTTCTGGACTTGATAGAGATATATTTTAAGCCTTGCAAGTAATAATTATAGCATTGAAAAAACGACAGCTTGTGTGTGCTAACTGTGAGCTGTATACTTTTATTGAAAACATGCAAATTAGGACTCATGGAGGGCTGCATAATAATGGCCACTAATTATGTCATATTTCCCTGAAAATGTATCATACTTACATATACTGGCACTGAGGATGACACCATAGAGGGTCCTTCGCTTACACACTGGTGGGGTCTGGCCTCACCACAGGCTCAGTTAAGGCAGGAATGAACACAGGAAAACGCACTAGCTTGAGGAGACCTCAGCACTTAAGCATTTCCTAAAAGAAATATGGTAAGAGGCAATTTGAATCATGTTGGAATTTGTTTAGAATCCAGATTTCTGCTTTTAGAGCTACTTACTGTGTACTTAAGGAGTTCTCAGACA
The DNA here is from genome assembly GCF_964212035.1 of Myotis nattereri. Taxonomy (NCBI): domain Eukaryota; kingdom Metazoa; phylum Chordata; class Mammalia; order Chiroptera; family Vespertilionidae; genus Myotis; species Myotis nattereri. The sequence goes on along the minus strand of NC_138081.1, from coordinate 68,071,761 downwards.
ATTGGAAGCAATTTGTGGCTTAGTGCATTTACTTTTGCCTTACTGCCCTGTAGCAGTAAACTGTCAGAATATAACAGAATTAGAAAGCGAGGGTTGTTTCATTTGATTTTGCAGGGAGTATGACCGATTTACTTTGAAAAAGAAACGTAAGAGTCAATGCATTTACTTAAACATTAACACTGTTATCAGTGTTGATTCTGCTATTCAGAAAGTCAGTGCTTCTTTCCTTTGCCACAGCACGATGTAAACGTGCACACATGGGGAAGTGTGGTATCCACTGAACGCAGGCCCTGGTCGGGAGTAGAGGAATTTATTTATATCTATTGCTGTGCTTATCACACCATAGGCATACACTGAATGGGAAATCACCACACACACACACACACACACACACACACACACCCTACACACACACCCTACACACACATACACACCCTACACACATATACCTTACACACACACATACACACACACCCTACACACACACCCTACACACATATACACACACACACACACACACACACACCCTATCTAGTTATAGCTGCTTTACTTCAGTACAATACTCTTGATATTAGTATGGCTAAGGAGTGCAAAAGCTATAGATAGATAGATAGATAGATAGATAGATAGATAGATAGATATAGAGATATATAGAGATATATATATATAGATATATATTGAAAGTAGGGAAATGCAAAAAAATGCCTCTTCAAGACAGAATACAATTTTTGTTACAGACATGAAAGGCAAACTATATCTTCTAATTGTGTGATTTGGTACTGCCATCCCCCCTCCTTCGTGCAGGAGGCCAGCTTGGGTCAGTGGGATTTAAACATCTGCCTTCCCACTCCTAATATCAATCACATGTACAGGCTTTGGGGACAGAACTTAACCTAGAGGAATTTAAGATAATTGCATTAATAACCCTTACTGGATACTGGCGGTATACAGAACACTGCATTTTCCCAGGGACCGTAGGGAGCTATAAAAGGCAATGCAACACTTCAGAGTTCATAGTAAAACTGTAGAAGCATGGCTACTATAAATAAAGGTGTTAACTATAAAGTATAAGTTATATTATTGACTTAGTTCTAAAACCAACTTTTGTTTACCTTTCTCTCTCAAATCAATAAACACAGTCCAGCCACGTGGCTCAGTGGTTGAGCGTCAACTCTGAAGGTCACGGTTCAGTTTCTGGTCAGGGCACATGCCTGGGTTGTGGGCTCAATCCGCAGTGTGGGGCATGTAGGAGGCAGCTGATCAATGATTCTCTCTCATCATTGATATTTCTCTATCTTCCTCTTTCTCTGAAATCAATAAATATATTTCTTAAAATCAATAAAAACATATTTTTAAAAAAGGAAACTGATCCGGGACATGTGCTACAGTCTGCAGCATATGCAGAAATCAGGATTTGCTATTCCAGACAAGAGCAAAATCCTGGTGTTCAGTTATGTGTAATTTTTATACATGTGCTTTTTGGACTTTGGGGATGGTGGAGTGTTCCAGTAATAACTGGAGATTTTGAATCTAGGTTATATTAAAAATATTTAAAAATTTTATAATGTGAGTTTTAACCTACTTTCTTTGAAGATGAAAATGACTCATGTTAATATTTTGTTGTTTGTCACACAAACTATATACTTTTTTCATAAACTTTTTCTATGACATAGTTCCTTTCAAAACAAGTTAAATTAGTTTTAATTCTACCACTTAGGAGTCATTTGATTTTAGTCTCTAGTTTTCATATCTGTAAAAAGAGGAGGCTAGACTGTATAAACATTAGCGTCCTTTGCAGTCCTAATACTGTATAGCCATTTCTTCTTTGCTTAAATCTAAGCCCTTAGCCACCATTGAGATCTTAATTAAATGAACAAAATCTTTGACATTTTACACATTTTTACGAATGAATCCCAGAAACTGACCAGATAGACTTTTGTATAGCAATAGAAACATCTTTCCCAAGTTTTTTAAAAAAGTTTATTGGCACTAAAATCATGACACTCACCGTTCTTTCATGCCCAGAGGCTTATTTTAGCATGTCAAGGGGATATGTTGAAGATTTACCACACAGAACTCCACATTAAATTTTTGCTTTAAGTGATCACCCATTTTTATTCTGACACAAAGCAGTATTCACTGCAGCTGTTAGTGTCTGACAGTTGACTGGCTGAACTTGGCATTAACTGCTGCTGCTCGTTGAAACATGTTGCCGTATATTCCTGCTGCAATGTGATTGCTCTTCTGTTTTCACAAGCTATTCAAGAAGAAAATTAGTCTCATTTCTTTATGGGGACACTTTGCATAAACATGTAGCCATCATTTATCTACAAATCAAGTTAAATGTAATCAATTACAGTTGTATATAAGTATTCAGGGTGCTACTATAGGGGTGTCCTTGTTGCCAATGGCTGAGAGGGGTTGATAGTATCATATCAGGGACCCTCTTTCATTTGCAGCTGGGATTCCTTGATGTAAGAATTTACTGAAATATTTTTATGGGTATAAATACTCACAGATGTCCCTATTCTCTCTGAGTAGTTTAGATGCCATTTTGAGAACCCCCGCCCCCCAATTTGGTTAAGGGAGAGACTTTTGTTACATATAAGCCAATCTGGTGTAATCCAAAAACCATTTATACATTTGGCATCAATGCTGGTACTTTACCGGTCTGCTGTTGTTTGTATCATAGCAAGAGATTCTGTATAAGAGTCATTGATGTCTGTGGAAGTGTCTTTCGGGAATTGGTATTTGAAATGCAATGAGAAGAATTGCCTCCATGTAGAAGAAATTAGTCATCAGAGTTGGACACGTTTTAGTTCTCAGAAATTTTGAGGAATTTTGTTTTCCTATTTACTCATAGGAAAATTGGGGCTTTCAATTTTTTGATAAGATCAAGTAGGTAAATAGTCTTCCCCTTTGAGATCCCACTAGAGAGTGACTTCTTGGTTAGTGTTAACTTGGTTAGTGCTAACCTTTTTTAAAAAATTACTAGATCAAGCAGCATTGAAAGACCAGTGAGTTTTTCATTTGATTGAATGAAATTCTTACTAAATTATTGGTTTAGACAGTGTTTGGCTCTGTGATTTGTTGTTCAGTTGAGGAGAAACCATATGTACCACTGCACAGTGGCAGACTAGATATACATACTCTGAGCAACTTTGCTGGGTGACAGGATGGGGTAACAGGGTCATAATTTATAGTCACTAATATGAAGATGTTGTATCAATTACCTAAGAAAATACCATATTGGATGTGTATCCTTTAGTTATTAAAAAGTGGCAGCTATCTTAAATTAGTTATACAAAATAAAGAATTTAGCGACAGGAATTAATCACTGTCACCATCTATACACAGACGCTGAATTGCAGCGCTCTGCAAAACATTTGTTTGCAAAAAAGGGAAATTGCTATTATGGTCACCTTAATAGAAACAGACAATCAAACAAATCTTAATTTAAAAAATTTCATACAGTCATAAATCATAATGGCATCGAGACTTAAGGCACACAAAGCAACTTCATAAAAAAGTGAGACATGCTGGAGAGAGCCAGGAACCAAGCCTGGTGCCCTTCCTATCCCTCCATCTTATTAGCTGTGTTGGAAATGTTTTGAGCATTCAAACTGGACTGGCTATTCATTGTGCTGTAAAATGTAACCTAATTTGTTATCGTACTATTCCCTTTCCTAGTTTCCTCCAGTTCATTCTCTACTCACCAAGTAGAAGGATAGTCTTAAAATGTAAATGGAGTCATGACATCCGCCCAATCAAAACCCATTAGTTCCTTCCAGTTGCTGTTAGGATTATATACAACCCCTTAAGTGGCCTGGCCTCACCCCCTGCATCCCTCCCTCAGAAGGCTGACCTTGAGTATTCTTTGAGTATTCTTCTCCTCCATCCTGATGCTTGATCCGCATTTGGTTGAACCTACTATTTCTAATATTTTAGTTCCATTTAAGCTAAGTCTTATGGCTAAACAAAACAAAATAAAACAAACAACAACAAAAATCTTAAATGAGGCAAAAGAATGGGCTAAGGCAGCGGAATTAGAATCACTTAATAATGGCTGTATGCAGTCTGCATTACTAATCCCATATTAGCTGAATGTTGTGTTCAGTTTACACGTGGTGAAATTTATGACCACCTCGACTTACATTTTGTGGTTGGGCACAAATGTTCGCATGCCTGTGAGTGCTAGATGCCCCATGATCCAGTGTTATTTGGTATTTGCAATATCCTCTTGGAAGGCAAAATAAGCATCCACACGAGCTAGATTTTCTTTATTATTATATTGCTTTACCATCTGTCTGCTCAGCTTTCTCAGGCTTCTTTAAATAGGCTTCTGACTGGCCAGTGTCACTGAGCATCCAACTCTTCCAGATGGGGCCTAGCATGGCCAAGTGAATTGCAGCTGTGTCTCTGTACTGGCCAGGGTATACTTCTTTTGGCCAGTAACTCTTGTTTGGTTTTGACAATGGTCTGATAGCATTAATATATCAAAAGGAGAAGCTGTTTTCTTTGTTGGCAAGATGTGTGTGTATGTGGGCTTTTTGTTTGTTTTTGTACCAAAGATGCAAACTGCCAACTCTCAGAATAACTGATTTCTCAAAGTCTAGGTTCCCAAGGCAAGAGTAATGGGGGAATTAGTCCATGAAGGGAAATCAGAATTTGGCAGTATATTTTCAAAACGAAGTAATCATTATATTCTATATGGGTTATTTCCAAGACCTCAGTGTAATCTTTTTTTTACAACCAAAGCTCAAATGGAGTTTGGAAAAACAAACAAATGCAATTTCATTTTTTAAAATTCTGTACAGGATATGTGGATTCTCAAAGCATCATTTTTCTTGAATGGAGTACAGCCTCATGGAAATTTCTATCTCTGTTCTCTTCCCTATGTGTGTGTCGGGCCAAATATAGCTTAACATTGGAGGAAAATCAAACAGGCCTATATCTAATCTTTTTGCATGGCTCAATTATAAGCGACACAGTTCAGCTTTTCAGGTAAACATACAGAATTAGAAAAAGGAACTAGGTATATAGCTACATAGATTAATGAATCATTTTTCACATTCTAGGCCAGAAAGTAATGACTCAGATGTAGCTTAGCTTTGCTTGTTAACCAATGAGCATGTTGATGAACATGATGACTCATTTAAATGACAGGTCTCTCTTCTACTACCATCTGTCTAGTAGCAATGGATAGTCAAAGTATAAATTTGCCTCTCTTAGTGATAGCTTTATATGAAAGCAGACCATGAGTGAAACTGCTATAACAATCCAAAGCTTTTAGGATTTATTCAGTTATAATTTGATTGTTTTAGAGAAAGACACCATTTTCAGTAATGTAGTAAATTTTTAAAAAACATATCATGAAAGGAATGAACAAATTCAGGAAACCTACTGGAGGCAGAGCCCTCATCTATGCCTCTGTAGGGCATGGAACTAACTACCTGCCATTTTAAGCTTCTTACAAGTTACTTAGTACAGTTTCTTTTAAGGCTCTGTGCTGAATTGCAGATAGGAACACACATGAAGAGAGAAGTTTGTTTTTACAATAATGAAAACAATGATGTCAAATGTAAGTGAATGTTTTCCACTACTTACAAAGTCACCTGCTTGTCAGTGAGACAGTGTAGAATGTTTCTTGTATGTTTGGCGTTGCCTAAACAGCTATGCTTGCTTTGTTTAAACATTTACATTGATTTACAACTTTCAAAATGTATATAACCTTCTATTGACCTCTAACCAAATAGAATTAGTGGAAAGAAGTTTGTTTATTTGTTTTTTAAATGGGCAAAGATACATTTACCTTTCTGTTAGGGGAATAGAGATGATTAGACAAATAAATTACTTTGAACTCAAATAAAATATAAAAATGATATTTATGCTACCTGCAGGAAAAAATGTAAAATGCATTTAAAACCTCTGTAGACAATTTTCATTAAAAAATTCTAGTTATAATATATTTTTTAAAAGTCTCTAAATAAAATTCTGTGGAATTTTAATTTGTACCTTTATGGGAAAATGCATTTTATTTAAAAATAATCTTTATTCAAACTTTTTACTTAATTTCAACCTTAGCATTTTCCATTTTTACAAAATACTCAAGTGATACTATATACCTGAGAGGATCTAAAGTATACTATTGCATGTTATATTAATTTTGATATTAACTTTTTAAGCTGTGATGAACTTTTTGTTAGAAATGGGTAGTAAGGAATAGGTTGTCATTCATTTTTTTTTACATTGTAAAATTCAGATATGAGAATTTTATGGCCCAAATATGTCATTACTACAAAAACTTCAATGAGATACCTGAGTGTACAAAACACTAAGATATGGCTGTTTATCAGATAAACACAATTCTTGTAACACTTTACAATAAGTATAGAATTCTCTCTAGAAAATCACTGATATTTAATTGTAATGTATGTCAGTAATATAAGCATGCTTGTATTATAAAACTTATATGGTAGCTTTAGAACTTTAAGTGCTTTTTTCCATAGAATAATTGTTCCAAATGTGTTAGATTCTATAAGACTATGCCAGATCAGTCACAGGTTTAAATGTAGACTTTTGTGGCCTGCTTAGTAATAAATAACTTTTACTTTACATATTTAATAGGAAATTCCATTTACAATATGAATTTGGAATGCCAGACTGTATCTATTTCAACTTCTTAAATTTGTGTTCTAATCTCTCAAGATCTTCTATTTGTAGCCACATACACTATTCAGCTTTTTTCCACTAAGAACTCATAGATTCTGTGGTAATCTATACCCTTTAACCCTATTTTTTATTATATTAAATGAATAATGTGAGAAAACCAACTCTTTTATGTTGCAATATTTTTCTTTAACACAGTTTCCATAATTAATTATTCCTAACTGAAAAACAAATTTTTAAGTAAAAAATTCATAGAGTAGTGGAGCTTCAGAAACGATGCAATTCAACCACAACTGAACAAATGAGATTCTTGAGTCCAATGAGATTGAATGCTTTGCCCAGGGCAGTGGCTGAACCAGAACTTGAATTCAGGGCTCTTTATTTCACTTTACTGTTTCACCCTCCCTCACATATCAGTCAAAGTCTTTATTTAATTGTTCATGTAAAATGTTGAAATTTTAGTTAATATGATGGGTGCAATAACCCTGTGTTCAGGGAGTTTGGCCTGTAGCTGAGGAGTTTACAAACTATTTAGGTAAGTAATAGTCTTCATTGGTAGGATTTAATAACTTCTATATCATGCAGATATTCTTCATCATCTGACCATCTTTTTGTTTTTGAGCACATTACAATACATAAAAGCCTTGATAAATAAATACATAAACATACACCAGTGCCCTGCTAAGCTATACTGGGGTTTGACACAAAACAAAAATCAGTAAATAATACAGATGATCTGTATTTAAAATGTTGACTTTTTGTTCACTATGGATTTTTTATTTGCTACAGTCTATGCTTTATTCACATTTCTTAAGTTTTTACCTAATGTCCCTTTTCTGTTACAAGATCCCATCTAGGCTTTACTACCTTGTTGTACCATGTAGATTTTTTTCATTAATATTTCATTAATTTTTTCATTAAAATATTTTTAATTATGATTACTGAGATCTGGGGCATCCATTTATATTTTCACCTGAAATGATTAGTTTACTTTCCTCACCTTAGTTCTTAGTACACACACACACCCAACCACACACAAACCTGCGTACACACACAGATACACACATACACTTGGGTACACACACACACACACACACACACACACACACAGTATGTTCTTTTGTTTTTGAGAGATATTTGTTTGACTATTTTTATTCAAAAGAAGGCCCCTAAGTCTCAATGGGGCAGATTGCTTAAATGTGAGAAAATGTGGTTCTAGTACGAAAACTAGGAGCCCATGTCATAAATAACCCAGGTAGGTTCACTGCAAATTTCTGATTGTAAGAATTACAAGCTCCACACTATACATATCATCTGAGGTCTCAGATCAGGCTTCATACCAGTATAATGAAATGAAGATGTAAACCTGACAAGCCAGAAGCCAGGAGCCAGAGATGGGGCTGCCATTAATCATAGCACATGTAGTAAGCAGCATTCCACTTTTACTTTTAAGATTATTCTTCAATTCTTATAGTAAATACATGTGAAGTTTGCATTTAATCTCCTCCAAATATCTCATCATTTTGCAACTTAAATGCAGGATAATTATTTTCACCAAGTGTTATTTACTGAAATAATTTCTGGACTAGACGATAACATTTAACACTCAGTGTAATGTTTTGATATTCTCTTATGCCTCAATGCATTTGGACTTATTACCAAATCATTGCTACAAGGCTGGAAGTTTCAATAATTTATAGAACTCATTACGCCTGGCAATGTAGTAACTCTCTGAGAAATGACTGAAATGTCCCCCACACATTTCATATTCTTCAGTCCCTTAATCTGAATTTCTTTTCATCCATTTTTCTTATTTATAAAATCAAAAAGTAAATATGTTGAGCAGAAGTTTAAAAGAAAGGCTGTGTTTTATGACATGGACTAATTTCTTATTTCCTGCTTATACATCTTATACATGATACAATTTAATCATGTAACTATATCCATTCAATTATTTGCTGATTGCCTTTGAGGTTGAGATGGACTTTTACCTTCTCTTTGAATGCATAATAGTTTGAAATCATCTTTCTGATTGCTGTCACTCAGCTTGCACAAAATGATATCGTTCCTGATTTAGGATCTATATCTCTCTGGAGAGAATTGCGTGATAGAAATAATAGATATCAAGATTCCTGGTCTAAGCTTGACTGCTTGTGCGAAGTGCCTACACATTTTACTCTACTAAGTGGCTCTGTAAAGAAAGGTATTTAAGGGCACATTTAAAAAAATTGTTTTGAGTTTTACCGTAAAGCTATGACTTTGTTCTTTTGAAAACTTGTATAATTTTTCCATCTGTAAAGTGCAAACTCCTTCATTGACTTTGCACCTGGAGTGAACCATTGTCTCAAAGTTTAATGACAGAAGACTTTCATGGAGGGGATAAATTATTGTGTTAAAAACTAGTCCTCATCATAAGACATGTGAAATGATAAATGCATATTTGGAAATAAAGCCTATTGCAGGGCTTCTACTTAAAAACTACAGTATGGCCACACATGCATTTTTTTTCCCTCTCTTCAAACCCAGTTGAAGCACATCAGGAGAACCAAAACATTTTAATTCACAAGGACAAAGAGAACCAGAGAAAGCAACATTGGAAACATATTTTACCAAACATTGCTGAAGCAAAAAGGCAGATTGTAATTGACTTATTGGAGCAGAAGAAATTTCCACCTAACCTGCAGAGGACAATAGCTCCAAGAAATTGGTAATCATGCTTCTTGGGACCCCACCTAAAGCTACCAAGTACTTCCAAAGCCTGAGGGGAGGCATAAGGCTGAAAAGAGCAGCCTTGGCAGATAGGCTCACATACAAGAATTGAAGGCTGAAGTGAGCCCAAGGATAAAGAAAAGCCTCAGTTGTAAATATTTTTATAAAATCAAGGATCACCTGGTATTTTATGAATATCTCAAATTGAGAGAAAGGCAAGTAAAATCCTGGAAGAAACAGAATTTTATAGGGAGCAGAAGAAAATTTAAAGGGAAAAACTATAATATCCATGTAAATTTAAGAGCTATGTCCATGAGATAAGAATAGGAAGCTTTGGGGGGTGGGGGGGAGAAGAGATTAACAAGGTATTTGAAAATTAAAAGTATGTAGCCAAAAGGAAAAAATAAAGAATGAAAGGTTGGAACATAAAGTGATGAATGAAGTCTATAAGAAAGTAAGAAAAAAAGAGATAAGAAATAAAAATAAAATAATATCAATCTAAGTAGTCTCCATTGTAAGGAATTCTTAAGAGGTGGAAGGAAACAATTTAGAGAAAATCAAAGAAATAATAAAGAAAAAATGTCTAGAAGAACACAGCAACCCATATTAAACAGTTCCACTGGGCACCCAGCTGAATGAATTAAAAAGAGCTAATTCAAAATACATCATCATAACATTTCAGAACACCAAGAATAAAAAATAATTTTCTTAAGTTTTGAGAAAAAGTTAGTCCTTTATACCCAATGGTGAGAGGATCATAGAGGCTTTGGACTTTTAACTAAACAACACCAGATAAGGAAAAACTTGAACATTCAGAGATAAAGTAATTTTCAACCAAGAATTTTATGCCCAACCAAACTGTCAATCACATGTGAGTGAAGACTAACAGATGTATGTGTTCTCCATGCATGCTTTCTTAGAAGAAGCTACTGGATAATAGGCTCCAGCAAAACAAAGGAATAAATGAAGACAGATAAATACTCTCGTTTTACCGTATATGGATATAGTGAGAAGGTGGCCATCTGCAGGCCAAGAAGGGAGCTGCCACCAAAATCCAAATCTATTGGCACTTTGATCTTGGACTGTGAACAATAAATATCTGTTGCATAAACCACAAAGTCCATGCTATTTTGTTATAGCAGGCTGAGCTATGACAGGAGGGATTGTGACCTTGGGCAAGGAGACTCTTTACAACTGAGGGCTATCCCTTAGTCACTAACATTCCCAGCAACTGTGGGAATGAGTGCTTTAGTCCTAAAGGCGGAACTAGGTGACATACACAGCGTTCACTATCTAAAACTGATAAATGAAAAATAGAAATATGAGCATATTATTTTCAAACATGGAGGTAAATGGTATAGGAGACAGCTAAAACATTGAAAAAAATGGCAGAAGGTGGTGAGTAGAGTGGGAGAGAGTAAGGTTCTTTTTGTTATGTCATTTAGATTTATCACTACTTGATTTTAGCTATGTGCAAATAAAACTGATGAAATTAACAGTTAATTTAGCATTAAATTAAGAAGTAAATTTTTGTTACTTATGAAAGCAAATGTTTAAATATAATTCAATTTTTGTTGATGGTATGTATCAGCTAGGTATACCAATACCTTTAGTTTATTCAACATTGTTCAAAAAAGAGTAGGACTAATAACAACATAATAACAATCAAACTCTTTCTGTCTGCAAAGCACTGTGCTAAATGATTTTCCTGTATTATCTCAGTTATTCACCTCAATAGCCCTGAAAAGTTGGTATTATCCCCATTTTTCCAAAATAGAAACTCTGAGAAGTTGAATCCATTGCTTATAGTCAAACCTAGTCAATGGTAATGGTCAAACCTAGTGTTTGATTTGAGCTTTAACAGAGTTTGGGTTCTTAACCATTGTGCTTTAACTAAGCATTCCCATCTTTAAGTATGCATTGGCTTAAAACAAAATGTCCACATGCCAATTATTTGGTGACTCAAATAATTTAGTCTTTCCCCAAATCAGTTTCCTTGCACTTTATGCTAAACACCATTGACAAGCTATAAACTCCCACTCCTCCTTATTTTCCTTGGGAGTACTTTGTGTTAGAAATTAGCAGGTAAAAAGATCCTGTATCATGTACTCCCAGAAATGCTCCATTTTGTCCCAGATGAATCAGCTAAGAAGGGACTATCATTGGAAGTGAATGAGAGTCTTCAGAGTGAGACCGTCTGTGTTCTATTCCTGGTTTCTCAATTTGCTAGCTGGGTACTTTAGGCAAGTCTCTTAAATGAGTTGTGCCTCTGAGCTCACCTTTGTGAAGTATATATATAATGGTACTACCTGCCTCACTGAGTCCTTGGGAGGATGACATGAATTCAGACACACAAAACACAGGGACTGTATCTGACCCTTTGTAAGTCTTGGTCATTATTACATATTAGAGGCCCGGTGCACAAAATTTGTGCACTCGGGGTAGGGATGGGGGGCTCATCCCTGATTGCGAGAGGGTACAGCCAGGCTGAGGGATCCCACCGGTGCACTATTGGGGCTGGGGAGGGACACAGGAGGTTAGCCAGCTTGGGGGGGGGGGGGGCGCGTGGGGGGAAATCGTTGGAGGGCTCCAGGGCGTGTCTGGCCTGTCTTGCTCAGTCCCAATCGGGTGGACCCCAGCAGCAAGCTAACCTATTGGTCGAAGCATCTGCCCCCTGGTGGTCAGTGCATATCATAGTGAGCAGTTGAGAGGTCTTAGCATATCATTAGCATATTACGCTTTGATTGGTTTAACAGAGGACCTGACGACCGGACACTTAGAATATTAGGCCTTTATTATATAGGATTAGTGTGAAAAAAGTCAGGGTCGCAATGGATCAAGTGCTTCCAGGCCACTTCTGTAGAATGAAATGTTATTATTTCATTTAAGTATATTTTATTATTTCATTTAAATATGTTTAAATCTTCATCTTATTTTCTTCTTCCTCTTCCTTCTTGAAATTGGACATTAGTGTATAAAACTGAAGCTTTTATAAGTCATTTCATTCAATTATTTTTCCCCTGTACTTGGTTTCTCCTACTCTTCTCCTTTCCCCAAAACACACATGAAATAACTTTATTATTCAGTGTTAATGAAAGCAGGTATAACGTCACTGTCTTCTGCTGCCTATTTTCAGAAGAGAAAATAAGATTTAAAAATTATATGACTAGTACATGCTTACTTTCCTTTTTAAGAAAGCGCTATCATAACTTTTAAGGTTTATGCAAGTAATGTGTCCACAAGGTCTAGATGATAATGTTTACACAGTTTGGTATATTAATAGGCTTTCACTCAGCACTGAAAAATTCCTATTTGCCATGCTTAGCCCTGTATTTTCTATCTAAGGAGGTTACAGTGTTAGAATGGGTTTGTCACATTTAGCCAGATATTAGGCTCCAATTCTGCCATTAGCCAATAATCTGTCTGTTTTCTTGGTCTGTCTCACTGTTTGGACGTGAAAATTTTACTTCCCCTGCCTTTAGTCTACTTAAAATATCACGCAAGAATAAATTGTTCTGAGAGTTTGAAATGGCATTGACTGTGGGTGAATCCTAGGCACATGAGGACAAGAAACAGTAAGGAACAGTAAGTAACAGCTGGTGTCATTGATCAGCATCCTTAGTTTTAGCTCTAAAATGACACACTCCTTGAGAATAGGCTCAATGCTTACTGGATTTACTTTAGTTTCTTAGTTGGAACCAAGGGATGATTTTAAGATTGAAATAGAAATGCTGGGGTATGTAGCTGGGGATTAAGATCACATCAGCTCCCAGTTTATCCATTTAAAATCTCCATTTAGCCAAGCTAAACACATTTTGGATTAGCTGCCTTTTGAGGTTATCTCAGTCCTGCTGCCTTCCATTAGTATTGACTGTACTTTAATTTTATTTTTTAAGATCTAGTCTCAGTTTAGATTGAGGTCTGTGCAGTAAAGGAGAATCTCCTTTCTCACGCAGGGAAAGAGATTAAGGATCTTAGTCGCAGAGTTACTCAGAGGGTCGCTTTCTGCCTTAAGTCCACACTAATTTAAGAGTATCAATGTGAATTCAGTGGTGAGAGAGCTGACTCAGGAAATCTGAGTCTTTTGCTACCAATGGACTAATTGGGTTAACCATAAAACTGAGATGATTGTATGCATCATTCTTTGGGCAGTGTTAATCTAAATATGAGATGAAATAGGGCTGCCATAAAGATTTTTTAAACATCTAATTTATTGCCGAAACCGGTTTGGCTCAGTGGATAGAGCGTCGGCCTGAGGACTGAAAGGTCCCAGGTTTGATTCCAGTCAAGGGCATGTACCTTGGTTGCGGGCACATCCCCAGTAGGAGGTGTGCAGGAGGCAGCTGATCTATATTTCTCTCTCATCAATGTTTCTAGCTCTCTAGCCCTATCCCTTCCTCTCTGTAAAAAATCAATAAAATATATATAAAAAAAAACAACAACAAAAAAAACCCATCTAATTTATTGAGTACTTTGAGGGGTTTAGTTTTTTGTTCATTGTTTTTACAAATGAAGTAGATTTGAATGGAATAAATTATAGGAGAAGCCAAGAGACTCTTAATGTTGAGTCTAAGATAATTTTCTTTTAATATTTTAATTATTATAGGCCTTTGAATGTTTACTTTGCAATATATCTTGACAAACATCTTTTAAAAATAAATCTCAAACCCTGGACAGCCTAATGGGCTGGGGGAGGTGCTTGAGCCTTAGGAGCTAGTGTGCATCCTAACCAAAGGAAATGATGCCAACAGTTTTTCAGTGATTGCCTCTGAAATTAAATTCATTCAACGGTTTATAAAAACATGGATCGTAAACCCTCAGGCATTCGAGAATCATCATAAGCTTGTAGAATGGGGAGAATGGCCTTTCTAAAATTTGTAAATTATGTAAAAATACCAGCTTTTTCTTGGGATGAAATGTTGCTAGCTATTTATTTCCATGACCCTTTTATCAGGTAAAAATCAGGGCTTCTGAATGGTGCTTATGGCCCCGACCAGGGGTGAAAAATGGTAGGTTGAGGCTTGACGGCTGTTGTTTGTGGGAACTCATGAAAAACATTTTCCTAAACATGTCAATGTTGGTTCTCAAGGATGCTCACGGTCCAAATGCGCTTCTTCGGGATAAGCAGTGAGTTTGCCCAGGATGGAGCACCCTACCACCTGCAGAGGCTTCCTATGGCTTTAATTGTGCTTCCTGCCCTCTAGCCATTCCCTCACTCCCATCCCTTTCCCCAAAGTAGCAGTGCTCTGACCTGGTAGTAAAAGTGATGAAGGGCCCTGACCAGTTTGGCTCAGTGGATAGAGCGTCAGCCTGCGGAATGAAGTGTCCCAGGTCCGATTCCGATCAAGGGCATGTACCTTGGTTGCGGGCACATCCCCAGTAGGAGGTGTGCAGGAGGCAGCTGATCTATATTTCTCTCTCATCAATGTTTCTAACTCTCTATCCCTCTCTCTTTCTCTCTGTAAAAGATCAATAAAATATATTTTAAAAAATTGATGAAGGTTCTGGTAATCATAGCTTATAAAGCACCTCATGTTCTTAATCTGCCCCTTCCCTTTTCCACTTCCAGTGTGAATGGAATTGCCCCTATCAAACGAGTGGATTTATGTAGAGACAATATCATTCAGATTCTAAGTGTATTATTAAAAGGGTCAGTACAGAGTTAAGTCCAAATGCAGTTTCTCATCACCAAATAATGAGTGGAAAACTGAGTCTGACATGAAGCCTGAGCTGCCAGAGATTGGTCCCACACCAAGTCCTCCCCACTCTGCATTACTTGTATCTCCCTCCTTTCCTTGTGTTCACCAAAAAGGAGAGGTAAGACATGGAGTCTCTTCAGCAAATGTTTCTTGATTTTTTAATGCAATAATTTATTTCTAATTAAATTGATTCCAAGGTCAACTCAAATTTTCCTAATTCAAATGCCCCCAGTGCCACAAAAGCTATATTAAAATATCATGTGCCTGCCCCTAGCACATGTTAAGTGCTCAATAAACATTATTGAAAGTAATTACATTTTATTTATATGCTTCATACTTTTGTCCTGTAAAGGGGATCTTTATACTCTGTTATCACACACACAAAAAACTATATAGAGAGAGTTAAGTTTAATCATTTCATAATGAGTCTCAGACACTATAGGTCTCCTTTCCTTCTCCTTCACAAGATAGTAATTGAGTTCTGGCATGCGGGATCTACTACTAAATATTCACTTGCAATTTGCATTGAAATGTCAAATACATTATTTGGGAATACTCTAGATAACTTAGGAAGGTATTTAATTTAAAAATCTTCCTACGGGGAAAAGTGAGTGTGCATCAAATGAAACAGGAGGCACCCCTAAAAGTTTTAGAAGTCAGGTGGACTAATGGGATGTTCAGAACTTCAAGAAAGGATGGGAAAGAATCTTCATCATAAATGGTGACATATCAAAGTATTTTTAAATATTTCTTACTTATTTAAGTGCTTAAGCTCTGGATAAACATTAAAAGCAACTTTGAGACTATTAAATTTGGTGTCTATATTAGTTTTCTAGTACTGCCATAACAAAATACCACATATTAGATGGCTTAAACAGCAGAAACTTATTTTCTCACACTTCTTGAAGCTGACAAGTCCAAGGTCAAGGTGTCATCAAGTTTGGTCTCTTCTGAGGCTTTAGCTTGCATATGACTGCTTTATTGGCATGTGTTCATATAGCTTTCCTCTGTAAATAGACATTCTTGATGTCTCTCTATGTGTACAAATTTCTTCTTTTTAAAAGTATAGCAGACAGTTCTATTAAATAAATGGTGTTGGGAAAATTGGACAGTACATGCAAAAAAAAATTGAAACTAGACCACCAACTTACACCATACACAAGAATCAACTTAAAATGGATTAAAGACTTAAATGCAAAACTTAAAACCATAAAAATCCTGGAAGAAAAGATAGACAATAAAAACTCAGACAATTGTCATAGCAATATTTTTTCTGGTATATCTCCTCAGGCAAGGGAAACAAAAATAAATAAATAAACAAATGGGGTTACATCAAACTAAAAAGTTTTTGCACAGCAAAGAAAACCATCAACAAAGTGAAAAGACAACCCATTGACTAGAAGAACATATACACCAATAATACATCAGATAAGGGGTTAATATAACATTTTATAAAGAATTCAAAAAACTCACACCAAAAAAGAAAACACAAACAAATAATCCAATTAAAAGTGGACAAAGGGCCTGAGTAGACACTTCTCCAAATAGGACATACAGATGGCCAATAGAAGTATTAAAAAATGCTCAATATTATTAATCATTAGAGAAATGCACATTAAAACCACATATCACCTCGCACCTGTCCAAATGACTGTCATCAATAAATTCACAAATGACAAGTGTTGGCGAGAATGTGTAGAAAAGGGAACCCTAATGCACTGTTGGTGCAGTGACTATGGAAAACAGTATGGAGGTTTCTCAAGTTAAAAATGGAATAGCCTTATGATCCAGCATTTCCACTTCTGGAAATAAATCTGAAGAGAGTGAAACATTCATTTGAAAGAATATATGCACCCCTATATTCATTGAAGTGCTATTTATAGTAGCTAAAATTTGGAAGCAGCCTAACTTCCCATTATTAGATGCGTGGATAAAAAAGTTGTGCTACATTTACACAATGGAATACTACTCAGCCATAAAAAATGAGGAAATCTTACCTTTCATGTCAGCATGGATGGACCTAGAGGGCGTTATGCTAAGTGAAATAAACCAGTCAGAGAAGGACAAATACCTTATGATTTCACTTATATGTGGAATGTAATGAACAAAATAAGAAAATAGAAACTTTCAGATTCATAAGTACAGAGAACAATCTGACAGTTGTCAGAGGGGAGTGGGGTTAGGGGGCTGGATGAAAAAGGTGAAGGGATTAAGCAAAAATGAACCAACACAACAGCTCACAACTCATAAACACAGACAACAGTATGGTGATTACCAGAGGGAGAGAGAGTGGGTAGAATAGGGTAAATGGGGAATAAATGGTGACAGAAGGAGATTAGACTTGGCTGGTGAAAACACAATACAATATACAGATGAAGTATTATAGAATTGTATACTTGAAACACATATAATTTTATTAACCAATGTAACCCCAATAAATTCAATTAAAAAATAAATACATAGGCTGTGGAGCCCAAAAGCCACGATTTCAGGCATTGCTTTTTCCACTTGACCATCTATGTAACACTGGAGAAGTTGTTTACTATCTCTATGCTTCAGTGCCTCAGTATCCCTCATCTATGAAATAGGTATAATAATAGTAGTACCCAGATCATTGTGTGATGTGAAGATTAAACAAGTCAACATGTGTTAAGTTCTTAGAAGAATACTTGGCACATAGTAAGAATGTGTGTGAATATCTCTATGTACATATAGATAAATATAACCAGATATACCTCTTATATGATTGCTATTATTAAATAATATCAACAAAGCTAGGGTAGAAGTAACTCTAAGCTAGATGTTGAGGCAACTTGAGTTCTCTTTGTCCTTAAGCAAGTGACATTACCTCTTCGAGCCTTGGGGATGACTGAGGTTCTGTCCAGCTTTGCTGTTCTCTGGACCCTTGTCTTTGGTAATGATCAGGATTTTGCCTTCCTGAGTAAATACTGATTATTGTTTACTTCAGAAAATGTAAAGGGAAGGTAGAATTTCAATTTTATACACATTACCCACTAAGAACTATTTCAGCCTTTGGGCCAATTTTCTGCTTGCAGATTGCTCCTTATTGTTGGGCAGTATTTTAATCACATCAATTCTCTTCATTACCATTTCCTTTAGTTTTCACTTGTACTCTTACCAAGAGAAAGGACTAGAATTGGGAGCTCCTTCACAGTTGGAGATTTTTGGGAGTCTTTAAAACAACAATATATTTTTATTGATTTCAGAGAGGAAGGGAGAGGGAGAGAGAGATAGAAACATCAATGATGAGAGAGAATCATTGATTGGCTGCCTCCTGTACACCCCACATTGGGGATCAAGCCCAGAACCTGGGCATGTGCCCTGACTGGGAATGGAACCATGACCTCCTGGTTTGTAGGTCGATGCTCAACCACTGAGCCACGACGGCCATGTGGGAGTCTTCAAAACCTGAACATATTTAAAACATTAGTTTCAAATTAGGACCCATTGAAATATTTGAATTGAGTTTTGGCTCACTTTTTCTTTTCTCCCCCATTCTGTGGGCTGCTGTCTATATATAGTAGGATAAAGTCAGAATATTCCTCAAGATGTAATCTTTATAGCTTTCCCTCCCTATTATCTTAAAGAAACTATTGTTTTCAAAAGTGTAGAACTGTTAGTATAGTTCCATGACCTAATACTAAAGGAATGTTTAAAATATTGTTGTTTTTTTTGTAGTGACAAGAGATAGAGAACAAATAGTTCTTCAAAGAGATTTTCCTGGAAAAACTGAACTGGTTGGGGTTAATGTCCAGAGGTAATGGACTCTCCTAGTGGGTCATTAATTCCAAGGAATTGGCCTTATGCCTCAATTGCTATTGCTTAAACAAACAATAAATAACATCACACAGATCTGTAATGAACTATAAAATGACCACTTCTCAACCTGAATTGTAGATACGCCTGCAGCACATACAAGACTGCCTTCTATTAATCACCTCCCAACTTGATTGATTCATTTCAATCAGCATCCTGTCCCCTATTTTCTTTTAAAATAGATTAATTTCATACTTTTTAAGTCAGTGAATAAAAGCATTAATGTTAGGCCCAGTAAAAATGGTGTCTGTGCTCAAGTGTGTTCTCTCTCTCTCTCTCTCTCTCTCCCTCCCTCCCTCCCTCCCTCTCTCTCCCTCCTCTCTCTCTCTCTCATTTCTAGCTTGCACTTTCAGTTACTCTACAACAACTAGTTCTAACTCATGCCATGCCTCAATAATGCCAAGATTTGTGCTGATAGCATTGGTTAGTGGAAATGAACCTCCCAAGGACAAGGACCATTTTAATTAGGTTAATAATATAAGCTTTCATTATCTGTCCACCCACTTCCACCATCCTTTCTCAGTCCTCCACCTCCCAGTCTCCCAGTAGCCTATAACCCTTATGATTATTTCCTTCTTTATAAAACACTTTGTTTGCTTGACCTCTACTGTCTCTCGTTTCTTTTCCTATGTAAATAGCAACTCCTTCTCAGTTTCCTGACAGTTCTATCTTTCTTTTTAATTTCTTTATTGTAGGAGATAGGCGAACATATTTACCATGTTAACCATTTTTAAATGTTTAATTTAGTTGTTTTAAATACATTCATAATGTGTAACCACCATCATCATCTACTTCCCAACATTTTTAAAATAGAAACTCTGTAACCATTAAGCTCTAATCCTTCATTGTCCCCTCCTCCAGCTCCTGGTTCTTTCTATTCTATTGTCTGTCTATGAGTTTGCTCATGCTAGATACCTCATCTAAATGGATCATAAACAGGTGTCTTTTTAATTCTGAGTTCTTTCCTTAGCATAATATTTTCAAGGTCCATCCATGTTGTAGCATATATTCCTTTTTATGACTGAACTAGAGGCCCAGTGCACGGATTCGTGTACCGATGGGGTCCCTGGGCCTGGCCTGTGGGGATCGGGCCAAAACCAGCTCTCCAACTTCCTCCAAGGGGTCCCAAATTGCGAGAGGGTGCAGGCCAGGCCAAGGGACCCCACCGGTGTACGAATCTGTGCACCAGGCCTCTAGTATGCATATAAGATCTTTGGTTAATCTCTTCCTGCCCTCCCCCCTCCCACTTCCCTCTGAGATTCATCAGTCTTTTCCATGTTTCCATACCTGTGGTTTCCGCTTCTGCATTGAACCCCTGGTGGTCAGTGTGCGTCATAGTTACTGGCCAGCCAGTTGCTTAGGCTGTTTTGTATATATAGATAACATTCTGTTGTATGTATATAGCACATTTTATTTATTCATGTGTTGATGAACATTTGGATTGTTTCTACCTTTTGGTGATTGTGGATAGTGCTGCTAGACACTACGTGTACAAATAGCTGTTTGATTCCCTGTTATCAATTCTTTTTAGGGTATATACCCCAAAATGGGATTGCTGTGTCATGTAGTAATTCTTTGTTAACTTTTTGAGGAAACGTAAAACTGTTTTCCATAGTGGCTGTTATATCATTCTACATTCCCACTAGCACAAGGGTTCCAATTTCTCCATATCCTCATTAAGACTTGTTACTTTCCATTTAAAATAAACTAACCAACCTAGTAGATGTGAAGTGGTATCTCATCATTGGTTTTATCTTTTCTTTAAAACTTGACATCATTGGAGCACTTGAGGACTAGGTCTTCATGTCTCTTCTCTTTGCCTTTTACTTCCACCCTTTTGGCAATTTCCTTTGACTTCCTGATTCAATTCCATAAACAAGCTGTTGTATATTGCTAGTCCCATCCTCCTACTAAACTCTAGATCAGTGGTTGGCAAACTGTGGCTCACGAGCCACATGCAGCTCTTTGGCCCCTTGAGTGTGGCTCTTCCTAAGCCTTAGGAGTACCCTAATGAAGTTAATAGCAGTGTACCTACCTATATAGTTTAAGTTTAAAATATTTGGCTCTCAAAAGAAATTTCAATCGTTGTACTATTGATATTTGGCTCTGTTGACTAATGAGTTTGCCGTCCACTGCTCTAGATTATATATGCCATTGCACAGTGCATATATTTACTTGGAAATTCAACAGGCATCACAACAATAAGATGTCCAAAATTGAAGTCCTCTACCTACTAACCATGAACCTGCTCCTTCCAGACTCCCTTTATCTGTCAATGGCATCTCCATCCTACCCATTTCTCAGGCTCTAGCCCTTGGATTATTTACTTTTCTCTTTTCCTTGCCACCCTGCCCCCCCGCCCCCTATATCCACCAGCAAATTCTGTTGGCTATACTTTCAGAATACACTCAGAACTTTGGTCTGGTCTTTGTTTAAATGCTATCTGAACACAGAGGACTTCTTCATATAAAATAGCACCTGCTCCAATGCTCTCAATCCCCTTATCATGCTCTTGACATTGTACATATTTAAGTTGTGCTCCTTGCACCGCAGTGTAGGGGCAAGAACCTGTCTGGTTTGTTTACTGCTTATCTTCCAGTAGCTAAAATAGTGCTGACTCAATAAATACTCACTGAAGGGATGGCAGGAGAATAAGTGGAAGATATGGTGTCTGCCCCCGAGAAAGGAATAAAATCAACATTCTCTATATGAAGCAACTAAAAATAGTAAACCTTCCTGACAGGGACAGGGGATTTTTCAAATAAATCCTACCCCATCACATGACCAAAATATGTCTATTTGAGATAAAAGTGTTTTTTGCCATGTTGGATACTTTCCTTCTAAAAGAGAATCTATTGAACAACCTGAGCAGTTAGTGTTGTTGTAATAAGTGTATTATTTGGCTATAGCTACTTTTAGTTTTACAGAATCCTCCTTTGTTGAAGCCCTCCTCATATGCCATCATTTTTCTTGGAAACTGTTAATTCATTAAGATCTTTGTTTTGTACAATAGAGAGGAAAATGCTAATATTACAACATAAAATGCTTTAAAATCATTTAAAAACATTGATGGCATAGGAATAATAAATAATTGTATTAATAGTGGAACATAATTTTTAAAATATACTTAGGGTTGGAGATACTATTAAATTGTAAGCTCCTCAAAGGCAGAACAATGCCTTGGGCAGCTCTGTATTCTCCTCAATGTCTGCAGTCATGCTTTTTATTTAATAGATATCCACTATATAATTGCTAAGTGAAGTATCAAATACTTTATACAAAGGAGAATTATACTTTTTCTTGGTTCCTCATGGGGAGATAGCACAATATAGTGGAAGGCATACTTGTGACTTCAGGATCTGGCATTTGCCAGCTCTGTGTGAAATGATTTCTTTGGGGAAATCATTTTTGAGAAATTGTGAAGCGCTTTCTTGTTAGTAATAGAAGGAACATTGGGACCTCAGCTCTTTCCATCTCTATCAAGGATACCTACTATAATCATGTGTGATTAATTGTAAACTGTAATACAGGTATTGGTTATGATCATGATTCTTTATTCTTATCATGCTTTATTTTGATAGATTAAAGAATAGAAGAAAAACTTAGCCAGTGTTGCGCAGTGGTTGAGTGTGGACCTAAGAACCAGGAGTTCACAGTTTGATTCCTGGTCAGGGCACATGCCCGGGTTGCAGGCTCAATCCCTAGTAGGGGGCATGTAGAAAGCAGCCAATCAATGATTCTCTCTCATCATTGATGTTTCTATCTCTCCCTGCCTCTCCCTTCCTCTCTGAAATCAATAAAAATATATTTTAAAAAAGAATAAAATAGATTCAAACACACTTTAAGCCTTATTTAGGTCAAACTAACTAAGATTTTGATCCTCTGCCATTCCAGCCAGTAAACTGGATTCAGAGCCATGAACTTTTGCCTGCTTTGTCTCAACCAATTTTATTTTTGTTATTTCACACATGGCCTATGTATAGATTCTCTCAGAATTTCCATCAAGTTATAACTCAATTCTTGAATTATATTTTTAAAGTTTAAACACCCTTAAACAAGTAGTCTCTGAGTCAAATATTGATCAAATTTTCAAAAGCAAAACATTGGTAACAAGTAATTTTTGAGGAATTATTGATTTCTGTAAATTAAGGAAATGGAAAATCTTTTATCTAGATTGATTTTAGTTTAGTAGAAAATATTGAAATATTTTCTAGTAAAAGTTTAAAAATCAACTTCTTCATATAAGTTCCTGTAAAAGAGTAAAAAGCTATTCAGGTGAAAAGATGATTATTTACTTTTGAACTTTTCAAAATTTAATGATCTTTTTAAATGGGGCCTGAGGCCTTCCTCAGCCTGACATGCAAATTCTTTTACTCATTCATTTGCCTTTTGGACACTTTATTTTTCTTTATAAGAAATTTTTAGCTTTTATTAAACACAACAGAAGAATTCACATTGTTCATATTTAGTGAATATTCTGTTGGGACAGAAAGGACACAATACAGAGACTCAGTGTGTTCATAGTTTTATTATTTTTTTTAATTGTCCTAATTTTAGACAATGAAAATTAATTTTGTCATATGCCTTAAATTGATGTGGCTTCTGCAACCTTGAGAACACATTTCCTTGTTTTATGTAAATCTGTCCACATCATGACAACTGAAATCCATCTGAAAGCTTGCGGCTATGTGTTCCGATCAATGTATATAACTTTAAATAAACAGGGTTAATAATAGAAACACGTCCACGGAATCATTGTTGGAATTAAATTATATATAATATTAATATATAATTTATTGTTATAATTTTATAACATATATATATATATATATATGAAATTTGTGTGTACACCCACACCCATACTCACACACATGGCTTGGAACCAGTGCCTTCCAATTAATATGGGATGTGTATTAGTTATGACATTGGTGGTGGTGATGATGATGATGATGATGATGAGCAACCTCCCATGATTTCAAAAGGAACAAAAGAAAATGTCATTATTGTGTATCTTGCACAATGGATAAAGGGACATTATGAAATGGAAGACAATATGCAATGGAAGTGGGTTTGAATTTTATTGCTAAAGCATATGTAATTTTTAAAAAAGTGGTTCTAAGAGTTTTTGATGCAATGCATTTAAATTTAATAATTCTATTTTATAAAATCCCACAGAGCTCTTTTAGACAAGAAAAAAAATCAAGCAGAAGGAATAAAAGGCCAGAGGTCATGCATTGAGGGTTGTCAAAGAAAATAAATATGTTCAGCACTCGGCCTAAAGGTTGAGATTAATTTAAATGACTCACTTAGAGAATGTGCCAAAGTTCCACGGGTTTATGGCAGGCACAGTATTTCATGCTTAGCAGTTGTGTTCAGATACATTCCCTCTTCATTCTCATAGAGCCTGTCTAAATGGGCACCAGTTTTCTGCACACCACTGCAGTTTGAGAGAAGGATCTGAGTATATGAACATGCCACCCAAGTTAATGATGCCATGGATTATAATGCAATAAAATAATAATCCATCTCTGCTCCTGGTGTGGCGCTTTCTAATTCAGCCCTGACATCTATATGGAGATGTTTATCCTGCACCTCTCCTGGCCGTGGAAATTATTCTCCTGCAATCAGCAGGGGACGATCTGATGTTTCACCAATAGTATATATTAGCCCTGGCGATTAAAAGGATTACTTACTTGCTTACTCAGGACGGATTAATGGCAGAGAGCAAGGGCTTTGTTTAAAAATCATGTGGCGTGTCTTCCTAGAGCTTAGGAAGGAGAATCTGAAAGGCATTCGACCATTTTATGAAGAAGCTTTTTATTCAAAAATTAAAGCCTTGATTGGCAAATGGTTCCTTCCTGATGAATTCTGAACTAGTATTAAATAAACAGTTATTTTCTAATAACACGCTGCCGCTGTATTTTGGCATTACTTTAAACCAAAGTGTGTTGGAACTCTGTCACTCTAACTGATTATTTGAGGAGATGATTTTTCTAAATGTAATTGAAGTCTAAAATATGGAGTCCTTTATGCTTAATTGTATCTAAAACAACAAGATTAAAGAGCTTTACTACCTGGGGACTTTTCATTTTATACTGTATCTATGGTATTCCGGTTTATACATAATACAAATCTTCATATCACTTTTGGTTTTCCTTGTTTGGGTCAATAAACATGATAACAATTATAATGTTTCCTTTGACTCAAACATTATTTGATTTCATTATATGAAAGCTTATATTCTGTATGTGAGATTTCAAAGGTGGAAAAACCTCAGGATCTGGATGTGATAGCTACTGTTGATATTAAAAATATCAATATCAATAATATGCAAGAACATTAACAGAATGACAGCATTGAACCTCAAAATAAATTAGACATTATTTATAAAATCTTCATGAAATTTTCAGTTTTAAAAATAATTATAGTATTTTTCCATTTCACTTTCTGATTAGCTTCTAAGATTTAATTATGGGGAATTTGTTTTCACTGAGATATATTTTTCCCCATGTCCTACCTAGAAAAAATGAGGACTTAGGAATTGCCAAATGTTCTCCATCGAGTCACTAACAGCATATTAGTAGATTAAGAGAAGGAATCTCAGATAAAATTCTGATTTGAGTCTGGCTCCCCTGCGCCTGCGTCTGGAGTGATCAGAGCAGGGAGGGCCCTGGGTGGCTATGCACAGTGTCAGCGAGGGAAATTGCATGGGCCACAGCATGGATGAGAACAGCACTCATTTCTGTCCTACTGCTGTCATTTTCCACTCCTTGACCTTCTCTGAATACTTTCAGAGCCATTACCCACCCCTGCTAATGATGCTACTAGAAGAGAGAAATTATGTTAAAGGTATTTCCTTTTGAAGCAGAATTAACTTTCTTAAATTGGTGGGGAGGGATTATTTTTAAATAAAAGATGTTTAATTTATTTCCTTGGCCATAAAAGACACAGATGGCTGGTATCTCCTTACGTAATAATTAACTGTGACTCATTAAATAACATGCAAACAATGTAACATTCTACAATATTCTCTCTCCCTTCTCATGACCGTTTACACAACACATGTGAACGGTTGTTCTGACCCACTTGTGGCTTCGCTGGGTTATCTGCCCAAACAGCACAATCTGATCATTTGTTTTGTTTCCCATGTAAACTGAACATTTTCTTATTAACCCCAATGACATCTGAATATATGTTTGTTTACTGCCAGACTCTGCTAACTTTATTGAGCGGCCTGGTAAATTTGCAAATGCAGCAATTATTGCAGTGAATTGAATTTCAGAGGTAATGCCCTGGGTTTTTTCCTTTGAGACAATACAAACGATGCTGTCTAATGCCAGTGATAACTAGCCACAAGCCACATTCTTCCAATAAACACAAAGTTTGTAATGAGACGGCGGCTTTCCTTTTAGAGAGTGAAGGAAATTGGTAATGAGAATCACGATTTTGCCCCCCCCCCCCACTTTATTACATCAATCACAGCCTGGTATTCAAAGTCAATAGCTCTAGTTAAAACAAACTGCATTGTATGTGTGATTACAAATCTCCTCTGAAATTAAGGTAATAAAGATAGCACAAGTTTCCTTCTTAATGAATTGGTTTTATTCAAATGATTCAAAGTTTTAAGTTCTTTTCAATGAATTGCTGAAGTGGATTATAGCTATTGCCTCAAATTATTTGGAAATTAAGGAGCCTATTGCATCAGCACGCTCTGATTATGTCTACCTATTTCTTAAAAGGAAGTATGAACACACTGATGGTCATTCTTCCCACCAAAATATCCCCAAATCTTAATGAGCTCCCGGCCATGTCTCTCCCTCTTCAGCTCAGGAAGCATGCTGACCTCCAGTTAGAGAATTGAAGGTGCCTGTCTGGCTCCCCTTTGCCAGAGTTCCTGCCTCCTATACTTGCTTCCTTTCCTCCCAGAACTGAAATCCTGTCCTAGCTCTCTCTCTCTCACTGTCACATACTTTATGTCCTAGCTCTTGAAGTCTAGGCACTGGACTTCGCCCACCACTGGGACTTCCCCGAGCCCTGCACCCTTCCCCCTGGCTTGGATCACCTTTGCTAGTGAACACCTCTTATTGGGCTGTTGACATTCACCTGATTTCCTGGCTAGACCCTCACAAGTCTCCCTAATCTTCAGGTCTTGGACATCCCAGCCAAATGCCTCAGCCTTGGTTTTGACATTCCCCAGGCCTGAATCTTCTTGGTCAGTATCCAAGCCCAGATTTCCCTTTGATAATGAGAACTTAATGGAAGGATGATTTTAGAAGTGTGCACATATGTCTTAGAGCTATGTCCATACTCTTCTGTATATTTTTTATAATGTATATCTCTATATCTATATCTATCTATCTATCTATCTATCTATCTATCTATCTATCTATCATCTATCTATGCTAGTGTTTAAGTACTTCTCAGGTAAAATGATTAGTAAAAGGGCACTGGTTATTAACAGTGTTATTACAGGAATGTCTCAAAATATTGTGATTTATATTCCTGCCAGATAAATTTAATAAATTCCTTATTTCTAAGTTAAGAATTAAATATAATTCATTTCTTGAATTAGCTACATAGTTGTGGCCTGCACTATGCAGAAGTGTCTTGGTGGGTTTTGCAGTGATGGTGAATGAACACGTGGTTTCTGGCTACTTTCCAGCTCTGGTTCATCTCCTTCCAGCTGACTAAATTGCCTCTGTAATTTCACCAGGGAGGCTTGCTCACTTTTTCATATTTTCTGTTTAATTTGGAGTTCTGACTTTAGGGAACTAAGACATTTGGGATCTTCAAAATAACTCCTAAGCCTATTCATCTCTAGGTTCCTTGTTTTTAACATATTCCCTAAGTGTCTGCCTATTGTTTTAGCAGAGTTATATCATTTATATCAACTAAAGTTTGAAATACCTAGTTACATTTACTATTATTGCCTATGCTTTTGTTTATTCAGTTGTTAACATTCCATAATAATCTATTATCCTTAAAAAACACTAAACTTTTTTTAAATTGGAAGCTTGTGTTATAGATATGTTATTTCCATATGGATGAGTGTTGTGGTCTGCAATCTAATTTATTCATCTGAAAAGTTGAAACTTCGTTTTGTAAGGTGAATATAAGCTCATAGATTCCCTTGTGGTAAATGTAGATGAATATTCTCATTGCTTCAGAATATATCATGCATACCTAGTTAGGAGACCTTGCAGCAAAATTGTCATTTCAGAATTTTACCCAGCCAAGTATCTATATTTGCCTTGGCTTTAAACTTGCTAAATGAGAGAAGCTGATGTGGAAAATTTTCTCAGGTGCAGAGACTAGCAGACTATTAACATATGGTTGACATGGTTTCATTTGCTTATTCTAAATTACATGCATTGGACTCATTTTGATGCAATCCATATTGCTGCCAGTGTTTTTCTAATTTATTTTGAAGTCATTCATTCCTTTTAAAGCTCTTCTAAAGCAGGAGGTGGGGGGTGAGAGAGTCTTGATTTTGAGCATCATCTGAAATGTAATATTCTAGAATGTTTGACTTGATAGTTTGAGTACAACAAATGACAAACTTGTGAGTTCCCAACATTTAAAATATTTGCATGGGTATTTGCCCTCAGCCTTAGTTTAAGTACCTGCATATAGAATTACATAATTTTGTTAAAGTGTATTGGAGGAGAAAAATAATTTATGACAAGAAGTATACAAGTGCAAGGAATTTAGCCAGAAGTTGTGATGTAATGTTAAAGCAAATAAGCTTCAAAAATTATCCTGATAGATTTATTTCTACCCCCATAAAAAATAACTATAATTTGTGGTGTGGGCTCCAATCATAAAGAGTTTTGTTACAGAAAAAAGGTCTCAATAAAGTGGCTAATTTATTCTTGCCAGTTGCTCATGGAAATGGAAGTAGCCTCGTTAACTTGAAATAGACTGGGTGTCCTCCATGATGGAGGAGGACAGTGTCTCTGACAGGCAGGTGCAGGGTCCTCTAAGTGTATTTCCCCCATCTGAGGTAGTCAAAGGGATTTCTAAAAATTACTTTATAAATCATACATTTCTATTACTTCTGCAATTGAATTCAATTTAGTTGAAGCCTTTATTGCATTGTATTTTCATATAGTCAAGGACCAGTGGGCATGAAAAAGAATGAAAGATATTCACAAATAGAGCCCCCAAATTCTACTTACATTGCACTTGGCTACCACAATTGGACTGAGTCCTGAATTGTCATTGATGGGGTTCTCAATCTTGCCAGTAATGATGGGATCCCTTGGTGCCAGCAAACAGGAAATAATTGTCTACAGTAGCTATTGTGACGAGTTTAAGGTGACATGTTGTCGTGAGGCAAAATAAATATATGAAAGTTTTATCCTTGCTTCTGTGTGGTGGAAGAATTTTTTTTCTCTGTTTGATCAAGAAAAATGCCCTCCCCAAAAAGAGAGTTGGAAAGGATACTTTGGCATTTGTGTCCTAATTTAACAAAACATTTTTCTTATAAAGACTGAATGAGTTAAGTGCACTATCACTGGTTACATAATATTAAGGCTCATTTGACCATTTTCAGGTATATTTTTGTACTTTATCAAACAGGAGCAAATTAGGTTTACTTCAAAGATTACAAAAGGATCGGATGAACGGTTAATAAGCCTTTTCTTTTAATGTGGGGCAATAATTTGAAAAAGTCTGCCTGGATGTCACCCAAACAGCTGAGCTTACTCTTTGATTAAGGAATTGGAGTTGCATGGATGAGTTTATTGGAAATGGCAGACACAACTGACAGATTTGTGCCCTAAAGGTTCACAGTACTTAATATTTTGTTTCCAAAATATTTCAGTTGCAATGTTTTACATTGAAATAGAACCCTCTGGATCTTTAAGTAGATTGTACGTAAAATTAAGACTACCTAAAATACTGCGAAAGTGGGTGACAACTGTAGGTAGTTTATAGCCTCAATAACATGTAAACAGAAAGCTAAAATGCCATTTCTGAAGAGTTTGGCATAGTAACTTCTTGAATAAAACATCACATACCTGAATCGCGAATAGTATATTGAGAGACAAATGGAAGTTGGATATACAATTAATAATGAAATGTTTGGAATATTTTTCCATTGGGAACTCTCGGTGTTTTTAAATGTAGCTATATAATACAAGGACTTTTTCCTACAATGTAGAAACATGGCCGTGCTTATACCTACAGGAGTCTAGCCTTCTCGGGATAAGAGTCTGTGTATATAATTTCAAAATAAGATTTTCCCATTCAATGTAGTCACTTTCAAGAGATGAAGTAGCATAGTGGTTAAGAGTGTGTGTGAAGTTTTTAGAACAATTCTGGCAGATAGTCAGTACTACATGAATATTAACACTTGAGTAATGAAGGTGTGATAAGGCTGTTATTGAGTTGCAAAAGTAATTTCGTAGATAAATTTTGATTCAGGACCAATTAAAAACCAACACCATAGGCACAGAGGATTGTTACATCTTTATAACCACACTTTCTATTTATGCTCCCCTGCCCCAGATATTATATGTTTTAGAGTTCAATTTTAGAGGGGCAATTTAAAATAAACTTTTTATTTTAGAATAATTTAACATTTACTAAAAAGAGTATTTTTCCAGATGATCAAGCCCAATTTTTCTTATTATGAACATTTTATATGTTTTGGTACCTTTATTACAACTAATGAACAATATTGATACTTACTTAACATTAAAGTCCATACTTTATTCAGATTGCCTTGATTTTGACCTAATGTCCAATTTCTGATCCAGGATTCAATCCAGGTTACCATATCATCTTTAGTTCTTGTATCACCAGGGGCTCTTCTTGGCTATGATAGTGCTCAGACTTGCCTTGTTTTCTATTACCTTAACAGTTGTGAGAAGTACTAGTCAGGTACTTTGGAAAATGTACTTTATCTGGGATTTGTTGAATGTCTTTCTTGTGAGTCTACTGGGATTATGGGTTTTGGGAAATAAGCCCACAGAGGTGAAGTTCGTTTAAAGGCACATGATACCCACATGACTCCGCATTGTTGATGTTGTCCTTGACACCTGATTGAGGTTGTGATTGGCAGGAGTCTCCCTGTAATTATTTGTATCAGTATGGCCTCATAGATTTTTGTTTACACTTTGAGTTGTAATCCAATACTACTTTCTTTTCTTTTCTTTTTAAATTCTTTATTGTTGAAAGACTTTCTTTTCTTATCAACTTATTCCAGCTTTGGCCTTTGGGACCGCTCTAGTTGCCTCCATGTCTCTGATGTGCTCCCATGATTGTTGTTGCTGTTTCCAGCACTTCCTTACTTCCTGGCACTATAAGATGATCTAGGCTCATCATGTATATTTCTTGCTCCAGTCCTAGAATCACCCATTTCTCCAGGGAGTACTGGTTCCTTTTATTGGAGAATGGAATTAGAAACTGCGAGCTGGACACTAGATGTGCTTGTTGTTATTGGAGTGTTGTTGTTTCTGGGCCCTTTCAGCTGACAAAGCAAAACAGTATACATGTATGTAGGAATCCGAATATTTATACATATATATATATCCTATCTAATAAAAGAGAAACATGGTAATTTGTGTATGACCGCTACCCTTCCCATTGGCTAATCAGGGCAATATGCAAATTAACTTCCAGTCAAGATGGCAGCCGGCAGCCAGGCAGCTTGAAACTAACATGAGGCTTGCTTGCTTCAGTGACAGAGGACTCCAACGTTCCCCGCCTGCTGCTGCAGTCCTCTGAACTGCAAGCAACTATGTAACAAACATAGAAGCTAAACAAAACCCCAGAAATCTGCCAGGCTTCAGCCAGCAGGATCGCAACATTGTAAGCAAAGGCCAGAAACCTACTTTCAGCAGCGGAGGCCTAAGAGCTGGAGCCAAGCCTCAAAGCTAAAGCTGGCCCAGAATATAAAAAAAAAAAAAAAAAAAGGAGCGGTTGGGAGCTTCAGTCACCCCCAGCCTGAAAACAGCCCTCACCCTCACTTCCTCACCCAGACTGGCCAGGCACCCCAGTGGGGACCCCCACCCTGAAGGGTGTGTGACCAGCTGCAAACAGCCATCATCCCCTCACCCAGGCTGGCCAGGCACCCCAGTGGGGACCCCAACCCTGATCCAGGACACCCTTCAGGGCAAACCAGCCGGCACCCACCCATGCAGCAGGCCTCTACCCTATATAGTAAAAGGGTAATATGCCTCCCAGCACCGGGATCAGCGGAGCCAAGAGGCCTCCCGGCACCGGGATAAGCGTGACAGAGGGCAGCGCCCAAACCCCCTGATCGCCCTGCGGCTCTGTGTGTGACAGGGGGCGGGGCCACAACCTCCCTATCCACCCTGCTCTGTGTGTGACAGGGTGCGGCGCCCCAACCCCCCAACCCCCACGGGCCCTGCTCTGTGTGTGACGGGGTAGAGCCATAACGTCCCCATCAGCCCTGCCCTGAGTGTGAGAGTGGCGACACCCCAACCCCCTGATCGGCCCTGCTCTGTGGGTGATAGAGGGCAGCACCCCAACCCCCTGATTGGCCCTGCTCTGTGCGTGACAGGGTAGAGCCCCAACCCCCCTGATGGGCCCTGCTCTGTGAGTGACAGGGGGACATGCCCCAACCCCCTGATTGGCCCTGCTCTGTGCATGACAGGGGGTGGCACCGCAACCTCCCCATCGACCCTGCCTTGAGTGTGACAGGGGATGGTGCCCCAACCCCCCAATTGGCCCTACCCTGAGCGTGACTGAGGGTGGAATCACAACCTCCCGATGCCCTGCTCTGTGCATGACAGGGGGCGGCGCCCCAACTCCCCAATCGGCCCTGCTCTGAGCCTGACCAGGGGCTGCACCTAGGGATTGGACCTGCCCTCTGCCACCTGGGAGCAGGCCTAAGCCAGCAGGTTGTTATCTCCCAAGGGGTCCCAGACTGCGAGAGGGCACAAGCCGGGCTGAGGGACCCCCCTCCCCCCCGAGTGCACAAATTTTTGTACACCGGGCCTCTAGTGATATAATAAGAGCTAATATACAAATCGTCATCAAGCCCTCACGCCCTCACGCTGTAACGTTTCAGACACTCAACACTGGGGAGAGAGGAAAGGGGACCAGCCAGGCACAAATGAGCTTGCGAGAGAGGAATGGAGACCAGCTAGGCTGTGGCCCGGGAGAGGGAAAAGCTGCCCGCCCATAGTCCCTTTTGGCTGTGGCCAGCCCTAGCGAAGCCGGCTCAGGTCCTGGGTGCCTGCGGCTGGCCAGAGGGGGAGAAGCCCGGGTCCTAGGTGCTTGCGGCCAGCCGGAGGAGGGAATCCTAGGTCCTAGGTCCCAGGTGTGGGGAGAGGCAGAGGTGGTTAGGGGCGATCAGGCCAGCAGGGGAGCAGTTAGGGGCGATCAGGCAGGCAGGCAGAAGTAGTTAGGGGCAATCAGGCAGGCAGGCAGGAGAGCAGTTAGGAGCCAGCAGTCCCAGATTGTGAGAGGCAGTCGGACATCCCCTGAGGGATCCTGGATTGGAGAGGGTGCAGGCCAGGCTGAGGGGACTGCCCCCCACATGCATGAATTTCATGCACAGGGCCTCTAGCATATACAGTATATCTAGGTATAAATATTTATATATCCATATGTATCTATATGAAGCTAAACATGGGTTCATATGTGATGTCTGTAATTTTAATCATTGCCATGTGGATCATTCTCACCTTCTCTTTTTGCTTGTTTGTACCCTGATCCATCACATTTGCACTGGGATCCTGGAACATAAAATTAAAATTAGGTCAAAATCAAGGAAATCTGAATTAATTCAGTTAATTAAAATAAATGTTTATATACAAATGTATTACATGTATAGCCAATCTCCATACCATAAATCCATCTCTTTCTCAACACCTAGATATTATTCTCTTTTGTGGATGAAATATAGTAGAAATGTAAGGAAACAAACAGTTAGGGGTGACTATTTAGGTTGTTTCCATTTTATTTTATACTCTTCTTTGACAATGTTGAATACTTCTAGTTTGTATGTAAAAAAAATAAACAAAAAAAAAACACATTGATATTTTGGCATGTCTATGTTTGGTCTTTCCATTCCGTTCCATTACCTGTTCTTTCACCAATACGACACTGTCTTGGTTATTGTAACTTTATAGTAAACCTTGATATTGGATAGTGTAAGTCCTCCAACTTTGTTCTTCTTCAGTATTGTGTATTCTAGTTCATTACCTTTCCGTGTAAATTCTAGAGACAGTGTTGATAGCTACAAAATAGCTTGCTGGTCATGATCCCTTTTCTTAATTATTCCACTTCTCTCAGTATTTGTTTACTGTTTCAAAAAATCAAATCCATTCTTAAAAATTTGCCTCTACTGTGAATATATTCAACCTCAAAATATTTGAGCAATTGCAGCACTATTAAAAATGTATTTGTCCTCCCCAGGTGTTTTTTTTTTAATGAATAACACTTATTTGAATGCATACATTTGAATATTTAAATATTTTAATCCTCTTATTTTTCTTTGATAAACATCTCACTGTACAATGGTTGTAATATCTACCCCTCAGGATTGTTGGGAGAGTTAAATTACAGAGCCAGTAAGAATTAAATATGCTTAGAGCTTGAAAAGTATTCAATAAATATTACTTATTCTTATAGTTAACCCATTTTCTCATTTAAAAATTTATGCAGAGTCTAACCTCACATAATAGTCTGGAATAAGATTTATAATTTTTTAAAAGTATTGTTTAACCTCATATACTTTTAAAGCATAATACAGCATTATATACAAGTTCTATTGCCATGTAAATGCATTTAATTTCACTGTAGGATACATTAAACATTTGTAAAATTAAAGTTAATGGATTTTAATAAAGTATTAAATTTTTATTGAAAGCACAACTTTGCTATTGTATAAATCCATACTCTGGGATATGATAAAGTTATGAAATGAATATTGAGAATCTTGATAGTTTTGTCTATTGAATGTTTGATAACTCAAGTTTGTATGATAATGTATGTCATACAAGATGAAATATAAAAATGGAATGTCCCTGAGCCACAAATAGCCTATAAAGAAGAGATGCGCAAGATTCTTCCAGTGTCCTTAGGTATTACAACCTGCAAAGATCACTCTTTCAACAGGTTGTTCTGGGCTCACTTAGTACTTGGCTTTCATTCTGATACTAACACCAAAAGCAGGCAAATCAGTGAAGTCAGAAAGATGAATTGTTATCCTTTCTAGATAACGGAGTGGTACCCTACACAGAGTGGCACCGTTAGATAATTGATATAGTCTATTTAATAAAAAAATCATTTCCTCTACACCAGAAACGTGTCATATTGTGACTCATTATAAAACAAATTAATGCATGCTATGTGTCACATTCTTTTATTTTAAGAGCTCTAGAAAGATTCTTGTCAGAGTAATTGAAATATAACATTGTCAGTGATTTTTAATGTTTAGCTTTATTAGTCTAGTGAGTTATTAGTGTTTTAAAAATAACATTATTAATGATAGTCCTCACAAGGTACCAAATGTCTAAATAATGTTTATAATATATTAATGAGGAATTATAATTTATAAGTAAAGTGTATGCATTTTTGTGATAATTATCTTTATTTTCATAAAGTGAAAGGAACATTCTCTTCAATTTTCTAGTTGATTGAATTAATATGTATTTTATTGATAGGGAAATGTAAAAGTGCTTATAACTAAACTTACTTAATTATTGGATTTGAATTAAACTTCATTGAATACATAATATGCTATATTGTATCTGCTAAAATTGACAGTGACAGTCTCTTGCATAATTATTAGAAAGAAACCTGTTATGTAGGTAGGCTGTATATATTATTAAATTGATGCTCACACATATCTTTGACTTTTTTCTATCAAATTCAATAATTTAGAAGGTCTGGATTATTCCACTTGGAAAACGTATCTCCATTTTATTCCTTCATATCTGCACTTAATATATTCAGCCACCATCATCTCTCGCCTGTATATTCCATTAGTCTCCTTCCCAATGTTCCTGCCTCTGGTCAATTCTTTCCTCTATCTTCCTTCATAGTGAAGCCTTATCTTTCTAAAATTCCAGAATTTCATCCTACTCATTTGATTAAAAACTTTCATCACCTTCCACTGTTCACATGACCACGTCTCAAGGTGGATAATAACATTTAAAATGAAGGTAACCTTACACCATGCTAGACTGCATGTTTTATGTTTACAATCCCATGCAGTCTTTGTCACAGCTTCATTAAGTAAGTGCATTTGCATGGATGAGGCAGCTAAGAGATTTGTTAAGCAGCCTTCCCAAAGCCACATAGCCAGCAGGTAATAAAGTCAAAGACTTGAACCTGTGTCGTCTGAGTCCAGGGCCCAAATTACGTGGCCACTGTACACACTGCTGCTCTTTATTGTCTGCTTCTAGCTTTTGACATCCAAACTAGTCCTCTGCCTCAAGCCCTGGGCACCCGCCCTCCATCCACACCAGCTTCCCCGTGTCCTGTACACCAACATCCTTCTGTTCCTGTGGCTCCTTCTAACGTTCCCATTCCTTCTGACTTGCAGACTCTTCACCTTTCAGATTCCCACTCAAGTATTACTTCCTATGGAAAGCTTTTCCAGAGTTTCTCCAGGTGGAACATTTCCCATAGCTCTGTTGAGCATAGCATGTTGGTCATAGGTCCATTCTCATAGTCATCGTTTTTATTTTGAAGACATGTTTATGTATTTCTGTCCCCTCAGTAGAGCTCCTCTAGAACAGACTGTCTCTTTCCCATATTTGTTTTTCCAAGTTCTTAACATACAGAGAAGAAGATCTATAATAATTGTTTGCTGAACAAATGTTTTCCTGCCAGACTATCTAACATCAAGGTTGTATTTGCCTAACTTTGATCTCCCACTATAGATGATCTGTCAGATGGTAATAAAATGTTTTAGAGCTCAACTGAAAAAACTCCAAAATCAAAAAAAGAGAATATGTGTGTGTGTGTGTGTGTGTGTGTGTGTGTGTGTGTGTGTGTGTGTCTGATTTCCTGGGATGAGTTACTCTTTATTTAACAGCACTGTAGAATGTGAAATTTTTTATAGCTTAAAATGATTGGCTGAGGCATTAAACTGCTTTGCCAGCTGTTCAAAAAATGTATTGCTCCCAGAATGTAAATAACTACTGTTATGTCTCTATAAAATTCTAGACCTTGAATGGCATATTTGATTAGAATGAAATAAGAAAGAAAGAATTGTTGTAAACAAGAAGCTGAGATTAAAAAGGTGTATTCGGTAACTAGATATGGTGAGTTCTAAGAGTAGAGCTAGGAAATTAAATAAAATATTTGCAATTTTAAAGGAAGTAAAACATAAACCTCATTGAAGCTTTACCATATTCTTTGCAGTCGGTCCCTTTTATCCCTTCAGGTGGGGCTTATTGCAGAAGGAGAGTCAATTGCATGTCATTTTACCAATTTCCACCCACATTTTATCAGTGCAACATCTTTAGTGCCAACTTGTGTGACACTTATTAAAAGGAATTCTCTTATATATGTGTTTTTGGTGATATTAATTACGGCCAGATGCATTAAATATGAACAGTAGCAACTTGTGAATTCCATGCACAGGCATAGGTCTTCCATTTCCAGGGTCACTCATTGCCCTACATGATCTTAGCTATGTTTCCATACAACTGATGTTACTAAATTCCATTCATCATGTTAAGTTACAGGAATGGAAATCCAACTTCCTTTATTCAGTGTATAACAATGAACTGACTTAACAGACCTAGTACAGGGCAAGTTGACTGGTAATAATAGGAGTAGTGAGGAGAAAAAAAATAAAAAATAAATCTTGAGATCAATATATTATTTCAGGCCAGCAAGCTTTATTGAACATTGAACTCCTGTCTCCAACTCTATGTTCGATCCTAAAGGTACACACAGAAATACAGAGATGGAAATACAGGAGTTTCCTTTCGATAAGCTCAGAAAGACAGAGAAAAGGCTGCAGTGCAGCAGAAACCGAGGATGAGTATTGACTGAGATCTAGAAACTTTTAGGAATTTCTTCCCAGGTGTAGTACAAATAGGTCAAAATTAAAGAAAAATGCTGAAGGAATATCCACTATTCACTGACCTTAGGTGGAAGAGCACCATCAATAGGAAGAAGTAAGAGAGATAAGGTAACAAATCCATTTAAAGGTCTGGAATTTGCAATGAAAAGAATGTGCCTACAATACTATGGAGTAGCATACTGGTCAACCTTGATCAAGTGCACCAGGGCAGCCTCTGGGTTCACCTGGGGACCACAGGAAGCAGGAAACCATCTGTGTGGTGGGAGTGTGATAACAGCCAGGGGGAGGAACCAGGAAGAACCACAGGTAGTGCCTGCTATGTAGCCCATTTACAAGAAAGAAAGTCACAGAAATGATGCCAACACACTGATCCTTCCCAGGCCTCTCAGTCTGCTGAGGGGTGAATCAATGTGGTATGTTTATGCCAGTGAGACATCTTTGGGCAAAATTATAAATGTAGCCAGATTGACAGTTAGGGACAGCAAAAGAAAGTCACTCCAATATGGGGGTAGACTCCAGGGTTTGTTAGACTGCTTCTTATTTATTAACTAGAGGCCCAGTGCACAAAATTCATACACGGGTAGGGTCCCTAGGCCTGGCCGGTGATCAGGGCCAATTGGGGCCTTCCTTCCAGCTGCTGGATGCTGGCTGGGGCCTTCCTTCATTCCATGCCACCCCCTGGTGGTCAGTGCACATCATAGCAAGCAATCGAACTCCCAGTCTCCCAGTCGAACTCCTGAAAGGACAATTTGCATATTAGGCTTTTATATACGTACTAGAGGCCCAGTGCACAAAAATTTATGCACAGCCCAGTGCACAAAAATTTATGCCTCAGCCCAGCCTGTGCCATCGCATAGTCTGGGACCCCTTGGGGATGTTCACCTGCTGACTTAGGCCCGCTCCCCAGGGGATCAGGCCTAAGCTGGCACACAGACATCCCTCTGGCAGCCTG
Organism: Myotis nattereri; assembly: GCF_964212035.1. Classification (NCBI taxonomy): domain Eukaryota; kingdom Metazoa; phylum Chordata; class Mammalia; order Chiroptera; family Vespertilionidae; genus Myotis; species Myotis nattereri. Next base: position 68,032,874 of record NC_138081.1, on the reverse strand, counting down.
GGAGCCCTCGGGGGATGTCCACTTGCCAGTGGGGAGCAGGCCTAAGCTGCAGTCAGACATCCTTAGCGCTGCGGAGGAGGCGGGAGAGGCTCCCACCACCACTGCTGTGCTGTCAGCCATCAGCCTGGCTTGTGGCTGAGCAGAGCTCCCCCTGTGGGAGTGCACTGACTACCAGGGGACAGCTTCTGCATTGAGCATCTGCCCCTGGTGGTCAGTGTGTGTAATAGTGACCAGTCATTCCCAGTTGTTCTGCTGTTAGGGTCAGTTTGCATATTAACCTTTTATTATATAGGATAGAGGCCTAGTGCACGGGTGGGGGTCAGCTGGTTTGCCCTGAAGGGTGTCCTGGATCAGGGTGGGGGTCCCGCTGGGGTGCCTGGCCAGCCTGGGTGAGGGGCTGATGGCCGTTTTCAGGCTGGCCACAGCCGCAGGCTGGAAGCAGGTGTCTGGGATTTATTTATCTTCTATAATTGAAACTTTGTAGCCTTGAGTAGAGCTTAGGGCTGGCAGGGCAGGCTGGAAGCTTGGCTTCCTCCATCGCCAGGGGCAACCAAGCCTCCTGCTCACTCCAGCTCCGTGGCCGCCACCATCTTTGTGATGGACTGATGGAGTGAGAAGTGATGGTTAATTTGCATATTACTCTTTTATTAGATAGGATATACCAGTAGATGAGAAAACATGATAAGTAAGGCCCTCCACCACACACACACATTTATAGTCATTCATTTGCTGCCTCTTTTAGTTACATCATTCAACCCCCATCATTGGTGACTATCAGAATAAAAATAAAATAGAGATATGAGGTGCCTCCATTCTGACCCCTCAGTGATGATTCCAGGTGCCTATTTTACTCATTGCTCCAATGTTGGGAACTTACTCCTCTCTGCCTACTGGGCTGGGACTCAGCTGTCTTATGTGCTCTGACCTCTAGCACATGCATGTTTCTTCATTTCTAAATGTTTGCCTGACTTGTGCTTCTTACTTAGATCCTTCTGGTTGACTGCGCTTCTGGACCAACTTCTCTTTTCCCTGTTTCTTGGCTCTTAGTGTTTTTTGCACATACACCCTCCCCCGCCCCACCTTGCCCATTTTGAGATCCTTCCCTGCTAAGCTGTGCAATTCCTTCAGCAACTTCGAGCATGTTATGGACTGAATTGTCTCCTCCCCACAAATTCATATGTTGAAGCCTTAACCTCTGATGTGATGGTAACTGGAGATGGGCCCTTTGGGAGGAATTGCTTAGATGAGGTCATGAGGGTGAGGCCCTCTGCCTCACTGAGAACACAGATAGAAGGTGGCAGGGAAGAGAGCTCTTGCCAGGAAAGTACTAGCTGGTAGCTTGATCTAGGACTTCCCAGCTTCCAGAACTGTGAGAAGTAAATTTCCATCCTTTAAGCCACCCAGTCTATTGTATTTTATTATGGCAACCCAAGCTGACTAATATCAAAAGGAGCTTACAGATGGGAAAACAAGACTCAGAGAACATAAGCACTTTGTTTCAGAATCTAGTTAATTAGTATTGGATTTGGCAGAAAAAAAAAAAAAAAAAAATCTTTGTTCTTTGAACCACACAGTACTACATTAAAAATTAGATAATTTGTCCCACCCCCATATTAAACATGACATTAAATGAAGATAAAGTTTAGATTATCCATCTTTTCTGTGGGTAAGATTTTGAGGATGACACTCTTAGACATTCATATTCAGATGTGTTTTTATATCTTACTTGTATCCCTCTCTAGGACTTATCTTTTTCTTTACATTATTCATGTATTTACATAAAGGCATGAGTATCCAAGCTGCTTCTAAATCCTCAGACTATAGGACTTACTCGGTAACAGCGCTTAGCTGAACACCAGTCATGTGTGGCTTTTCTTTGATAATACTTCACTGTGGTAATGTTTTGTCATATTTTGGTGAGATAGGAATCTGCAGACAGGAAAATAGATGTGAACATTTTAAAAAATATATTTGTATTGATTTTAGAGAGAAGATGAGAGAAGGAGAGAGAGATAGAAACATCAAGGAAAGAGAAACATCGATTGACTGCCTCCAGTACGTCCCCTACTGGGGATCGAGCCTGCAACCTGCACATGTGCCCTAACTGGAATCAAACCATGACCTCCTGGTTCATGGGCCGAGGCTCAGCTGCTGACACACACCTGCCGGGCTAGACATGAAATTTTGATTCTCAGTTTCCCCTCAGCCACCTTTCTGAAATAGGAGGCATTTGTCTTGCAAGGCCAGTATTAAAGTCCGCTCAGTAGTTGGTAGCCTGCTTTGGAGAACAATGGTGGAGACCAGAGCCAGGCCTGTGGAAGGCGGGCCTCCAGCCACACAGCAACTGTGGTCCTTAATACAGTTCTGTATTTTCTTTTTAAAATGTTTTTGTTGATTTCAGAGAAAGAGGAAAGGAGAGGGAGAGAGATAGAAACATGAGAAACATCAACATTGATCAGCTGTCTCCTGCAAGCCCTCCCTTGGGGGGATGGAGCCCACAACCCAGGCATGTGCCCTGACTGGGAATCCAACTGATGACCTCCTGGTGCATAGGTGGATGCTCCACCACTGAGCAACACCAGCTGGGAAGTCCTGTATTTCCCATGGCGTCTAGCTGACTGATCTTAGCTTGTCAGGTCACTAAAAGCAGAGGTTATTATATTTCCAAGGAATTAACAGAATTCACTTTGTATCTCTAGGGTTGGGCCTATTAGGAAAATGGTTTGTTTAAAAATTTTCAACTACTTAATTTTTCACTTGAAACAAAAATTAAATGAATCTCTAATATATTACATTTTAGTAGTTCTTTTAATGTTATTTCACCAGCTGTATATAAAGTCCAACTCATCTCTTGGTTTTAAGTCAGCCATTTGAAAACAAAGCTGCAAATTTACAGACATACAGATGGCAGTGGTGACAAAATGATCCTGTCCCTTTTAGAATGTGTGTGGCCTAAACCAAAGCCCAAGTGACTCATAGTGAGCAGCCCTTTGGATAAAGAGGAGAATTCCATCAAATAATTTTCTTATATTTTTATAAATGATGGAAATAAAGCTTATGATGTTAGGACTGCATTTAGTGGATCTTGGATTGCGTGTGTTGTTATTTAAAAAAAAATGGAATTTAACCTCTTGTAGTAAAATAGGCATTTATCACCAGAATCCATAATCTGTCCTCTAGACTTGTGCTTATCTTTTTTGCCATTTATCAAAATGAGATTCCCTTTTCATCTCTTCTCTTTACATTATCTTCTTCATGTTCATTTCTCTATAGTGGATGGTATTTGCAGAATTCTAAAACGCCAGTGTTCTTTCACATGGAAACTTAGATCTCATTCGGAAAGTCAGTTCTGAAACAGATTACAGACGTTCAGCTGTTGTAGCGGGGCGTGGTGACCCCATCCCCTCCCCAGCTGAAATGAGCAGAAACTTTCAACAGAGGAACCACTGTGGTGGAGTGTGCTACCCAGCTCTGCCCTTGGGTCAAGGGTGTTCAGTAATACAGGGTTTCTGAAGCTGATGTCACTTGGCAGGGGAAACTTGAGGAAAATTAATTTTCAGGTCATTTTCCTTTTAAAGTTGAAATGTCTTAGCACAAATATGGAAATAATAGATTCAGAGAATTTATCGATTCCTGGGCAAAATAACAGGAAATTAAATGTGGAACAATGCCTTTCATTTCTTCTATTGCATCTGACTGTGTAAATTTTGATTTCACTTCCAGTCTCAGATTCAGGTTATCAGGATCTGAATCTTTTAACACCTTAAGCCTATGTCAGGGTTTCTTAACTTTGGCACCACTGACCTTGGGCTGTGCATTGTAGAATGTTTAGCAACATCTCTGGCCTTCACTAACTAGATGCCAGTAGCACTAATACCCTATCCAGCCATGACAGCTAAAAATGTCTCCAGACACTGCACATGTCCCCTAAAGTCACCCCCCATTGAGAACCACTGGATATATTTCTTGAGTATAAGGACTTTTAATTATTCATCGTTGTATCCCTAATCCCTAGCACTGTCTAGCTTTAGCATTACCCCACAAGTGTCCATGGAATGACTAACTACAAAGTTAAAACTAGTATTGTTATGCATGTAATGACTTTTTTTTGATACATGAATGTATTAATGTAAGTGTTTGTATTTTTTTTTAAAGAAAGATCTTATTTTTTAGGGGGCCAAGGTGCCCTGACTGGGAATCGAACCCACGACCCTTTGGTGCATAGGAAAATGCTCCAACTAACTGAGCAGCACTGGCCAAGGCAAAGGTCTTTTATATTGTTTAGGAAGCTTTTATTATTATTGGTTTAATATAAATGTAATTATTAATTCCTACTTCTTTATTAGTTATCCTATATAATAAAAGGCCAGGGACCATAAGCATAATGACTGGAATGACCGCTCGACCAGTAGCCATGAGGTGCACTGACCACCTCTCAGTCCCTCCCCCCATCCCCCGCCCGCCACAGGCAGGGCAGCAAGAGGTTTGCCACAGGGGGTGGGGCAATGAGCAGTGGGCGGGGCAGCAAACTTTGAGTGGTGGCAGGTGGGGTGGTGAGCAGCCAGCCACAAGTGGCAGTGGGGTGGCAGCCTGAGCGACTGGCAGTGGGCGGGGCAGCAAGTGACATTTCGTGCGCTGGACCTCTAGTAATTACGTAATACATCTTTATTGTACCGATGCATTTCTCTGAATTTCATGGGGATATCATGTGTTTCCAAGAGAGGCTGGTAAACGTATACTAGTCCTTTTGGTCTTACCTGGCCCTCAGAAGTCTGTGACCTGGGAGCTTCTGGGATGTGGTGCTGGCTTAGCCCTGCTCTACTGGGGCGGTGTGACAGTGAGATGGCCCTGAATGCCTCCTGGGGAATATAATGATTCTGTCATGCAGAAGAAATTGAGGCAGTAAATAAAGATGGGAGGAAAGCTAGGGAAGGAATGAAGCAGCCCAGCATAGCGCTGCAGTTTTCTTCCTGTTTGTGGTTAGCACTTTCATCTGGGTCATTAGGTGGCACAAACAGGCAATGACCAACATGGCAGCTCTTGGGCAATACTGGCATTTAGATAGTGCATACCATATGCCAGGCACTGTCTGGGAACTCTACTTGACTTAATCTTTTGATCCTAACACAATGGACCATAGAGAGTGCTAGTATTATCCCCATTTTACAGAAATGAAAACTGGCAGAAAGAAGTTAATTAATATCACTCATTAATTCCATAAATATTATTGGAGTACATACCATATGCTAGATGCTATGTTTATAATGCAATATATTCATATATGATATTCTCCTTGACCTCAAGGAGCTTGTATCTATGTGGTAGAGAAGATAATTTAAATACACAAAGTACCAAGTCAAACATGTTCAATATCAGAAAGGAAGAAATAATAATGTGTTGTGTTGCTTGCTGGGCAACAGTTGGCATGTTATTTAACTTCTACAAACTTGTTTTCTCATCTCTAAAACTATGATAATAATAATACTCACCTGAGGAGGTTGTTGTAAATACAATGTCAGCATATAGTAAGGACCTAATACATGTTATGTAGTGGTAGAGTAATAATAGAGTGAGAGATTGTTTCCACCTGGGTGTACCAGAGTTTTCTTGGAGGTAATATTTTAACTGAAGCTTGAAGGATTGGCAGCACTTAACCATCTTCTAACAAAGGGTAAAATCCATTTTTAATAGAGGAAATAATATAGCACAGTACCAGAAAGCCCAGAAAATAGAAAAAGCCTGGAGTTTGGTTTCCTTGCAGCATGAGAGTAGAGGAAGAGAAAAGGTAACAGAGGAGATTGGGGCACATCGTTACATTAGCCTCAGGCTAAGGAATTTGGAACTTTTCATTAGTCCAGGTGGACCAGAACTGAAGAATAACAGTGCTTTAAGAAGCTTTGTGCACTGCTGATGTGTCGGATGGAATTGCATGGAGGAGAGCAGCGTCCAGGGACACAGTCAGAATCCATTGCACAGAAGGATTGCACAGAAGGTGATGAAGCCTCCTCTCTTCTAATGGCCCTGGCAGTGTCAGGGGAGAGAGACGGAGGGTCATTCTGCTGATAGAATTGACTGAATCTGGAGGTGGAACAGGGACTTGTCACAAGACAAAAAGATTAAAGGAGAGTCTTAGATACTGAGGGTAACTGGGAGGATTGTGTACGTAGTGATGATGATAGGATCTGCAGGGGCGGCTAATGAGTGTACCTTTAGAACTCTAGATGCCATCTGTTTGGGGACACACAACAAACAGGCCTCTTTCCAGAATAGAAATGTAACTGGTAAAAATTCAGTTGTTTAGGCTGATGTTGTTGAAGGAATTTGAGAAAGAACATCTTTTCATGGAGACAGTGAAGTAGGGCAACTATTGATGGTTGATGCCTGAAGAGTTCAAGGTCAGAAGGGAGGTGAGAACCAAGGGAGAAACATCTATCTGAGAAACCCAGGATGGAGGGGGAGTCCAGAAAACAGGGATGGTTAATGGATTTAGATATTTCTGAGAGGCCGAGGAGGATTTGAAAATTTACTTTTAGAGAAAATGTTCTGTTCTCTGGTTGAGACAGAAATGATGCAGCAAGTAAGTAATTAGTGTTGGGGGGGGAGCAGGGTGGAAGGCTTTGGTGGTTATATGGAACAGGGCTAAAAATTCAGATACCTACGTTGGAAATGTCTAGCATCAGAGGATCAGTCTTTGAAAACAATGTGCTTTTGAGGGTATTAGTGTGTGTGTGCATATGTGTGTGTGTGTGTGTGTGTGTGTGTGAGTGTGTGTAGGAGATAGGTATGGTGAGTCGATGCTCTGTGTACTATTTTATTCCTAGTCAACTGTTTCCATATGGGAATGTGAGCCCAGCATTGCCAGTTTGCTTCAGTAGAGATCATGGATTCATGAAAGTGCTCTGTGAAAAGGAAAAAAAGAGAAGACTGGCTTATCACAAGCATTAGATAAATACTTGTTGAATGAGAAACAAGGTTGTGGGATGACTATCCTATATAATAAAAGCCTAATATGCAAATCAACCAAACGGCGGAATGACCAGTGGAACAACCAGTTGCTATGATGCACACTGACCAGTAGGGGGCAGATGCTCAATGCAGGAGCTGCCGCCAGCCTGCAGACCCCAGGCCAACCAAGGTGGATGCCAGTGCGGGCCCCCTGATCGCCCTTCCAGTCACCCCACAGATCAGCCCTGATCACAGGCAGGCCTAGGGACCCTACCTGTGCATGAATTTCATGCACCAGGCCTCTAGTTTTTAGATAAGAGGAAATGTAGGGCTCTAATTTTATATATATATATATATATATATATATATATATATATATATATATATATTTTATTGATTTTTTACAGAGAGGAAGGGAGAGTAATAGAGAGTTAGAAACATCGATGAGAGAGAAACATCGATCAGCTGCCTCCTGCACACGCCCTACTGGGGATGTGTCCGCAACCCAGGTACATGCCCTTGACTGGAATTGAAAAGGGAATCAAACCCGGGACCCTTCAGTCTGCAGGCCGACGCTCTATCCACTGAGCCAAACTGGTCATGGCATGTAGGGCTCTAATTTAATGTAGCTATGACATGGCAGCAGAAAGAATGCTGGTAAGTTATATTACGAGACATTTCTACTCAAAAACAGTTTTATTCCCCTGTCAGTATTGACCTTTCATTACCTATTAATATGACTGTCTTCACATCACTGGTAATTGATAGTAGCAAAGAACATAGATTAATCTGTATTATTATCATCACCATAAGAACACCAGTGACGATTAGTAATTATTAGAATTTCAAGAGTAATACTACTAAATCAGTAGGTAAGCATGCCTTATCTGTCCTTTGTAATATATTTTAAAATGGTCAATTTATTTTTTGCTTGAATTAAATTAAAGAAAGGGCCTGGACTCCACCTGAGGCACAGGTAGAGAGACATGAGCAGATGCATGGAAAGTGTTTCTGTTCTGAGTAATTTGTTTAACCTTCTGCATACTGTTCACTTATCAGTCTGTCTTCTCAGTACATTTTTTCTGCTCAAACTTAAGTAGAATTTAAATAACAACTAGTCCACACATACAGACTGGTTGATTACTGAAAGTATTTTGTGACTACCCAGTTGGGAAATTGTAGTAATCCCTGTCTATAGACTTGTCCGTGTTTTTCCCCCTTAAGGTATAAGAGCTAGACCAGAATATATACCTTTAAGATAAGTATTGTCACCTTATTGACAGATGAGGAAACTGAGGCTTAGAAAGGTTAGGGAACCTGCTTAGGGTAATACAGTAAGTTATACAACTAGAATATAATACAGGCTGACTCCAGTGCCTGTGTCTGGAGGCAGTTTTAGCCAAATTAAGCTCTGAGTGACTTGCTCCATTGAGTTTTGGGAATAAAACTCATTTTCTTCTTAAGAAACAATAGTCCTCTTGCTGTAGCCTTTAGGGATGACTACATCTTTTCATTTTTCTAAAATAAACTGCAGAAGTAACTCTAAACTCAATACCAGCAATTTCTAAGGGAAAGCTATGGTTGCAGATCCAGGGCTAAGTTTTAATTGTGAAGGTTATGGGACTTTTTAATGTCTTATCTCTTTTTTTCTAAAGCGTCGTGTTAAATTATCATTTCCTTGTTGGTCTTGATCTGGTGGGAAATCCTAGAAGAGAAGTCAAGTGTATTTGCTCCATCACTTTTCTCTTTATAGTCAAAGTTCTTACACAGGCCATATTTTTCAGAAACTATGCCACTGGGAAGGGGATTTTTAAAACTATAAATAATTAACCTATCCTTTTATGAAGCCCTTGAAAAGATGCTTCAGTTGTGTCAGGCTCAGGGCCCAATGGAAAGCATGCTTTATATTTTTCTCCAGAAGTTCAAATGTATCTCTGTTCTTTATCATGTTTGAAAAAAAGCATCTAGGGTTTGTCTTTTTAACCAAATGTATGTGTGTATTTGAATGCAAAGATATAAGTATTTAAATATTTAATGTATGAATATATATTCAAATACATCCAAACACAACCTATGTATCCCTTTAGACAGGGATGGTAAATACTGAAACACTTTACAGGCATACAACTTTTTAGGCAAAAATATGCTTCTCTGAAACCACACCACACAAACTAAACATCTGTTTCGAAGTGTTAACATCCAGCAACTCAATGTCAATAGGATCTGGCATTCCGGTCTTGTTCACTTGATTATAGCTCTCACTGGGGGATGAGAGCTTTCTGATATCATCCTGACCTCCAGAGGGCTATTCAAAGCAGCTGGTATTTTACATGTTACATAATTATGATGGGCGCGGTGTAGTTTAGGATATTTAAGAGGCACTAGGGGCCCACTTCTCAAAATATTTACAGCCATTTATTCTTCTTAAAACAATAATTTGCATGCCTAAAATGATATGTGCATCTTTCCCAGGCAAATTTCCTTTGGCTCCTTTTTTCCAGGTGAAACTTGCTCTGAAAATATCAATGTTTAGCAGTGAATAGGCCAGAGGGAGATGTTATAAGCAACAAAGGAGGTCTTCAATGCTTTCCCAGAATTTGAGTGTTCAGGGGGGAAATGGGGAAAGTCTTAGTGAAGGATCTCCTGCTGAGGACAGGCATAATACCTGAAGAGAAGCTCCAAAAAGAGAAATCAATCTTTGCATTGAAGGGATGACCAGGGCTAAGTGCCCTGGCTAATAGGCCAGCTCTGGCAATACTTACTGATTTAGAAGAACATTATGAAAATTGTTTCTCTTGTGTAGAGGGCATAGTGATGTATAAGGCCAGCGCTCATGCCAAGGCTTGTTAATGTGACTGTTCTCAGAATTCAGTGAGTTTGATCATGCAATAGACTCTCCATGCCCACTTCTGCCTTCCCGACTCTCAGTCACCCTCAAGGACCTCATTCAGTCAGCCATTCATTGAGCAAATATGAATTGTGCCTGTTGTGTGTGCAGGGTGCTATTCTGGACAACGGGAATATAAAAATAAATAGGATAATACTGTCCTGCAGAGACTCACTTGTTGTAGAATGAAACATCAAATCAAGTCAGTGTGTCCTAATGTCCATGACATGGTAGGAAAAGCAAGTATAGGAATAGTAACAGCACCAACAAGGGAGTGTTCAACTCTAGTAATTTAGGCTGCAAAAGTGATCAGGAAGGGCTTTGCTGTGAAGGCCATGCCTGCAGCAGACAACACAGGGAAATTATTCAAGAAAGAGGCTAGAACTGTGGAGAACAGTATGGAGTTTCCTCAAAAAACTAAAAATGGAACTCCTATTTGACCCAGTGATCCCACTTCTGGGAATATATCCCAAGAAACTAGAAACACCAATCAGAAAGGATATATGCACCTCTATGTTCATAGCAGCACAATTTATAATAGCTAAAATTTGGAAACAGCCTAAGTGCCCTTCAGCAGATGAGTGGATTAAAAAACTGCCCTAGCTGGTTTAGCTCCGTGGATAGAGTGTCGGCCTGTGGACTGAAGGGTCCCAGGTTTGATTCCAGTCAAGGGCACATGCCCAGGTTGCAGGCTCGATCCCCAGTGTGGGGTGTGCAGAAGGCAGCGAGTCAATGTTCTCTCTCATCCTTGATGTTTCTATTTCTCTTTCCCTCTTCTTTCCTCTCTGAAATCCATAAAAAATATATTTTAAAAAATAAAATTAAAAACAACAACAACTGTGGTACATCCACATAGTGGAATACTATGCTGCTGTAAAAAGGAAGGAACTCCTACCATTTGCAACAGCATGGATGGTCCTGGAGAGCATTATGCTAAGTGAAATAAGTCAGTCAGAGAAAGATAAATATCACATGATCTCACTCATTTGTGAAATATAATGAATAACATAAACCGATGAACAAAAACAGATCCAGAAACAAAGAAGCATTGATCAGACTGTCAAACCTCAGAGGGAAGGAAAGGGAGGGTGCGGGTAAGGGGGAGACATCAACCAAAGGACTTGTATGCATGCATATAAGCCTAAACAATGGACACAGACACCAGGGGGGTGAGGGCATGAGCGGGGGTGGAGGGGCAATGGGGAGATAAGGACACATATGTAAGACCTTAATCAATAAAGAAAGAAAGAAAGAGGCTGGAGTCATGGAAGCATCTTGAGGGGTGCGAGGAAAATGACAAGCTGTAACGCTGTGTTTCTTTAATGACTCTCTTAACAAAGCACTTTGGAGCTCTCTAAGCTACCTGACTTCTCCTGAGTGGTCTGTGCCTGTCAGGGGTCAGGTGCTTGGTCTTTGATTTTTAATGAAAATTTCCCAGATGGTAGCACTGTCATCTGGGTGGAGCGGGGTCCCTTCCAGAGGTCAAATGGGAGCTGAATACCTTGGGTCAGTGATGCATGATGTGTCCTCAAATGAAGTTGGTAAAAGAGCATTTAGTCTCACTTCAATTCCATTCCGAAAGAGATGATAAAAAATAAACAACTTGGATCATGCAATAAAAGTGAGCAAACAAGCTCCTTTTGAAACACAAACTCAGAATGCCTGTCTTGTTTTTATGGGACTGTGCTAATGAAATGTGTTAAAAAGAGGAATAAATAACCAGATCAAGGTAGTGATTAATTATACATATTAATGCTACTAAAATATTAAATGTGTATGGAATATATTCTGAATATAAAATTAAATATAGCCCTAGGTAGTTTGGCTCAGTAGATGGAGCATTGGTCTAAGGACTGAAGGGTCCCGGGTTCAATTCCAGTCAAGGGCACATGCCTGAGTTGCAGGCTCGATCCCCAGTAGGGGGCATGCAGGAGATAGCTGATCAATGATTCATTCTCATCATTTATGTTTCTATCTTTCCTCCCTTCCTCTCTGAAATCAATAAAAATATTAAATTAATTTAAATTAAATATATACACAGTACTTATATAATATCGCCACATAGAAAAGGCAAGAAAATGGGCCAGAATCTTAGTGATGGTTATTTTTGAGGGAAGTATTACAAAAGGTTTTTTGTGTTAATGCAAATCTCTACACGATAAAGTTACATTCCTTTTACAAACAGGAAAAAGAATGTTCTTTCTATAGCAAGCAAATTGTGGAAGTAGCAAGTTAAACAGAGTGCTCTTTCAGGAAAGGGCAGGAGGAATGCTATGAGCCATCCCTGGAAGGTGGTCTTCTAGTCCAGGCTGCCTGAAAATCAGGCACTGTAGATGAGATAGTTTACAGTCTAGTCTGTTCATTCAGCAACAGCAAGAGCACCTACTGGGTGCTGATACCAACATATGAATCATAAGTTTGTCCCTGGCCTCAAAGGACCTTTAGTTCAAGAGAGAGGCATATAGATAAAAACATGCAAAGACACCTAACAGGTTTAATAAAGGAGATCTGATCAAGTGACAAAGAGAAAGTGGTTAATTAAAATGGAAATCTTCCCTAGCTCATTCCTCATTTCCTTGGATCTGAAAGCCTTTGCTTCAGACTTCCTGACGGATTTCTTTTCTTTCATCATCATCATCATCAGAGTTAAATGTCCTCTTGAGTGCCATATGCATTTCTGCCATGACGTAAACTCCCTGAGAGCCACATTATGTCATATTTATATTCATATGTCCCACAATGCCTTGAACATACTCAAAATTCAAGACATATTTATGGAACAAGTGGGTGGTCCAGTATTGTGTGAGGCTACACATAGAGTAGGCATAGAAAATATTTCATTTCAGGCTCAAGCAAATGGTTTATTGTATAAATCTGATAAGCACAGTGGAGAAGGAAAGTGGCTATGTCTGATCTCAGCAAGTATTGAAGAGAATGATTGATGCTTCTCCAGTTGCCATGTGGCAAAGGAAGAGGCTTCTTCATAAAGTTAGTGGTTTCTGACATGCACCACAGTGTCCCCTTTCTTGATAAGTAGTCTCTTCTATCAGCTAAGGTCATGCTATTTGTCATCCAGAATAAACTAGTTACTCTTAGAAACATGGAAAAACAGAAACTTATCTTTACTAAACCATAGTTATATGGTTTGTAGAAAGATGCCACCCAGAAAACAGTTATTTGTGAAGGGTTTGGTTGAATCATTTTAACCTCCATGGGAGCCTGGTTTTTGTGCTGTGTCCAGGCATTGCATGGGGAGCAGCATCCACGCCACCCGTTCACAGAGCCTGACACCCTGTCATGAGTGTTACCATTCAATTTTCACACAGCAAGAGTGACAGGCGCTAATTGTTTGGCCCCTGTTTGTGTCCTTCCCACTGCATGAGGCTGACTATTTTGCATAATCATCTGAATGGCTAGTTGAAGTTCAAATAATAGAGTTTCTAAATCTGTAATTAGAATGTGCCAGAAAGAAGATGGGTTCCATAAGGTGAAAAGACATTTTAGTTAGAAGAAATTTTTCCAAAATTTTGTTTTTGTAAAAAAAGGTAGCTTATTTTTTTTTAAAGAAACACGACTTGTAGTGCATATGACATTAAGTGTATTATGAGAGTGTGTGCCTACGTGAACACACACATATACAGACACATGCACACAGGTGAACGCACATCTCTTTAATGGAATAACCCAAACTGTTTTGAGCCTTGGACGGTTAGGAATTTGATTTCCAGGGACTCCCAGGGAAAGGTATTGTCATATAGAATTGAACTGGTCCAATTGGAGAATAAAGCTGATTATTTCTTTCATTACAATAATGCTTGAAATTTTAGTGTGCTTGGCAAAGAGGCATGAGGACACTTGGGGTTGATGCGTATGCTTTAACTATCTTGATTGTGGTTATGGTTTCATAGGCACATGTGTCAAAACTTAGCAAATTGTGTCCTCTAAGTAGGTCCAGTTATTGTATGTTAATTATATGTCAATAATTAAAACACAATTTTCGTGTGCTGGGTTGGAAATCCCCTATACACGTCTCTCATGAAAAGTTGTGTAAGACAACCCAGAGGCCAAGGTGTTTAATCTGGCAAATGCCTAAATGCAGCATTCCTCCATCTACCCATCATTCTTTTCCAGATCTAGGAAGATGAAAATAGTCGGGTTTTGTGATAAATATGTGTGTGCCCCTTCAGCATTCAGGACTGATCAACACTTGTCAGGACCTGTGGCTGGCCTGGAGAGAAGGAGGTGTCCCATCTCTGATGAAGTTAGGAACTTGGTTATAATCCAGGATCTGGATTAAGACTGTGACACCAGGCAGTTACAGTTACCCTGTGATCCTTCCATCCTACACTGTCAGTTTAATGTCTTCATACATTTAAATATCGGATTCACCTATTTTTATCTGGCTAGTTAATACATCTTTTTTCTTGCTACTACTTCCTTCAGGCAATGCAGACAAAATGTAGAAAGAGGCCAAAAGAGAAAGAGTTTACAAATTCCAAGTAAATTTTAGCAAAGGGCAATGACTTATGTGTGAAGGAAGCTCCTAACAGTAGTCGACTTGTATTTATGAATTCCGGTCCCACCCTTTCCAACAGGGGGAGCTAGAGCACATTTCCAACTGGTGCCTGGCCCTTGGACCAAGGCTTCCCAGATTTGTACCTCTTGGGCCCAAGCCTGAGGGCTGAAGTAGGGATTGGAGTTTAAGAAGATTGGAACCTACATTGTTGGAGTTGAGGGTGATGTGGCTGAGGGGAATGCCTGAGAAACAGAGGCAGCTGAGAAGAGCTGGGATGTCAGCTGGCGTCCCTTCCAAGAGTTCCCACTGTTAAGGGGAAGACGTCCTCTCTTTTCCACTATTGCTAGACATCCAGAGGCAGGTCCATGCTGACACATGGTGAGGAGAAAAGGGGGAACCTGGAAAGCTGAGGCAGCCAGGAACATGGGGTGTGTGTGGAAAGGACAGAGGAAACAAGGAAGGCGGCAGCATCTCCAAATCTGGGAGACAGGGTGTGGAATATTAGGGTGGCCTGTGGACACTCACTGAGGCTGGTAAAATTTTCTTCAGTGCTTTCAGTTGGAGAAATTAAGTACACATAGGGTTTTCCTATATCCTTTCTCTTACCTTCATTATTTCTTATTCTCCTGCCTAAAAAGTATTTGTTTCATTTCAAATTAGAATCAAAAGTTCAAGTTCGGGCCTATATTTTAGAAATGAATGCTTGCTAGACTAGCATCCAGATGTTCAAACGAGCTTGAAAATTAAACATGGATCATATCTACTTTTCCAAATATCTAGAACGGAAAGCACAATTATTCATTATAGGTTGGAATATCCTGTTATAATTAACGTTAATCCACACTAAATGGGCTTTAAGGAAACAGGCTTTCCTCACCTCAGTTCAATTTCATTTTTCGGCTTTAATGAGTTGAGGTAGCTCCTGCTCATTTCTGTTAGCCATGCACAAATGTAAATGGTAATGAGGCTTTTGTGTATATGTGTGAAATTCAAAATCCATCCCTAGTCTATTAACTGTGTAAAGAAAGTTACACTCTAGGAGGCCATAGTAGTCTGAACAAAAAGCCTTCTATTGTACAAAACCAATTTCCATGTAATCAAGTTGGGCAATAGAATGTTTTCTCTTGAATGATGTTTGTGCAGCATCAGAGATTCTGACCTGTGCCCTGTGCAGGGGAGTTCTATCACTTAGCTGGTGTAAAGGTCAAAGGAAAAAGCACTTTCTGAGTAACTCAGCTAAAATGGCAATGTTTTACAATAGCATTGTTTCGTGGTCGTGTCCATGGCTGCTTTTGTCCCACTAGAATCTGGTGAAGCGTGTGCATAACTAGTTTACTTAGAAAACCGAGATTGCTGTAAATAAGAAGTACTTCATTTTGGTTGAAGGTTTTTTCCTTTTTTATAATGTACTAAGTTTGTTAAAGTTATAATTATCAGCTTCCATGTCATGTGGCTAAGTTCAATGCTGGGACTTAGTAAATACGTATGTATGTATGAATGAATGAATGAATGAATGAATGAATGAACTGAATTTCTCTTAAGCAACCGATGCAAAATTGTGTGACTTAATTATACCATTTTATTCTAGAAAGCTGTTTTCATTTTGATCTAAAATCTTTATTTTCTATAATTTTCTTGTAATACAGAAATGAATGCAGGCATAAAAT
Source organism: Myotis nattereri (assembly GCF_964212035.1). NCBI lineage: Eukaryota > Metazoa > Chordata > Mammalia > Chiroptera > Vespertilionidae > Myotis > Myotis nattereri. The sequence continues at coordinate 68,016,859 of NC_138081.1, read as the reverse complement.
ATCTTTTCATTTCAGTAAATATCTTTTTAAGACCAGGAATAAAATTTTGTAGCATAGGCAGTCGTTAGGCGATGTTTTATACCCCTGGCAGCATTTTAGCTCAGTTAAGAGCCCCAGCGCCTTACAAGCAACCCCTCCAACCCATCCAAATGGTTCCACAGAAACCTCTGAAGGGTCGGAACAGTCACCTGACTGTAACAAAGGCGGCACACAAAAGCTCCCCTAGGATTGTCCTGGGATCACAAACAAGAGCCCTAGCCCTGCATTTTAGAAGCGCCCCCACGCTGACACGCTGCAGGGCTCTGCCTTACAAATCGATGCTGATACAATTCGACAAGTCTGTAATCAGTTTGAGATCGTGCTCCAGTATGTTCTACCGCAGACAGATTGCAATTTTCACTTTAGTTTCCCAGTAAAGCAGAGGATGACTGGGAAAGTTACCCTGCAGTACACTTGTTAATAGCTTAAAGAAAGGTAATACGTTTTGTTCACTTAGTTGCCCCAACATTGAAAAAGTAGATTTTAGACTCTCCTTCTTCTAGACTACCACTTTTTTCCACACCACAGCATATTTTACATGGTTAAGTTGATAAATGTAACAGACTTCCCCCCTCCACCTTCAGACACACTTTCCTCCAGACACATTTTACCTCCAGTATCTCTGGGGCCTGGCGCAAAATCTAAAGTGAAGTAATAGAAATACACTTTTAAAGTAAAGGAAAAATTTGAGAGTTCAGTGTTGACTCAGAAACACATCTTCTAATATTATCTACTAGAGGCCCCGTGTACAAAAATTTGTGCAGTCGGGGGAGAGGGGAATCCCTCAGCCTGTGCCCTCTCGCAGTCTGGGATCCCTCGGGAGATGTTCACCTGCTGGCTTAGGCCTGCTCCCGGGGCATTGGGCCTAAGATGGCAATCAGACATCCCTCTGGCAGCCTGGCAGCCCTTGGGGGATGTCCACTTACCAGCAGGGAGCAGACCTAAGCTGCAGTTAGACATCCTTAGCGCTGCTGAGGAGTCAGGAGAGGCTCCCACTGCCACCGCTGTACTGGCAGCCATCAGCCTGGCTTGTGGCTGAGCAGAGCTCCCCCATGTGGGAGTGCACGGACCACCAGAGGGCAGCTCCTGCATTGAGCGTCTGCCCCCTGGTGGTCAGTGTGTGTCATAGTGACCAGTCATTCCCAGTTGTTCTGCTGTTAGGGTCAGTTTGCATATTACCCTTTTATTATATATGATAGAGGCCTGTTGCATGGGTGGGGACCAGCTGGTTTGCCTTGAAGGGTGTCCCGGATCAGGGTTTGGGTCCCACTTGGGTGCCTGGCCAGCCTGGGTGAGGGGCTAATGGTTATTTGCAGCTGGTCACACCCCCTTCAGGGTGGGGGTCCCCACTGGGGTACCTGGCCAGCCTGGATGAGGGGCTGATGGCTGTTTTCAGGCTGGCCACACCTCCTTTAGGGTGGGGTCCCCACTGGGGTGGCTGGCCAGTCTGGGTGAGGGGCTGAGGGCCGTTTCAGGCTGGCCAGTGACTGAAGCTCCCAGCCTCTCCTTTTTTTCTTTTTTTTTTTTTTTATCCTGGGATTTATTTACCTTCAATAATTGAAACATTGTTGCTTTCAGGCTCATACCTCCGCTACGCTTCCCATTGGCTAATCAGGGTGATATACAAATTAACTGCCAACAAAGATGGCAGCCGGCAGCCATGCAGCGGAAGCAAACATGAGGCTTGCTTGCTCCCGTGATGGAGGAAGCCAAGGTTCCCCACTCTGAGGCCCGGCTGGCTGAAAGCAGGTTTCTGGGGATTGTTTAGCTTCTATAATTGCAACATTGTTTCTGAGACTGCAAAATTTCTGTGTTCCTCATGGTTATGCCACCTTATGAGGTTTTAAATCTCCCATGAGTTTGCTCTGGGAGAACTTTGAATGTTTTTGCTTATTTATCAACTCTTGGTTATAAGAACTCATCTAGGTAGAGCAGAATTTAAATTTAAATTTTTCATAAGATTGGCAAAACCAGTAATCATACTTCCCAAGTTCCCTGTCCCAAGGTTTAGAAACACTGCAGTAAGTGGGTGTGTGGTCCATGAATATGGGTTCTTCCCCAGTTGCAAGAAAAGAATTTCAAAGAGCGTATGTGTTGGAGAGGCTTAGGTGCAGTGGCAAGATTTATTGGGGTGAAGGGAAATAACAGACCATCGGGGATGTAGAGGGTGGGCAGGCTCTAGTAGCAACCTACCATGAACCTTGATAAAACTCCAGATATTTTCTTGGTTTTCCAAAGGAGCAGGCTTTCTTTCTAACTGTCCAAACTACTTCCTAGGTTTTCTAGGGAATTTCATGCCCTTATCCAATCTGATCCTTTTGTCGGGCTAGACTCCACCCTTTTGTGTTGCCATTTGGGCTCCTCTACTGCTCATGTCACCAAATTGTGCTGCTGTCATCTGGTTTCAACTGCACGTGTGCTTACCTTCCCCTGTGCCACCTTGTCTTCTACTGAGCATGCGCAGAGCAAAGGCATTTCCCCTACTGTTTTCATCCCTCCTTGGTATCCTGTTAATGACTGGTGGCAGATTCTTCCTGCCTGCTTTGGGGATTATGTCCCCTCCACAGACAGAGGATGCAGCAGTCTCCTGGGGAACCTGTGAATGCTATAGCTTCCTAGGAAATCAGGCTTAATGTTTAATTCAGCTCCCTAGTTTATTAGGCTGTATGTCTGGTTCCATTTACTCCCTTCCTTTATTAATAACTTGCTAATTACCTATGCTAACAGGTGAATAAATAAATAAATAAAACATCTATATGGCCTGATTTAGAAGATTCTCTAAAGAATTATTTGCATATTCCCTTATGTGATTGATTTCTTTTGCTATTTTTCTCTCTGATATAAATCTCTCAAAATAGAATCATAACTCTTTATGGTTAAAATGTCATTGATAAATCTTTCAGCCTCCTGCCTGGACAGTTACCTTTTAGGAAATAATTAGGCACTAGCAGAATTGAGCTTGATGCTATGGAAAAGTAGATATAGGTGACTGTTAGATGCTACTTTAAAAAAATCATGAGCATTGTGATTATTTCTTACTTTAAGGATTTTGACAAATTCAATAACAGCAACAAAAACTTATATTTATATACTTGAAGGTAAAAAATAGAATTCTATGGCGGGTGTTAATACACAGCATCTCTTTGATGCTCATAAAACCTCTCAACATTGGGAGTTGCTATTATTTCCATTTTAACTTATAAGGGAGTTTAGGCTCAGGGAGGATGGTGGCTTACCCAAGGCCCCTCAGCTGAGCAGGGACCTCTAGACAGGGCTACAGTCATTCCTCAGAGTCAGACAGATTTCCACAATGCGAAGTACATGGCCATCTTTCACACTTACGTGCCTTTGGAATCCTGGGCACCTCAGATGTGTCTTCTAGTTTTTAAATTCTGTATCTTTAAGCTGCTATCACCATATCGCTTTGGAATGTTATGATAAAGTGATCTCTCTTAAGAATATCATTCTAATTCAAGAAGTTAAGTGTTTAGCATCTTTGAGGACCTATGAGAAATTCTATGAAATTTGGTTTAAAATTTTTAAAAGATAAGATCAAAGTTCAATAAATAAGTGTTAACAGATATGTTAACACTCTAAAAAACCTAATATTAAAAAAAAAAATGGCCCTGACTGATTTGGCTCAGTGGATAGAGTGCCGGCCTGCAGATTCAAGGGTCCCAGGTTCGATTCCGGTCAAGGGTATGTACCTTGGTTGCAGGCACATCCCCAGTGGGGGGTGTGCAGGAGGCAGCTGATTGATGTTTCTCTCTCATCGATGTTTCTAGCTCTCTATCCCTCTCCCTTCCTCTCTGTAAAAAATCAATAAAATATATTTTTAAAAAAATTTAAAAAATGGGAAAAATGCACAAAACAGGTAAACTAGGAAATGGTTCATTTCACTTTAAAAAAGTTTTTTTTTTTTTCTGTATTAAAAGGGTCACCCGGGTCCTTTATGTGCTCAGTTCTCCTGGTGCATTTATATGTTTGATTGTAGGTCATTAACCACTTGATGAAATTGCTGGTGTAAAAAAGAAGGAGGTAAAATTGCTAAAGGTTTAGGAGCCATATTAATTACAAAACAAAATTAATGATAATGCATTTCTAAATTTAAAATGTGAACCAATGGGAATATTTTATTTGGATTACCCAAATTTTACTTATATGATTTGGTGAAAGACACCATTTATTTATATGATTTTGTGAAAGACACCATGGATAATGTTTCATTCGTTCATTCGATAACATAGTTATTGGATGTTTAATGCGTTCCAGGCACTGTGCATTGCAATGATGTGCAAACCAAACCCAGTCTCTGACCTCACAGAGAATGCACTCTAGTGCTTATCAATTTTACTTTGAAGTTTTTGGGGCTAGAAGATGTGAAATGGTAATGAAGAGTAAGTTCTTCTTTTAGAAACTTAAATAAGGCAGCTCCATGTAATAACTTGTTTTGCTTTCTGTAGTGTATCTTCATTATACATTTTCTAAAATATATTATTATAATGAATGATTATTACTTTCTGGATTATTTGTAAAAGATAAAGACAAAAGCTTTTCTTAATATGGTTCTTGGCATATTTATATGGATGCTCTGGGGCTCTAGAAATGGCAATTATCATAAATATCCCAAGGGACACATTTTATTAGCATGAGTTCACATAACATAGTTAAATCAACCTGATGTTTTTTCCCTGTAGCTGTTTGGTCACCATAATAATTGGTTCTATTACAGGTGGGTAGTGTGATCTCAATTTCCTTTGGTAAGCTTTAGTGAGTTAATTTCATCAGTGGATAATGAGGTGAAGACATATATCAAATTTTAAATTTCCATAATTTTTGTGATGATTTCTGTATTAAGGATTTAATGAAAGAAAGTAATCTATTAATACTTCACACATATTTACTTATTCATGTGGTTGGAGTGTTACAACTCCAAACTCTGTTTATATAAGCTATCCATAGGAACTGGTTCTAATTCATTTATTTTTACCATGATTATTACTTTTAGTTGAGCAAATATTGAATTTTATTAATCCTACCAGTGTTTCCTGCTGTTTAATAATATGTATTGGCACATGTATTTAAGATTCTTCAGGCTTTGAACAAAAATGTTGCCATGGGAACCTGATTTCACAGCCCATGGTCCTTTGCAGAACTACACCTGCCTTATGGTAGAGGTTTCCATGGCAACATTTTTGTTCAGGGAATATAGAACTTGAATAGACTATGCCACAAGTCTTTTAAATGTGTGCATCGATAGTTGTGATATTTCTATGGTTAATGTGTATATTAGAGATACAGGTGACCCCATAGTGGGCAGCAGTGTTGTTTTTGCTTCAGTGAATGCATTCCTATTGAGTTTAGTAGTCACAATGCATTAGATTAGGATATTAGAGCAATTTCTAGTCTCCTTTCACTGTCTCTCCAGCCTTCACTCATTTGACCCTCCTGCTAGAGTGTGGTTAAGTAATCCTCCATGCCTAGCATGACCAGCACGTTCATTTGTGATAATGCAGAGCTGGGAGGAAAAGATGTGTAACTAATATCAGGCCAAGCTCAGTAGGCTCTATTTTAAAGGGCAGCATCAATCTTGGGTGCCGCTAATGCTACAAACTATTCTACTAATGGTTCTCACATACACTTTACTCCAAAGGATGTCATGGGCTCCAATAACAAAGCATCATGAGGATGGGGAAAGAATTAGTTTTCATATTTTTGAGCTAGTGACTGGTTCCTTTATCGCTTATATTTTCTTTCAGCATTGTAACTGTTGACAACTCCTAAATTAAAGTGGTCCAAGTTCTTTCTTTGCTTGTCATTCATTTGTGTCATATTGCATTTATAATCAAGACCATGTGGGAAGAGTGTGCTCTGGCCCTGCAACAGCAAATCTGGGGTTATCACTGTTGGGTTATTATGGTCCTATCAGCCGTTATGTGCATCCTCATCCATCAGGACCATGCTCTTCCTGCTGCCAGGTATGTTCGGATGTGACTTTCTCTTGGCAGGTCTCAAAACATGCAGCAGTGGGTTTTGCCACAGCCTCAGCTGCTGCTCACAGTCTACAAAGGAGCTGAATGGGGACTATTATTACTGCCAATCATCCTCTACCCGCAAAGGTATCAAAGGGACTTTTAGAGACCACAGGGCTGCTTTCAGCAGAAACCCTAATCAGATCATCTTCCTTGATCAGGGAAAGGAATGTAGGAAAATGAGGTGGGTTAAAATAATTACATAAGAAAATGCATTCTGAATCCATTCAGGACAAATTAGCTCCGAGTGTAAATAGAGATTGATTTATTTTATTGAGTGGAAGCATAACTTAGAAGCCTGAGGTCAGGTTTCTGCTAACTTAAGGCCTTGGAAAGTCAAACAAATACAGGGGAGTGTGAAAAACACATTTACAAGGAAAGAGGAAGTAAGGAAGGGGGAAGGAAGAAAGGAAGGAAGGAAGGAAGGAGAGAAGGAAGGAGGGAGAGAAGGAAGGAGGGAGAGAAGGAAGGAAGGAAGAAAGGAAAGAAAGGGAGAGGGGGGAACAGTAAATAAAGGCATAGTGAATGATAAATAAACTCAAGAGGTCAATCTAGAAGAATGTCATTTACAAGGCATGGGCAAAAACAATTATAGGTGCATTTCAGCAAGAGGGAAATACAAAGGATGTAAGGAAAAGTATATTATGTCAGGAGTCAGGAAATCCTGATCTTCTAATTCACTTAGAACCTTGGATTTGTCACCTCAGTTGCCTTTCTGTAAATTAAATGATGAGCCTGAGCAAAGTTTTTGCAACTCTGTGTTCTGTTCAATGTGTGTATAAACATTAGTGGGGAAATCTCACTGGAAGCATTTTTGTCTCCCCAACAACTGCTTTGACTAGACCAGCTCAACTTTTATTTGTTGAGCATTCCAATGAGCTTTTATTTGAAGAAAATCTTCCAAGATTCTAAAAAATGTTAAAACTATTTGAATTGCTGATTTCTTAAATCCTGCCCAGCCCTAATATTATTTTCTATGCCATAATCTCTACTACGCTTATAAAATGATGGATTTTGGCCATTGTTTAATATAGTTATTAGAGTACTGAGCTCATGGTCTTTGCTCAATCAATATTTTTTAGTTGAACTGAATTAAATTTCATTTGTCCCAGAAATGAACTGGACAGATTCTTTTTCTTTTTTTTTTATTATTAGTTAAGGTATTACAAATGTGTCCTCACCCCCCCCCCCCATTAACCTCCCCCCCACACACAAACTCATGCTCCCATCCCCCTGTTGTCCATGTCCATTGGTTTGGCTTATATACATGTATACAAGTCCTTCGGTTGATCTCTTCCCCTTACCCCCGCCCTCCCCTACTTTCCTTCTGGGGATTGATAGCCTGCTCGCTGTTTCTCAGTCTTTGGGTCTGTCCCTTTTCATCAGTCTATGTTGTTCTCTATAATCCACAAATGAGTGAGATCATGTGGTATTTATCTTTCTCTGACTGGCTTATTTCACTTAGCATAATGCTCTCCAGTTCCATCCATGCTGTTGCAAAAGGCAAGAGTTCCCTTTTTTTTTTTTTTTTACCGCAGCATAGTATTCCATTGTGTATATGTACCACAGTTTTCTAATCCACTCATCTGCTGATGGGCACTTAGGCTGTTTTCAAATCTTAGCTATGGTGAATTGTGCTGCTATGAACATAGGGGTGCATATATCCTTTCTGATTGGCGTTTCTGGTTTCTTGGGATATTTTCCTAGTAGTGGGATCACTGGGTCAAATGGGAGTTCCACTTTTAGTCTTCTGAGGTAGCTCCATACTGTTCTCCACAGTGGCTGCACCAGTCTGCATTCCCACCAGCAGTGCAGAAGGGTTTCTTTATCTCCACATCCTCTCCAACACTTGTTGTTTGTTGATTTGTTGATGATAGCCATTCTGACAGGTGTGAGATGATACCGCATTGTTGTTTTGATTTGCATCTCTCGTATAATTAGGGCAGGGCTATGGTTTGTATTGGATTATGGGCCTATCTGTTAATTTCTTTGGTATTCTAGAAAAATAATCTGATGCGGTCCTCTGCTTCTCCGCATCAGATTATTTTTCTAGAATACCAAAGAAATTAACAGATAGGCCCATAATCCAATATAAACCATAGCCCTGCCCTTGAAACAAGAAAAAAACAGGGTTTGGCCACACCTGGGAAAATTTGTGCATTTTTAATCACTGAACCTTAAATTCAAGGAAAGCTGAAGACCTTAAAGTCCAGGAAGTTGTTGAAAGGAAGATATCATAGTCACAGCAAGAATATGCAATGGACAGGTGTCAGAGGAGGACAGATTAAATCATCAAGTCTTTAGTCCTTTAAATATGAAGATTGAGGAAGCTCTGGTCAGAGACTAAAACCTGTAGGAATATGAATATGATTAACACAAATCTGTTCATCCAGTCTTGGATGTTATGATAAGAGTACCACTCTCCTTACAACTTTAGGTGAATTTAGGCCAAAAGAAAGTACTGCTTCACATCTAAAGTAGTTCACTAATGGGGTTAGTTACTCTCACAGTTCAAGTAAACTGACCAATGTATACCTCAAATGGGGTGAATGTAGTGGGTTAATTATTTGAGGCCTTGCCCCCATCAGTTTTCTGTTATGTGACCTGGCACCCTGTGAAAGGGAGGGGAAATGTGTGGTTCTCAGATTCGGCCCTTTGGACAGAGTGTTATTCTGTTAAAATAGACCACTGGTCTCCCATTTCACAAGGAATGGAGTTAATGCATAGCATAGTCTTATTTTCTGTACCTGATCTCACAATTATACCTAAGATGGGGAGAGGCAAATACTCCCATAATTATTTTTCTGCAATTTTTGCTAAAATTTAGTAGGTGATAATTTGCCTTTAAGTAAAAGGGCATATATATATATATATATATATATATATATATATACACACACACAAACATATAAATATATATATATATAAACACTACAGGCCTGGTGCATGAATTCTTGCACTGGTGGGGCCCTTCCAGCCTGCCCCAAATAGGGGCCATCTGGGGCAGGCTGGCTGGGGCAGGAGGCTGATCAAGGGCAGGCCAGCTGGGGCGAGGTGCGACAGCAGTTTACTTATTGGGGTGGGGGTGCCCACTGGGGGGCGGGGCTGGGAGGGGCAAGGGACCACAGGAATTCCATTAATTCTGCCATTTGGTCTATTTTGCATATTACCCTTTTATTATATAGGATGTGTGTGTGTGTTCATATAGATCAATAGGGTGACATTTTCTAGTGGACCACTGCCGGGAGCCGGTCCGTCCTTGCTGTTTCAAAGGACCTGGCATATATGGCATACTGTTCTTAAAATGTTTGCTCACCTTCTAGGCACTATGTGTTTTAACCAAGGTCTCTGAGAAAGGTTGTTTCCCCAGGTAGGGATTTTCCCCTGAAGTTAGGGAGGGAATAAAACCCCTCAACTAAGTGCCAGGCGGGTAATTAATCACTTTAACTATGAATAATCATGCTTAAGCTACATAATCTTTACTCCCTGGAATGGAGATAAGAAACGCCCTAACCTTTGTAATAGAGATTGATAGGATTAAATCAACTGGTATAAATACAGATGTAATAAGACAGCAAGAGACAGAACTTGGAACACAGGACTTAGAAGACAGAATCAAGAGAGACAGAACCTAGGCACAGAACCTACACAGAACGTTCTCTAGAGACAGAAGAACTTCGCTGGAGAGAACATGGCAAACGATCCTGGACAGAAACTGGCCTCAGAACCTAGAGACAGAGCCTAGCGAGAGAACATGGCAAAAGATCCTGGACTGAACCTGACTACAGAAATTGGCAAGAGAACCTGACTAGAACCTGGTGACTGAACCTGGCTGGAGAACCTGGACAGAACCTGGCTGGAGATCCTAAGCAGAACCTCTCTGGAGATCCAGACCAGAACTTGGCTGGAGATCCTGGCTGGAGATCCTGGCTAGGCTGCTGATCAACTGAACACTGTCTCCGTGTCATTCCTTCTTCGCCGACTCCGTCCACACCTTTGGGGACCCCTGGACCAGCTGGGGTTGGACCCCAGCAGACCACCAAGAGCCCAGTGACTTCTGAATGTTCTACATCCAGTTGGATGAGATTGGAGATGAGGACACTGCAGGTAACAATAGCCTTTGTATTAATGCTCAGAGCTGTGAGACTACCTGGAGGTTCTTTTTCTAAGGAACTTCAGATGGTTCTGCCTGGGCAGGTAGAACTTTGGGTAAGGGTGAGCTGTTCCAGAAACAAGAGATTAAACATAATAGTGTTGGCGATCTACATAGATGCCAGATAAGTGTGTGTGTGTGGTGGGGGTGGGGGGAGGCTTGGTTGCTCTGTTATAAATGGATACATTATTTTATAATGAATGGGACACCATTGAAGAGTTTTAAGTATAAGATAAAATGAAATTTGCATTTGAGGTGGCTCTTTCTGGAAGCTGGATGGAGAGTGGATTGCTTGCCTCTTAAGAGGGAAGGCAAAGTGATCTGTGGGTTAAAGGTGATTTTAAATATTTTATTTATAAATAGAAAAAATTTACAACAGTGGTGATGGGGATGGAGAGAAAGGAGACAAGAGTGTTTGTAGAGTCTCTTTATACTCTACTCCTGCTCAATAAGCTCCTTGCATTTACACTTTTATCTCATTTAGTGGAGGAAGATGCTGTAATGACAGGCACATCGGTGGACTTTGCTGGTTTGTTCACCACCTGCTTTCATTTGCTCCCTTTTTAAAAAAATATATATTTTTATTGACTTCAGAGAGGTAAGGAGAGGGAGAGAGAGATAGAAACATCAATGATGAGAGACAATCACTGATTGGCTGCTTCCTGCTCACCCCACACTAGGGATCTAGCCCACAACTCAGGCATGTGTCCTAACCGGGAATTGAACCATGACCTCTGATTGCTAGGTGGATGTTCAACCACTGAGCCATGCCAGCTGGGCCATTTGCTCCCTATTTACTACATGTTACAGTTCGTTTGTGTCTTCTAGATAAGGGAAAGAAAGAAGTAAAAAATCATTCTAGTTCCTTAAAAGCAAAATAATTAATAGGTTATAATGAGCTCAGTTTATTTTTTTCACTAAGCCAGGATTTTCTGTAATGAATTTTGTCAGAGAGATCTAATTAAACCATAATCATAGTTACTGAGAATAGTAACAGGAAAGATGTTAAATAGGTTCTTGTGAGACAGGTTTTTTTCCCCCTATTGTTTCCTCTTCTAACCGTTACAATGCAGTTTTCTCAAAGAAATTTACAGTCCGCAAACTGGAGAATTATTGAAGTACAATGTTATATACAACTTACCAACACAAAAGCTTTACCCTCTGGCATATGTAAAAGGAATAGAGGCTCCTGTAGAAATGTAGAAAATTTCCTTTTTTTGTTCTGGTGTGAGAATGAAGTTAAAATATCTAGATCTGACTAACAGCTCATCCTATATAATAAAACCCTAATATGCAAATCGACCAAATGGCGGAATGACCAGTCACTATGATGCCCACTGAACACCAGGAGGCAGACGCTCAATGGAGGAGCTGCTCTCTGGTAGTCAGTGTGTTCCCACAGGGGGAGTGCTGCTCAGCCAGAAGCCAGGCTCATGGCTGGCAAGCACAGCGGTGGTGGCTGGAGCCTCTCTCGCCTCCATAGCAGTGCTAAGGAACAGTGTGCTAAGCAGTAAGGAGCAGCCAGCAGGCAGGTGGTAAGGAGCTGGGATCCTGGACTGTGAGAGGGCGCAGGCTGGGTTGAGGGATCCCCAAGTGCACGAATTTTGTGCACTGGGCCTCTAGTTGTTAAATAAACAACCATAAGTCACAAAAGAAATCAAAGTTGAATATAAACTCTTTTAATCTTAAAAATAATCTATTCAGTATGGAATAAGGATATCAAATACTCCAAATCTGAAGAAAAGATAGGTCAGATCATCAAGCTCTACCTCTGGTCCCCATTTGTGCAACTAATTCACCTATTAACTTGATGGTTTTGGTGGTGAGTTTGAGAATATGTGAATGGTGAGGAGCAGCAAGAACAAGAGACTTTTTGCCCCAAACCAGCTCAAGCTATTAGCATTCCCTTTGCTCCTGTTTTCCTCCCAACATAACGTAACATCTCAGAGCTTAAGATGAAAAGACTTATTGGATTCTCTGTTGTCAATTGGACAAGCCCTCTCTAGGGTCCTTTCTGTCAAGATCTGCGGATTCCCTTTGAATTTAAAGCAGACCTGTAGGCTTCAGAAACGCGGCAGCCGTGTGTTCAGGGAAACAGAGGAGTTATTTTTAAAATATTGTACAAAATCTTCATTCCCAGCGATGGCTGAGGGGAAACTTGGTGGATGGTTCAGAGTATTTTAAGCAGCTGATTTATAAAGAGTGATCTAGAAAGGAATGGTGATCATTAATGGCAGCAGTGATTGACTGTACACACTGAAATTTTTCAACCAAAAATTCTTTTGTAATACACCAAGACATTTAAGGAATCAGTGATATTTGAGCTGTTGGAGCAATACCTTTTTGATGTGGTTGAACATCTGGCTTCTTCTTCCTTTATTTTAAAGAACCAAGATTTTATTGAAATCTACAAGTCATAATCTCATTCCACATTTTTCAAGAAGTTATATTGTCTTTATTTTTTTCTTATTTTAGTGTCAATTGTCTTATCTGTGTCCTAATATTAGAATATTTTAAGTTGGATTGTGTGATGTGATAGAAAAAGCAAGGAAGTGAGAAAAATAACTCAGTCATGTCAAGAGGGAAGAAAAATCATCCCTTGAATAAAAGGGTGATTGCTGATTAATGTCTATGAGGCTTATGAAATAGTTTAAATATAAAAGTAAAATGAACTTTATTTTAACATTTTTCTCCCTTTCTTAAGAGCATTTTGTTTTTTAAAAGTCATGACTACCAAATTCTCTTTTAAGATATTAGGGACAAGAGTGAGTGTTCATATTTAATTTTACTTTATATTATTATCTAAACTGACATTTGTCTCCTTCATTGACAGACCCATAAAAAAGATGTGAATTTCCTCATCTTTTTATGTGTACTTAACTCGGATTGATTTTACTGACAAGAGTGCATTTAGGAGAATTCCCCCAATATTCCACAACATACAACTGGCCCCCCGCAGTCTGCCTGGTCTCCTGAGGGCCAACCCCATTCATATTTATTCTTTCCCCTTCCATTGGCTGTGATGCTCCCTTCTGCTTCCCTGCCCCTTTTCTTCTCCTCTCCAGGTAAGTCACACCTCTCCCCAGACCAAGATCACTCTACTCTCTGATCATTCCAATTACTTTTGTATTTAGTCTGCTGCATAATGAATACTTTCCCCTACCTAATTACTTTATCACATCAATATACATCGCTTCTGTCTCTTGACTCCTGTGGCCCAGAATGCTGTCTTGTATCACTTCTGTATTGCAGTATACACTTAGCACTTAGAATTAACCAAAGGCTCCCACATATGCAGAAGAATTTTCCCCAAAGTTAAAAAAATGATAATAATTAGTGAACTAGTAACTAAGCTCAATTTATTTAATAACTTTTATTCTCAGATGTTCTCTCAAAATTTTAATGTTAAAATGTCCATTTTAAAAATAAAGTGATAATGACTTTAAAGAGCAGGATTGTTGTTAATTTTTTAAAAAGCACCTCAATGCCAGCCTCTCAACTCCTTTAAAATGGAAATCCTAAGGTCTGGGAACCACTGGTTGACAATCCATCCCCATCAGGACTTGGCAGTTGTTCCTTCTTGGGACCTCTTGTACCTTTAATTGTATGACCCATTGGCCACTCAGCCTAGGCAGGGTTGCTCTTTGTTTTGTTTTGGTTGTTTTTTTTTACATATTTTCCTGTATCTGCAGATAATTTAAAGGAAAGCTCCATGTAATACTTAATCTCTTCACCTTCCTGGAACCGTTACAATGATGGCATTAAAAGCAAATATATACTTGTTGAATAATTGAGTATTTAGAATTATTCAAAATATAGAAAGTAACAGCTGTCATAAATTTTAGTGAATTCATTCTTATTAAGTGAATTAAGATGATATACTTTAGACAGTAAAAATAGCAAATACCATGATAAACTCACAGGTGTAACATGAATTAGACTGTGATTTATGGAAAAGTTGAAAACCACTTTGATTTAAAGTCTTGTATAGTATTCTGCTAAATGCTTAAGGAAGGAAAGAACAGTCATTTAATAGATCTGTATCTTTTGCTAGTGAGTTCTGTGACTATGAACTTGGTTGTAGTTCCAGTGCAGAGTTATTTTTTCTTCCACATTAGGCATATGCAATAATATTTTTTCTGTATATGTATATATAGCTTTAACAGGTTTTTTTTAACATCAAGAAATACTTTTCTATTTTCTGCAAGTTCTGTCTAGATATCAGTTCCATTCTTACAAATACTCTTAGTCCATGGAGCATATTTTCTGCTGAGTACTGTGAAATTTAATTCAGAAGTAGTGCTTTATTGATGCTTCGTTTTTGTGACCTTTCCAGTCCTGTGTTGGTGACATATTGGTCCTCTGTCTCCAGTGCTTTGAGAGTCTAATAGATAGGATGGAATGGGTCAGATAATGAAAGGCCCTGGTACATTAACTTTCAATTTCATGAATGTCTGAATATTGCAGAGAAGATGAATAGCAGGATTTCCTTTGCTTTTACATTTTAACATTTATAAGCTAGTTAAATTTCCTGTATTAGCAGCAGCAGAGTCCTCGCCTGTGATATTAACACATACATTTATATTTTGGAGCAGTAGTGTAAGAGTTTAAAATAATTTATAAACCACGATGAAGCAGACAATTTAAAAATGCATGCTACTAAAAGAGATGAATAAATAGGAGTTTCGTTTCCTATGAGTTATAGCATATGAAATATATAGCGAAGAGGCTCCTTTTTTATTTCTCTTTGTTTTACTGACTTGAGAGGAGATTTGGGTGTGTAGTCAGTCATATGGTTGATCTATTATTAGGTAGTTACAATCACCCCCAAAGCAGTGTTATTGTTTTGAAGCAGCATTAATCTTCTCTGAAGATGTTATAGCAAGCATTGTCATTTGAACGAATCTGTTGAAATAGACTAGTCTTTGGGATGAGGCTCAAAATCACAGAGTGATAAGAAATCAAGAAGAGGCTGGAGTGATTAGGCAAGGACAAGGATGAGAAGGCACACAGCTGTTAGATTGTTGGGGTTCAGACACTGATATGTGAACTCATTTGTATTCCCTTGGGTTGTTTTATAGACATTGCATCATCTGCTGTTGCTCTAGTCCATTCTCCCCACTGTATTTGTAGTATTCATTTTTATGAAATATGGCCAGAATTAGACAATACAATAGGGCCTTTTGGATTGAGCTTAATACTCCAGCTGTATTTAAAAACTGTGCTCTCTCGCTGGGCTAGAAAAGCTATTTTGGGGATCAAAGATTATGCTCTAAATGAGAAATGGAGGCTTGGTTTGATTTTGTGGAAAACTAGGACATGGAAACATCACCTAACCTGACTCCCTAAATATGTAATTAGACGTGTATAGTAGGTGTTTTCATATTTTGACCCAGAAATGAAAAGTCAGCCTACAGTAAGGTAGGGCGTGCATAGAAGTGTGCAATGACTCTGATGTTTGGACCACTGTTTCTTTGAGATGGCAGGCTTCTGGCTCTGGTTCCATGCTCTCCTGTGGTGAAATTCCTTCTCTCAATGAGTCATCTGCTTTCTCAGTGGCTATTTCATTTGCATGATTACTGAGGGACTTTTTCTTTAGCTCATCTCTACTTCAATCCAATCCACACATGCAGCATCTCAGCATGATGACCCATCTCTGCCTTCATCCTCTTTAGATCCACCAGGTGGCCTCACCTGTTAGATGAGGCACTACTGGCAGACTTGGAGGCATTCTTTCATTTTCCCACCATCCTATTCCTGGGCCTGTTTACTCTGAGGTCTATTCCTCAACTTCCCAAGTTTTCCTTGTTCTTTTGTATATCACAAGTGGCAAGTCCCCTACCAGCTGAATTCTGGAAGGGTTGGGCCAGCAGGGGAGGGGGTATCAGAATGAGACTGGAGAGGGAGAGGAAAAAAGCTCGGGTATTTCTCCCATCCCCTTGCCTCAGGTAGCATCTCCAGAAAGAATTGAATATTTTCCTTGGTTCAAGTTCCTCCTGATTAGGTTTTGTTGTTGTTGTTGTTGTTGTTGTTGTTTTATGTTCAGATTTGGCTGGGTACCCCAGGCCTCTGGTCCCTGTTAACCCACATCCGCCCCCCTCTGGCCCTCTCTCCTAAGGGTAGCAGTAACCTCCTGTTGTGCTCATTTGCAGGTTAGATTACTGTCCATGTTTGTCTTTCAGCTTTTTCATTTCCTGTATAAACAGTCTTTCTATAAAATTTAGTCATTTTAAATTAAACTTATTGGGGTTAATACTGGTTAATAATATGATAAAAGTTTTAAATGTGCACTTCTATAATACATCATTTGTATATTGCATATATGCTCACCATTTAAAGTCTAGTCTGCTATTGTCAACGTTTGACCCCCTTTACTCTATTCATCTTCCCCTATCCTCACTCCCCTCTGGTAATCACCATGCTGTTGTCTGTGTCTATGAGTGTTTTGTTTTGTTTGTTGCTTTCTGTTTTATATCCAACATATAAGTGAAATCATATGGTTTTTGTCCTTTTCCATATGACATATTTCACTTAGGATGATACTCAGATTTATTGGTTTTAAATACAAAGAATGGTTTTTGTTTTACTAGTTGGGTCCTGACTAATATATCCACTCACTATAACTACTTCATATACATTTCCTCCTACACACTATTCTCAAAGAGGGTTGAATTCAAAATTTCTAATCAAGCTAAGCCCTTCAGTCATATCAGATTAAATATATCACACTTGCCAATGAGTGTTTTAATTGGTTACTGTGCAGGTTTAAAAAGATTGCCATCCCATATTTTTCTTGCCTAGATAGATGGCTAGAAATTATCTGTCTACTTCTGGATTTCCCCCCACCCCTTTATTGAATAAGATATTACAAATGTGTCCTTATGCCCCCAATGTCCCCTCATCCCCCCAATCCTGCCCTCAAGCCTCACCCCCTGTTGTCTACATCCATCACTTATGCTTATATGCATGCATACAAGTCCTTTGGTTGATCTCTCCCCCTGACCCCCACCCTCCCCTGCTTTCCCTTTGAGTTTTGAGCATCTAATCAATGCTTCTCTGTCTCTACATCTGTTTTTGTTCATCGGTTTACGTTGTTCATTATATTCCACAAATGAGTGA
This sequence comes from Myotis nattereri, assembly GCF_964212035.1. Lineage (NCBI taxonomy): Eukaryota > Metazoa > Chordata > Mammalia > Chiroptera > Vespertilionidae > Myotis > Myotis nattereri. The sequence continues at coordinate 67,999,516 of NC_138081.1, read as the reverse complement.
GAGCATGTGATATTTATCTTTCTCTGACTGACTTATTTCACTTAGCATAATGCTCTCCACCTCCATCCATGCTGTTGCAAATGGCAGGAGTTCCTTCCTTTTTACAGCTGCACAGTATTCCATTGTGTAGATATGCCAAAGGTTTCTTTGTACTTACATTAAGCATGTATCAATACTGCTTTAAATTCATTACTTAAAAACACATATTTTGAAACCCTCTGGATTATAAACTCCTTAAAGGCCCTAGCACAATATCATATACATAGTAGGTGTTCAAAAAGATTTGTCAAATAAGTGAGTGACAGTTGCTTTCAAACCAAAAATGAAACCAATTGCTAGGAAAAATCTAAAGAGAAATCAAAATGTATTCTTCAAACAATCAGACAACATATATAAAAAGCATGTAATATAATAATAGATATAAAGTGAGTTAATATACTAGTATTTTTCTCAGAGATAGACTTACACTTCAGTTTTATCAAGAGTATTGATCCATTACGTATATTCTTAGATTCTGGTGATTAATTAGTTTTCTTTCCTGTGTGTGGACACTTGGTTGTTAGTGGTCTACACAGAGATTACTTTCCTCTGACTCCTTTCTATGTGCTTCCACCCCAAAGCTCATGGCTTCTGGGAAACGGTGGCAGTGTCCTCAGGTAAGGAATGGACACAGGTTAGTATATGCCAATCAAGACAATCTGATTCTCTTCAGTATGGGAACTGGTTCACATAACCCAGACTTAACCTGTCTGCTCATGTAATATCTCTAGACAATCTGGACAGAGTTTGGTTTAAAAAAAAAAAAAAAAGAAATGTGATCAATTTAGGTCAGTGGGGCAGAGGAAAAATCTAGGGACTTCTGGGGAAGTTTCTGGGAGAAATGTTCTGTCTCTTTCTGGACTGTGCAGGATGTAGATGTGAAGCTTAGAACTGCTACAGCCATCTTTGCTTCCATGATGGCAGCCAGAAATAGGATGAAGCTGACCCTACAAAAAACAGAGTGGAGAGAGAGAAATAAACTGGGTCCTTGGCAACATCATTGAGTGATTGACTCAGAATGACTCCTAAACCTAGACTTGCCTGTTTTATGAGACTAACCGTTTGAGCAGCATGCTTTAGGATGCGTTTGAAAACACCTCAACTTTTAGACCACACTGAGAACTAAAGCATTCTACTCAAATACTGAGTCAGTGAAGTCATTAAATACTGGAGGGAAATTAGACTATCAGAGGATGGACCACAAAGACAGAATTCCAATGCCTCCTTTATAATCTCAGCCTTCCTTCTTCCTTACTTTGCTTCCTCCCGTATTCCTTTTCTTAAACCAATCTCTGTCCAGATAATAACTGTCTTATCCTATCTAATAAAAGAGAAACATGGTAATTGGCATACGACCGCTACCCTTCCCATTGGCTAATGAGGGCGATATGCAAATTAACTGCCAGCCAAGATGGCGGCCGGCAGCCAGGCAGCTTGAAACTAACATGAGGCTTGCTTGCTTCAGTGACGGAGGACTCCAACGTTCCCCGCCTGCCGCTGCAGGCCTCTGACCTGCAACTCTAAGCAACTATGTAACAAATATAGAAGCTAAACAAAACCCCAGAAACCTGTTTTAGTCCTCCGGGCTTCAGCCAGCAGGATCGCAACTTTTTAAGCAAAGGCCAGAATCCGCCGGGCTTCAGCCAGCAGGATCGCAACATTGTAAGCAAAGACCAGAAACCTACTTTAAGCAGCGGAGGCCTAAGAGCTGGAGCCAAGCCTCAAAGCTAAAGCTGGCCCAGAATAAAAAAAAGAAAGAAAGGAACAAAGGAGCGGTTGGGAGCTTCAGTCACCCCCAGCCTGAAAACAGCCATCATCCCCTCACCCAGGCTGGCCAGGCACCCCAGTGGGGACCCCCACCCTGAAGGATGTGTGACCAGCTGCAAACAGCCATCATCCCCTCACCCAGGCTGGCCAAGCACCCCAGTGGGGACCCCCACCCTGATCCAGGACACCCTTCAGGGCAAACCAGCCAGCCCCCACCCATGCACCAGGCCTCTATCCTATATAATAAAAGGGTAATATGCCTCCCAGCACGGGGATCAGCAGAGCCGCAGGCCTCCCGGCACCAGGATCAGTGTGGCAGGGGGCAGCGCCCAAACCCCCTGATTGCCCTGCGGCTCTGTGTGTGACAGGGGGTGGGGCCACAGCCTCCCTATCCACCCTTCTCTGTTCATGACAGGGGAAGGTGCCCCAACCCCCTGATCGGCCCTGCTCTGTGGGTGACAGGGGGGAGCTCCCCAACCCCCTGATTGGCCCTGCTCTGTGAGTGACAGGGAGTGGTGCCACAACCTCCCAATCGACCCTGCCTTGAGTGTGACAGGGGGCGGTGTCCCAACCGCCCAGTAGCCCTACACTGAGCGTGGCTGAGGGTGGCATTGCAACCTCCCAATCTGCCCTGCTCTGTGCATGACAGGGGGTAGCACCCCAACTCCCCAATCGGCCCTGCTCTGAGCCCAACCAGGGGCTGCACCTAGGGTTTGGGCCTGCCCTCTGCCACTCAGGAGCAGGCCTAAGCCAGCAGGTCGTTATCTCCCAAGGGGTCCCAGACTGCGAGAGGGCACAGGCCGGGCTTAGGGACCCCCCCCCCTCGCCCCCGCGAGTGCACAAATTTTTGTGCACCGGGCCTCTAGTAGAATTATAAGAATTTATTGAGAAGTATGGATTTTTGCCTAGGACATAGTAAGCACTTAGAATAGTCTCCTCAAGTTATTATTATTGTTTCTAATATTATTATTAAGCACTAGCTGTCAGCTCTTGGCTTCTTATCCCTTGATGCTATTATCCTGAGTCACTTCAGTTAGTTTGATTCTGTAAGAGCTAGACCGCCCCCACCCCGGATTTGTGCTAATATCACTGAGTTTCCATATCCCAGGGATAGATGACAGGTAGATGAGGTTTATCTAGAGTCAAGGCTGAAGAGTAAAACCTATGAAAGTAGGACTTATAAACCATAATCACTTGGTGTGGGTAAGGAAAGCAAGTAGCAGCCCTTCACATACCAGTAGGGGCTGTGTCAAAGTAGAGTCTAGAACAGAGAGATGGGACTACAGAAAGGCCTAAAGCACATGGAGAGGCAGGGCAGCCCCTGAGCATTTCAAGGTCAAAAGCAAAGCCATCCTGGGGCCTGAAATAAATTACATATTCACCTCCAACATTTGTATGCAGCTAGAAAAAGTCTAAATGAATTTCTAGAGTAGCTCAAATGTTGCAGCATCTGAGACACCATCTGCAATTCTCCCAACCATGGTGCTCCACCTATAAACTTTCTCCTGTCCTGCCCATACTTCTATATGACTGTTTATTTACTCAGTTCTATGTTAATGTTCACATGTGTGTCCCTCACCTCTCTAGACTGGACTCCTGACAGAAGTGACCATGCCTTATCCTTTTTTCATTGTCTGAAAAGTCTAACTTAGGATTTACTGGAAAGAATATATGTCAGAAATATTCCAATTCATCAGAGTCTATTTCTGCCCAGATTCGAGATAGAGAGAAACATCGATGAGGGAGAAACATTGATTGGCTGCCTCCTGCATGCCCCCTACTGGGGATTAAGCCTGCAACCTGGGCTAATGCCTTGACTGGGAATTGAACCAGTGACCTCTTGGTTCATGGGTAGATGCTCAACCACTGAGCCACACTATCTAGGCCAGTGGTCGGCAAACTCATTAGTCAACAGAGCCAAATATCAACAGTACAACGATTGAAATTTCTTTTGAGAGCTAAATTTTTTAAACTTAAACTATATAGGTAGGTACATTGTTATTAACTTAATTAGGGTACTCCTAAGGCTTAGGAAGAGCCACACTCAAGGGGCCAAAGAGCCGCATGTGGCTTGCGAGCCGCAGTTTGCCGACCACAGATCTAGGCCCAAAATAAAAGTTTTGAAATAACATTTTTTAAGTTTCCAAATTTGTAATATGCTTATAGAGCATTTGACATCTGAATCAATTCAGTGGTTTGTGTATTCTTAAAAAGTCAAACTTGAATGTGACCCTCATGATTTATGAGAAAAAGAGAAAAGTGACATTGATAAAGTGCCTCTTATATGCCAAAGGGCATTATGCAGACATTATCTCATTGGATCCCGCAATAACTATGTGAGGGAGCTATTATTAAGCCTGTTGTAATGTGAATAAACTGGAGCTCAAAAATTGAGGTAAGTGGCCAAGCTAAGACTGGAAGCCAGGCCTTTGATCAAAACCCATGCATGTTCACTATATTTGTTCTGATGTTTAATTTTTCTAAATAAGTGTTTTTAGGATTCATCAAAGGAAATATCTGTATATGTAAATACACTGCATTGATAGACCAAGTGATTATTAGCCTGCTGACATTTGCTGAGTTTTCCGCTCACATATACATTAGCCTGACACCCCTTAGAGAAGGCTTGGAAATGTTTTGATGGCATGTCAGAGATTTGTATACTCACTGGTTCATTCTACAAACATTTATTGAATGTTCACTATGTGCAAGGCACTGTGCTAGGCTAAAACATATCAAATCTTCTAGAAACAGTTGCATAGAACATCTATTACAAGGGCAGGGGTCCAAAAATGCATAGCCATATATTTTATGGAGATTTATCTATAAGAATCATATGTATTCCTGGATCGTGACCCCTTTGGCGGTCGAACGACCCTTTCACAGGGGTCGCCTAAGACCATCCTGCATATCAGATATTTACATTACGATTCATAACAGTAGCAACATTACAGTTATGAAGTAGCAACGAAACTAATTTTATGGTTGGGTCATAACATGAGGAACTGTATTTAAAGGGCCAGAAGGTTGAGAACCACTGCCATAGACAATTAGATTTAGGAAGGAGGGTACAAGACATAGGCAGAAGAAAGAGAACTCAAATGGAAGGGTAAGAGTTGAAAAAAGCTTATGTGTGTTTTCTTAAGAAATGTGTGATCTTAGGCATGTAATGCATGTCCTTGAAACTAAATTTCCTTATTTGTAAAATACAGATGACAAATCTTTTTTTAAAAAAATATATTTTATTGATTTTTTTACAGAGAGAAAGGGAGAAGGATAGAGAGTTAAAAACATTGATGAGAGGGAAACATCAATCAGCTGCCTCCTGCACACCCCCTTCTGGGGATGTGCCGGCAACCAAGGTACATGCCCTTGACTGGAATCGAACCCAGGACCCTTCAGTCCACAGGCCGAGGCTCTATCCACTAAGCCAAACCTGTTAGGGCAGATGACAAATCTTTTAAATGAGATAATATTATTTAGTAAAATACAGACATACAAATACCAAAATGAGGTCATTATTAATATTGATTCCGTTCTCCTTGATGCTCTGAAAATCTTGGAGATGAGCAGAAGCCAATACAAGGTGAAATGGAAAAAATGCATGGTTTATGATTGACCAGGAATTGGAGTATAGAGCATGAAGGAGAGCTTTGTTTATACATATGTACCAACAAAGGCAAAATCATAGTTGAAAACTGGAAAGGAGTCTGGATTTTAAACTAGAAAAGTAAAAAGTGTTTATTCAAAATATCAGAGTTAAAAAAGAATAGGAAGATTTATTTTTCTAGGAGACACATAGGGCTAGTCCTCATCAAAATTTAAAAGACACTTAAATGAGACAGAGATTTGTGATGCTGCAAATGTAGAAGCTTTGGTTTATATGTTCTGCTATATATAGTGCCTTTTGTTATCATCCAGAGGAGCATTTATTGGCATGAGACAAAAACTATTTAATCCGAGTTTATTTAAGGTTAGTTCATTCTGATTCAGTGCCCTGCCATTCAAAGTTACCTGACTCACCTTTAATAAACTCAGAGCATCAAAGATTTTCCATCTGAGTCAGACAGCAAATAATAAATCAATGAAACCATGGAAGTTGTTTTATTTTGGTTTAAAGATCAAGTTCAGAGTGGTCTTCAGCAATATTAAATCAGGCTGGATTTCAAGTTTGCATTTAATACAATGAGAATTCAAGTCTCTTTCTCCTAGTCACATGGGTGTGAACCCAGGGGATATTTATTAAACAAAGAACAGCAGAACAAACTAATGTTAAGGGAGGAAATTGGTTTTCCTGCAGACCAACCTATTTTTAAATTAGCAAAAGCAAGTGCTAATATGAAACCCTGTGACCAGTAATCACATTTTCCTCTCGCTTTGTTGGAAAATCACAGCCATCCATATTAGCATTTCACACTAGTTAAGAGAGTGAGGTAAAATGGTCCAAGGAGACTGTTCAGTGTGAGAGCCGGTAAGGGAGAGGTGATTTGGGCCCTGGGGTTTCCTGGGAACAGCAGTTCAGTGGGCAATTTCATGTGGAAGCTAAAAAGCCTTCTTTTGGACAGCAATTTAAAAATAAAGCACAAAAGACAATGAACATGGCTCCGGAGCGAGGCTGGGTTATAGTTTACTCAGGTTCTGACACAAAATCAATATCGCCACCACCTATTGATGATTTATTTCAGTAATTACTCCTGAACTCATAACTAAAATGCTGTCAAAATAGAACAACCGTGTCCTACTAAATGCTTGCGCTTTCTTCTTTCAGTAAATTAATTTACATGTAATAAGGAAAATGGCAGAATTCCCTGATACTGAACAGTCAGCAAACTACTCAATGCTTTAGTAAATAGGGAGGAAACATTAAGAACCACTAGGAAACACCTTTGGCTGATAACTCAGGATTAGACGCTTCAGGCAGTTCTTTTCCCACTGGCCTGGGTGAGGTTGGGATCTTTCAAACTGAATCAGGAAGCAAAAGTGGCTAAGCACCCTTTCTCTCCTGGCTCATGGAAGGGTCTTAGCCATTGTCCACTATGAACTTCCCCATTGTATTTCTGTTGTGTACTCTCCCAAACTGTGGGAAATATTTCCAGAAAGATGTGTTTCTTGACCTGGCAGTGCGAGGAGCATTTATACACAGCTGGTTGTTCTAACACTCTTTTATGGTTTAAGATGAAACACATCTTCCTGTAGTGTCTACCAGTTGATCCCAGCTTTACCATCTCTAGAATCTTACAGAGTAAATCCATTCTTTCTTCTAAATCAGGATTTCCTATCCTGCAGTCCCTGAATGTGGATGGGGGAAAATGCATCTTTATTGTCAATAACACCAGACACAAATTTAGAATTTACTTGGATTATGAATGTAGGTAAATAAACATAATTAGTATTAACAGTACCTATGGCTTTGAAACCAACAAAAATCACACACACACATTTTATCAAACTTTAGTTATTGAAATATGTTTTTGTATTCATCACTGTTTAAATGATGATTGTTATTCATCATATCATTAGATGCTGTTTAATGTGTTAAAATATCACAAAATGTCTTTAAAACATTTTGATAATTAATCTGTTATGAAATTGCTTTCATTCTTAATTCTATATATTTTGCTTTCAAAAACATTCTGATAGCCTTTTCAATAATAGTACTGGAGAAATTAGTTAGCCATCACCAACAAAAAGAACCTTGACATAAACTTTACATCTTATAAAAAAATTCAAAATGGATGACAGATTTAAATGTAAAACCATAAACTATAAAACAGTTAAGGGGGCAAAATCTTTACTGATAATACCAAATGCTGGCAAGGATGAGAAAAAACTGGTTTATTCATACATTGCTGATAGGAATGTAAATTGGTCAGTCAGTCTGGAAAATAGTTCAGCAACTTCACTTTTAGCATGTTCCATAATTTCATCTTTAAGCATTTATCTTAGAGAAATGAAAACCTATGTTCATACAAAAGCCTGTGAACAAATGTTCATAGCAGTTTTATTTGAAATTAGAGGCCTGGTACACGAATTCGTGCACCAGTGGGGGTTCCTTAGTCTGGCCTGCAGGGATTGGGCCAAATCCAGCTCACCGACATCCCCCGAGGGGTCCCAGATTGCAAGAGGGTGCAGGCCAGGCTGAGGGACCCCACCATTGCATGACCGGGGCCCGGGAAGGATGTGGAAGGGTTCCATGGCATGTCCGGCCCATCTCGCTCAGTCCCAATCTGCCAGACCTCAGCAGCAAGCTAACCTACCAGTCGGAGCATCTGCCCCCTGGTGGTCAGAGCATGTAATAATGAGTGATTGAGTGGCCTTAGCATATCATTAGCCTACTAGAGGCCCGGTGCACAAAATTTGTGCATGGGGAGGGGGGTTCCCTCAGCCCAGCCTGCACCCTCTCCAGTTTGGGATCCCTTGGGGGATGACTGACTGCTGGTTTAGGCTCAATCCCCAGACATCCCTCTCACAATCTGGGACCGCTGGCTCCTTACTGCTCACCTGCCTGCCAGCCTGATCACCCCTAACCGCCTCTGCCTGCTGGCCTAATCGCTCCTGACTGCCCACCCTGCTGGCCTGGTCAACCACAACTGTCCCCCACTGTGGCCTGGTCACCCCTAAGTCCCCCCCCATCCCACCCCCCGCCAGCCTGGTCACCCCATGCAGCCTGCTGTTCAGTAGTTTGGTCATCCCTCACTAACCCCCCTGCCAATCTGGACACCCCACGCAGCCTGCTGTTTGATGGTTACCATTACTGTGATGGTGTTCTGGACTATTTGCATATTCCTCTATTATCAGTATAGATTACGCTTTGATTGGTTGAACAGCTGACTGGACAACTGGACACTTAGCATATTAGGCTTTTATTATATAGGATTGCCAAAAGCTGGAAACAACCCAGAGGTCCTTCAGTGTGAGGATGGTTAAATGAGCTGTGATACATTCATACCATGGTATACTACTCAAATAAAAAGAAGTGAGCTGATGATACACACAATATGGATGGACCTCAAGGGAATTATGCTGAGTGAAAAAAGCCAAAAAGTCACATAATGTATGACATTTACACACTTTTTAAATAAAAATTATAGAAATGATAAATGAGTGGTTTCCAAGAGTTAGGAATTTGGTTTGTGCGTGTGTGTGTGTGTGTGGGAGTGGGGGGGCTACAAAGGAGTAGCACAAGGGAGCCTTGTGGTGATCGAATGTTGTAGTAGTTACACATTTGATAAAATTGCATAGAACTACACACACACACACACACACACACACACACTATAAATGAGTACATACGTAACTGGTAAAATCTGAATAAAATCTGTCGATATCCCAATTTTCATATTATAGTTGCTAATACTGGGGAGGCCAGGCAAAGGGTGCACAGACCTCCTTGTACCTACCTTTGAAACTTCTTGTTTTCATGTGCATCCTGAATCACTTTAAAACAAAAGGGTTTTTTAAAAAATCAAAAGCATATTCTTAGAATGGGCATTGCCATACGACCAAAGTGGTTCATGGCACAAAAAAATAAAACTTAAGAACTCTTATTATAAACTCCAATTATAAACAAACTACTAATATAAGACAGTTGAAGTCAAGGGGTTAAATAACTTCCTTTGCTCAAAGCTAAATCATCCTCTTATTAACCATATACAAACATGCAAACACAAGCTCATTCCTGGGCACTGGGTTGCCCACTGGGGCTTGACCGAAGCCTAAAGTCCAAGGCCAGCTTGCTTCTTCCGTCTTCTTCTCTTCCTTCCTCCTTCCCTTCTTTCTTTCTCCTTTCCTTCCTTTAAGGAACCCCCCCCCTTGTTTGTTAAACAGGTTTATTTATAATTTACAGGTAAGACTAGCTCCAGAGCCTTCTAGTTCAGGTGTTTTCCTTTCAGAAGAAACAGCCAACTCTAAGCATAAAATGCTTCTGCTTGAAATGTAGCACATGCTTTATTGCTCAGAACAAAAAGGACCGATTTTATTACAGGATTTTAAAGCAGGCAGTGAGGAGCATTTCCTATAAAAAAAAATTAAAAACAACCTCAGTATTACTAAATAGTTTACTTAGTAAAAGTCTTGCCGAAACCGGTTTGGCTCAGTGGATAGAGCGTCGGCAGTAAAATAGATTACTGACATCAAGGTTCAATAATTGGTAGCTAAAATAGACTCCTAAATACAAGAGATCAATCTTAAAACTATTCCTTTTGCATGAAAAATATGAAATAAAAAGGATTAACCTGGACAACAATATTAGTCTTCAGCCTTTTGACCAACACCAGAGGAATATGGCACCTTCAGTTTGCACAGAACCTCCATAAAGTCTAGGGAAGCATGGAAGTCTTTTGCTTGATCCCTTTGATACCTACTATTCCCTTTCCTCCATAAAATTGCTATATTTTTCCATAAGATAACTTTTGATGTCTAAAGATTTATAGAAAATACACTTGATGAAATCCCATCACAGATGGACCTAGAAGGAAATAAGAAAATCCAGTAAGGAGTGTCTTATACTGAAGTGCCTTTACCCTATGAAACCTACAGTCCTAGACCACGAGCTCAGTGAATCACTATCCATTGGCCTCAGTTTCTTCATCGAGAAAGTGAAGGGGGTGGACTAGATGAAATCTAAAGTTATTTCTACCACTTGACATTTTAGAATTCAAAAGTCTGTGATCGTTCGGAGCCCCACAACCTAGTGCCTTACATCTTGGCTCTCCCAAAGTGTTGGATGAAGTGATAGCTGTTGTTTGCTGTGTATTTATTACATGCCAAACACTGTTTTCATCAATTCACACATCTTCATTTAATCATTGAGGCAACCCAGTAAGGAAGGTCCCATTATTTTCAGTATCTTCATTTTACTTATGAGGAAACGAAGACTCAGAAGGTCAACAAACACACCTTATATATATGGCTAATAAATGGTGGAGATGGAATTTGAACCATCTAGTTCTAGAATCCAAGTTCTTAGCTACTAAGCCTCATTTGCCTATCTAGCTAGCACAGACATTGCTCAGTAGTCATGATATAGCACCTCCTGACCATTAAGTTGCTAGAGGCACAATGTTCCAAACATAAGTCCCCATACATTGTAAGGACACAATGCAGACTTTGACCAAACAATCTGGTCTTCAGCTAGATCAGTCATAACTTAACCATGGCTGAATCATATTTTCTGGTTCTCAGTCATTCTTTTTCTATACAGCATGCATAACTTCCCATAGGTATTTAGGTCTGAATCATTTTCTTATAAAAGTCAGAAATCTTGCCTAATTCTGAATCCCTTGGATCAGGGACTGGCTTGCTTTTACTGTAAACAGTCTGGTAGTAGATATTTAGGCTTTGTGGGTCATAGAGTCTCTACTCAACTCTGTTGTTATAGCTCAAAAACTGGCCACAATGTGCCAACCCCTCCTTGAGATAAAAGGTAAGTCAGAATTCTCTGTGATAGCTACTTTGGACAAGACAAAAGTATAATAGCTGAAGATAAATTCCCTTGTTCTGTCTGATGATTTTTTAAAAAATAATTCTGGATTTTAGTGATCTACCACAAGCAGATGCTTCTTTAATAAAACAAAACAAAACAAAACAAAACAAAAAAAAACCTTTTGGTCCTGGCTGGGTGGCTCAGTCTGTTGGAGTATCACCCCGTACACCAAAAGGTTGTGAGTTTGATTCCTGGTCAGGACACATACCTACACTGTGGGTTTAATCCCCAATCAGGGCTCTTACAGGAGACAACCAATTAATGTATCTCTCACATTGATGTTTCTCTCTCTCCCTCTCTCTCTCTCTCTCTCCCTTTTTTCCCTCTAAATATATTCTTAGGTGAGGATTAAAATAAAATAATAAAAAATACATTTAAAAAATCTTTTCATATATATCAAAAGGTTATTTCTAATGTTTTGAGAAAAAAGTCACAGATGTGGTTTATGTGTCAGATGCAGTTAGAGGCAAAGTGCTATCTAATTTTGAGGGCATTGTTTTAAAAATGGTTTATTTCCTCTGGATATTTCAGAATATTAGTAAATTCTTCAGATTTATCAGAGAGGCTCATTTTGTTCATTCCTTGTGATATGGTTTTTATGGCTTCTAAAAGAAATAGATGCTTTTTTTCTCTTAAAGATGACTCATGTATATGGGTTTTGATTTCCTTAGAAGTAACGCTCAAGGACATATTTTAGTCCAATTAGTATTGTGTTGTGCTGGTACCAAAGCTCTTAATGGATGTTCAGAGTTATGTGTTATATGCTGATTTAGAACTAAGGTTGGATTATTGTTGATCTATGCAGTTTAGTTCAAATTAGTTCAAGACAAGCCCCAGTGTGTGAAAGAAAGGTTTAGAACTGTGTGTTACCAATGCTGAAAACATGTGCCCAATCACCATCGCATGGAGTCCTGTTACAGGACACTGCCTGTCACCTAAAGCTTTTGCTCGGCAGGGGCAGGACTCTGGCTAGAGGTGGGGGGTGTCAATTTCAACAAAGAGTTAAATATTTGATATGCTGTATAGCACTCAAAGACTATGTCTGCATGCAGCTGTATGCAATTTTTAGGTGGGCTCTGGCACACAGTGACAAAGCATTTGTTTGAAGATAAGAGTGACATACTTTTGGTTAACTAAGATGTGATGAAAATGAGAGAAAGCAAATAGTTTGACTTAAGAGCAGCCTGATACATTTGACTTCTTTACTATCTGTGTTTAATAAGTTTGTTTAAACTTGACGTTGCCTTTTTTAATTTTTATATAAAAACTTAAAATGGCTAACAGTGTTATGAATATTATTTGAGTGATTCTAGAATCTTGAGAAAATATATGTATACAAACCCAGCAAGCTTTACAGTTTTCCAGCTTTGAAAAAGAACAACGTGATACAGAGTGTACTTATTATGAGTTAATTAAATGATAACATACCAAGGCAATTTATTATGGATATCAAATAAAGCCTAGGAAAAAAATTGTATGATAAATTTAGAAAATCTAGGACTTGCTAGAGATGAAAATTAACTGGTTTTTAAATTAGCCAGCAGAGGCCTATATCTAAAATTAAATTTCTATTATTTTTACTAGAGGAAATAAATTCCATGTGAGAGCTTTTCTAAAAGGACTTTTTAATTATAGGAGGTTAATATTTCAATAATGGTATCAAAAGCACTGCAGTAATATATTCTCAGCAAGGAGGCATTTTTACCGTAGGAAACATAAAAATAACATGTCAGTTATCCAATCCTAAATTGTATGTTGTATTGGTTGAATTATTATAAGGTTGTGCAGTACTCTGAATCTTAACTATTTCACTGAATCAATTCTGGAAGATAACTATTATTTAGAAAGTCAAACTTCAAGGTGAATAGTCATAGAGTAAATCTCAGAGAATTAGAAATGATAATATTCTGCTTTTCTTGCTCAACGGTGGCCACCTCTTCATTTTTCCATAACCAAGCTCCAGGTAATTATTTCCCATCTGCTCTTGGTTCAGCACTGCTGGCTATTGTTCAAAATATTTCTAACCACAATCAAGAGACTTAATGAAAAGATAATTTCTAAAATATTGAGAAAAAATTCACAGATGTAGTTTATGTGTCAGATATAAATCAGAAAGAAGGAAAGTATCATTGAATTCTGAAGGCAGTAGTTTGAAAAATGATTTATTTTCTCTGAATATTTCAGAATATTAGTATGTATTCCAAATTTATCAGAGAGGCTCATTTTGCTCCCTGCTTGTGCTATGATTTTTTCCCCTTCTGCTTCTAAAGGAAATATATACTTGTTTCTCCTAAGGGTGGTTCACATATAAGAGTTTTATTTATGTAGAGGTGATGCTATGTGTTGGTACTATTGGTACTGTGTTATGTTGGTACTAATGAATGTTTAGACTTAGATTTTTATTTTTTGGGGATATATTTACTATCAAGAGAGTACTGATAGATAATTAAATAAAATTAACTCTACCCTCCAGCCTCCCCCTAATTTGGGAGCAGATGGTCATTCAGTAGACTACACTAGTTTGAGTATCCCAATAAAATGTTAATAGAAAGGAAATTCCAGATTTTTTAATCCCCAAAATTGTATTTAAAAGTGTATTAGGAAATAAAATGTTGCATGTCAATATATAGGTGTTTTTCTGAATTACAGTGTAGTTTTACTCAGATACATTTTACTTTTCAAGACAGAAACCAACAATTGCTTATAGCCAAAAATAAATTACTAGTCAAAATATATTTTCTAATATTGTAAATATCCTTAGATTTACAAGTACTTTAATATTTACCAACATTTATTTTGCAAAGGCCTGAAATTTATAGAAATTGTTTAATAACAATTTTATAGTTCATCGATATTCAAAATATTACAGGAATATTTATTTATCTGGCATGTAGAATGTTTCTTTGAATATAGTACCCTGCTATACTCACATATACATCATATGTGGATGATGTATACACCATATCCATATTATACACTATATGCTACAGTTGAAGAAACATGGTATATATGGAGCTTTATATTTAAAATCAGTGCAATAAATAATATTAATATGTATCAGTCATCTTTTAAAGTGTAGCAAATTAATAGTACAGGTATCTTTCTATTCAGACAAACTGAAAAATATTTGAAGGCTTGAGAATATTATGTGACATTTCTTGAGTATTTACATTATATTATGATCATATGTTTTTCTTCAATAAATTTTTGGCATATAAATTTCCAACAATATGATTTTCTATCTAAAGAGAAGGTGATTAAAGCTGGGAGTATTACCATGAAGACTGATTGGTTATATGTAAATGGATGGTAATGCAAGTAGCACTATATATATATATATATATATATATATATATATATATATATATATCCTATATAATAAAAGAGAAACATGTAAATTGACCATCCCTCAGCTACACTCACCAGCCAATCAGGAGTGAGTATGCAAATTAATCCAACAAAGATGGCAGGTTAATTTGCATACACAGGCGCTGGGCGGAGAGCAGAGTGGGAGAGCTGGTGGCTTGGAGGACTTGGCAGAGTGAAAGGCCATGGGACAGAGACAGAGCAGGAAGGGAAAACCAAGATTGCGGGGAGCACCAGGAATTCTGGGAATCATAGTCCTGGTGGCAGACGGATCTCCTAGACATTAGAGCAAAGTGAGCCTGGAGCAAGTTACTGTTGTGGTGGGGGATGGAGGGAAAGCAAAGGTGAGAGACATAAGTAAAATCAGAGTGTCTAGGAAAAATTAAAGGGAAGATACCCTAAAACTTCCAGGAAATCTCCACCAATGAAGCAAAGAAAAAAAAAATGCCTCTATTATTCTGTGAGCAACAAACCAAACTGAGTTGGGGTATCAGACAATTCACTCATATGATTGCAAAGACAGACGGAAACTCCCAGATTGGAGAGGGCTCCCCTGAGGACTCCCAGATTGGAGAGGGTGCAGGTTGGGCTGAGGGATCCACGCACCCCCCAGTGCACAACATTCATGCACTGGGCTTCTAGTATATATATAAAAAGTCAGTGACCGTAACATGTAACGACCAGAATGACCAGTCACTATGACACCCACATGGGCCAGCAAACCAGCCTGATCAAGGGGTGGGGTGTCCAGCCAAACCCCTGCAGCCCTTCTCCCTCGCTGGCCCCGCACCCAATTGGCTGCCCCACCACACCATTATCAGCCTGTTGCCCTTCCCCCTGGCTGGCCTGGCCCCTGATTGTCCTCCCACCCCAATAGGGGGAGGGACCAGCCAGACAACCTTCTGCATCCCCTCCCCCCAGCCAGCCCCACCCCCAATGGGCGCCCACTACCCGATCGGCCCACAGCCCCTCCTCACAGCCAGCTCCACTCCTGATCAGCCCTCCCCCCCCACTCTGATCAGGGGAAGGACCTGCCGGCCAACCACCCATGGTCTCTCCCTGAGGCTGGTGGCCTGTTATCGCGCGCCCCCCCCCCCCCCCCCCCCGCACACACCATTCGGAGATGGGGCTGGCTGGCCCACCACCCACAGTCCCTCCCTACGGCCGACCCCTACTCCCAATCAGCCCCCACCACCCCAATCTGCCTGTGGCCCCTCCCCCCAGCCAGCTCTGCCCCCAATTGGCCCCTCACAGACCAATTGGGGGTGGGGCTGGCCGCCCAACCTCCCAAGGCCCCTAGCCCAGCCCCATTTGGGGGTGGGGCCAGCCAGCCCACAGACCCTCCCCATGGCCGGCCCCACCCCCAATCAGCTCCTCCACTCCAATCGGGGGTGAGGCCTCCTGGCCAATCACCCGCAGCCTCTACCCCCGCCAGCCCAATTGGGGCGGGCCCACTGGCCAACCTCCCGCCATCTCCTCCTCCCCACAAGCCCAACCCCAATCCACTGATTAGGGCCAGGATGGCCGAAACCCACCTGTGCACAAATTTGTGCACTGGGCCTCTAGTTTTTAAAATAATAGTTTTGGCTTGAATTTTAATTGCAAAGACACCCACAAAGAACTACTTCATACTCATTTTAATTCTCGCAGCGATTTTAGCAGTGTAATACATAAGAGTAGTCCTCACCATGAGCAATGAAGACAACCAATTTCTTTTAAAATGCAGATAGGGAAATAGCCAAAGAACTACTTTCTTCTCTTGAACCAACATATTGCTCCTTTCTGTTGACTCTTGCACCATCAGCCCTCTTCATTCATTTGCATTAAATTACCGCCAACCTCTTAATTTGTTAGAAACAAAAGCCTAAGAGTCATATATAGCATTCACATTTATTTCTCATAGGCCCTTAGAACATCCCTCCATCTTTCTTGTGTCTGCTATATTACAAGAGGTAACTCACTTCTGGTTCACTGGTCTAGAATCAGTAAGGAAGGAAACGACATATATCTTGAACGTTTAATTCAAGGCTTGTTAGATTGTACCGATTCTGATGTCTCCTTAAGTTACCTTCCAAAGAACCGACAAAGTTGAAGCAATGCTCTCTGACAGATCAAATCTGTTCAAGCCAAGTGGAAATATTGATGCTTTGGTGCAGCAAATTTCGCTCCTGCCTCTTTTCTCTAAGTCTCTGTAATAGGACTGTCACTTGGGTCCCTGCCAAGGGAACTCTAAGAAAAAACTGCTTCTCAAGGAAGAGATGGGAAAGCTCTGTCAACAATGCAGGGGAGTAACATATCCCTTGTCAGCCACTTTTGACTCCTTTACAGTGAAATCCCAGCATATGAGCCTGTGAGCCACAGCAAAAGACTAAGTAAATATCAGCTTGAGGCATCTTTGGGATAATTCTCACACACCAGAAAACCCGTTAAGTTATGCCCCTGATATGATCAAGCATGAAAGGGTGGTTAATACTACATTTTCAAAGTATTATTAAAATAAATTATGTAGTAAATATCTAAAATGTATCAATTTTACTCAAATAATGCTCCTCTTTCTCTTTAGGTAAATTACCTTTTGGAGAGCATGGGAATTTATTTTTACATATGCAATTAACATATCCTTCTAAAAGTCTCATCCATTAATTTTCTATGAAAGAAAACTTTACTTTCTAAAATATCTATTCCAATGATCAGACTTTTAATGCTGAATGTGGGTAAAATGCTTATCATGATTAATGAATTTTACATGTAATAATCCTTTAAGTTGAATAAATAATATTATCCTAAACAAATTAAGAAATATGTAGTTCTCAAGTCAGAAGTTTCACTATTGTTAAAATGTCAATTCTTTTAAAATTTATCTAAAGATTTAATTTAGTACAACTACTTTGGAAAACAGTCTGGGATTTTTTTTAAAAAGTTAAAAATACTCTTATGATATGATCCAGCCATTCCACTGTAAGATATTCATCCAAGAGAAATTGAAAGCATATTTCCATGCAGGAAATGTACATGGATGTTTATAAATTTATTTGTAATAACTGAAAGCTGGAAACAACCCAAATATCCATTAACAGATGAATGGATAAGCAAACCCTGGTATAGTTATACAGTGGAATACAATTCAGTAGTACAAAGAATTGAATTATCTATACATGCAGTAACAGATGAATCTCAAAATAATTATAGTGTTTGCAAGAAGCCTATAAGACAAACAAGTAAAGGTACTATGCAATTTCATTTATATAAAATTCTAGAAAATGTAAACTAAATTTTAGTGAAAGGAACCAGATCAGTGCCTGGACATGGATGTGGTATAGTGGAGGGAGAGGGAAGAAGCAGGAGGAAGAAATTATAAAGAGACATGGTGAAGCTTTGGGGGTGATGAGTATGTTCACTATCTTGATTGCGTAATGGTTTTAAATGGTAGTTTACCATACAAACATCTCCTAAATGAACTTGATAATGGCAGTTGAGAGTGCCATTATGAGGGGAAAAGTCCAAAAGTTACAAAGTAGTCAGATAAGTAGAATGTAATTTCAGAATTTTATTTCTTTTATGAGAGGGAAGCCAGGAGAGGATATGTAGAGTTTAAAGTTACTCTTCTACTCAAACGTGATCCTTGGAATAGGTTATCAGGACTATCCCAGCAATCATCTGTATGCTATATACAATTATTGAGCCACATCATGCAAATATATTTTGTATTATTCACCTGTACTTGTAATAGATAAATCTGCCCCCCACCTGTTATCTTTTGACTACCTGACAGACCAAGAATTGGGATGGTGCTTTCTCACTGATATTTTCAAAAGCCACCCAGCATATTGGTCAATGAGTTAGCTAACAACTAAAACACACAGGCTTAGTGTCTGCAGGTTGCTACGTTGTAAGCTTTCTGGAATTCTATACAGATCTTTGCAGGAGCGCAGAATTCTGCAGCAATGCATCCTGTGATAATGTAAATTAATAATTGATGATTAGCTTCCTTTTCCTACTCAGTCCTGCTCTTGAACTTCTACAGAGTAAGACAGGGCAACACAAAGGGAGCTAAGAAAATGAGTGCCACCTAATCAGTAGACTTCTGTCTAGAAGGTCATAGGGCCCAGAATCATCCTATGATTAAACATCAATATGTAAAGCAGACAGTAATTGCCAGGGAATACCAAGCACTGCAGAGAACAAGACAAAGTTGGCCCATGAAGCCAAACCCCAGAATTCCCAGCCACTAGCCACTCTGGTTCATTTCAGTCACTTGCCCTCAGAATAATGGAGCTGTGTATTTTATGCATTTAATTTCTCAGGCCCCATTTCTGCCATTGTAAATGCGATTGTATCATGTATGTGTACATGTAAATGGGCTGTAAACCTCACTCTGGAAAATATAATTTTAGCATTTAAAATATATTTATTAGGAATCAATACTACAGAGAGGACTGCTTACACACTTGTTATATTTTTATAGTTAGCCAAATATGTACAAAGGGCTAATTAACTAGCATAAAATATAAGGAATTGGGGGTTCACCACAAAGAACTTTAGGAATACCATTGTCCTTCCATTAGAGCCAGGCAAGCCCCAAACCCTGATACTTTTAGGGAAGCCATTGAAGTGATCTTAGGGCTCATCTGAATCCCTTCTTTAGGTTCGTTCCTTGGGTAAATGTTGGCTCACCCCTGCAGAGCATCACCATATATGTATCTGTGTGTGAGCCTTTCATGCAGAATGCTCGCAGAGGGCTTTTTATGTCTGCTGGCTAGTCTGTGGCAGAATTTGGAGGCAGGCTTGCTGTAGTTGTAACATACCAATTGTGTTCCCATTATTGTGGAGGACATATGCAGCCCTCCGCCTGCCTCTCACCATGGTGTTTATCATACCAATATGTCCTAAATGAGTCTGATCAATGTTGCCTGGCCAAATTGCCATCGATTAGTTAGTAACACGTTGTTACTAGACCAGATTAGAATTTGCAATTAAATCCCTTAGGTGCTAATATACTAGCTCTTGGGCCTTCTTCAAACACTTATTTCTGTTCCTGTGCATCTTGTTAGGTTGCTATGTTTGAAGCTTTTAGTAAGAATTATTTAATTTGGACTTTATTATTCTGTTCTATTTGAGCAATTTATTGTGTTAGTTTAGAGGTGCTGGAGGCACCCAGTTCTCCTCTGGTTGATTTATGGAGCTCTTAGATATTAAACACTAGTAAATACTTCAAAAGAAATTAAAACAAACTAGCTTTGGCAGTTGGAGATAATCAATTCCCTAAAATGATAAAATGCTTATATTGTACAGTTGATGATAGGTGCTTGATTGGGTGGCCTACAGAAGCCATCACCCATTAGCAGAAACCAGCTTTCTACTGCTTACTCACTAAACACCCCATCAGGCCTTAGAAATGTATAAGCCAAGTGAGAACTCCACCCATTCAGTAGTATATATTCACTGAGCTTCTCATACTTAACAATAACTTCAAGCACAGGTCTTCTCCTCCTTAGTTCCTTTATTCAGCAAGCATTTATTGAGTGCATATCAAGTGCCTGGCACTCTTCTTTGAGAATACAGCTATAATTCATGGAGTAAAAGGCCTTGCTGGAATTTACCTTGCAATGGGGGAAAGATAATAGATATCATAAATAAGTAAAATATTTAGTATGCAGATATATGTAGAGAAGGGTGGAAAGGCAGAGAGAGGGGGTTGAAACCTCGATCTGGGAGTTTCCTCTGCTTCTAATAGGAACACAACAAGTCAGCAGACTGCAAGGTTTCTCTCTTTAATAAAACATACCCTATGTTTTATTGGCTTGACTTGTCAAACCTTACATATGACTCTTTTTTAACATGAATAGTTTCCAAATGAATATATAATTTCAAAATATAAAATGAATTCTTTGAATAAGTAGATTCATATTTTTCCTTCTTAACCTGCAGTAAAAATTGAGAGATAACAGTAATACATGGATAACAGTTGAAATACAGAAAACATCTGTATAATTATTTAAAAGTTAAGGTTTCTCTTTCCAGAATTAGGGTCACTGGCCTTTCCAGCTAACAGTATTAGACACGACTTTAGTCTTTCCAACATTTCAGCTCCAATGGTAGTAACTGGTGGTAGACATAGAAAGCCCCATCTCTGTGTCTGCTGCTGACTATGATTAATTCCAAAAGTTGTCTAGCTGGTCAGAACCTCAGCTTTCCCATACACCTGCCCACACCTACTGTCTACGGGTCTATCTAGAAAAGGCAAACCCATCCACATTGGCTCTGATTTTGAACCCTGGGGCTCAGGGTTCATTTCATATTACCAGTCTTGTTAAAACCATCACTAGGGAATGCGGACCTTTGTTTGATTGAGAATTTCTGCAGAAGTGATCAGTGATTAACCTGAGTTTCCATCCTGACCTCCCTCCCTCAGGCCCACTTTCAGATCAGGATTTTCTTTCCAGGACCCACCCTTGAAGCCCAAGGGAAAATATACCAAAATAAACCCCAGGAAGTGTAATCTCTGAAGGGATGCCCCTTGTATGAACCTGGGGCAGCTATCCCTCCCCTGGCTCTGTGACAGCAGCTGTTATTCAGTGACACCGAGCTGAGAGCAGTCCAACTGAGCATATAGCCTTGCACATAAATAGATCCATTTCCATGCTTCATGGTGGAGATGACAGCTCGGGAAGGGAGAGGCTCAGTTTCGGGCCAGAAAGTATCCTCACTAGGAATTCTCAGAGGGTGGCCTATGCCCTCCTGAGTTTTTACCTCCTTTATATAAAAACTGCAGAAAAGTCCACTCAAAGCCACCATTTCATGACTGAAAAGTCCGGTAAGATATGGAATTTCTTGTTTATTGTTTGGTGTGCTTTTTTAAAAGAAAATTATTATTTGTAGCTATCCAAGTACTCTGGGGAATCAGGTTGACTGTTAGTCTTATGTTTCTGCTGCTCCCTTGAAAATGCATTCCTCATGCCTGTCACACATGTGGATGAAAACTTAACTCTTCCAGCCACTTCTCTTCTAAATCTTTAGACCTATGGCCGGGAATCTTATTCTTTGACAACATCTTGCTTTCTACAAATTATTAATTCTCTTGAGACTGTCTCTCATTCTTACGTTTTATTTCTTCATATTTATAAAACTGTATGCTTTTTTATCAAGATAAACAGGAACCTTCATAGTGAGAGACTCCACCCACCTCTGTCTGACCTCTGGGGTGAATTTAGTGTCCCCCTGAAGTTTCACTAGCAACCTGGGAGTTGGGGTGGATTTTGAAAAGCTTGGTTTGAGGAGAGAGTATTTTCTAGTTGTTCAGAATTTATTTATTTTTTAAATATAAAACAATATTTAAAAATTGTAGCATTTTCATGTTATCAAATAGAGCTCATGTAAAGATACGTTACTATTAAACAGAATTTTATGGTAACTAAAACTCATAACCCTCCTTCATTGACACTTCTAGAAATAGCCTCTTTGAGATCTCAAATGTGAAATTGCCTTTGGTTTAAGTATCTGATTTTCTATTTTTACATAAAGGTTGTATATATTCTCTGGAAAGGGGTTTTTCAGGTGTCAGTTTTTACTACCAAAATGAAAATTGTTCATTGTACCTAATGTGTTTTAACTAAGTCTCAGTTTAGCATATTTTTCTGAAAGCACAATCCATGTAGGCACAGAGAAGGAGAGGTCACTGCAGGATCCAACATATTTTTAAATGATTTTTCTTCACAAAGTGATCTTATTTATAAAGACTTGGAGGAAGAAATCTTTCACTGAGTAGGATTCGTGGAGGAGGTAAAGGCTTTCATAATTTTAAAAATAATATTTCATGAAATATTAGGCAGTAAATTCAGACATGATCACCTTCAATGTTTTACTGCATTCTCTGAGCACATGTTGGGCCTTGAAGGCCTAAGCTGACCTAGGCTCTCAGAGCATTGTGTCAGAATGGATGTACACGGTAAAGAAGATGGGGAACAGAGCTGTCACAACTTAAAACTCCTGTAGGTATCTACACTAATAAAAGAGAAAAATGGTAATTGGCGTACGACGATACCCTTTTCATTGACTAATCAGGGCTATATGCAAATTAACTGCCAACTATGATTGGCAGTTAACTGCCAACTAAGATTGGCAGTTAACTGCCAACAAGATGGCGGCTAATTTGCATATGTAGGCACAATGCAGGGAGGCGAAAGGGAAAGCAGGAAGAAGCCCCCTGCCACTGACAGTGATCAGAAACCCAGGGGGGAGCTAAGAGCTGGGGGGCAGGGCAAAGGCGGCCCTGGGGCCGCCTTTGCCCTGCCCCCCAGCCATGATCGGAGAATCAGGCGCCTTTGCTGCCCTGGTCAGTGATAGCAGGAAGTAGGGGTGGAGCCAGCGATGGGAGCTGGGCACGGTTGAAGCTGGCAGTCCCAGGAGCTAGGGGTCCCTTGTCTGGGCCTAAAGCGGAGCCCACGATCGCGGGGCCGCTGCAGCTGCGGGTCCCGGCTGCCTGGGCCTGACGCCTAGGCCAGAGGCGTTAGGCCTGGGCAGGGGCGGAGCCTGCAACCGCGGGGAGCTGGGGGTTCCCTGCCCAGGCCTGACACCTCTGCCTGAGGCCTCAGGCCTGGTCAAGGGGCCGATCCGGTGATTGGTGATCGGAGGGTGATGAGGGTCAACTCCTCTGGCCGAGGCATCAGGCCTGGGCGGGAGGCTGAGCCGGGGATTGGGGGGATATGATGGTCCCCTTGCCCAGGCCTGAAGCCTGGGTCAGAGGCGTCAGGCTTGGGCGGGGGGTGGAGCAAGCGATCAGAGGGAGATGGAGGTCCCCTGCCCAGGCATGATTCCTGGGCCAGAGGCCTCAGGCCTGGGTTGGGGGCAGAACCAGTGATGGGGGGAAATGAGGGTCCCCTGCCCAGGCCTGACGCCTCTGTCAGAGGCGTCAGGCCTGGACAAGGGGCCGACCCTGCGATTGGAGGGTGATGGGGGTCAATGCCTGAGGGCTCCCAGTATGTGAGAGGGGGTAGGCTGGGCTGAGGGACACTGCCCCCCCACCCACAAACACACCCAGTGCACTAATTTCGTGCACCGGGCCTCTAGTCTGTATATATAAAAGCCTAATATGCAAATAGACCAAATGGCAGAACAACTGAACAACCGGTTGCTATGATGCGTACTGACCACCAGGGGGTGTGCACAGAACATTGGCGGGCATCGGCAGCGGCAGAGTGCACAACATGGTGGGCATCAGCTACGGTGGGAGCTGGTGAGCAGAGGTGCCAGGCCAAGTTGGGGCACCAGTTGCTGTCATTGGGGCAAGCCTCTAATGGTTACTGAAAATTCTTTGCTCCCACACACCATGGTCCTACCGGATGCTTGCACTTGCTCCTGGCACCATCACTGCTCACACCCGCTGCCAGTGCCAGGCACCGGCCCCGATTGCTCGGTGCTGTCAGCGGGTATGAATGGTGGCTGCCAGCCCCGATCGCCCCTGAGGGCTTCTCCACTCCCCCTGTTCCTGAGGGGCAATCTGGGCATCAGCCTCCACTCACACCTGCTTACAGAGCTGGCCCGCTTGCACCCACTGCTGGTGCTGGCACCTATTGCTCCGCGCTGGCAGCGGGTGTGAGCAGGGCCTGCGCTGTCAGCGTGTGGGAGCACAGGCAGCAGGAGCAGGGCTGCCAGCAAACAGGGGACCGGGCAGGGGGGGGTCCCTGCGGCAGTAAGGAAGGGTGGGGGTGTGGAGGATGAGCCAAGACTCGCCCATGTGCCCACTGCAGCCTCGCCGCCCACAGTCCCTTTCAAGGTGCATGAATTTGTGCACTGGGCCCCTAGTATACTATAACTGTGCTTTGATTTATAAGACTGATAACTCTTCACCAACTAAAACTCATACCAGAAGTTGCAAAATAACTAATATCCGTTTAAAGAGTGCATTTTACTGCCTCAGGTTATGATGTAATGCTAAAAGATTGTGTTACCTACTGTAAAAATCACTGAAGCGAAAGTTTAAGTGGAAGGCTGTTTATCAGGCAGCTGTAAAATGGACTTGAAGATTAAACTGAGCAACATCCCTTCTGCCCCTTTTGTCTCCTTTTTATGACATTTTCTTTCATGCAATATTTATAGGTAACATATATGTCATCATTCCAAATAGGACCCAAGGTCTTGCCTTTTACTATTAGCCTGTCACTGTGCCATCTCAGCCGCTGACCATACATACCCCCAGCTCTTGGGGCTTGTCAGTCACTGAAGCTTTTGTGTTTGCAAGGTGGGAAAGCAGCCGCTGCCTTGTTTCTATCCAGTATTCCACTTTGATTTCTTTCCCCTTTTAAAGGCTATTACAGAGACCTGCCAACCAAGAGTGTGAACATCACCTTGGCCCCTGTGTCTTGAGCACTTGAATTCTACTGCCCTGGGAATGTCCTGCTTGTCTTTCCTGCAGAGGGACTGGGTTCAAAATGTCAATTTCACTGTTTGAGAATTCTTACCAGAAAATGTCGGTCCCTAAGTATTCTTGAAGTACGTGTAATTACAGCTTTAAAAACCTTTTCATATTTTCCATTAAGAGGATTCTGTAAATAAAAGACTTGATCAGTAAATAAATGCAGTTGGTGAACCTACCATCTCCAAATGGTGCTCTCTACAGACAGCCCAGACAGGTGTTAGAAATGTCTTTTCCACACAATCTTTTTGGAGTGTCACAGAATACCATGTTCCCGTCAAACACCCTGGGAATGAAAGGAGCAATATTTGACCTCTTATGAAACCTGTTAAATCAGAGAACTGTGAAGGACTTCTGTTGCCACAAAGGAAAGCTTACCGTCCGTTGTTCCTTTATTTAATGAGCTTATTTATTTTGGTGTGGGAATATGATACTTTATACTGCAGTTTTTCCATTTATATCATTTTTTAATAAAATAAGTTCTGAAGGTCCCAGAGAGAAAGGTAGCTATTTTATGAACCTCGTTGCAGCCCACATGGGTTTACCTAATATTTGCAACGTTCTAATCCTAGGGTGCTGAGTGTTCTATATCATTGCCTGTTCCCTATGGTTGGTATTTTATAGTAAGCAATATAAATATTCCCAGGTTAAAACAACTTTTAAATAGGTTTCTTTATTGCAGGAATTCTTTCAGAGTCTTTACTATGCTAATGTGTATTATAAATCTCTGCATGGGGAACCAAATATATTGCTTTCCAAGCATTTCACCAGGGAATCATTTTCTCCTGGGCATCTTGGAGGCCAGTGGTTCATATATCATACTTTCTTCTTCCTTTAGAGTGAACTGAAGATCAGACTGAAAGGTAGGTATGTTGGAGACTTATTTACAGAGACTATTGATTATCACCATACATTAGAGACACAGATCTTGACTTGTGTTTCTTTATACATATGTGGTGTATACGTTAAGTGTATGTTTGTTTGTGAGAGAGAGGGAGACAGAGAGAACAGAGCGAAGGCAGAAAGATGAAACATTGATTGGCCCAGAATCAGGCCACCTGATTGTCTAAACCTACAATTCATTTACCATTCCAGCTGTATGGATGTAATACATTTATGCATTTTTGCCGCCTATTAAAACATTAAGTTTAGTTCTTTTGCAATTCCAGGGCCTGACATTTAATATTGGTGGGTGAATTAATAAATACATGAATAGATGCCTCAAGGATTCTCTTTTTGTTTGTGTTTCCTTAGTACTTTCTGGAATGTTTTTGACTGAGGGTTTGTCTTGGGGACTCCTGGCTGCCACCTGAGGACAATGATTATGAATATTTGAAAGGCTGCTCCTTCAGTGTCTGTGTAGGTGGGACATGATAGGGGAAAAAAATTAAAAAAACTCTCTTTTATTGTAATTTGCCAAGACCTACAAAGTTTTTAGTGCAAAACCAATTTTAAATAGATGATTAAATAACTGATTATCCATTCTGAGCAGTAAGTGCATTTATGTCTATTGATAACCGCTTCCAGCGGTTCTCAACCTGTGGGTCGCGACCATCGAAAAACACATATAGCATATCAGATATTTACATTAAGATTCATAACAGTAGCAAAATGACAGTTATGAAGTAGCAATGAAAATAATTTTATGGTTGGGGGTCACGACAACATGAGGAACTGTATTAAAGGGCCGCGGCATTAGGAAGGTTGAGAACCACTTATTCTAATAAAAAAACAGTTTTCCAAAGCATATTTGAATTGTAGGTATAACAATACATTTTAAAGCTTTCTTCAATTGGGTTCTACTTCTGATTTTTCATTAAAATACTTTTATGCCTTAATAGCTATTAAATTAAAAGAATCAGGTTTTTAATTTATGCAGTTATAGCATTTATAACATTTATTTTTTAAACTGTCATTGTATCATAGGAAGCTGGTGTTTTTTTTAACTACTTCTAACAATGACAGAAAGTGTGTGTTTACACCTCCAAGGAGACATACACAGGCATATCTGTCTTCTGTTGGTCAATTTACAACTTGACTGCTGCTCAGCAGAAATCTCAGTGAGCAGATTAGAGCTCATTTCTTGAATCTCCATTTCTAAATGCTAAGATCCCAGCTAGAAAAAAAAAAAGTTGAATATTTGTCCTTTCGTCCAGTTAAGAGTGAACTAGATATGTATAACTGCTGTTGAACTTATGACAGTAAAACACTTTGCCAAGTATTTCTTACATATATACATATATATGTAAGAAATTATATATATATATATACATATATATATATATATTATATGTGAGTATATATGTATATGTGTGGGCATTATGCCCCAGGGTAATGTAATGTACCTAATCAGCTCTCATTTATTTTCTCACAACTGTGAACAATTAACCATACTTTACTGAACTTATTTTAAATTTTTTCCCTCTTATCTCTGATGTTGTTTTTATATTTTATGCTCTAAAATAAGGCAGCCAATGAATATACAGGGGTGTGCAAAAGTATGTTTATAGTTGTGAGTACACGAAGCACTGAGTTAATAAAACTATTGTAATAATCATAACCTGCAAGTCTTTTTCCATTTGATCAAATGTAATCTACTTTTGCTCACTCCTGTATGTGTGTGTGTGTGTGTGTGTGTGTGTGTGTGTGGTATGTGTAGATGGATAGATAGATAGATATTAAAAAATCTTCTATGAGACGTAAATGGAAAGATGGTTTGTTTGTTTATTTGGTTTTTTTGGGGGGGGTATTTTTTAAATTTAGAAATAATATGCATAATTACTTTTAAAGAAGTTTATGAAAAGGAAGGGCAGAACATTTCTAATGGGAGGGAATGATTTCCATTTTTAAAATAAAAGATATTATGCCTTCCCCTTGCTCACCCTGCCTCTTTCCTCTCCCAACCATTTTATATCATGAGATGTGACCAGCTGAGGCCTAGGGGACCCCTTCCCACTGCCCATCAGAAATGTGGCACACCATCACTTTTTAAAAATAGTGCCTGGAGATTCCAGCTTTAGTAGGCACGTTAGATTCCTAATTCCAGAACAAAATTCTAGATGGCTTTTAAGTTTAGGTTTAAATGACTCTGGCATTGTATTCCCATAGGATCCCTGAGATGCAGCCTTGTTAGAGCAATGTCCGTTCATTGAGCCCAGGATGTTGCTGACTATATAGCATGTATCTCATGTAGTGCTGAAAATAATTCCATTCTCTTCAGGGTATCTCATCCTGAAAACACAAGCTTAGAATAAGAATAAAGAAAGATTTTTCCATTATTGCCAATGCAGTTAACATCACACATTTACTTATCTGTGTCTTTTGTACAGATTCTTTATGTCAGGTGTAGCAAGGGGGCTGGAGGGGATGTGAATTACTGTTGTTTTGTGTGTGTTTTTGTGTGTGTGTTTGTGGTTTTTTTTTTTTTTTACAAGATCTTGACTGGAGCTAGAAATGCCATTAGAAAACTTATTTTGGAACAGATTGATTTTCATTTACAACTATTCAAAGCTGAAAGAATATTGGGCAGATGAATGTAAATACGCAGAGAAAATTCCTTCTACTGAAATGTGCTTATGAGTCCTTTCAGTTGACTTCTTGGGTTATATAAATTTAGTTTGAGGTCATTATATGGATAATTTGTTACTAAGTAAAGTAGTTTGTCAGGTTACGAGACATTAATCTTCCAATAGGTCTTTAATTAGGACAGATGCACTAAATAATTCATAGCAAGACTTGGCCTGGAAACATTTATAATACTCAATTATACCATTTTACAGGCAATGGCAAATTGTTTTTGTGTAGTCTGGAAATTGTGGGACTTAATTAATTACCTTCAATGTTTTAGACATCTGCTCTGCACTCTTTAAATGCATTAAATTGGCAACTCATGAAATGGCTAAAAATAGAGTTCAAATTCCCCAGACAGTAAAGGATGAAGATCAACTATGATAGAGGGGAAAAGCCACTCTGTGGTATACAGGAAATATGCAACCAAATTACATATCCAGCACATTTGGCTTAGAGGACTCTCAGATTTATTTTTAAAATTATTTTTTAAAAAATGAGAAATTGACATGATTTTTAAAAGCATTTAACTTGCCGCTAAATACACTTCTTTCTGCTTTCCTAAGATAGGCTGCCATAAACAAATTGGACAACCAGGCAGAGTACTGATAGAAAACATGTATCAATCTCTGTCATGTAAACACCTCTGAGTGAAATTTATTTCTGCACAAACAAATAACTTTGCCCCTAGAAGTTGTATCAAAGATGTGACAAAAAATGAGTACACTGGAAATATTTGCAGAGACATTTTCATGTCATAGATCTGAAAATGATGGAAAGGGGAATTAAGAGCTTATTCCATTTGTAATTAGATCAGAGAAAACAGATGGCGACGGCTTTGCACTGGGTAGCAGGATGTGACCATTTAAGTAAACAAAAGGAAAAGGAATGTTCACTTCATTTGTCATCCTAGAAATTTCTCCAGGAAAAATGCTGTGCAGATCTTCTGCTAAAGAATAATATGTGAGTCAATGGCAAAGTAATAAGCACATTTGAAAGCTCTAAGTGGGGGACATTTTTGCAGATAAAGGGATCCCCTTTGATGCTGATAGACCCAGCATGGAGCAGCCTTAGGCCCTTGGAGCCTAGAGTCCAGCAGTTTTCTAGCAGGGATTTCTCTCAGGGCTGTGCAGTTATGAAGGCAGACCCAGGGCCTGCCACCAATAGCAGTCCTGTTGGGCCAGCATGTGACATTAGGTTGGAGGCGGAAGTGCTTCCCACTTGGGCAGCTCCTGAAGAGATGGGGAGAGTGGAGTTGACTATGACATGCTCAGTGGGTGGACAGAACTTTGTCACCAAAGCACTTAGGGAGAATCGAGATGAGCATTATCCGTAGAAATACAATATAAGCCACAAATGTAATTTAAAATTTTCTAGGGGTCACATTTTAAAAAGTAAGAAGAAACAAATACAATGAACTTCAATACTATATACGTAGCCCTGGCTGGTGTGTCTCAGTTGGTTGGGTTTCGTCCTGTGTACTGAAGGGTTGCCCTTTCAATTCCCAGTCAGGGCAGGCACATGCTCTGGTTGCAGGCTTGATCCCCAGTAGGGAGCATGCAGGAGGCAGCTGATCAATGTTTTTACTCTCACATCAATGTTTCTCTCTTTCTCTCTCTCTCTCTATTCTTCTCTCTATGAAAATCAATAAAAAATCTTTAACAATATTAGATTATAATATTTACGTAAGTACATTAAAATATATATGCCATGTAATATAGCTGAATTATTATCACTTCTCTTTGTAATCAGTATAAGAATTATGAACATGAACAACAGTGTGGTGATTGCCTAGAGGTAGGGGGTGGAGGAGGGCAGAGGGGGGATAAATGGTGATGGAAGGAGACCTGACTTGGGGTGGTGAACACACAGTACAGTGTACAGGTGATGTGTTGTGGAACTGTGCACCTGAAACCTGTATAATTTTGTTAACCAGTGTCACCCCAATAAATTCAATAAAAAGGGGAAAAAAAGAATTATGAATGTGCGGTTTAACATTTTTTAGATTAAGTCTTCAAATCCTGGGATGTGTTTTACAGTTACAGCACATCTCAACTCAGACAAGCCATATTGGACAGTGCCACTCTACATGGTGAGCAAAGGATAAGAAACTCCATCCCCAGCTGTGGGTATATGGCCACAGGGTATGTGGTGATCACAGTCCTAGGAGAAACAAGCTAGGTGCTTATTATAAACTAGAGGACCGATACACGAAGATTCATGCAAGAATGAGCCTTCCTTCCCCTGGCTGCTGGCACCGCCTTCACTCAGGCTGGATCCGCCTTTCTGCCTTCCCACGCTGCCCAGAGGCCTGGAGCAGCTGGGGCAGTGCTGAATGCCTGTGCCATCACCATGGCAATGATGCAAGCATCCTGCCCTGCCCCTGGCTGCTTGGCACCTGTGTATGTAAATTAACCCACCATCTTTGTTGGGTTAATTTGCATACTCACTCCTGATTGGCTGGTGGGCATGGCAAAGGTATGGTCAATTTGCATCTTTCTCTTTTATTAGTGTAGATGTGAGAAGAATCCTTCTCATCTGGCAAACACAAAGGTATAGGATTGTGTCTTCCCTTATTTTTATCCACCTTCAAGACAGAAAGTTGCTCTTTGCTGTGCTGTGGAAGCACTCTAGTGTTCCTAATTCCCCTTTGGCATTTATAAATTTTAATTGTTATTGGTATGGTATCATAATTACTCTCATACAACTTCTCTACAGCAAACTCTCAGGTTCTTGAAGACAGAGTTGGTGTCTTTTTTATCTTGATTTCCATAAATATTTGTAAACTTGAATGAAAGAACATAATCTACAATTCAGATGAAGAAACAATACCAAAGTGCACAAGTCATGACAGGTCAGGAATGAGAAGTGAGGGGGAGCAAAAGAACCTGGGGGCTGGGAGTGGGGAAAGTGAGCATAGAGGTGGAGGGGCAGGG
Organism: Myotis nattereri; assembly: GCF_964212035.1. Taxonomy (NCBI): domain Eukaryota; kingdom Metazoa; phylum Chordata; class Mammalia; order Chiroptera; family Vespertilionidae; genus Myotis; species Myotis nattereri. The sequence goes on along the minus strand of NC_138081.1, from coordinate 67,967,946 downwards.
ACTGTATGGCTTGGAGGGGGGGTGTGGAATATTTGTGTGGGTGATTGCTTGCCAGCCATAGCAAAGTTTATAAAGGGAACATGTGACTGTTGTGCTGATATAATTCCTTTATTAGAAAAAAGAAATCAGTAAAACCCTTGTACATCTTCTGGAGTGTCTTCTACCATTAATGCAACTTGATCTATAGGTTTATCAGAAAAGCAAAATTAACAGGATAGTAGTTTGTTCCTTGGGCACCAAGAACAGCTTATTGCTAATTTATAGCTCTGATAGCCTGATCACATCACCTTCCTCGTAAGGATAGTCAGCAGACATTTGTTTTTATAAATTAATTTAGTCTAAAGGAAAATTTCTACTCCTTCTGGGCTTTTCCACAGTGATGATTTTTGCTGACTAGTGTCCCCACTTTGTCCTATTAGAGAGATACAGGGACACAGCAATATTAAGAAAAAAAAACCATCCTGATCACAGCATCCAAAATTCTGTCCATTTTTTAAAATATATTTTTATTGATTTCAGAGAGGAAGGGAGAGGGAGAGAGAGATAGAAACATCAATGATGATAGAGAATTATTGATTGGCTGCCTCCTGCCTCCTGCAGGGCCCCCACTGGGGACCGAGCTTCACCTCCTGGTTCGTAGATGGACACTCAACCACTAAGCTACACCGGCTTGGCAAAAAATCTGTCAGTTTGATCCAGTTTTCTCTTAGACTTTATTCTCCCATTGTAATTCCTCTCGTTTCAAATCTTATTTTTGTGATGCCAACTGGCTGTTTCTAATACAGTGAATTAAATCTGTAACCATTTTTCTTCAAAGTAATTAAAGAGAAATTTAGTCTTCAGAAAAAGAAAAGCTACATGTATATACATAAAGTTATTTTAGCTCTAACAAAGAGCAAATGTCTCTAATTTTAAAAGGAAAGGAGAGTCATCTTAGCTGCTAAGAAGAATCATGAGCTATTTTCCAGGACATACAACTTTATTTCTGGTTTATGATAAGAGCCAGGGCTTATCAGGAACATGCTATGTGCCAGCTATGGCTGTAAGGGCTTTACCTGAATTAACTGATTTGACCCTCAGAGCATCCCAATAGGGGCCATTATCCTCGCTTGACAAATGAGGAAACACATCAGAGGGTGGGGTTATTTGCCCAAGGTCACACTGCTAGGAGGAGGCAGAAGCTGGCTTTGAACCCATGACAGCACCACGCTTCAATTCTACTTTTCCCAGTGGGATATGGAATGAGGATTCATGCAGACTGACTTGGTGCTCATGGACTTGCCTACTTCTCGGTCCCTGACAGACTAGGCACGAAGGAAGTCCCTCTCCCATGGCGTACACTCAATCTGGTGACATTGTGTTCAGGCCACAGTCTCGAGGGCTAAGAGATGAGAACAGATGGTTGGGTCAATACAACCTGATGCCATATTGGGGAAAGAAAACATGCTCAAAATGGAAATTCTGCTCTCCCAAGTCCCATAGCTCCTTGAAGACAGAATATGTGTTCAAAGTTTTCCTTTCCCTTGTGTTATTCTTGAAGGCCAGATACAGTGCCTTGTAAAAATGAGTAATGAACAAGTGTTTGGCGAACTGAACTTACCAATGCCTTAGTAGCATTGTCTTTAATATATGTGCCCTTAAATATTCTTAAAAATTGGCTGTACATTGTATGTATAAGTGAATGAATAAACATTTGTGTGGTATCTATTTTCATTTACTGTGTTATTGGTTGACTTTTCGATAGTCGTGGGTTTTAAAAAATATGTATGTTGCTGTTAATTGTAATATGAGTTTCAAATAAGAGGATAAAGAATAACCCAACACATACTACAAGAAATTCTTTGAAAATGTCCATTTCAGGTAGGAGATTTTCTGTGTATGTCTTATACTAATATTGATGGCATTTCATAATGGATTATTCATTAAAAGTATAAAGTTTCTTATTAAATGGTTCTAATTTTTAACAAGAGAAATTTTAAAGTACATGAGTTAAAATAATTACTAGCTCCTTCATTTGGCTTACTTTTCTTGTAATTACAAATTCAGTACTTCCTTTTATCCGATTTATCTTTACTTCATTAATGGAACTAGCTGCATTTGTTTTTACATGTAGATTCTTTTCATGTCCTATATATCGTTCGGAAAGTTAGGAAGTATTTTATGATGCATCCCTAATGTTATTTAAAAATTAATAGTAGACTGATATATAGGAAAGATAGAATCAACTCAGTAAATTGTTTTATCTTACATCTCTCTTGAGAACATATTATCAAAAGTTACTGCATTAAAAAAAAAGTACCACACATATAGTAGAAATCTATCTCAGCTCCTGTCTTCCATGAGTGAACATTATATTATGCTTATTTAACTGCTCAAAAAAACTTTGGACAATGCTAGGCAAGATTAGCAGCCTGTTTCTAGGGTGGGAAAAGGGGCCTTCTGATTTGCTTTACTTACCCTGTTCATGGCTTCCCAGTTGAGTCATTACCCAAGTATTACATATCTGATGCTTAAGGTCCTTACCCATTTCACATTAGGTCTTAGATTTCTTCATTCTGTTATTGATCTAAAATGTCTCTAGCTCTCGTGGGTGAAGGAAGAACACGCCTATGTGTTGCATCAGATAATTCCTATTATTGCAAAGCCGTGTTCAATCTAAAATGACCTTTTCTTGTATTTATTGTCAGGCTAGCTTTGCAGCCCACATAAAATTGAAGCTTTTGTGCAAGAACTGAAAAGCATGTTGTTGTGTGGGGAATGGGGCTCTGAGAGTGTTTGCTCGGGACAGCCTGCTCTCCAGACAGCTGGCGGCATGATCTGGGCACTTGGCCGGGTATTCATTGCTGCTCGTTGTTAAGTCAGCTCTGAGGGAAGGCATTACATCTTAATTTGAACCGTAAAGAAAGAGGCACAAGTGATTATGTTAAGGAAAAAGTTCATCTGGGAAGAGGGACTCTGTGCTTTCATAATCAAAATCACGGCATTTAGTCCCTTTGATGATGGTGAACAAAACTTTTCCAGGGGTGGGAGGGGTCAGCATGAGAATTTGGACCTTTCCCCAAAATAAATTTGATAATATTCAACAGTTGGTTTACTTTAATTTCAGTGATCCTTTATGACTGTACATGTTTGTGATGACAGTCTTACTGTGTGTGGGATTTGGGCAAGACTTTGAAAAAGGACTGATTATTATGTTAAGCTGTGTTCAGAGTTTTCTGGGAGGCCCATGTCACTTCACTCTGAGAATATGCCCACATGGTAAGAGATGAACTCTCTTAATTGTGTCCTACTTCCCCTGTGTTACTTTTTTTAACCATGTATTGTTCATTCACTTACATTTTCAAGTTTGTATTTGCATTTAGAAGTCAAATTTTAATCCTCTTTATTTAAAATAATGAAATAAAAGAAATTTTAAATTATTTTAGTTAATTTTAAATGTCCCCATGGTTAAAAAATGAAGTCAAATTTTACTACCTGACTTCATGCTTGTCAGGTTTGTTCGAGTCTAAGTTACATGCACTATCCCCGCTCCCCACCCCCCACCCCCCCAAAAAAAACCACTACATCATTTAAGAAGTATAAATTATGTAAAGAGAATGCCAGGGTTTTCCTAAGCCCAGAAGAGTTCTAGTTACTGAACATAGTGCAATGACCTACAGTGACTTGCACCCATCATATTAGTGGCCTGGTAGTGGCCCTACTTAACTCTTTTACTGTCTGTGAGTAAAAACATTCTTTATATCCCTAGACATCTATTCGAGTACCGCCTTCTCAGAGGCATAAAGCAGCTATATCAGATTTTTTTCTTTGAGCTTTCTCGTTGCTTCCCCTCTCCCAATCTCTTATCATCTCAGGAGGAAACAGGGCCACCTTCCTGGGTGTTCAACCTGCACAGGCCTCACACTCAGAAGGGTCCTCCCCTCAGTTGGATGCTCAGCTGTGGCCATCTTGAAATTCTTGGTAATATTTGAACAAGGGAAGCTGCATTTTCACTTTGCATTGAGCCCTGCAAATTACGTAGCCGATCCTGGCTGGGAGGCAAGCATAACCAGGAACTCAGAGGCGTTGAGTCTTGCAGAGTCTCTCATTCCATCACTGAGAGTTTCATTTTGGAGAAATTAGTCACTAGCCACTGGTGCACAGTTTAAAAAATAAAGGTCAGTGAATTTTATGGAAGAGGTACTTAACTAAAAATTGCAGATTTCTCAGTTTAGATAAAAGATCAGAATCTTGAGGGGGTGGGGCCCAGGAATCTGCATTTTCCTAGATTTCCTGTGATTCTTGGTTCACTGAAGGCTGATAACCTGTGGTGAATGATACTTCTGATTCGACACACATCTTTTTGTTATTCCATGTTGACTGATCCAAGATGAGAGGAAAGGAGACAAAGGAAATACATATTGTTACCTTCAGTACACTTGGTGACATTCAGAGCACAAAAACCCTGGAGAGAGAGCTCTCTCCCTGCTTGATTTGGTAGGGATACTCATGTCTTTACTTAGGGCCAGGCTACTTTAAGCCATGTTTTTGAAGAATTTTTATTTTCAAATTTCCTGCTACCACTGTTAGAAAATACAGGATGTCCCCTAAAAAAAAAAACACACTTTGAATAATTATAAAGGCAGTGTATATTAAAATACATTTCATTTTCAAAATTGAGCTATCAGCTGTTAAAGTGTGGGTTTGTTTTTGAGGGGACACCCTGTAGAATGTTTGGAGTAAGCAATTATGAGTGATCAAGCAGCTGTTTCAACCAAACATGGTCCCAGTCAGTGACATTGCAAAGATCAATTACAATGATAAGGATCATTGTATTAAAGTTAGCTGACCTAGCCATCAATCATTGTTTGGAACAGAGCTTTGGCAGACGCTGGAGTTTAGTGGTTAAGAGTCTGCGTTTTGGAGGCAGACAGGCTCCAGTTAATCCAGACTCATCACTTATTAGTGGGACCTTGGGAAATTCCTTTTTCCCTGAAATTTTAGAGGTGTTTTTGATCCATTCTTAAGGATATTAATAGAGTCTACAATATATGAGGTTGCTATGAGGATTGAAAAAGATAATCCAAGTAAATCCGCGTATACAGTGCTTGGCACATAAAATGAGCTTAATATTTTTTGAACTATCAAGAAAAACTCAAAATTAAGATCCATGAAAAGTTAAAAACTGAAGTCAAACTGAAATCTTATAATCAGATAAATTTCAGATTCTTGTGTATTTTGCCATAATTATGTATAAAATAAGCTCATTAAATCAACCTTACAACAGAAAGGCCAAATTATCAAACATGCAAACATGGAGGAACAGTTGGTTATATATGTGAATGACAGAAATACAGTGTCAAAATGGGATTGGCACATTTGTTTTGACAACTGTGACGATTAATTTTGTGAGTCAACTTGACTTGGCTATGATGCCCAGTTGTTTAGTCAAACACCAGTCTAGATGTAGCCATCAAGGCATTCTTTAGATGTGATTAACATTTACATCTGTAGACTTTGAGCAAAGCAGATTACCCTTCACAAGGTAGGTGGGCCTCATCCAATCAGTTAAAAGCCTTAAGAGGAAAGACTGAGGATTCCCAGTGAGGAAGGAATTCTGCCTCCAATCTGCCTGTGGACTCTAGACGACTGCAAAACTAACCTTACTCTGGTCTCCTGCCTGCCAGCCTGCCCTGCAGACCCTTAGATTTTGGGGTTTCCAGTCCCTAAAATAGCCTGAGTAAATTTCCCGTTTCTCTGGAGAACCTGCCTAATACAAAATACAAATAGCATTGGTGAGACATAATTATCCAACTGAGCATTTGACTCACAAAAATAAATATTTTGGAATAGAATTATTTTAAGGAAGGGCTTGGGTATTGCATCTTTTCTGTGATATCAGATGACATTACTTTCCCGTAATGGAAATTAAGAAGTTACAGATCAACGAAGAATAGGTAGAGCCATCACCTGTGTTTGAAATCAGGCCCCTCATCACTCCCTGTTTAGTACTTATCCCATAAGCATGCTTTGCTCTCTGTGCTGTGATGAAGAAGCAGCAAATTTCACAACTGCTTCTGGCAAGCAATTGTGATACAGAATTTTGCCTTTTTATGAAATGGCTCAGCTAGGGTAATTATTTATCTGAACAGGCTGATGCCTCGAGCTTAGTGCCTTTGGATTCCTGCAAGACCAGAGATGGGCCTGATTGACAGATAGCTGAATCTCTGTCGCCTGGGTAAGCCCCTGCTGGTAATGAAGCATTCATAGTCAGACCTCACCTTTCTGGACCTGCCAGGCTGCATTTGCTGGCAGCAGCTCTGAAAGCTTTCCATGGGAAAATGATGTTTCAAAGGTGCCAATTACAGCACATATGTATTTCACCTTGAGAATTTAAATTGGCAAAGATAATATCATGGGCTGCCCTTAGAGTTTTGACGGGAGGTTCATTTGTACTAAGAGATCTGATCGAAATGCAGTTATTAACAGAGGCTTTGGAAAACAGTGCACGAAAAGCAATAGGGAATTGTTTTTTTTAAAAGCATGTCCTAAAGGATCATTTACCAGCTAGCTCTCAGCTAATGTTTAAAGAATAATGGCGTGCAAATAAGCATGTTCTCCTAGAAACCAACTGGATTTGGACTTCCCGATGGAGCATCATCTGTAGATATAAATTAGCTTGTTCTTACCCACCGTGTGGGACACCTAGAGGAGGTTTCTTTCCTTTTGTTCAACATGAGAATCCATCAGAAGGAAAACTGGGAAACTGAACTTTCTTTTGTAACAGGTTTATCTACCGCTCCTGACCACCTTCCTTCTCCTGCTGCTGCTTAGAGCAGCTTGCAGCAAGCTTATGAAGTAGGAAAGTAATGGGTAATAAAATGAATGCACATAGGATGTCTACTGTGGGCCAAGGGTATTATATCTTATTTTATATAATCCTCACAAAGTCCTTTGAAGTTTGGATTGAAGAAGAAACATTTTTATTTCTATCTTCTCTGGAAGTAATTGAGATTCTGAGATGTCAACTAACTAGTTCAAGTTTGTCTAGATAGGTAAAATTCCAATGCCTTTGTCTCTTTCCATTCATTCACATACACCTTTTCTTCTTCTACAAGTACAGATGTTTCTCTCGGCCTCTGTCTCTATCTCTCCCTCTATCTCTCTCTGTTTCTGTCTATCTCTCTATCTCTGTCTCCTTATCTCTCTCTGTTTCTTTTTGTCTCCCCCCTCTCTCTGTCTTCTCTCTCTCTCTCTCTCTCTCTCTCTCTCTCTCTCTCTCTCTCTCTCTCTCTCTCTTTCTCTCTCCTCTCTGTCTCAGGCATGTGTGCAAACATTCCTTATCCTTCTGTAAATCCAGACTTCTGCTGTAGTAAGGGGAAACATCTGATAAACTCATTCATACGCCATTGATAGAGACTTAATATACTATGCCTTCCTGAGCATTTTAATGTAAAAGGTCAGAAAGAGGATGAAGCTTAGTAGAAAGAATTGCTTTGTAAGTGGATTTTTACAATCTGTAGAGAATGTGGCTTTGGGCCAGAGGCTTTAATCTGAATGCCTCAGATAATCCCATTCAGGAACCCTGCTATCGCCAGCAGCCTCTTCCCCCATTGCTGCTCACTGTCTCCTTAGCATATCTTCATTGCCGTTCAGCATACACATCTTGCTTCCCACCTTCCAACTAGTTACACAGGCACTTTTTTGAAGGCAGTTCTGGTATAGGAATCAAAATGGTGGTCAGATTCTTTGCATAGTTATTCCAGATTTCTGAAGAAACCTTTTGATTTAAAGTAACCCTTTATTTCACACCCTTCTCTTTGTCAAGGGATTCTTCCTTCAGCAAAAGTGTTAATCCACAGACCCAATGACCTGGACCTGGGTTGGATTTATGCTCCCTTTTTAACTTTTACTTAAGCAGTCTGACCCAGGTTTTAGATGTTCTGAGACAGACATCCACCTGCCACAACAAAGGGGACATTAGTGCCCTCTTCCATATGGATGACCCAGTTCTACCATCACAGCCCAGGAGTGGCCATCACAAGTAACGGAACCCGTTGGTTAGCTATTTTCAGAAATGACAGCTCAGCGGCAATTATGGGAAAAGCAGATCTTTGTTTTCAGCAGAAACTTGCCTTCAGAGGGCAAGTGATAGACAGCATCCCAACGGGGCATTTCATTATCTAGGGGTAATGTGTCGGCAGCTAAGTCATTTCGGCATGCTCATTCAGATGCCGCCCCACTCAAAAATACGCTTTCTCCAAGGCCCACATGAAGGTTCCCTGGCACATCAGAGCCACATACTCTTCAATGGCCTTGTCACATCTTCCCTGGGCACAAGCTACAGCATCCTGGGGCATCAAAAGTCCAGAGTGGCTGCTTCCCTGTCATCTCACAGTGTGCCTCGCACAGTGGAGGTGTCCCTCCAGCACCTGATTATCATGGCAGAGCATCATCCTTGACTCCTGCTTGTCAGAGACCTGAACCATCGAGCTCTTTTCTACAACAAATGCAATAGCTCCTGGCTGTGCTCTGTGTCTCAATTCCAAATGTCTGCTCCAATCTCATCCTAGCAGAGAGCGAGGTCCCCAGGGACCTGCCACAACATTGGCCGCTGACAAATTTCTCCATTTCATCAGGTCTGACCGCTAGAAAGCTACACATTCCAAAATGTGTAGCTCCAGCTTCCCATAGCAATGTCTTCACAGAGCTCTGGGCTTAGCATGATGCCCTTAGCTTTGGACTCCAGTCAGTGTGAGAATGAGCACATGAAGAAAGCCTCTGCATTTCATCAAGCTGCTCTGGAGGGTCCTATCCATTATGCTGGTCAGTGCCCCTTAGAGAATACATGAGAAAGGTCTCTTAAGAGTTCATCAACTAAGATCTTCTGATGAAAAGCTGTGCTCTTAAGAGACCTTTCTGTGCTCCTGTTATTAAGGTAATGAGAGTACATTAATGCATGATAGTTGCTTTTTTGCCTGAGCAGCCAAAAGCCTGGGGCTGAATTTCCTTCTCTGTGTCAGTGGCTTTCTTTTACTTCATCTTGGGATATAATTACTCCTCTTCTTTATTATTCTCATTACTTGGCATTTTCCTGGATGCAGAGGTAGACATTATAATGTGTATTCTCACCACACCTAAAAGTATCTATTTATCATTGTTATTTTATAGATGAGGAAAATAAGAAAGAGGGAGATGAAGTGATTTACCCCAGTCAACAAAGTCCCATTAGGAACCGTGTTAGTTATAAACAACAAACAAGGGAATGGGGAAAAGGTGGTGGGTAGTCATAACACATGCTCTGAGTCTAAGTAAAATCTTCCTGCAGTTGTTGTTATTGTTGATGTGACACTGGCCAAGCCACTCATTGTGTTCATAGGCACTTATTCAGGTAATGAGACCCTCTCGTGTCAGGTGAGCCATTATGTGGACATGCCTGTGTGAGGACCAAGAAAAATGTTTACAATAAGCACTTACCATAGGATTCAAACATCCCCATTAAAAGATACAGATCTTGTGTATGTATGTTTTGCCCTATTATTAGGACACAAAATTTAGAAGCCAAGTAATTATAATTTAAGTAATTTGTTTAATACAGTACCTAAAATTACTTACTGTCAGATAAACATTTCCTAAGAAGATCAAAATATACGGTTATTTTACATTTTCCCATTTGGATCCCTTTCAATTTCTGCAGTTTATTAGCTTGCTTCAGCGTCTTTGAGCATTAGTCAACATTTAAAATGTAGGTTTTTATGATTCTGGGGAAAGCAATTGCTTCCAAGGGAGAAAACATTCTGTAAATTACATGTAAATGTTTTTACTTGGATGAGTTCTTTTGCATCTGTGCAGAAGATCATTTTAATTTACACAAGAATGAAGGTTTTCCGTGATTGAATGTAGTATGCATGCTTGTGTATCTAATTTCCACTTCATTTCTACAGGAGTCTAGCAGACACAAGGGGCAGTTTGCTATAATGTAAGCGCTACTTTAAAATAAAATAAAATTATAATAAAAAGCTAAGGATTAGTGTGCCATTTCTAATTTTATTCCCGAGCTGTCCCTTGGAGTGGATCGGAGCAGGTCTGAGTCGTGTAATTTGGCATTATGAGGCTCTAAAGATGCAGGCGATAAAGCCTTCATCTGAGGAACAAAACAGACCAGAACTCAGAAATGTGATGGACTAAAAACATCAAACTATCTCCCTTTTCCTTGCTGCTATACCTTTGAGACTACACCCGATTCTTCTTAGGTAGAAACTGTTCTATAAATCATTCCCCTTTCTTTTTTCCCTTAATTTCTGAGATTATATACCCTTTTTCAAAATGGGGTGCTTGAAAATCCAAATGATTATGAAGTTATCGATTAATTCAGTTTCTTCTCTTTGTGACATTAAACCTTTCAGAGAAATAAGCAGTGTCTACTCTCTGTTTATTGACAGTGAAGAGGATATGACATTTTGACATTAATCAGTTTCTGGGGTGAAGACAAAGGTACAGGTTTTGATGTTCTAATTTTATTGCTCCATTACTGAAAATGTAATAATAAAGGCCACTGAAATGTGCAAATGGTGTGACTATTGGCCTCTTCCCATTTCAGAGCCATAAGACTTCTTTCCTGTTCATCTTATTAAATCTGCATTATTGAATGCCCTAAATTAATTAAAGGTTATTGCTTAAGTTCAAATGCATATACACCAGCTAGTTCTAGGTTTTTAGTCTCAGAAATGTTGTTTCTCTTTATGACTCCTTTGTTAGGTGCAAGTAAATGTTTAGCATTTTATTTTTACCATCACTTTTTTTTTTTTTTTTAGGAATTCCTTTTCTTTGGCAATCTTGGGAAGTAAAGTTGTAGAATGTCCCCTGGCTTACATCAGGGAGTATTGAGGTTCTGGAGGAGTATGGGCATCTTGCCCAAGATAACTGTTGGCATACCATTCTTAAATGTACTGGAGGGCCTATACTTTTAAGCTGCTGTAGTCCCAGATCTGGTGGAGACCAGTGAACACGCCATATGCTTCATTTGCATCTATCAAGATGCCTGCTTCTAACTGGCTTTGCAGTGGAACAGGTAGGAAGCAAAGGCTAGAAACCCACTCAGGTGTGATTTCCAGCATACCTGCACTTGCACTGTATTTGGGAAGGGCTTCTGTGTTAAGGTGTGAAATCCAGGTGCCCCAATCTCTGACATTCCAGTTACTCACTTGCCTGCAGAATCATAATACATCCCATAATTAATAATATCCATTTACCACAAATAGTTTCAGACAAATTTCAAACTCCCTAAAGCTCAGGTTATTGTTGAATATGGACATGTGAAGTCATTCACTTTGAAATAGAAAGAAAGTATATCAGATAAATAAAAACTTTCAACTTCATGTGCATTTCTTTCATAATAGATTTGGCTTTTGTTGGCCCATCTTATCTCAATGGTTTTATATTAGAGGTACAATTATACAAACACTAATAATCCCGATTCCCTTTAATTCTGTAATATTTGGGGTTATCTGGCAAATACTGAATTGAATGACAATGCCTAAATATTACTGTGTGATTTAACTGTCACCATATTTGCATCATTTGGGAGTCATCATCTTAAAAAGGAAGAGAAACCTTTACTCATTATAGCTTGATTTAATAACTAGAGACCCATGCACGAATTCGTGCATGAGTGGGGTCCCTCGGCCTGGCCTGTGGGATCAGGCTGAAACTGACTCTCTGACATCCTCCTAGGGGTCCCGGATTGCAAGAGGGCACAGCCAGGTTGAGGGACCCCACTGGTGCACGATTGGAACTGGGGAGGAACCCAAGAGGTTGGCCAGCCAGGGAAGGGCAGCGGTAGGGCTCTAGGGTGTGTCTGGCCCATTTTGCTCAGTCCCGATTGTCTGGACCCCAGCAGTAAGCTAACCTTCCAGTTGGAGTGTTTCCCCCCTGGTGGTCAGTGCCTATCATAGAGATCAGTTGAGTGGCCTTAGCATATAATTAGCATATTATGCTTTGATTGGTTGAATGGATGACCAGACACTTAGCATATTAGGCTTTTATTATATAGGATAGGATAGGAGTAATTTTTATCTTTGACAATACTGCTACTAATCTTGGTTTTAAATCAGGATCTAATCCCTAAGACTTAGAAACTTTGAATAACCCTTTAGAAAAGCTTTAAATATCATCTACTATGCCAATTAATTCCATGTCTAATCATCAATATATTTCTTCCTAAAAGTTCTCTGCACTGGATTGTAAGGCATCCTGTATACTGTTGTATAAGCCTGGTAAATCTGAAGAAATTTCAGATACATATTAAAAGCTTTACAACCTTCACTTAATATCAAATTTCATCTTAGTTTGGCCCAACCCTTCATTCTTTAAAAAATAATATAAAATAAGGCTGGATCAAGGTGGAAGTTATAACTCCCTGTTTTACCCAAGTTCCTTGAAATAACAAAATTTGTAAGAATTAAGCCTCTGGTAAACAAGAAAGAGTGCCATGAGAGAACCAGAAATTCTGAGGAACTACAAAAAATTTAAAAAACAAACAGGATCAGATCCACAGAGAAAGTAAATTGAAAAAACAACAACAACACGGCTAGATTAAATCCGGGAGAGGACTACCATGGGCATGAATTTTGCAGGGATACACCAACTTCAAGAAGAATGAACACAAGTAATTTGGAATTGCCTTCAAGCAATGACTGTGGTGATTACACAGCTACTGTACTGGGGCTTGGCCAGTGAGCCCTTTTTCATCCTTGGTTTTTGTTACACTGTGGCCAGCCTAAAAGCCTAGATGGTTTCATGGGAAAATTCTACCATATGTTTAAAGACCATATAATTCCTATATTACATCAATAATTCCAAAGAAGAGAAAACATTATAAAGTTTTCCAACTCATTCTTTAAGGCTAGCGTAACAGAAAAAAGTACCAGAAAATAAAAATCAAGCCACAATTCAAGCTGATTTGTGAATTTAGATGCAAAAATTCTAAATAAAATACTTGCAAATTAAATCCAGCAATGTATGAGCAAGGGTATTTCCCAGGAATACAATGATGAATCATCATTGATTATTCACTATATTATAATGTATTGGAAATAGTATCACCACCTTAACAGATTTTTAAAATTAAATTCATATGGTCATCTGTATAGATGCCAGAATTGCATTTGATATAATCCAATACCAAATTCTGAACAAAGCAATGAAATATAAAGAGTCAAGCAAATCCAAAAGAAGACAAGAAAAACCCTCAAAGCACACTAAGAAAAGAAAGAAAACTTTATAAAGGGCATCCATTCAGAACAAAACCAAATTTTGAAGGCTATTCTAAGAGTAGAGAAATGTTTTTGTAGCTCACAGCTTCCAAGGTGACCTTCCCCCTCCTGGTGCTTATACTTTTTGTAATAGTCTCCCCTAGAGGGTGGGAGTGACTTGTGACTTGTGTCTAACCAATAGAATATGACAAAAGTTATGGGATGTCACTCTCATGATTATGTTACATTATATGGCAAAAGGGATGGAAAGTCATGCCTGCATCACATTATCCTATCTAATAAAAGAGAAACATGGTAATTGGCATACGACTGCTACCCTTCCCATTGGCTAATCAGCGAGATATGCAAATTAACTGCCAGCCAAGATGGCGGCCAGCAGCCAGGCAGCTTGAAACTAACATGAGGCTTGCTTGCTTCAGTGATGGAGGACTCCAATATTCCCCGCCTGCCTTGCTGGCCTCTGAGCCTGCAGCTTAAGAAACATTGTAACAAATATAGAAGCTAAACAAAACCCCAGAAACCAGCTTTCAGCGAGCTGGGATCTCAGAGCTGGAGTTGATATAGAGTTTCGATTATAGAACCGAAACAAACCAGATACCTGCTTTCAGGAGCGGAGGCCTAAGAGCTGGAGCCTCAGAGCTAAAGCTGACCCAGAATAAAAAAGACAAAAAGAAAAAAAGGAGCGGTTGGGAGCTTCCATCACCTGCCAGCCTGAAAACAGCCCTCAGCCCCTCACCCAGACTGGCCAGGCACCCCAGTGGGGACCCCCACCCTGAAGGGTGTGTGACCAGCTGCAAACAGGCCTCAGCCCCTCACCCAGGCTGGCCAGGCATCCCAGTGGTGCCCCAATCCCCCAATTGGCCCTACCCTGAGCATGACTGAGGGTGGCATCGCAACCTCCCAATCCGCCCTGCTCTGTGCATGACAAGGGGTGGCGCCCCAACTCTCCAATTGACCCTGCTCTGAGCCCGACCAGGGGCTGCACCTAGGGATTGGGCCTGCCCTCTGCCACCCGGGAGCAGGCCTAAGCCAGCAGGTCGTTATCTCCTGAGGGGTCCCAGACTGCGAGAGGGCACAGGCAGGGCTGAGGGACCCCCCTTTCACCCCCGAGTGCACAAATTTTTGTGCACCGGGCCTCTAGTCCTATATAATAAAAGGCTAATATGCAAAGTGTTCCCTTGGGAGTTCAACTGGGAGACTGGGAGTTCGATCGCTCACTATGATGTGCGCTGACCACCAGGGGGGCAGCGTGGAACATGGCAGGTGACCAGCAGAGGTGGTGGGGTGCTGAGGGAGTGAGGGAAGGAAGAGGTGGGGAAGCTGGGAGGCAGGGAACTTGATTGCTGGCCAGGCCTAGGGACCCTACCCATGCAGGATTTTGTGCACCGGGCATCTAGTGTTATATAAGCCAATTCATTTTCTCTCCCTCTTCTATTGACCTTGATGAAGCAAGCATCCACTTTGTACAGCCTATGGAAAGGGCCACATGACAGGGAACTCTGGGTGGCACCTAGGAGCTGAGTAAGACCCCTAGCTAACAGGGAGCAAAAGGTTCTAAAGCTCTCAGCCCTATAGCTATAAGAAAATAAATCCTGTCAACAATTGGAGAAGCTTGGAAGTTGATTCTTCTCCAGCTGAGCCGGATGAGGATGTAGCCCAGCGGACACCTTGATTGTAGCTTCTAAGACCTTGATATAGAAAAACCAGCTAAACCATGCCCAGACTTCTAACCCACATAAACTGTGAGAAAATAAATATGTGCTGTTTTACAAGTGTTGGAAAGGTTGTAGAGAAAAAGGAACCCTAATTCACTGATGGTAGGAATGTAAACTGGTACAGCCACTATGGAAAATAGTATGGAAGTTCTTCAAAAAGTTAAGAGTAGAGTTACCATATGACCTAACAACCCCTCTTCTGGGTATCTACCCAAAAATTTTGAAAACATTTATTTGCAAATATATATGCACTCCATGTTCATTACAGCATTATTCATGATGGCCAAGACATGGAAACAACCAGTGTCCTTCGATAGATGATAGGATAAAGAAAATGTGGTACATATATACAGTGGAATACTACTCACTCACAAGAAAAGATGAAATACTGGTGTTTGTGACAACATGGATGGATCTTGAGAATATTGTGCTAAGTGAAATAAACCAGACAGAAAAAAGTTAAGAATCATATGATTTCACTTATATGTGGAATATAAAACTGAAAGCAACAAATGAATAAATAAGAAAAACAAATAAACAAAAACTCATAGACACAGACAACAGTTTGGTGGTTACCATAAGTAAGGGGGTAGACAAATAATAAAGGATTGAGAGAATCAAATATATGGTGATAGAAGGAGATTTGACTTTGGGTGGTAAACACACAATGCAGTATCATAGATTATATAGTTGAAATATATGATTTTATTAGCAATATATAAATTATATGTAATACATAATTTTCTTAACCAATGTCACTGCAATAAATGTAATTTTAAAAAATTTAAAAATAAGCTAATTTAAATTTTTTGCAGTAATTAGTAACTAATCAATCTATTATCACTATTAATTTTTTAATGTTTAAAGTATTTTAATGATGTGATTTAGAACATATTAATTTGTATACAATGAACTACATATTTAAAGTATATAATTTGATAAATTTTGACATGTAGATATAAATATAGTAGATGTAGATGTAGATATAGATAGATAGATAGATAGATAGATAGATAGATGATAGATAGATAGATATAGATATATATGTGAAGCCTCCATAGTAGTCAAGATAAAAAAATAACCATTGCCCCCAAAAGTTCTCCTGGCCCCTTTGTAATTCTTCTCTTCTGCTCTCCCCACTCTAATTCCTCATTACCAAGCACTGATCTGCTTTCTGTCATTATAAATTAGTTTGCATCTTCAAGAATTCTAGAATATACTCTGTCTTCTTTCACTTGTTATAATTTTTTTGAGATTCATGTGAGATTATATATTAATAATGTATTCCTCTTTTATTATTGAATAGTGTTTAATTATATAGATATACAGCAATTTGTTTATCTTGGCTATTTGGGTTGCTGGACATTTAGGTTGTTTCCAGTTTGAAGCTATAACAGTTCTGTGAGCAATCATATACAAGTCTTTGTTTAAATGCATGCTTTCATTTGTCTTGCAGAAATACCTAGGAGCAAAGTAAGTGAATCATATGGTATGTGTACGTTTACATTTTAAGAAAATGCCAAAATGGTTGTACCAATTCTACATTTCCACAGTGTGTGTTTTAGCTCCTCCACACCCTCACCAGCACTTGGTACTGTCAATCATTTTAATTGTAGGCATTCTAGTATGCAAGTAGGAATATCTCACTGTGATTTTTATTTGCATATACCTAATGCCTATGATATTGGGCATCTTTTTCATGTGCTTATTTTCCATCCATGTATCTTCTTTAGTGATGTGTCTGTTCAAATTCTTTTTCCCTTTTATATTGGATTGTATGTTTTCTTATTACTCAGTTTTGAAAGCTTTAATATATTTTGGATAGGTAAAAGTCTTTTATCCAATCTGTGATTTGCAAATGTTGTCCCCTGTTTGTGGTTTATCTTTCATTGTTTTGCCAGGGTCTTTCAAAGAACATAGTTCTTAATTTTGGTAAAGTTTAGCTTCTCATTTTTTTCTTTTACGATAAGCTTTTGGTGTTGTGTTTGGAAAATCTTTTCCTAGCCCAAAGTCACAAGAATTTTCTTCAGTAATCTGCATTTATTTATGTAGGTCAAGGTTTCATTCTGTTATTGTTTTCCTTCTGCTTGCAAGACGTTTTAGACATATTTTGTAATGCAGGTCTGTTGGTGATGAGTTATTTCAGCTTTTGTATATCTAAAAACATTTTCATTGAGCCTTAATTTTAAAAGGTATTTTCACAGGATAAAGAATTCTAGATTGACATTATTATTCTTTAAGTGCTTTATAAGTTGTTGCTGCAGTGTCTTTTAGCTTGGATTATTTCCAATGAAAAGTGTGCTAATATTCTTATCTCTGTTCTTTGGATGTAATGTCTATTTTCTCTGGCTGTGTTTAAGATTTTCTTCTTATCACTGCTTTTAAGCAATTTGATTATGATGTGCCTTAGTGTCGTTGTCTTATTATTTCATGTGCACAGGGTTTGCTGGCCTTCTTATATCTGGAGGTCTCTAACACTATAAATATTTTCATAAGATTAAGAAAGGTTTTGGTCAATTTTTCATCAAATATTTTGTTGGTTCCTTCCCATTATCCTTACACTGTGTAGTCAGTGACATGTATTTGATCACTTGAAGTTCTCAGTTCACTGATGCTGTATATTTTTTCTACTCAATTTTACAATTTGTTTAATTTTGAACAATTTCTATTGCTGTGTTTTCATGTTCACTTTTTTTTTTTTGTCAATGTCTAATCTGAGGTTAATCACATTCATTGTATTTTTATCTCACACATTTTTCATCCTTAGGAGTTTTATTTGAGTCTCTTACATATCCTTACTACCACCTCTTAACATGTTCAGCCTTTCCTCTAGCTTCTCAAACATATAGAACACAGTTGAAATAATTGCTTCAGTGTCCTTGTCTACTAATTATGAAATCTGTTTTGTTTCTGGGTCAGTTTTGGCTGGCTAATTTTGCTCCTTATTAAGGGTTGTGTTTTCCTGCTTCTTTGCATGTTTATTATTAGATGCCAGACATTCATATAACTCCTGTATTGCTTGAATTCTTACCACAGACTGTCTATATATTTTAGTACTTATCCTATATAATAAAACCCTAATATGCAAATTGATCTAAGGGCTGAATGACCTGTGGAACAGTTGGTTGCTATGACCCTCACTGAGCAGGCAGCTCCTGCGTTGAGCATCTGCCCCCCGAGAGGGAGGAGACCAGCAGCAGTGATCAGGGGGGCAGGGCTGGCCAGTGGGAAGCACCAGGCTACCAGCCAAGGCAGGTGCCAGCAGGGGCCCCCCCTATCTCTCCACCTGCTGGTTGTCCCACAGATGGCCCTGACTGTCTGCCAGGCCTAAGGACCCTACCCTGTATATTAGGAACAGTCTCTTACATTTAAATATTAAAATTTGGTAAGGCTACTCTAACACTGAAACAACAGGATGATGCAGAGATGACATGAATGGACTCTGGCTTGCACATTTTGTGGTCAGCCCTGATTCTGTCACTTAGAACTGTGTGACAAAGCCAATTACTTAATTTCTCTCTGCTTCACTCCCCCCCCCCCCCCCCCCCCCGCCCATAAGATGGGGAAAATGGTATCACTGCCTCAGAAAGATCATGTTATGAACTACTTTTTATAATCAGGGCAAAAAAATGTCGCTGCCCATACAACAGCAAGATGCCTTTCACCTGTATGAAAAATATGGTCATTGGTGCATACAGTGGCCCAGATTGCAAGAGGGATGTCTGACTGCCAGTTTAGGCTCAACATCCTGGATTGCGGGAGGATGTAGGCCGGGCTGAGGGCTCTTCCCCGATGCATGAATTTTGTGCACCGGGCCTCTAGTGTGATTATAAAATTAAAACATGGGGAAAACTGAATGCCAAAAGAGAAGAAGAGAGAAAAAAGAATGGAAACAAGAAAAAATGCAGTTTTGAGATTTATAACTGACTGGTAAAGGTCATGTAGATCTCTTAAAGTCAGTTTGCACACTTGTGGTCTGTTTGGGGCCCCATAGGAGATAGAGGAATGTAATGGAATTCTAAGGGCTTTGTAAGCAGTTATTATCCATTTGTGGAAAGTAGTTTGGGGACTGAATGATGAGATTAAATGTGTAAGAGAAGAAGTTCCTTTTGAGGGTAAGGCTTTCAAATCTTCAGCTGATGTAACATTACAAAATCTATGTAAGAAAAGTTAATTTTAAAAATGAGAAATCCATATCAAGACTCATTTAAGCTTTTCTTCCCAGATCTCAGATGAAAGCTCATCAGTTGTAAATTCTCAGTGCTTTCCACAGTGATGGAATTTAAATGAAAACAACAACAGCAAAAATCTGGAGTCTGATAGGAAAGCAGAAGTACGTGGGGTGAGCCTGGTGGCCAGAGCGGCCTCAGAGAGGAGGGGCAGGAGCCAGGCTTCTGCTTGGTCCACTTCTCCTGGCTCCAGCACTCTTTCATATTCTGGGTGTCTATGGAATGTTCAAGCAAGAATTTGTCACTGAGGTAACAGCTCTGTGCAGTGATCAGGATGCTCAGAGCACTTGACAGCAAGTCTGATCATGTCGTATGGCTGGCCTCTGGGTGACAGGGACAGAGGAGCCAGGCTTTCCGCTATTGGTGGCACTGCCCCCTGAAGCCATTCTCCTGCCCTCCCACCCCGCTTTATCCTTCTTGCTCCCCCTTTCTCTCTCCCTCCTTCCTTTCCTCATTCCTTCCTTCCCTTGTTCTTTCCATCTTTAATTCAACTCAATAATTTCTTGAGCAGGTACTGTGTCAGGCATTGTTCTAGGGGAGATGCTGGAAAAGCAGCAGCAAACACAGCAAAGGAAAAACTTTCATGTCAATGAATCCTTCATTGTTGGTCTATTTTCAGAAATCAAACTTCTAAAAATTGCCTTTCCTATCAGGGACAGTATCTTCTGACCAATTGTGAATTTCGAGCTATGTTTTCCACAGGTATTTGTATTACATGTTGCAAGTGAATTGACATTTTGGTTTATAAACCAAACCCTTATGGTTTAACTTAGTATGTATTAAATTCTTGAGATAGAATTCTGTTTGCATTGACAAAATCCAGATTAGGAACCTATGAATCGAAGTATTACATCCAAAGTTCCACTGCTCTAAAGTTTTGGTTCTCTCTTTGAATGACACCTTTCCCCATCCCTGGAAGGCCTAAATAATACCCCAGCTTAGAGAATGGCTCCAGTTATTAATTAGTTAAAAAGGAAAAGATCAGAGAATTTAGCAATAAGGGACAAGATGGGAGAGATGGCACCCTAAAACACAGAGAAGGGTCCAGGGTGGTCGCCATTAGAGGCAGACATAGCCTGCTCACACATTTTTAAATTCCTCCAGATTGAATTTAGGTCCTTTCTTGAATTCACTTTAATCTATTGCCAAAACTATAATACTCCTTTCTGAGTTTCCCAAAAAATATATGCTATGCCACTTCAATCACTGGTGCTTTTTAATAAAAATAATTATCATTTAAAAAGTGTGTGTGTGTGTGTTAAACCCTCAGTGTGTGGTAGGAATTGTAATCTGTATTTTATATCCTCTGAGGTAGGTACTGTTATCTCATTCTACCTAGGAGGAAACTGAGACTTAGAGAAGTTATATAATTTATCCAAAGTCAATTATTTAACAAATTATGGATCCAGAATTTGAAGCCAGAATCTGATTCTAGAATCCATGTCCTTAACCATTGCACCCATCTGCCTTTCAGTTATTATTACTTAAACTAATCCAAAAATTAATGTGAAACATGGGATGGAGCCCACAAGATTGTCATAAGGATGAAATAGTACAGTAGGTGTAAAGCACTTAGTAGGGCAGTGGCTGTTGATCTATCATCTCTGAATAAGCTCTATTTTCATAACCTCCCTCTTAAATGTGATAGCTTCTACAGGGTAAGTTCTGAGCAGCCCGGAATAGGCTGATACTATTACTTGATCTGTTCTGTGCTTACACTTCTGTTCAGCAGATTGAGTGTATTAATTTTTTTCACATTCAGGTTAAACTGCTGTTCATGTTAAATTTATAGTCATCTAAAATTGATTTTTAGAAGATGAATTATTTTTAAGCAGGTCATTTCCATTTTTGTACTTGTAGAGAGATAATTTTAATGTATTTCTGTCCTAGTCAGTTGAGGGTGATATAGCAAAGTGCCATGGACTGGGTGGCTTATAAATAACAGAAGCTTATTACTCAACGCTCTGGAAGATGGAACTCCAAGATCAGGGTGTCAGGACGGTTGGATTCTGGTGAATTCTTCTGGATCGCAGGTTGCCGACTTCTCTTTGCACCCTCACATGGCAGAGGACAGAGAGGGGAAGCAGTCTCTCTTGTGACTGTTAGAAGGGCACTAATCCCATTCGAGAGAGCTCTATCTTCATGACCTCATCTAATCCTAATTACCTCCCAAAGGCCCTTCAGCAAATACCATCATATCAGGGAAGGAATTGGGTTTTGAAATGTGAATTTTGGTTGGGACACAAGCATTCAGTACTTAACAACTACTTTCTAGTCTTTTCTCTAGATATACATTTACATATATACATTTATATAGACATGCATATATACATTTTTGATTAATAACTTCATTTTTCTTAGTGAATATATCATGAATATTTCTCCATGTCATGAAAGATCATTTAAAACATAATTTTTACTAGCTTCATAGTATTCTATTATATGACTGTACTTTATTTAATCCATCATCAATTGGTGGGCTTTTACCATTTCTCAGGTTTCTGACACCCTGCTTTAAATATTGACTCTTTCTGTCACCTCAATAAATAACTTCAAAATCTGCCCAGTTCCTAATTATACAATCTGGTCCTCAAACTGTTGTTTAAAGATGCTACAGTATGTCTGTAAGATCTATTGAGGGGAGATGTTATGCTAAGCAATATTTCTGCTTCCTCTAATGCAATTCTTTGGGAAGTGCCATATTAAATACTGCAGAAACATTTATCTCTGAGGATATTAATATGCATATGAGTTTTTGTATCCCTATGTTCATTGCAATGCTATTTACAATAGTCAAGATTTAGAAGCAGACCAAGAGCCGATCAGTAGATGAGTGGGGGGAGAAAACTGTGGTACATTTACACAATGGAATACTACTTGTCCATAAAAAAGAAGGAATACTTACCTTTTGCAACAGCATGGATGGACCTGGAGAGTAATATGCTAAGAGAAATATGCCAGCCAGAGAAAGACAAATATCATAGGATTTCACCTATATGTGTAATCTAATGAACAAAATAAACTAACAAAGAAAATATAAACCATCTCATAGATTCAGAGAACAGGATGACAGCCGCCAGAGGGGAGAGGGTTGGGGGCTGGGTGAAAGGTGAAGAGATGAACCAAAAATTAAAAAGTTATAACAGATAGCAGCCTGGTGATTACCAGAGGGAAAGATAGGTGGAAGGAGGTAGGAGAGGGTAAAGGGGAAATAAATGGTGATAGAGGAGACTTGACTTGGGGTGGAAGACATATAATATGTTATAATATACAGATATAATATATACAGATGATGTATCATAGAGTTGTATACCTGAAACCTAAATCATTTTATTATCCAATGTCCCTCCACTAAATCAATTAAAAAACAACAACAATAGCCTACCTCCAGTACTTGATTTTGTTTGATAAAAAGGAGGAGCTGGGGCCAGCCCTCATCACTGGCCCTGCCTGCCCTTACAGATGCTGAAATGCTCTCCATAATGTATTGTCAATATAGTGGCAAAGTCCTTAACAACTGTGAATATTGCACATGCAACAATAAAGCATGATTTTTCTCCCCTGGAAAATGCCCTTGTTACAGCACTCAAAAATGAGTTAAAATGATTTCTTTGTTTCCCCAATGGACCTTTAACTGGAATATATTCCAGGCTTTCTGTAGCTTGCATCCTTATAAATTTATTCTTGTCAGGTCTAGCCATGGATCAGGCTCCTGGAGTGAAATATGAGAATGAAAATGGAAGCAGGATCAGCTGCTGACACATTTGCCAGAGAATGCAGAGTGAGGGAGACATTGCCAGGCAGAGTGGTGAGCCCAAGATAGCAAATGGCGGGGGGCATCGCTGCTCCTTTCCTGTCCCATTTTTCAGATTCTGTTAAAACTGAGCAAATAACTGTAATGAAAGGTTTGATTCTGGTCCCCTGCCTTGGCTTTACTTCAAACCACACACCCCAACATAATAATAAAAGCACATGGCACCTCAAGATGGGAGATGGAAGCTGAAAGAACCGATGCTGACAGGTTTGACCTTCGTCACATGAGAAAATCAGATTGGCTGTAAGCAATGGGATTTTAGCGTGGAATAAAGCCTTTCCAAGTGGGCAGATACTGTACGCAAGCAGACACACTAGCCCAGGAATCCTGAACGGGACATATTGACTTCAGAAGGCATTTTGGAAAACAGGACTCCAAAGTCAGGCAGATTTAAAGAGACAGATGATGTTGTACATTAAAATTTGCTCAGTAGAGGCAAGAGTGAGTGTTTACATGCAATTGAGCTTTAGCAAATCTATTTTATTTCAAAATGTTTTATTCAAGTTTTACATAACGTCTCTGCAAGTAAAGTGTTTCCCCAGAAAGACCGTAACCTGAGGCCTTTGGAGAACATTGCTATTTTCCTTTTTTTTGTATGAAATCCCCAAATAGGTCACATTAACGTCTTTGTCCTTTGATTCAATTCTATTTATAGCACTTCTGTTGAGTGCAGTGTGTGGCCCCTAAGGTTTGGTTCCTGTCCTCACTTAGAGTTATAACTGGAACACACTGACATAAGGCTGGAGAGAACAGAGACAGGACAATTCATTCTACCTGCGGACTTGAAGGAAAGGGATGAAAATGGGGTTTGATCTCAGCCCTGGAAGCAGAGGACGCCCAAGCCCAAGAAAGTGTAAGCTTCTGCAGGAGAGCGAGCCGCCTGTCTGGCTGTGGGGAGAAGGTGGGGAGTAGGGAAGAACGAGGAAGAGTGAACCCAGCACAGAAAGAGTGACAGGTTGCATTTTTTGAAGTAATAGTATTCTTGACATTATAATGAGAGTAGTAAAGATTCTCTTGGCTAAAATATTACATTGGGTTGTTTATCTTCCTGCTGTGGTAAAAAAAAAAAAAAAAAAAGAAGGCATTCTTACCATTTGCAACAGCATGGATGGAACTGGAGAGCATTATGCTAAATGAAATAAGCCAGTCAGAGAAAGATAAAAATCACATGATCTCACTCATTTGTGGAAAATAATGAATAACATAAACTGATGAACAAAAACAGATCCAGAGACAGAGAAGCATCGATCAGACCGTCAAATCTCAGAGGGAAGGTAGGGGAGGGTGAGGATAAGGGAGAGAGATCAACCAACCAATAGATACAGACAACAGGGGGGGTGAGGGCATGAGAGGGGGAGTTGGGGGGCAATAGGGAGATAAGGACACATATGTAATACCTTAATCAATAAAAAAATAAATTAAAAAAATCAAAAAAATATTACATTGGGGGTGTTCTTTTTAAAAGCCACTAGAATAACAGAAAAGAATGTTAACAACAAAAGCACATCACCAGCAGAGTTTGCAGTGTTGGGTTTTGGCCACAACAGCTAAATCTTCATAGCACCAGTCATGAACTATTGATACATGATACACCACAGACGGACTCAATATCATGTGCTCAGTACAGAGGCCAGTCACGAAAATCCTCATGCTGCATGATTCATTTATCTGAATCATCCGGAATGTGCCATAGAAAATAGAAATCTATAAAGGCAGAAAGTAGATTAGTGGATGCCTAGGCCTGAGTAGGGGTGAGGAATGATTGCTAATAGGCATGAGTTTTCTTTTTAAAGTGAAAAAATTTCCAAAATGAGATTATGATGATTAGCTTAGATTATGCTCTATAAATATTCTAGAAATAAATTGCACATTTAAAAGGGGTGAATTTTATGATATATGAATGATATGTCAATAAAGCTATCTTTTAATTTCCTTTTTCAATTGCAGTTGACATTCAATGTTATTTTATATTAGTTTCCAGTGTACTGTGTGGTGGTTAGACAATTATATGTGACAAAGTGATTTTGTCCATAATTCAAGTACCCACCTGGCACCATACACAGTATTACAATATTTCAATAAAACTATTTAAAAATAATCTCCATAGTCATGGTTTCACACATTTCACCACAAGTTTCACAATCTAGGGAAGGAGAAAGATAATCTTTGTGGGTTGTGCCTGACTGGGTGTTGAAATGTGTCCTCAGTGACACTCTGGTCCTTCTTGAGTGCATCACTGGCCTCAGGTCCCTGAGGGGGTTCTGAGCCACCCTGACTGCCCACAGGGTGCAATGGAAAGAGCACTGGCCCAAGGAGAGTGGGGCTCGGGGCAAATATCCTAATCCTCTGGGCCCGAGATTCTCCTCCAGCAGATGGGGATTGGGATTATAAAGAAGCAGCAAGGTGAGGAATGTGCAGGATGCTAGCTGGCTGCTGTCAGGAACCTTCAGAAGATGACATTGACTTGGAGGAGTGATTCCCAGCTGGAGATCTGGTCCTTGGATTGTTGGGCTCTGAATCTTGGTCTTGCCCAGCACACTAAGAGCTGACCATCTTCCCTCCAGAGGTCTACTCTAAGCATGCTCTCTGGACTTTGGTTATATGCCTGGTTGCCAATTTTTAAATTTATAGCAAGAATTGTGAATGCCAAGGGGATTAGCTGACCATTTCTTTCAGCCAATGCATCCACGCCCTTTAAAAATAAATCTAAATAAATGCCAAATTATGATTGGAAGGTTACTTGGGCAGTACTGACTTCTAATAAGATGAGATTCTGGGCACTGGTAAAGTAGTGGGTTCATTGCTGAATATAATTCATTTATCTACCTGTAGGACAGGACAGGACAGTTTGTGTGTTTTAATCAGAGTGTCCTCTTCCCCAGACGATAAGTGCTTCCTCTCTGAAAAAAGAAACTTTTTGCCAACTCACCAGTGACCCCACTACCAAATGACCAGAATCTTAGTGTGTGATGTTCTTCATCCTATTAGCTTATAATCAAATTTTTTCTCTTTTTAATTCTGATCCAGGAAATATTTTATCTCCAAGCTGCCTTTTTTTAAGTAATGTGGTCTTATTCATTGTATGTAAATTGTGTAGTTTTCCTTTAAGAACATGGAGAGAGCTTTGCTGACACCATATCACCTTATAGCAGATAATAATATGGTGTCATATGTACATATGTACATATACATCTATTTTATTATATTCAAACAAATAATATATTAGTATGTAGTCAATAATAGAATATGCTGATTGACAGTTGTGAAAATTAAATAATATCATGTGTGTTAACAGCGCATTGAAAATCAGAAAGTATTTTCCTCACAAAAGATATTAATGACAAGACAAATCAGATTTTAGGCTATGACCATACAAAACCTAAATGTGCAGGAGTTTTGGAACTTTGGGTTAAGGACCAAATGGAGAAGAGATGATTAACCAAGGTAGATGGTTCAACTGCATGTCTTTGGGCTAGCTCAGGCCCACAGCGTGTTTTTGTAAGGCCTACAGCGTGTTTTTAGATTTTCAATTGATTGACAACATTTAAAATTAGAAGAAATTACATAAAAGGACATATTTCCACTTCTATTGAGAAAAATAGTGTCTGGTAAGGTTAGGGTTATATTCTTGCATGACATCAATGTCAATATGTTTAGAGAAAGTGAGCCCTTCAGAGTGCCCCAAGCCTCACCACTCCCTCTGATCTTACTCCAGCCTCCTCTACTCATTTATATTGGACTGGCATTTGCAAGCATTTGAGTTACACCATACGTAGAACAATTTCAGGAGTTCTGGGAATATTGTGTCTTTCAAAAACCTTTTCTGTTTGTCTCTTGATAGTAAAAATTAACTTATAAAGACTAAAGGCTTGTATTCCACAATTAGGTTGAGGAGCTCATACTCCAGAGGCAAATTATTCCCATTAAGTTGCAAAATTGTGGATTTGGGACTCTTCCTGGGCCAAAGTTTTTGCTGCATTGGGAGAGACTATTATGCTGAGCTCCTGGGAGACAGGCCAGTGAAGAGTCCAGAGAGAGAAGGAACAAGGGAAGCAAGAGGATAGACAGGAAAATTTCCCTGCCCCGCTGGTATGACTCAGTGGTTGAGTGTCAACCTATGAACCAGGAGGTCACAGTTTGATTTTATTATTATTTTCATGCTCTGATTACAGGTTTGATCACCAGTAGGGGGCTTGCAGGAGGCAGTCGATCAATGATTCTCTCTCATCATTGATGTTTCTATCTCTCCCTCTCCTTTCCTCTCTGAAAACAATAAAAATATTTTTTTAAAAAAATAGGCAAACGTCCCTCTATCTGATAATATTGTTGAGCTTCATATCTTTTATCACAGACCCAGTCCCCATGAAATATTTTCTTTAATATTTATTGTTGAAAGTATTACATATGCCCATGAAGTATTGAGTCCTAATCCACAGTCCCCAGGAGCTCCAGCAATAAGAATGTGCTGTTGGTTTTGAACTGGCACAGTTGTATATGAGGGAATGATGATAACACCCATAGAGCAAGTCCAAAGTGAAGGTGAACCCCACCCACTTGTCAAGCCCCATAGAGGGTGAATCAAAAGAGAGGGAAGGCTTGCAACACACTGCTTATGTACCCCCAAATGGCTTGTATAAAACCATGATTATGTTTATTTCTCTGATGTTGCATTGATGAAGGTGTATCTGCGATGATGCAGTCTCTGAAACATGCAAGGAATTTGCAAGACCTCACTGGGAAATGAGCCAGTACTTCCTTTTTGGCTTTTGTCATTTTGCTGGAGATGCAAAAGTGAACACACAGGTCATTCATAATGAGCAGTGCTGTGGTAGTAAAACAGCCATTGTAATAAATAGCATTACCTTGGACCATGATGTGGAAGCAGGTGAGATATGAGTAAGGAGGCTTAATGGGTGCTTGGCTGGCAGGTCATCTGACAAAAGGAAATGAAGAATTGTAGTAGTTACCTTAATAATTCTGGAAAAATAGAAACCCTCTCTATTTTCTCACTAATTGTGCCAGTTATCTATGTCATTTTGAATGTAGGCAACTCACCTACTCAAATATTGCAAGCTAACCTATTGCTGGCAGGTCTAAGGATGGAGGGAAGAAAGATGACTTTTCAGAAGAGATGTAAATGCCACTTGTCATGTTTTTATTATTATTCTCAAAGGAAAAAAATATTAGTTTGGAAAGTTATTATGAATGCTTTGCTTAACCTAGTTTTCTCTATTATAGAAAAGAAAACTAGGAATATTTTCATTAACGTAACTAAATTTATTTAAATAGGTGGATAGGGTCTCAGTGCTCATATATACATAGAAGAAATAGCATTGATAGCTATGGGATCTGCAGGCAGACCATTAAGGTTCAGATCATAGCTTCACCAACTATTAGCCATATCTCTCCGAACAATTCATTTAACATCTCTGTGCCTCAGTTTCTTCATTTATAAAATGGGACAATGACAGTCCCAACATTATAGCAATGTAATGAATATTAATTAGATTTATATACATAAGGACTTATTTCAGTCTTTAAAAAGTATGAAATCTTGCCATTTGCAACAACATGGGTAGACCTTCAGGGCATTATGCTAAGTGAAATAAGCCAGACAGAAAAAGACAAATACCATATGATCTCTTATATGTGGAACCTAAGAAAAACCAAACAATACAAAACAAAACAATCCCGAGCTCATAGGCATAAAGAACAGATTGGTGATTGCCTGAGGTGGGGGTCGGGGGAGATGAAATGGGTGAAAGGAGTTAAAAAGTATAAATTTCCAATTGTAAAATGAGTAGTCATGGAATATACTAGTAATGTACAGCCTATCATTAATGGTGCCTATCTATATTAATAAAAGCATAATATGCTAATTAGACTGGACAGCCGAATGACCTTCTGGATGTCATTCCGGACATCATTCCGGATGTCCTTCTGAACAAAGCTGTGGCAGCGGGGCCGAGGCAGAGACAGGGGCGATCAGGCAGGTAGGCAGAGTGGTTAGAGGCGATCAGGCAGGCAGGCAAGTGGTTAGGGGCAATCAGGTAGGCAGGTGAGTGGTTAGGGGCAATGAAGCAGGCAGGCAGAGGCGAGTAGGGGTGATCAGGCAGGCAGGTGAGTGGTTAGGGGTGATCATCAGACAGGCTGGTAGAGGCAGTTAGGGGCAATCAGGCAGTCAAGGAGAGTGGTTATGAGCGATGAGGCAGGCAGGCAGAGTGGTTAGGGGCGATCAGGCAGACAGGCAGACCAGCGATTAGGAGCCAGCGGTCTCGGATTGTGAGAGGGTGCAGGCTGGGCTAAGGGACACCCCGCCCCATTGCCCCTGTATGAATTTTGTGCACTGAGCCTCTAGTCATTAATAATATTGTAGTGCATATTTGAAAGTAGCTAGGAGAGTGGATCTTGAAAGTTTTCATACCAAGGAAAACATTTGTAACTCTGTATGGTGATGGAAATTAACTGGACTTATTGTGGTGGTCATTTGGCAATATTTACAAATATTGAATCATTACATTATATACTTGAAACTAATATAATGTTATTTCAATAATACCTCAATTAAAATAAAAGCTACACCAAGCAAGACATGTAATTATAGTAGAATGAGCATGTTGCCCAAACAAGTAAGAGAGCTAGAAGCTAAGTAAAAGAAGAAAAAAATCTTCAACAGTTAAGCACCTTTTGTTAATATTCTTCTTACTTTGACTGTCACAATAAGCAGACAACAGATAGTTCATCATTTCTTTTCTAATTTAATTCAACTTAATACTTTTATATTTCTCTAATCTTGGTTACACAGTACTCACCATGAGGTACATTTGGTTCTGTTAATCAACCAAGCTGACTTTGAGCACCTGTCTTGAATTATTCTGAATAATTAAAACCTTCAAAGTGATAAAATGAATAAAAAACTTAGAATAGTGCCTGGCCCACAGAATATAATTAATATCAGCTAGCTTAGGCTTTATGCATCTATACACATTTTATGTTTGGACAGAGATATGATAATTAATTGAAACACTGAGTTATTTAAGGCACATTTATCTCTATTATGAGTAAGTGTAAAGACACTTTTGTACCAATTGAGTTCATCAAGTATCATTTTTGAAGAACACAAAAACGAGGGCTTGATGTGGTGGTTATGTAAGAACTTATGTTGTCTTCTCCTTTGCTTAAGTTCATTCTGCTTTTGTCCATTGTGATGTGTTCAGACACTGTGTACTCTCTCTAAAATAGTATTTTTTTTCCCCACGCTGGATTAAATACATTCTTTTTAAAACATTTTTATATTCTGATGTGACAATTTCTGTTACACTCAAGGCAAGGGGAAACCTGCCAAATTTCTGGGACTTAAGGTCTGAGGCTTGGCATCTACATCAGAAAGAGTGGGAAAGAATCTGAAATGACCACAATAACATTCATATATTTAGCATATATTCTGAGGACAACACTAGGAGGTGTTGTTAAGACTTCACGCTGTGCCTTTTATAAACTGAATATTAATAAACAATCCTTCATATTCATTCATGTTGACTTCCCTCTACTTCATTAAGAATCCTCCTCTTAAACTCGTGACCCCTATCCTCAGTTCCCATCAGGCAATTACTTCTGAGTTGTCAACAATTCTAAGTCTCTTAGTCCTTACATAATACTCAATACTTTTTAAAATCCAAAATGGTAAAATTCCCTTCTTTTTTACAGCCGATTAGTGTTCCATTGAGTAAATGTACCATAGCTGTTTTATCAATTCAACCTGTTGATGGACACTTGGGCTGCTTCCAAATCTTGACTATTGTAAATAATGTAGCAATGAACACAGAGTGCATATATTCTTTCAAAAAAGTGTTTCAAGTTTATGGCTCTGTCTCCTCTTTCTTTGTTGACTAAGATATTGTTTCTGGTTCAGAAATCAATAGTCTTTTCTCGTGGCATAGGGTTGGAATGTTTTCTGGTATTCCATTGTTTTCCTAACTGTGACTTTTCAATTTGAGGCTTGAATAGTGTAGCAAACAAGAGAAAAATCAATCATTCTTGGTCCAAATGACTTCAAGCATGCCTCAGAGATCGCCTGAAACATTTGTTAGAGCTAACTAAGTTCATGTGACGTTTGTCACATTTGTTGCATGTTTTTAAAATATCAAAGCAACATTACAAATTCCAGATAAGCCGTAAAAGGCCCCTAAGGTATACTGTGAGTGAAGGTGCACTGAGAAAGTCAGGGCTGTGATATCCATGTTTGGAAAATTCTTTGTTTTACATCCTCCTCTTAGAGATTAAGAGAGCACATTTGCATAGCCTTGAGCTCTGAGTTGCACAGAATAATGAAATAGGGTTAACCTTATTTAACCTAATACTTCTCTAACTTATGTTTTTGACCATGGAAGCCTTGTTTTTCTCAGAACCCACATTAACCTGTCATCAAGTAAATAATCTGCTAACACTTTGGGAAAACTGACCTAAAGAGTTGGATGTTTTCTTGTAGCTATTACTTACAATTAATACTAATAAAGATTTAATTCTTCTCTTATATGATTCTAATCTGTGGGGAATACCCTTGCATCTCTAATTCACCATCTCTACCTCATCCACTGAATTTCTAACCATTCTCCAAAGGGCAGCTTGAAAACTATCTTCTTCCTGACACTTTCTCTATTCTCTCCTTGTATGCCCTTATAAGCAATTTTCTGCAGTCCTCCGATCACATCCCAATTTTTATCATAATTATGTATATACCTGTATGTTACTGGAAGTCAGAAACAGTACAGAATTCCTTTCAGACTCCCATAAACTTAGTTCAAAATAGGTGCTTCATAAATATGTTTGGCTAAATTGTGAGGCATCCATCAGTTTTTATAAGCTGTCTAAAGATTTATTTGCCAGAAATGATTTTTTTTTTAAATATATTTTATTAATTTTTTACAGAGAGGAAGGGAGAGAGATAGAGAGCTAGAAACATCAATGAGAGAGAAACATCGATCAGCTGCCTCCTGCACACCCCCCACTGGGGATGTGCCCGCAACCAAGGCACATGCCCTTGACCAGAATCGAACCTGGGACCTTTCAGTCCGCAGGCCGACGCTCTATCCACTGAGCCAAACCGGTTATGGCCAGAAATGATTTTTAAAGCCAGACCTTATTTGCCAACCATAATATCAAAAGATAAGGAGTAGTGTTAATTATTTCCTCCATGAGGTCAGGCCTTCAAGAGGGTTAGCAAATCTTTGAGCATACAATTATAGTGGAGTCACTGTTCCAAAACTAATTACTTATTAGCCATTTCATTGCTAATTTGATTAATAACATTAATATAAACCTTTATGTTGATTTTATAAAATGCATTACAAGATAGGTCAATATCATGGCCTTCATTATATGAATGGGAAGAGAAGACATATAAAGTTGATCTGGGTGATTACCTCAAGGTTATCCTTTATGGCAATGATAGAATAAAATAAAAACTCATTGTAGTCAATTTCTAACACACTCTACAGAACTTGTGACTATAACGTGGAGGAGTAAGGAAATGTATGTTTTTGCTAAATATGTATCTTATTCAGTATAGATTCAGAAAATGTGCACAGCCAATGACATTTTTTAGCAGCAGTCATTTCAAGATGGTGGAATGACCACAAAAAGGATTTGATTTGCTCTCATTTGTGTGTTGGAAATGCTGGAAAGCTTAAGCAGATATTTTTATAAATATTAGGTTTATTTTTATAACAGGTCTAAGGTCATTTAATGTACTGTCTGAAATTTTGGCATACATTTCCACATTTCATGTTATCACTGAGCTCCCAGGAGAAGCCTCTTTCTTTTTTTTTTTTTTTAAACAGACAAGGTAGACTTTATTCAAGGCTATTGAAATAAAGAAAAAAGGCTAGATTCAATCTGAGATAAACTCTACTGAAACAAAAAGCTGGAGGGTTTTTTTTTTTCATATTTCAATATTTTATTTATTTTCCCCCCCCGCCCTAGATAGTACCCCTGCCTCCCCTATCCCCCAGTGTCTTATGCCCATTGGTTATGCTTATATGCATGCATACAAGTCCTTTAGTTGATCTCTTACCCCCCTACCTCCTGCCCCCCAACCCTCCCCAGCCTTCCCGCTGTAGTTTGACAATCTGTTTGAGGCAGCTCTGCCTCTGTATCTATTATTGTTCAAAAGTTTATAATGGTCTCTATTATCCATGATTGAGTGAGATCATGTGGTATGTTTCCTTCATTGACTGACTTATTTCACTTAGCATAATGCTCTCCAGTTCCATCCATGACGTTGCAAATGGTAATAGTTCCTTCCTTTTTAGAGCAGCATAGTATTCCATCGTGTAGATGTACCACAGTTTTCTAATCCATTCATCTACTGATGGACACTTAGGCTGTTTCCAGATCTTAGCTATGGTGAATTGTGCTGCTATGAACATAGGGGTGCATATATCTTTTCTGATTGGTGTTTCTGGTTTCTTGGGATATATTCCTAGAAGTGGGATCACAGGGTCAAATGGGAGTTCCATGTTCAGTTTTTTAAGGAAACTCCATACTGTCTTCCATAGTGGCTGCACCAGTCTGCATTCCCACCAGCAGTGCACAAGTGTTCCTTTTTCTCCACATCCTCTCCAGCACTTGTCGTTTGTTGATTTGTTGATGATAGCCAGTCTGACAGGTGTGAGATGGTACCTCATTGTTGTTTTGATTTGCATCTCTCAGATGATTAGTGACTTTGAGCATGTTTTCATATGTCTCTTGGGAGAAGCCTCTTTCTTAACCAACTGGTACTAGCTGCCTCCTCCCTATGGTTCATCATTTCTGTGGCAGTAACTCTTAGCTATTTACCAACACTGGTTCCTCCCTTCTTCCACAATAGCTAGTGTTTTGGCCTCCCAGCTACATTGGTGGCCATAGGACTAGTTTGCTCCATTGGGATTGTGTATGGAAGTTATATGTATAACTTGTAGGCCTGGCCCTAAAAACCTCCCCGTGGTGCCCCTCCATGCTTCCTGTGCTTGGAATAGCAACAACTGGAGTCACATTGGAGACTATATGTTGAAGATGCAGAGCTGATGCCCAGCCTGGGTCTCTGAAAAACAGAAGCAGAGCCTTTGCCAACCTAGAACATCCTCGTTGGTTGTTAGGTGAGAAAGAAAAGCATACTATTGTGCTTGAGCCATAACATTGTGGGCCTGTTTGTTATAGCAATTTACCCACTCTAAAGATTATAGGTAGCCCTAGCTGGTTTTTCTCAGTGGATAGAGCACCAGACTGTGCCCAAAGGGTCCCGGGTTCGATTCCGGTCAAGGGCATGTATCTCACTTGCAGGCTCCTCCCCAGGTCTGTGCAGGAGGCAATGAATCGATGTGTTTCTCTCACAATGATATTTCTCTCTGTCTTTCCCTCTCTCTTCCACTCTAAAAATCAATGGAAAAATGTCCTCGGGTTAGGATTAACAAAACAACAACATAACAACACCAAAAAAAGATTATATGTATACTTCTGACTTCTCTTCCCCAAGTCAGATTCCTTTGGCACAAAAGTCTGCAATGCATTTCACACCTGGTTTCCTTGTCTGATATCACCTTGCCAGCACCAAAAATTAAGCTAAAGAGCTTGGGACTCAGAGTGGCTCTCTCTGCTTCTGGTCTCCATCTCTTTCCCCTGTGAAGTACTCTGACTGGTCAAGAAATTCTTCCATTTGAGCCAATTTTCCACATCAAACTACTAGTATGTGTATATATATTCTACATTAGCACACAATGAAAACTAACAAAATGGCTTTAAAATACGTTTTTTTAAATATATATCTTAAATGTAGCCAATTCAATTCTAAAATGTTCATTTTAGAAAATATGGGAAAGCAAAAATAAAATGAAATTGCCCCTAAACTCACCATCCAGTGATTATCATTGACAATGTTTTGGTGTATAGTTTACTGATCATATATAAAATGGAGAGGTTGAAAATGAACTTACATTTACTTAAAACCACGGGTCTTCTCATTTTCACATGAATGAAATATACCAGAGAGTGCCAGGAAATTTATTGATTTTCAAGAAGGGCAGAAATCAACTCCTCGATGAGTTCCAAAAATCGATGGGCCCACAAGGTAATTTTTAAATAAGTTTTCACTAGCCCTGACCACACAATGAGGCCTCCATCTCTGAGGCTTGACTTTCATTAGGGCAAAGAAATATGTAGTTACTTCGAGTTCTGTTGCAAAGACCCATTCTGTGAAACGCACTGTTCTAGGAGCAATTCCAAGGCAACTTGGGCTTTCTCTCATTTTACATTCCAGAGCCTGGCATACAGTGAGCTCTCAGGAAATACTTTTTGAATGTGTGAAAATAAATTTAGGTTGTTATGATCCCAGGCAGTTTATAAATCCTGCGTCAGATATTTCTTGGGGAAATACTAATACACCCTCCTATGCTAAATTGTCTGGGATATGGGGTGCTTTCAATGAATAGAAAAAAAACATTTCTGGAAATATTCCAACATGGTTTTTTCCTTGCTTCTCTGCTGATACCTTTTTCACTATTTTGATTGCCTTTAATTTCCTTTCTGCCTCTTAGCAACCTTGGCAGGGCTGGGAGCTCCTCCACAGATAGAAAATTAGGATTAAAATGGATTTTTACTTGCTCTTGTGAAGATATACCTGCTTTCTTATCCGCCTCTGGGCCTCACATTTTTCATGGTGAAATGAAAGGGTTGACCCAATGGCCTGTCATGCCTTTCCTTAGGGCATTTCCACCCCAGGATTCCACAGATTTGTTCTCTGGCCACAGAACATCCCTTAAACCTGTTCAGGGAAGAAAAGAGCCAGGGCCAAAAAAAACCCAAAAAACAAATTCATTCGGTGACTGCCATTGACAAGCGCCTAGCACAGTGTGTCATTCCCGAAGAACATACTTACCCTGTCATTGCTTCTTCAGCAGGCTCTGTTGCTGGGAGATGCATTTGTAGAGTAATTTGACAGCTATATTTGGTAGGACATCAGGAACTAGAGCTCTCAGACAGGTGAGAGACGATCCTCCATACTTAGGTACAATCTTTTTAGGGGCAGATCAAACCACATGCCTTGTGGATTTTCAGAGAAATCTTGCTATGAGTAACATTTTAAGTCTTCCCCCTAACGTTAATACAACAGATTTCTTTGGCTTCCTGTAGGAGAGTAACCTTAACTTCAGCTGAAATAATTGTAAAAGGCTGATACTTGGGTTGTCAGCTCTAACTTGAGGATTTAGGTGGCTTTTTCCGGACGGATAGTTTTTCAAAGTCATCTGCTTGTAAAAGCCTGCACAGTAGCTGCTTCCCTCTGTCTTCACAGAACAGTTTGATGTTTGAGGTTTTCCTGCCTCTGATTAATCTTCCTCTCACCTTAAAACTGGGCACCAACTTCACAGAAATGCAGCGGATAAATGAGCAGGGTGCCCTGCTCTGCCCACCTCCAGCCTTTCCTTCAGATCATGCTGTAAATTTAGTCGCGGCCCTATGCTCCAGGTGTCAGGAAGGGACTTTGAGTCTGGAAGAACCCAGGAGTCTGGGTCAGTCTTTACTCCTGCAATGGGGTCGGTTTCCCATTTCAGATCCTGTGTCCGACCAAATGTCTGCACTCTCCAGCAACCCATACTCTGAAGCATCTTGAAATAAATCTGCTTCACACCTCTGAGCCTGCAGCTAATCCCCTAGAATGAATCCTTTCTGGTTTTATATTGAAACGTATTTTTAAATGCTGCTGTACCTTATAGGAACAAGGTAGAAAAGAGGAAAGGATGCTTTGCGATTGAGAGAGGTTTGAAAAATTTTTCTTGGAACTCTTCAAAGGTT
Organism: Myotis nattereri; assembly: GCF_964212035.1. Lineage (NCBI taxonomy): Eukaryota > Metazoa > Chordata > Mammalia > Chiroptera > Vespertilionidae > Myotis > Myotis nattereri. Next base: position 67,931,111 of record NC_138081.1, on the reverse strand, counting down.
TTCCCATTCCCATGGTGAGCCAGTGCTTTTATTAGGGGATGCAGACTAGCACAGGCCCCCTGAGGAATGCCGGACGAGAGGCAGGCTTGCATTCCTTCGTGTGTATGACCAGGTAGACAATTGAACTGATGATACAAGCAGACCAACTAAAGTGAACTGGCAGGAAAGGAGGCTCAGAATGTGGGAAATGCCCACCTCCAGCACCTTCCCTTGGTCCTTGGATCTTTCTGCACCCAAACTTTTGCATGTTGCTGTTGTGTCAGGGGAATGGATAAGCCTACCCTCAGCACCTCTAGGACCAGTTCACCTCCTCTGCCCTGCTCACCGACCCACCCCACCCACCTCGCCATTGTTCTTTTTCTTCCTTTGTCTTTTTCTCACTTCTGTTTCCTTCTTCCCCAATCTGGATGCCACCATCCCCTTCTCCATCTTGCAATATGTGGAAAAACGTGATCAGGGTTTAGTTGTTCAGCCAATCGGGTAATCAGTTAAAACCCACTGTAGGTATTGTCCACTCACTAAAATTCCACGGTCAGCTCTCTGACTAATTGGCACAGAGTCCAGGAAGATTGAAGGGCTATATGGAATCTGGCTTAAAGGCCTGAAAGAGTAGGGTGCTTGTGTAATAAAGCTGCCTTTCCTCATTTTCTAATCACTTGTTTATTCACCCACAAACTTTCAACTCATCTATTATGTAGAGGGAGAGGTTTCTGGCAAATAGATTTCTAGTTCAATTACATTGCTAAAACGCACAGCCCAGTCTGCAGAGAGTGGAAGTGGGGTATCCCACTAGAGCGAGACAAGTGAGAACTGGGTGCCATTTATCAGCATCACCACCTGCCCACAGTGGCTTCTGAGCAAGTTCTATAAACCCCTCGAACCAGTTCAGTTTTCTTCTGTGCAGAGGTAATAATGCCCACCTCTTCATACTATTGTGAGGAGTAAAGTCACATAGTAAGAGCTCAATAAACATCTCTTCCCATCTTTTCTTTATCCAGGTTAGGCAATGGCTGTCTAAGATAAAGGAGTGCCCTGCACATAAGTATTAGGGTATGAAAGAAACCTACCATCATCTTATCTACCCTGAGAGTCTCTCTGTTTTCACATGGACACTGTGCTTGGTGGGTTTGGAAGTTTAATTCATCTTTGGAGGCAGGTAATACGGGAAGAATGGACCCAACGGATACAATGGGAGGAATCTTTTCCACTGCCTGTGATAACTTGAATTACTAGCATACTGTTAGAGAGTTACTCCTTTGACTGAAGGTCTTTGTTGCCATAAAAATGCAGATATTCCCAAGAGAGCAGCACATGAAACCTATCATCCATTTGCACAGTTCGTCTTTCAGTCGCGCTGTTATTCTCTGTAATGGTATTTTTTACCTGTATGAAATGTCACATGCTCAGATGCATTCATTTTATAGAGCTTTTAAAGCTGATAACCTAAACCAAACTGTACGTATTTGGTGTTATATTTTTCTTTTTTGCAATAATTTCAAAGGTGCAACTGAGCTTAGCTGTAAATTACTGGTTCTAGCTTTCCACAGCAGGCAGCATTTGATCATTGACAACTCTGTTTTCTTCATTGTTTCCTGACTAAAATCTCCCCAGCCTCTATAAATATGTAAATTACCAAAATCACTAGTTTTCCATTATTTCTGCCCCTCAGCTGCTTAAAATGTTTCTGTATTCCTCCATTCGCAGTGCAAAACAGAGCGGTAGGTGACAGCTGAGTTTGACTCTATTATCAAACCTCTACTTAGCAGCTACTTGGTTTCCAAGTTTCTGATGACAAACGTTTACGAGGGTGGACTCCAGCGCTACGGAACCGGGATGTCAGAATGGGGGTGTGTCTGTTCAGGGACGGTGGCAATCTCATGCTACGTGCACCGCTGCTGGTGAACTGATATTATGACAAGAGGAAGCAAATGAGACTCTTTTTATTGCCCTTCCTTTAATTGGCAGGACTCAAGTGGTGAAGGTGACATGGTGTCCGTGTATGACTGTTGAGTTAATCCGTCATGAGCTGGATCATTGCGTCTCTGTGGGCTTTCACCACTGTGACAGGGAAGGAGAAAAACTCTGTGTTGCATAGTATTCTATAGATACACATATGGGCATATGTCTTGAGAGAAATCAATGGCGACTCAAAAAAAAACAAACCTCGAGAAAATTGTAGGGAAGCCTATAGAAGGGATCCTGAGATCCGCTGACCTGATTCAAACTCTACTGCTGAACGTGAGAAATATAGTTCTGTTATGATTGCATACCAAGTCTGAAGCAGCCCCAAGTGTGAAAGTGTATAATTTCAGTACCAAATGCTGGCGAGGCCTGCAGTAATCAGCCACCTAAATGAGGCCTTGGTGTGGATGGACAGCAACCCATCAATTTGTAAGTGTGTTTATTGGAACCCCGGAGGTGGCTTTTGCACACTGAAGTCCTAGAGGAATCTGCACTAGACCTGAGTTAGCCTTTTGACCTCACTGATAATGAAAGCCCATTATATTTGTATGTTGCTTCATGCTTGTGAAAATGCCAAACCTGTGGGGCCCAAAAGTTGATAATATCCCCACTTGACATATGATAACATAGAGTCAAATAAATTAAATAATACATACTTCCTAGTAGGAAGTGAACTAGATAGAGCAGGTATCCACTAATATGGCTCTCCATCTTTCTTCTGTTTTCTTTTTTCTTTTACTTCATCTGTCCTTACAAATAAAGTTTCCTTAGAGGTGTAGGGTAGAACAGCCACCCTCATTCATTTACCTCTCATCTGTCATTGCTTTCACACTCTAATGATAGAGTAGCTGTGACAGAAACCTTATGACCCTAGGAAGTCCTAAAAGCCTGAAGTATTTACTGTCTGGCTCTTTATAGAAAGAGGTTGCCAGTGCTGAGATAAAACCAGGTCTCCCAGGAATGCCCCTTAATCTCCGGTGCTGAAGAAAGTCATGTTACACCAGAGGAGTGCGGTCAGGGTCCGTTTGGAAGGGGCACACTATGTTAGAGGTATCAATTATCCCCAACTAAACGCATCTAGCACTTTAATGTCTTGTTGTCTGGTGACAATTTTGTGGAAAAAACAAAGAAAAATATTTTTGAGAACATTTTATATTCATTCAAGGAACTTCAGGGGAATATCATCTACTCCTTCAAGGACTGTTTGGAGAAATACCTATCCAGGTCTTCTGCCTATTTTGTAATTGGATTGTTTGTTGTTTTGGTGTTACGTTGCATGAGTTCCCTATGTATTTCGGATATTAACCACTTACCAGATGTATCATTTGTGAATATCTTCTCCCACCATACGTGGTCAGCAACGGGTTAGATAATGGCATAAAATAAGACAGAATTGTTCAGAACTAAATTATATCTTAGATTTCTCATAACTATCTCCACTGTGTTGTTAGTTTTGTTACAATTTATTGCAAAATAGAGGAGAAACAAAATTTTCTTAAAAATCTCTAACCTGAATTGCTTCAATTCAGGCCTTAGACATTCCAATATTTCTTTAATTCACTCATTAACCCCGTGTTTATTTTCTCATTTCCAACCACAGATCAAAAATAGTTTTCAATCTAAGGTTGGTTGAATTTGCAGATGCAAAGGGCCAATTGTAGGGTCAAATGTTGTACACAGATTTTCAACTGAGAGGTCATTGGCACCTGTAACCATTGTATTTTTCAATGGTCAACTGTAGCCTCAAAGTCATGGATTTGAAGTTTAAATTGGAAGACCCTGTAGAGACCTAGTCCAGCTCATCATTGTCCAGTGACTCAGGATGATAACATGATTCTCTGAGGCCACACAGCAATTATGTTCAAGTTATAGCTGTAAGTTTCACTTTATCCCAAACCTCAGTGCACTGGAAGGTGATGCTAGATAGAGTGGATTCTGTGTCAAAGAACAGCATTCTCACTGACATTTCTCAAAGCCGGGTTTGGCATCCTCAGGCCTTTTACCCATGATATCCTCACATTTTGACCCAAAGTGAACTGAGACCTCAGATTGACTACTTTCTTAACACATGGTAATACTTTAAGTCTTTAAAAGGAGAGATCATTTTGAAAACTGTTTCATTATAGGAAAAACAATACACACTGAAATAACACAAGCATAAGACTGAAATACTTCATATAATGGTCAGAATTATAACAACTCAGTTCTCTTTTCCCTTCAATTTAGAGTCACCTCCTCCTAGATCACTTCTTCATACATCCATTCTCCTGGTTAGATTGAGTCCTCTTCCTGAGTCCCTGGTGCCATGGGCATGTCTCTATTGAGGTACTCAGGACACCACATCTACACTGTCCCTTTATTTTCCTGCCTCCTTCATGAGTCTGAACCCTCTTTACCCTGGACTGTGACTTCCATGTGTATAAGCAAGGCTTAAGGTGCCAGGCATATCTTCGTTCCTTCTAGAACTTTTAAGGGAACTAAAATAATTTAAATCAGTTTATAAGCATTAGCATGCTTCTTAACTAATTATTGTTATATCTTGCAATGTGGGAAAAAATACAGTTTAAAATATATGGAATATTAGGAAATTCTCCTGTTGTTTTAAAGCTAAGATGATCTTCCCTTCTCCCTTAAAAAAATAACACACAAAAAGATCATATTCTTGCCTATAACTCCAGGTTAGAATTCTTATTAAAATATTATGGGCATAGGTGGGGATAGAATGAAGAAGGAATTTCTTGGATAGTAAATGGAATTCTCCAATCAATTCTGCTGTAATTAATATAGAATTTAGAGCTAAAATCCTAGACAGTCAATGGTGTGTTCGATAACTCGTGCTGGGATCTATTTTTTTTTTTTCAGTAATACTTATCTTTCCAAGGAGTATATTAATTTCTTCGGTACTCTGTAAATTATTACAGAAATTACGAATCTACTAGAAAATCAATACAACTAATTGTGAATAAATACATTTCTAAGTGTGAAGGAACATGTAATAATGTAGATGAGTTCTTTAAAGAACATGCCAGTTCCAGTGGGCTCAGGGCTCCAGCTGTTTCATGTGACATCTTCAAGTGTAAACACATTTCTTTCTTTCCCCCAACCCTTCCCCTCCCTCCCTTTATTTCCCACTGATTAGTCTGCCACTGCAGCGAATAACATTTCCATTAGCCACCTACTGTTAAATCGCAGAGTAACTATGATAAAAAAAAAAAATCCTACATGCAAACAAACCAATACAGAGGCAACTGGGGTTACCGTCTGTCTCAAACATTTTTAATGGGGCCCACCAGTGTTCTGACTAAAGGAAAACATCATATGAAGTCAAATAAATTGGATCTAATAGAAAGCTCCAGAATATGCATTTATACCAAGTGCAAATCTGTATAGAGTGTGTTTATAACACTATAGTCACTGTGCTGAATGAATAATCTTTATTCATATATTTGCGTGTACATGAATTTTAGCATGGGCTAATTATTTTAATGTAAATACCACCTCCTTGCCAATCAATTTTAGGCAACGATGTGCTTGTCAAGAAAAAGATCAGTAATTATTATAATTACATTGAAGTAATCAATAAGAATGTGTCATGGTGTTGTTTTGTCCTATGCACTTTGATGAGTACAAAAGAAATAATGTAACTTTACATTAAGTTAGAACTTTAAAATTTATAAAGTGCTTTTGGTTTAGATTTTGGTTTCACACTCATAAATTGGGACAGATATAAGTACCATTCTATAGATGAGAAAACAGGTTCAGAGAGATTAAGAAACCTATTCTAGGTCTATAGCTAGTGAGAGAGGGAACTAACCTGGGATAGCTCAAAATCAAGCTCTAGGTTTATGTAATAAGGTAGGTGGCACCAAGCCTGCTGGTGGGGAGGGACTGGAAAGCCTGCAGGGACACCAGTCCCAAGCAGGAACAGCAAACACCAGCAGAGTGACTGGGCACATTGGCCCAGACACCTCCATCTCCCACAAGGCTTTCTTCTAGCGTTCAGGGACCTGGGACATGGTCAGGTTGGTCCAGTCTCCACCACTCTCTGGTTGAGGAACTGGCCAGGTACCTGGAGCAGAAATGCAGGACTGATATCTGTCTTTCAGGCTGATGGGGCTGGTCAAAGTTTTAAAAGTTGCTTACTTCCCTTCATATACTTGTGATACTTAGTGACTTCCTGCCCTCAAAGCAGTTTCAGTGTATATGGGAGTGGGGACAGGGCAGTTGGGGCTGGGGGAAGGGGGAAAAAGAGTTTGCTTCCTTGGCCTTAGCCAACACTACAAGTTCAGCAGAGGGAACATTTTAGCCTTTCTGGCTGAAGTTTAGATCTAAGAAAATCTTAATATAATCAGAGTGTGGCTATTGCCTTTTAGTTCATCAGCAATGAACAGATTTATAGACTACACTGATGTTAAAATTTTAATTTAATGTAATTTAACCAAGTCATAAAGATTCTGCATGTGACTGTTTGACATTTATGGTCTATAATCATGTATGTGCCATGTGCTTTTCAGAACATAAACCTGATCTGAAAATTTAAAATCTAAATTGGCTCAAAAAGAGTCAACTAAATCCTTTATTAACTTACGCCCCAGATTTTGTAACAGCATTAACTATTCATGAGAAATAGACAATCAATATATATAAGCAAGGCAAACAAATCAACTCCATAAAATCCAAGGCAAGGTTAGTTTTTTGTTTTTTAAATTAAACTTCTAAAACTAGACCAGGGGTAAATACAGATTCAACTCATCTTGTATTCCTTTTAAACCTATAATTCTGGATGATCTGTAATATTTAAAATTGTAACCGCGAGGCACTGTGATTGATTAAACATTAAGAGAGGCTATGTTTAAAATTGTGACCTTGAGGAATTGTGATTGATTAAGCATCAAGAGAGGCTATGTTTCATTCCTTATATTTGCCCATAGGCAAGTAACATTTTTAACCAAGCAGTTGTGAAGTAAAAATATCTTATTAAATATTTAAAAAGAAACAAAGTTGGTGTTATGGAATGAATGTTTGTGTCTCTGCAAAATTCAAATGTTGACATCTTAATGCTCAGTGGAATATTAAGAGGTAGGTCTTTGAAAGGTAATTAGGTCATGAGGATGGGGCCTTCATGAATGGGATTAGTGCCCTATAAGTAAGAATCCACACTGGAGAGCTTGCTTCCTCTCTCTGTCTCCACCAGAGAGATACAGAAAGAATATGTCCCTCTGCAAGTCAGGAAGAGGGTTCTTACCAGCAACCAAATCAGCTGGCATGTTGATCTTGGACTTCCCAGCCTTTGAACTGTGAGGAATAAATTTTTATTGTTTTAGCAACCCAGTTTATAGTATTCAATTATATCAGACCAAACTAATTGAGACAGCTTCCCCTGAATAAATAATAAATACTTGTTATGAAACTATGTAAAATTGAGAAAATACTATTTTTTTGAAAAAAAATTCAGGAGTTCTAGTACTCAAAGACATTGTCTTCTATGTTTCTATAGGCAGATTTTTATACCAAATTCAAAATGTTGATTTCTGATTTTCTATAACATAATAGTATTTCCCTTATTTTCAAAATTCTTTTCTAAGATTTCAATGGCTACATAATTTTAATGGTTGTACAGAAAGTCTATACATTCAATCCTGCCTAAGAGTTTTCAAACTTTCCAATTAACCATGGTTGTCCTTATCTAGAGCAGTAACTCAGATACATTCAACACATTGTACCAATTCCAACATATTTACTTTTTCCAGTTACTTTAACTGCTTCAATTTTTTTTTTTTGGGGGGGGGGGAGTAAGGGTTTAATTATTCTCACTAAACTAGTGTCAGGGTCAGGGAGTTGAGATCTTAAAATGGAAGGAACTGTAGAGAACTATTCCAGGCCATCATTTTCCATTGAGTGGACTCAGATGATAATGTGACTTGTTCAAGACCACACAGTGGTTAATCATGATAGCAGATCAGGTCTCCCAATACACTATTTCACTTATGCCAGTGGGTCTCAACACTGTTATACCCAACAGTCCTTTTTAATGGATATATTTTCTAATTTTTTCTTTTGTATCCTGAAATGTAATCCACATAACATACCTATACACATATATATTTTAAAACCACCCCAAAATTTTTAATGTGATCAGGAAATGAAAGAAAAATTATGATAAAATTCTGTATCTTTACTAGAAGACATAATGATGTCAGATGTTCATATTTTTTTATTTGGAACTACTATTAATGTGACAGCTGCACATTAGTAGAATCACCATACATGTGATAATACAAATGCAGCTGATACACTTAAGATATATTGGCAATTCATATGCCACTAGTTGGGTTACCTCTGTTGATGTGATGTATCTGAATTAGTGAAGAAATCTTGATTTTTTTTAAAGTCTGATCCTTTTTTGACATATATATGGCACTTGAATTTCCAGAAAATTCAGTGTAGTGTAAAACCATGCCAAAAATAATTGCTGTCTGTAATTGAAACAGAGTTGGATTCTGGGCTCAGATAATTATAAGCTGGTTTTCACATATATACATGTCAATAGAACATCCACAAGTTATCTGAGAAACAGCTCTGTATTATGGCACCCTCCTGCACACTGCAGAAGGTACAGCATCCATGGCATCTTCCCACCGAATGTCATACACCACCCATCATTTTGACAAGCAAAAACAGCCCACAACTTTCCAAAACTTCTTTAGGGGGTGGTGTCAGCTCCACTTAATCTCTGATCTCAGGCCTCCCATTTCTATAAGAACAGATGAACATTCTAAATACAGACTTTTGAAGAAAAGTTTTGAATTTTCTGGAATTTTCTTTGTGAGATCATATAATCACAGGTGCTCTATTCTTTCTTATCTTTTTAAAATATGATGTGTGGTGATGGTGATGATGCAGATCATAACATGGGCACTGGGTTGGTGTGACAAAAAGGAGTTCAGATGATTCACTCTTATTTCCCAGGTAAAATAATGTCCCCTCCTCATTCAGCTCCCACAACTCAAACACATCTTGTAACACACTTACCTTGTAATTAAACTTGTGTTGTCCTTATTTTTCAAAAATTACTTACTAGATCTTTGTCTTCTCTTTGCAAAACCTCAGTCCAAGAGGATAAAGATCCAAATTCGGGCTTTGCCTGTCAATCTGGTACCTGAGGGTAACTCTGATTACATTCTAAATGGCATAGTTGGGTTTCAAAGGGAACATTCTGGGAATTAACATTTGGGCTGTTTGAATCATACTGTTTGAATTGTACTGACAAATACATTTCCCTCTTTGATGCCTTGTATTTCTGAACAAAAAATAGCCAAAATCAACACATTTATATTTAACTTGCAGAATATCACAAAAATGTTTGTTGTGTTGCAAAGAAATGCGCTGCCAGTCTGTTCTTCCTGATAAGAACATCTTCTGTGAATTGCTATTTTGCTATGCATTTATCTTTATTATACAAAAGCTTGTGGCAATTGATGAGAAGAATTCTGCATCTTTGGTTTTATAGAAATTTGCATATCAAACAGTTGCAATGATGTAGTGATATATCACATAGAAATACACAGTTCAGTAAGCATACTATTTTTCTTGGCATTTTTGATTGAAGGGAAACTTTAAAGCCATACTTTGTCCTGAGTTCTAAATGTCTTCCAAAGAAATCCTCCATGGCTCTCTTTCATTTCTGTTTTACATAAAGAAGAAGAGAAATGTCATAGTGGAATATTTTCTTGTATAATAGAATTAAATTAGCCTCATTCTCCTGCAATGCTAAAAGCACTTTTCTGCTTCCTCATTTTATCATTATATATAGCAAATGTGTGGAATAGTACAAGAAAGAGATTATTCTTATTTTACAAATAAGCAAACTGAAGTTCAAAGGCATTCATGGGCAAGAGCAAGGGCCTGCACCAAAGTACTTCAAGGAAGAGAAACTTTGCAGGGAGCTAATTCCTAGAGTAGCCAGTGAAGGAAAGCCAGGGAGTCCCTGCTGATCGCCTTGAACCTGACTTTCATACAAAGAGGCTCAACCATGTCTTTGAGGGCCTGGGGGCATCAGCATGACTTAAATGTACTCAAATACCTCACAGAATTGCATGTAGGCAAGTCATTAGAAGTCATTTAGAGATACTTTACTTTTTTGACTAACAATTTGAAGGATGATACTCAACTCAGGGAAATACTAAAATCATTGTCTTCCCTCCTCCTCCTCTATTTTTCTTTCTTCTTAAATGGGAATGAAGCTGTATCAGATCTTAGAGAATAAAGCATGTACATGTGTATAAATTGGGGGTAGAGTATGGAATTAGGTGTTGATAAATCTTGGAGGAGGGAAGCATACCACACCAGCTGAACTTGTAACTAACTGAGTTGCCGCAGAGAGAGAGTATCTGTCTTCTCTTCAGTGTTCACTGTACACATGCAGACAGGGTCTGCTGGTGGTTGTAAAGGCAATGGTTTGCCTACTGAATATTATCTGAATAACAGTTCCATGAGTGACATGCTTTTTTTAACTGTGGTGAATTGATTTCTGTAGCAAAATCATTGTGATTATGCAAAATCAGTGTTTTAAACTACATATTAAAAGAAGAACACAATCCATCAATTTTTTTTACACTTCCAATGAGGAAAAGGGCAAGCAAAAAACAAGCCGGCTTAATAAAAATGTAGCCTTTTGGTTTACCTTAGTATCTTTAACCCAGTAGAGAAACACTCAATGGTTTCCACATTTGCTTCAGATAACGCCTTCTCTGCCATCACAAGACAGAAGCCTGAGAAGCATCAGTGGTCACCATAAACAGGAGATTTGACAAGCTATGGTCATGGTCTAACACACCAGAACAGCGAGTAGGGATTGTGAATGTCAAGTCATGCATTTAGAATAAAAAACAAAAGTGGTGGCCTTCCAGACATAGCACATGACACCTGCATGGAGAACAGAGCAAGAGTCTTGGAAATCTATTGGGAAAGGAAAAAAGGCATGAGATAACTGGATTATAGAAGAGACATACATATTAAGGAATTTCATACGAACTTAACCATAGGACATTGTTAATCCACTCTGCTAAGTGTTTGCTGGATTAGGTCGGAAATTTCAGTAGGCTAGAGAGTGGGCACCTGGGCCTACCCCTTCTTTGCTGGTGTACCCCTTCTTTGCTGGGTCCTTGAGCAAGTGTCTTTGTTCCTTTCCAACTCAATGTCTTCCTTTGTAAAAGGACTGAATTAGAGTGAGGTGTTTCAGAGGCTCCTTTAAATTCGAAACAATCTAAATTTCTGTGGCACCTCAAAATAACCTAGAGTGATGCAAATGCCACTTCTTAATAGCCAGCATTAAAAACAACAAAAATAGCAACAGCTGCCTACAGGTGTCAGTATTACCATGAGCCCAAATTAGGCTCATTTATCACAAGGCAAAGAAAATGCATCTGGTCTACTCTGCAGAAGTCAAATCATCCTGAGAAAGAAATGTGTCAAAAGGTACCTGATTATGTGCCGAAATAGGAAAAATTGTTCTGGTTGCAGGTGACCTTTCAGAATGAGATCATTCACTTGCTGGTTATGCTGTCAAGTAACTTACTAGTGCCCTTTAAAGGTCATTGCCATGGGTGTGCCCCTGGGTGCTTCCATATATACGTCTCTGATTTACTTCTCCCCCATAAAATACACTCTATAATAAAGCATGTCCCCCTATTCTGTCTGATAGGAAACAGTTTCCCCTTGTATTATAAGTATATTACATTAAAAGGTATTGGGGGGGGGGGGGAAGCAGGAAGGACACTTTATCACAAAACCTTTGTGACATACAGTGATTAGAGAAGTCAATAACAGATCCCACTGGTGCTGTAGGAAAATATTTTCCTGTCTTCTCTAAAAGCACATACAGGATTTGTTTGCCAGAGACTAATATTGCATGAATCCTCAGCTTTTGGTAGGCTTTCTCTTCAAGTTTTTCTGGTTCAAGGTGCTAGAACTAGAAGGGCCAAGTCATGCAGGGTTTGGATCCCCTAACAAAATAGGCTAGGACTCCATTACTGTAAACACTCATTAAAGTGAGGGGTGCCTGGGGCAGGCCCAGCAGTATGCTGGGGGGTAAAGGAGGATGGCCAGAGCATGATCCCCAGGAAGACCTGCCTACTGCCAAACCACTAGATTAGAGCTCCTTAAGAGCCCCCGTAGGAGTGGGAGCCCTGTGGTCTTAGATAGGTTTGGCCATACTTATGGAGAGAGGGAGCTGGGATGGTCACCTCATTATGAAAACACTAAAAAAATCATTTAGTAAATATTTTCTTTGAAAAATTAAGGAAGGAGCATTTCTCAAGTGTAGTGAAAAGAAGGGAAAAGCAGAATAGAGCTATAAATCAACAGGAACAGAAATATCAAAGGCGGTCTGTATGGATTAGCTGCCTAGGGTAAATTATCACAAACTTGGTTCTCAAAGCAACAGAAATATATTCTCTCATAGTTCAGGAGACAAGAAGTCAAAAGTCAAGATGTCAGCATGGCTGACGGGAGGCTCTGAGGGAGCCTCTGTCTCATGCTTCTCTCCTAAATTCTGGTGGCTCCAGCCATCCTTGGTTCATAGATGCACCACTCCTGCCTCAACCTCCATTTCTGCCTGGTTTTCCTCCTGTGTCTCTGTGTTTTAAATGTATCTACTATTTTTTATATAGACATCAATCATTGGATTTAGGGCCTACCCTAAATCCAGGATAATCTCACTGTAAGATCTTAACTATATCTGCAAAGGTCATATTTGTAGGCACCAGGGGTTAAGACTTATATGTATCATTTTAGAGCCATGATTCAAACTACTATACTGTGGTTAGTATTTACTAGTAACAAGACAATAAACAATTATGTAGAGTAAGAGTAAGAACCAAAGGTAGGCTCTTCTCATGCTTATTCTCCATTTATGTGAGGAAATGATCTGAGATCCACTCTTGTGCAAATAGGCTGTGCCAAGCCCTACTCACCCAGAAGCTGAGTCTATACTCTATACTGATGCATTCTTTTATTAAGCAAATATAACATATAGGTCAAATTACCCCTTTAGTAAGTGCTACCTGCCTACCTAAGTTACAGGTCAGCCCTCATGGATTATTGCTTTAAAAGTGAATAACAGGCAATTTTACCTTTGACACTATGGCTACTACTGGTAATATGAAGCAGAAGTATAGAAGGAAAAATTAAGCTGACATATTTCATAGTTAAGATTATGTCTTATGGAATATAATTCATACTTAACATCACATGAACTGGCCTCTTGGTACTATGTCTCTTGAAGCAGAAATTTTAAATATTTTTCTTCTCATGAATAACTTTCTTTAAGAAAAAAAATTAATGCATGTACAGCCATTCTCCTTGTGTGAAATTCTGTTTTAAAAGGGAAGGACTATTGGATTAGGAACCACAGATTTGGTACTAGAATGGGCTGCAGGGCCAAGTTGGTGAATCTTGTGCAGTTGATTGTCCTTTGGAAATCAGGGGAAAGCAAACTACTCGGATGTCCCCTTAGTTCAATACCAGAGTCATACCCTAGATAACTATGTCCCAGAGTCTGACCACATTAGAAATTTCAGAGGCCAAACTCAAGTCTTCTGCATAATTGAGGAATTTAGAAGTGGGGAAGGAGAGCCAATAAAAATTTTATAAGGTTTAAATTTGAAAACCATTGGTAGTCTCTTCCAACTTTCTTTTCCTATATTGCTGAACAACATAGTAGGATTGTAGTTGCCTTGCTAACACCCGCAGTTCTTTTCAAATCATGTACCAGGAGGGTCAGTCCTCCCAATTCTGGGAAACAGTACAGTTTCTCTGTACAAGAGAAGAGACCTTTTTTAGAGGTATCCAAGGCAGAGGTTGAAAGGCCCTCAGGCCATCATCTTACCCTGCTTAGCCTACTAACCTCTTTAGCCTGACCATGACCATAATGGCAAAGGTTAAATAAGGGGAATGAGATGATTTTCTAGCAGAATTATCATAAGCAAAGACAGGAAAGCTCCAACCTCCAGGGTAGAAAAGTAATTCATTGTCTTCTGATTTATCCATCTATCTTCCATTTAGCACTACCAGGTTCCATGCCAAAATAAGCTTGGAAGGAATTTTTCATTTAGGTTAATATATTCCTGGGGCCTTAGGAAAATACTTTATTAAACTTACTGGCAATCCTGGTGTTCCAGTCTTCAGAGCAGATGACATGGGCATTGACAGAGACTGTGCACGTATATGTATGTGTGTTGGAGGTGGGGCTAGTAGGACAAAGTGAGAAATAAATGGAATTTTAAAGAATTGAATCCTACTTGCCTGGGACATGAATAGAGACCAGAAGATAGAATTACTAGTTATATGATTGTGGGAACGCAACTGACTACCCTCGACAACTAACATAGGTAATACCACCAACCCACTTTTGTCTCGCTGCCATTTACCCTATCAGACAAAGAATAAAGAAGCAAGCATTATGGCAGGAGACAATGTTTAGTCTTTTAATAAACCTCCAGGTGTCTTTTATTTTGAAATTCAACCAGCCACATTCCAGAATCTTATTGATTGAGGGGCATAGTCCAGAGATCCTGTGAAGAAATTCAGGTCTTCTAGTAAGGCCAGCTTACTTGATCTGTAATGGTGCAAGTCTAACCAGTCCTCAAGATAGGGCTATCTGCAGACTTCCTGGTCCAGGCTCACTTTCAGGCACTATCCATAGGTAGAGTTGTCTTGGGCTGAGGATGTCCTAAGGGTCTTCTTCATCCATCAAGAAAAGATTTATGGAGATGTGTTTCCCTAGTCTTGGAAACAGGAAGAGTTGGTCATTATTTTGCAATAAAGAAGCAGAACTTAGTAGGAGAAAAAATTATACCTCAGGGAAGTGATTCAAATCAAAGTCTGCATGGCCTTGTGAAGTTCCCCAGGCAAGCATCAGGTGATAGTATTAATAACCAGAGAGCTAAACTACCCTGATTGCAGGATTATGTGAGTTACATGTCTGTAGAAGAATATGAATTCATATCATGAATTTAGGAAAGTTTGAAATTGTCATGTATCTTTTTTTAAGTTTGAAATTGCCTAAGACTTCTCTCAGGCACTTACATAAATCTTGGTTTTTAAACCAGGATTTATTATGTGTGTAAGCATACCCAAACACACACAGCTCTCCTAGGGACTCCTACTTTCAGTTCCCCAAGATGCTTTAACAGTTGGGTATTTTTCAGTAGGAAAATGCATGGTTGGTTAAGTTGAATCATTTATGAATAATAGTAGCGCTTCAAGCAAAGTAAAAATTTTTTGTAATTCAAGAGTGATTGAATCGTCAATGAACCTGTACCTCATATGTATTCAACTCTTAGGAAATAGTGGCTTTAAGATTAGTCTCTATTAGGGAGTATGTGATGGGGAGGAGTGAATCAGTTATGTGCAGCACCAATCCATGCTTAACAAAGTTCCAGTCTCTCAGTTCTTAGCTTGTTATTATGAAGACAATGGAAGAGAAGTGTTTGTGTTCGTTTGTTTTTTTGAAGTTGGTGCTTTCATTACTAAGTCAAAAAACTTTTATTACTGACAATAGTATTGACCAAAGGAAAAAGATATAATACTTTTAACTTATTCATCTGGTACTTATTGAGCATCTCCTTTGTACTAAATACTCTGTCAGACAATAGGCACTCAATGAAAATTTGGATACAGATTCTACACTCATGGAGTTTGTAGACTAGAAGAGACTGAACAATAAATAGATAATTGCAATACAATGTGGTAACCAATAACCTATCTTCTCTATCTAAGAACAGCCCTCTACCCACAGGGTGGACCTCAAGAGCTATGTTACAATACAGAATTCTGTGTCTCCTAGTCATAATGACAATCCCAGGGATGGGCAGTCAATTCTAAGAGATCAGAATCTCTTTCTTGTCTTTGAAGATCGAGGTTGAGAAATGCTAGTGCATTAGAGTGGATTGCTTGAACTGGGTAAATAGGAGCTGGTGCCAGAAGAGATGAGATGGTTGGCCTGTCGTGGGCATGCCTAACAGAGAAATGTGGCCATGTAGACAGATATAAAAAAAGAAATAGTGGCAAGAGACTGCAAAAGTCTGAGGATAAGAAGAGTGGGAGACTGAGCGACCAGTAGTCACATTTCCTGATGACTTCCCAGCCATTGAATTGGTTCCCACCTTTCCAGAGGCATAGTTGTTCAACTTTGCTTCAGGTCCCATGAGATACCCCAGCACACCTTTTTTTCAGCTTGCCTTGTTTAAAATGAGATTCTATTCATTATTACCAAACATCTGGATTAAGACGTATTCCTATAGGGGAAAGAATATGACATAATTGGATCACCTAGGAAGAAACTAACTCTATGGGCACCTGGAAGGACTTCCAAGTGAAATGCTTGTTATCTAAGCTGAGTCCAACAGGATGAGTAGAAATCAGCCAGTCAGAGCACAGGTGGGGAACAGGCTGAGGTAATAGCTCATGCAGAACCCAGAAGCTAGACCATATGATGCATATTAGCAGCTACAAAGGGTTCTCTATAGAGCAGTATGCATATTTGTGGAGGAGAGGACAGTGTCAAGAGATGAGGCTGGAGAGGTAAATTGCATGACATCAGAGAGGCCTTGTTAAGTCATCAGCTTGAACAACATGGAATTTGAATAGAAAAAGCTTCTTTCAGAAAGCTCATTCAGTTTGGTTGGGGCAAAAACAGCATCAGGCTGTTATATTGGAGCCTGAGGCACCAGAAAAAAAATCAGTAATACTCATTTTGTCCTTATTTAAAATGTCAGTATTTTGTTCATTATTTTCTTGCATTAACTTTGGTTTTTAAAAATATTGCATTAAATATCATTTATCTTGATTACTGCTTTTTTTGGTGCTCCCTTCAATTTTATACTTGAAGTGAGTGCCTTGTAGCAAATGGGTTCCGACTTGCTAAAGCAGTATAGCATCATATTGATAAAAATGTGTAACAATTGCTTAATGATTTTCAAACTTACATTCTCAGCCATGGTCATTGTTGTCAATTGGGTTTCCTGAAGACAGTTTATCAGGTGGGAGTTGAGTACAGGTCTCCTTGGGGAGTGCTCTAAGAAGGAAAGCAAGATTGGGTAGAGGAAGAAGCTGACCTACAGAGCAGCTACCTCAACCCATCTATGGGAGTGCTGGAGCTGGGGGAGCTTTTCCGAGTAGTCCTAATTGAGGCACAGGACCCAGTTCTTTGTATCCCGTGGCCAGTCATTGGTTGTGGGTGCAGGAGAAGTGTAAAGGCAGTTCCCTGATGCCAAAGGCAATTTCCAGTAAGGGACACAGTCAGTAACTGATATTTAGAGTTTTCCTGTAAATCATCTCATGGCAAAGGTTTTAGAAGTTTAACTTG
The DNA here is from genome assembly GCF_964212035.1 of Myotis nattereri. Lineage (NCBI taxonomy): Eukaryota > Metazoa > Chordata > Mammalia > Chiroptera > Vespertilionidae > Myotis > Myotis nattereri. Next base: position 67,913,782 of record NC_138081.1, on the reverse strand, counting down.
TATTTAAATGTATTTATATTGAGTGGGCAAGAAAGACCTCAACAGTTTACTAGGTGGGATCCTGTTAGTAGTTACACTGTGAAAATGATAATTGTTAATGTGAGTAATAACTTAAAGAGAACTATAATTATGCCATAATATTAAGTAACTGATTAAGTATTTATTTCCACTGTATTTTTCCCACTGTGTGAGATGTTTAGGATTTAAATAATAAAATGAAAAAGGTTTTTTGGTCCATAAGAAATTTATAGTTTAGTGTGGGAGACTAAATACAGTGATCCATGCAACAAATATTTCTTGACAAAGGCATGCACCAGGGCTGTGGGAGAGCTCAGTTTGGATTTTGAAAAGGAGTTGAGCCTGAATTGAGTCTCAAAGGATGACAAGAAGTCAGACGCATGAGGTGAAATATGGTATGGGATTTAAGAAAGAGAAGGGCCTGTTGCCAACATCTCAAGTCATTCACTTTGGCCAGAGTATGGTGTGAAATGGTGGAGATGTGGTTCTGAAGACTGCATCTGAAGGGTCTTGAATGACAGACATGTAAAGGAACTCATCCTTTCCTAAAAGTTACAGAATCACTGAGGTGTTTACGCATAGGTAATACTTTGAGACTTTATTTAGAAAGTTCTGTCTTGCAGCAGAATGGATTAAGTTACCATAATGGTTTGATTAAACAACTATATTAATTATCTATTGCTGTGAATAACTTACCAGAAATTTAAAGGCTTAAAACAACATGCCTTTCCTATCTCATAATGTTCATTACTTTTTGGCATGGCTGAATTCTCATCAGAGGCTTGACTGGGAAGAATCTATTTCCAGGCTCTCCCAGGTCACGTGCAGAACTCATTTTCTTGTAACTGTAGGATCCATGGCAGCTTACTTCTTCAAAACTAGCAACAAAGACATGTGTATGCATGTTCACACATACACACACATGCATACACACACACAGGAAAGAGAGAAGAGAGAGAGACAGAGACAGGGAGGGGAGAAAGAGAGATTGTTTCTTCTAGCAAGACAGATTTTCATAAATTGTAATGTAATCAAGGGAGCAACATCACCATTGCCATATTCTGTTGGTTTGAAGCCAATCACAGGCCCCAACCACACCCAGAGGCCATTATACAAGGGCATGAACACTGAGAATTGAAGCCACCTTAAAGTCTTTCCCACACTCACCTGCCGGATGTTCTTACTTAGTCCAGTCATGAAAGAAAAGGTGGGCTGTCAATCTTCTTCTCTCGCACAACCCATTGTTCTATTTTGGAAGAACTTTGATCTTGGTAAAATTCTAGAAACGGAAAAGTCTACTAGGAAATATTTATGTGGTATCAGCAAATATCACATATTCTGCTTTACCACAACTATTGCATCTACTGCATCAACTTGTGACCAAAGGCAACATTATGATTCAGAAAGTGTACGATTAATTAAATTATGCCATAACACATTTGGAGGACCTCTGAAAACAGGTGCTCAGTTGACTCCTGCAATGCATTTGCTGAATTTTTAGTGAGGGGGTCATCTTAAAATGTTTTTCTCCAAATTACTATTATGCATATTATTTCTCTCTTTGTTTTATTTTATCTGTCTAGTTTGTATTGAATACAAATATTAGAGATAATACCTACCTGTTCTGCAGTGTGTTTTATATGATGTGTGACACACCATCTGGGAGTTTAAGTCCCTAGTACATGCCATCTGGTGATTCAGTGATATGTGTGTGAGTAAACAGTGACTCTGCTGTTTAACCACTTAGTATGTGCATTTAATTAAGTTCACAAATTTCTACAGGCATGTGGTTAAAGGGGCTTTGGCACATTTCCCCTCGGAGGGCTTGGCACCGTGTAGCTGGAGCTCTTGCTGGCGCTGGAATTCCAAATGTGCCTGCATTTGTAACAATCCATAGTTCTTTAATATCACTATGGCCTTTGTCAGCTCATGTTTCAGTTTACATCCCAAGTTTAATAACTCTTACTGAGATAGAGTCTGGTTATTTTACATATACTATATCTGTTCGCTTCATATAAAATGATCATTTATGAACAATAAAAGGATGAAAACCAAAACATGAAAGCATCAGAGCAACCTGCATTTGAGGTTTTATCCTTTCTGTAGTTTTTCTTCAGTTATTTTACTTTGTGTTACACAGCAGCTCAATGAACACTGGCATTTTAAAATCAAAGCCTACAAAAAGAAAAATATTTCTTCTAAAATGCAGTAACCAAAACATGGTATTTAGAACCCAATGTAAAGTATAAGAGACTAAAATTAGGGTGTATGTGTGTGGTTTTTAAAAATGGGTACATTTTATCAGTAGGTGGTATGGAATTCCCTTTGAGGTAGTGCAGGGGAAAGGAAATAAGAATAGTTGTGGCTCTCACAAACACTGATTTAGGGAGAAAGTATATCCTGGGCCTCAATTTAGCTCTAACAATCAGATTCCCTGATAAAAATGCAAAATAAACACAAATATAAATGAGACTTAATAGAACGTCTTATTTGACTTGATCTTCAGGACATCTGAGTAACTATTTTGCTTAACTTCTCAGCAACCTGTTTGTGATCAGAAAAGATTAGAGAAGGGGGCTGGGATTGCTTTCAGCATCCCAGTAGGTCAGTGTGGTGGCTGTGGGGACACCATGTCTTCCACAATGGGCAGGTATTGACCTGTCAGTTGTTGGTAAGAGGTCCCCGTGGACAGGCTAAAGCTATAGCTTTGGGCTTGTAACCATGGCATGATAAGGGGCTTGCTGGAAAAACCCCCAATTAGACCAAAGAATGAAGAAACAGTGAGTTTATCTTTCTTTCCTTCTGAGGACAATGAGTTGGAGATAAAAAAGAATAATAATAATCTCTTGTCTAGTGGAAAGAGAGAGACTTTGTCATTATAAATAGTATAACTCTAAATATATACGATGTTTGTATTATGGGGCTTCATTCCATTGCTTCATTTTGCTTGAAAATATGAGTCCCACAACAGTTTTATAGACAGTTTTGTAGACAGCTCGGGAGATGAGAAACACTGCATCTGCTAGAACATCATTTTATCTGATAGTAAGTTTTCAGATGTTATACTTGAATGTCAAATATTGTTCCTCAGGTAATCAGTTGCTTTTTCCCCCTTCACTACTGTCTTCTTCCTGCTTATTACCAGGAAAGTAGTAATACAGTGTCTGTATTTGCTGGTCCATGGCCTGACCTCACACAACTCATAGAATCACCTCAATCACCGTTATTAGTGTCCCCAACTGGGTCCCTCCTCAGTCATTCTCCTGGTCATTCTGCATATGCAACTTCTCCTACCAAAAAATCTTCTCTCTGGTTCCTGTGACTCAGCTGCCCCACCCTGGCTGACCTCCTGCCTCACTCTCCACAAACTTAACTACTTTGGGTTGCACCTCCTTCTTCTCTCCCCATTTCCCTGATTTATCATGTTTATGGTTTTCACAAGGATCTCTCCTTTTCTTAGCCTGTAACGATCATATCCACTCTATGGAACTACAGCCATGTTTTCAGAAGACCCAGAATTTCCCATCCCCAGCCTCTCAACTGCACCACAGACCCTGAGATACAGCTGATGCCTAACACTTTACATATGTAAATATGGAACTCATCTCAATGCACAGCCTCCTCCTAGTCACATGGCTCAAGCCCTAGCTGTCTCCATTCCCCGGTTCTCTGATTTTATGGAGGTCATGAGCATATATTTAGTAGAGCTCTTGATTGACAGAGGGTTCCAGGGCTGTTCTTTGAGATCACTGCCGAGGCCAGACCTTTTGCTCTTCCCCAGTGACCTCATGTGAAGCATGGGGATACCAGGGATTGCTCCTACCTGGGAGAGATTAAAGGATGCTCAGTGACTTTGCCAGATCTTGCTTAGACTGCAATCTAAGAAGTGCCCACCCAACCTCCCCTCTCTCTCTCTCTTCTCCTTTCATTGTGGTCTCCCAGCCCCCTTGGCCCCTCTCGGCTTCCTCTCTATACCCTTTCTTACAGGCATGCCCCTAGCAAATTCCTTGCACACTGAATCCTATCTTGGCATCTGATTCTCAAAGGACCCAAGTTAATACAAATTCCCCTTCAGGACTATGACTGTTTTCACATAGTTCCTTACCCACATGTAAATACCTACCAAATTTTAATTTAAAACTTGTTTAAAATAATTAAATGTGGCCAAGTCACAGAAAAAGAAATTATTATTTATCAAGGATGGTGAATTCATTGGAACTGATGTAGAGATATGGTAGAATGTCATTCAGAAAAGTAAGGAATCTTCCCAAATAGTGGTGGATAAGTGACAGGATTGGGGAGCGGGTGATATGAGGTGTCTATTGTGGGCATGAAGAGAGGAGATGACCAAGCAGTGGTAGCAGAGTGAAGAGCAACAGGAATGTAAGCCCACACTCCTTCTGGTTCTGTGAGTGAGAGGAAGTGGGCAGATGTGTGCCAACCTGCCATGTCCCTACAAATAAATGTGATGCAGTTTCTAGAGTACCCATTTGTGTTAGGCATGATGAGTAAGCAAAAAGAATAGTAAGGCATGGTCACAGCTGTCACACTAGCTAGTGTCTATGATGAGATGCATGTTGGTATCTGCATGGCCAACTTGCTATTAGGACATAAGAAAAGGAAGAGATCACGCTGACATTCAGGGACCACTATACATGGCCCTAGACCAGCTGTGGGCAAACTACGGCCCGCGGGCAGGACCCGGCCCATTTGAAATGAATAAAACTAAAAAAAAAAAAAAAAAAAAAAAAAAAAAAAAAAAAAAAGACCGTACCCTTTTATGTAATGATGTTTACTTTGAATTTATATTAGTTCACACAAACACTCCATCCATGCTTTTGTTCCGGCCCTCCGGTCCAGTTTAAGAACCCATTGTGGCACTCGAGTCAAAAAGTTTGCCCACCCCTGCCCTAGACTCTTGATTTAAAATTGGCCACCAGTTGGACCCTGTATAGATTATTTGGTGGATCCTACCTTACCTCTCCTCATATAATATATGGCCTGGGAATGACTTCACATCCCTCTCTCCAACATCTTTCCCCAACCTTAAGTATGCAACTTTCCTCCATGAGGTCTCTGGCCAACCTAACCCAAGTCAGCACACTCTTGACAGCATTATATTTGTACTTTTCTGTGACCACTGTTCCCCTCTACCATCCTGATATGTGTGTGCACATCCATTTTCTCCTAGACTTTGAGCTCCTTGGGGACATCAATGTTGATTTTTGCAAGTACCTGATTTCCATACAATGCCTAGGATGATCTTTTATACACAATAGACATTCATTAAACGATTCTTAGATAAGTAAATAAATGAAGCCACATTTCCATGGAGTGATAGAGGGGACTTCCGCATGTAAACCACTTCCTCATCTCTGTTTCTTAGTCACTTCCAACTATGTTTCATTATTTCTTTAAAGATTCTTGCCTTTCATGAGACTCAAGAATTCAGAAGCCCAGACTGGGTAGCTCAGTTGGTTAGAGCATCCTCCTATTACACCAAGGTTTCAGGTTCAATCTCTGGTTAAGGCACATACAAGAATCACCAATGAATGCATAAATACTAAGTAGAACAACAAATCTCTCTCTCTCTCTCTCTCTCTCTCTCTCTCTCTCTCTCTCTCCCTCCCTCCCTCCCTCCCTCCCTCCCTCCCTCCCTCCCTCCCTCCCTCCCTCTTTCCCTTTGTCCCTCTAAAGTCAATAAATAAAATATTTTTAAAACTCAGAAGACCATTCAGCATTTTAAAACTAGATTGCAACTTAAAAGTAATTATTTATGTACTATAGACTATAGCTGCTGCTATGAATTTTAAATGCTTCTTACTTTCTAGTGCACTGTTTCATGCTATTTTCCTCTGTTTTGTGGGATATGGCTGAAGCAACCGAGCAAAGATTTTACACTTTATAACTAATTAGCTAATGAAATTAGAAGGCCCATACAATTTATAAGCACTCTGCATTTTAAGTAACTTGATAGTTGAAAATATTTTGGATTAGAGTTCACCTAAAATTATATATACCTATATTTCATGATTACTAATCTGGGAATTAGCAGTCATCTTTAGGGCTTCTTCCTAGCAAGCTTTTAACATTATTCCACAAACCTCTGGCTAAGTCTAAGTTTGCAAGCTGGGGATGGTAGTACTAGGGTTTGCAGGGGTGGGCAAACTTTTTGACTCTAGGGCCACAATGGGTTCTTAAACTGGACCGGAGGGCCAGAACAAAAGCATGGATGAAGTGTTTGTGTGAACTAATATAAATTCAAAGTAAACATTATTACATAAAAGGGTACGGTCTTTTTTTTTTTAGTTTTATTCATTTCAAATGGGCCGGATCCTGCCCGCGGGCCGTAGTTTGCCCATGGCTGGTTTAGGGCAAGCCTCCCTTTGAAACCTCATGTAGATTCATTGTAATGCACTCTTAATGCTTAACTCTTTGAAAATCTTTTTTATTTATTTATTTTTTTTGCTCTTCTTAGGAACAACAGCAAAAAAAAAGCGTTTTTATTCTTTTTGGATTCCCGTTCCCATTTTTCCCCTTTTGCCTGCTTGTGGTTATGTTACAGTAACTTGAGGTGAAATTAGGTAACAGGAGATTTTACAACAACATGGTGTTGTCTTATTGAAGTCTTGCTCATTCCTTGTACAACTTTCTCCATGCCATAAATAAAAACTTGGTTTTCTTCTAAAAATTTAATGATGTTCATTGAGAAAATACTGGCTGTAGAGGGGCTGAAATAATCTAAGGGCTGCTGAAATTGTGATTAGATCTTAACCTCTGCATTGCTTTCTTTTTTCCCTAGGTAAGTGGTGTTTCCTCTTCTTGCTTCTGGGAGTGTTGTTGGTCTGGTAAGTGTTCATTTTACTGTGGTAGTTGTGTTGCTCCAGAGCTGCCTTGAATTGCCTAAGACAGCACAGCAGGCTTTGGACATGCATTCTATTGAAAATGTTGGCGTGTGTTCAATCTTTTATAGATTAAAATTTTTTTCCCTGAGATCTTACTTTGGCGTTATATCATAACACACTTTGTTCTTCAGTCTGGAAAATGGCCCAAGAGCTGATTAAGTGTTGATGAAAACTTGCCTTTTATAAATTCTTTTTATGTGGATTTTCCTTTCGTTCTCTTTGTTTACCTCTTCCTGCCTTTATTGGAATGTTACTTTAACGGCCTGCACTCAGGTTCCGATAAAACATAAAACTCCACGTAGTGACATCCTACTGAAGTTTTTTTGTGTGTGTGTTGTGTTACTGTTTCCAAGAACCTCGTTAATCGCCTGGTCCCCTTCTCCAGTATCACAGTGACTTCATCTGTACAATATTAGATGGTCTGTGTGGTGATGAAGTCCTGCGTTACAACAGCATTTTTATAAAGTTACTGAAACTGGTACGTTCTTACCTTGTCCAGCCATGGTGACACAGACACATTACTTTATGGATTTCCTTCTTTAAGGTTGTTTTTCTAGGTATGGTGTTGATGCCAGGATTTCTCTTTGAAAAGAATGAATGAGGAGTAATCCAGAAGAGAAATGAATAGCAGGGAAAAAAACAAGAGTCCTTTGATTTGTAAATCAAATTTTATAGTAGAATATACACAACTTCTGATGATTTCATGGTATTTTTTATGATAGCTGACTTCTGCTTGGAGCTGCTAAAGAAAACACTAGACCACATTGTCTTTTGCGTGGAATATAGGAAATTGCATTGCCCTGTGTCTAACATGTACTTGATTATCTTATTGGTTATTGGCCCAGGTTATTGATTTTGCTAGAAGTGCTTATTCTTTAAAGGCACAGGATTTGGTTCAGCTGTATTCTATTATCTACTCCTTCACAATCACCATTCAAAAGTCTTGCTCTTACATTAATTACTTTATTTGAGATATATGTAGTTTGTTGCTTAAAGAGACTTTTATTTAAACACTTAGATTTATCTGGGTTTTTGCCTTTGATAATCTGACCTTACTTGTGTTTATGTGTGTTTAATAGAACATGTTTGAAGAAGAATACCCAGAGGTCAACTAAATTGCTCTTGAAACATGTAAAGGACTGTACATGTTGCTTTAAACAACCTATGGGATTTTGACCCCATGCTGTTTTCAGTCCTGCAACAGAATTTTTCTATTAAAGTTTCTGGATTAAAAAAGATCAGAAAACAGGAGACAGAAAGAGAGGAAGGGTGAAGAAGGTTAGATTTCAAACTTGCATAGGCTGTTCCCAGACTTTGAAGCCTACCAGGGACCTGCCAAATAGCTTGCTTAACAAAGGGCTGAAAAGGGAACCACACTTTAATTTGACCAAGTTAGCCTGTGCTGGGTTTTTTATTCTTTGCCTCTTGACCTTATTGGATGTCATAAATGAAATATAGAGGGATAGGCTTGAAAAGCCCAGGGGCTACTTATTTACACCACTCCTATGATGGGTAGAGAAACTAGAGTGAACAAATGCAGTATGTTTAATTCTATCCCTTAACTTGGGCAACAGTGAACAGGAAGATGTGTTGGTTGCAACCTATAACCCCATTTTTGGTATGAGATCTTCCTTTGTGATTTTAAAATTCTTGTCACTTTATTCAGGTAAACCACTCAAAAAAGTCAAATCTGAAGAAGTGGCTGAGTTTTATTTTCACTCTAAAGAGAACTTGAAAATACCTTGTTTGAGATGAAGTCTGTTTTTAACTTAGGTTTCATGATTTGTATTATGCTACTTTTATTATGAACCTCTTCCACTTTGAAATCAGAGCTACTAGAGTTTTTGCCAGTGAACAGATCTAGAATATCATTCTTTTTCTTATTAAACAATTCCAATTCAAAAAAATGCCAATTCAGCCATCTATAACAATGATCAGTATTTCCACTGCTGGGTAAAAGTAACTATATGATTATATGAGTATTAACTACACAATATTAATTTCGATGTTGTTTGAAAATTCTTTTGTGGTACTGTTAGCTAATAGATACTATACTTCTTCAACATTAAATATTTAACTATACTAGGTAAATTCTGTTATGTAGTATTTATTTTATAATCCAAATATGATCAAATATATTACAGTATTAGATGGAAGTTAGAAAAACATTGTAACATCTCTTTGCTCTAGTGACTTGTGTTAGTCCTGTGCTGAGAATGAGAAATAGCATGCATCCTTGTCCTCATGAAGCTACATTGTCAGGGTTGGGGAGATATAAGACATACCAGCACCCCCAGAAAGATAAATAATAATGCAAAGTGGCATATGAAGCATGATATAGAAAACTAGTGTCTTAGAAGAATGGGAAGCATTGAAAATTTGAACAGTTAGCTGTGCAGAGAAAATGTAGTTTTTTTTCTAGGACTGATCTGATCTCTGAACTCTGATCATACCAGGCAGGGGGGGATTTGGGCTCACCAATGAAGATATCTCAATCTCTTCTCATTTAAACAGTAGCAAGTAAGTAGACCCCTTGTAGATTCTGGCTCAGATAATCTCTGTTCTTGCTACCCCAACCAGCAATCTCAGCATGGTTGGGTGCATGAAGAGGCCTGGGGCATTACCTCTTGATGTTGTGCTGGTTCACATGTGTGCACTGTGGCCCACCGAGTTGTGTCAGATTTGTGTGTGGTATAGAAGCTGGTGCTGTGAACTGTGCTTTGCCTCTGCTGGCTTGGCGTGTCCTCCTGGGGTCTAGCTAACTCGCAGTTGGCCCCCAGCTGGTCTGATCACCCTGTAGGCAGGGAGCATGGACAGTTGGTGCTGGGGGCTTCACAGCCAGCTCCGTCACCTGCCTTCTCCATTTTTCTGACAGGGCACAGTGGAACTTTGGGACATCTCCCAAATGCAGTTCAGTTCGCACAGGTGTGTTGGGGACCTCGGGTTTCCTCACTACATCCAACCACTTGGACCTCCCACATTGTTCCAGGCACCGTTTGAAAGAGTCTCTTCCCCAAAACCCAATTAGGATGTTGGATAAAGGCCTCTTAACCCGGCATTACTCAGCAAATCTAAGACAGCTATGTGCTGGGATTTTGAACTAGAGAAGGCAAGTCAAGGTACCTTTCTCTGCTTCCCACACCTTCACAGCTTACTCTTCTTACAGTCCTTCTGCAATGGTGAGCTATGTCCTTTATATAACATCCTGGGTTCTCTCTACTTCTGGTAGACAGTGAGTTCTAAGATCTAATAGCCACACTTGGCTCTCAGTACATTTAATGAGAGAAAATGGGAGTTTAAACAGCTATGTCCTCTATCAGTTCTGACCTTCATACTGTGCTCAACTCAAAACGTAGATTTTGGTCATCGATAGCTGAATTTGACACTGTTTTTCTCACTCACATTCTTCCTTGCTTCCTTTCTTTCATTCCTACTAACAGCTCCGATGCCTTCTATACACTAGGCAGGGCGATGTCTTGGCTTACTAATGAACAACTTATATACACAGAAATGCAAACAAGGAAAGTACATTAAAATGTATTTGCCATATTATATCACCTTCAAGGAAACTGGTGGGGGTTCAGGAGGATTGTCCGTTTGATCAACAAAGGAGACACTAGCGAGTGTTTATTGTAATTGATGGCTTGTGTTGGGAGCATCTGAAACAGCGGTTCTCAACCTGTGAGTCGCGACCCCTTTGGCGGTTGAACGTCCCTTTCACAGGGGTCGCCTAAAACCATCCTGCATATCAGATATTTACATTACGATTCATAACAGTAGCAACATTACAGTTATGAAGTAGCAACGAAAATAATTTTATGGTTGGGTCACAACATGAGGAACTGTATTTAAAGGGCCAGAAAGTTGAGAACCACTGGCTAAAAGGACTAGGGCTAGAATGGGGGTGAATTTGGATGATTGGCCAAGGGGATCAGTCCAAAACCATGTTTCCAAAGTTATTTTGGGAAAACAGTAGTCCAATAAGATGTTCTGAGAGATACAGCACAAATCTACTTGGGTTTGTGACATTTCATATATTCTCCTTGGAGACTCATAATGTATGTTAGCATATAAATATTTCAGATAATTTCTACCATGTAGGAACACATGTAACACCATTTAAGATTTGGACCATATTCATGTAATACCTATTAAAAATTCAGAAAATCCACTTTGAGATCTGCTGCTAAGGTACACTGATGAAGCTGGGAATCCTTTTTGTTGAGAACTAAAATAAGGAAAATAGGGCTTTAGGAATTTCATTCAATATTTTTGCGGACTTGCTGTACATAAGGCACACTGTGATTTTTCAGTTCATAAAGATGAGGGCCAAATCAATACTCAGGGGCTTAGAATTTTTCAAAATTTCTGTCTTTGTGTTCAAAAAGTATAAAATATTAGCTATTTACAGTCAGTTTACTATATAGTGTAAGTGAAACAATATTTTTATTTGAAATACAAGGTAATACTGAAGAAATTACCAATCATCTCTCATAATACTTGCTTATAGTGAATGGGTACTGTATTTCCTTTGCTGGGTAGAGTTTATACATTAAGTATAATAGATATCAATTATATTTGACATTGTGAACATAACATCAAGATATTCCATAATATTCTTTCATGGTAATATTGTTTAAACTCAGCCTTTTCATGATCTCGAAAGGACCTTTATGGAATAGTACTTGAATAGGCCTACATTTCATTTTATAATAAATTATCTCCCCTTTTAATTGAAAATGTTACAACTTTTTTATGTTAATCATGATAGAATGCCTCAGCGGACTTTTTAAATTATATTTTTATGGTTTGACCAATTTTATGTTTTAATTTTTAATTTCTTCTCCTTTTTTCAGATAGTATTCTCCTTCTTAATGTGCTTTTATCTTCATTGAATACCCCAGCATATTCTAAGCACCCACTAGCCCATGTCAGTAGTACTAAGGGTCAAGATCTCCCAAATCATTCAAGGGTATTTTATTGGTCAGTAATCACTCTTTAAAAATATAGCACACTAAAAATATAATGACATATTTGTAAGTCTTTATAAAACATGGAAGTCCACTGTAAAATGATTGCTTAATTCAGCTACCACTTTTCTAGATTTTTTTCTTTCTTTCTATCTCCTTTGTTCCTGTTGCCATTTGACTATCAGAGTCCTGTCAGGAAAGATAAATGGATATGAAATTTGAAGATAAGAACTTATAGGAAAAGACTAAAAGAAATATAAAATGTCAGTGCTGGGGGGCCCTTACAGAGCATCCAGCCTGGTGGTCTATTTACAGAGAGTTCAATGTGAACCAAATGTTTGGAAAGTGAAAGGACTTGTCCAAGTTCAGCCTGGTTTTTTGGCTCCCAATCCAGTTCTCCTCCAATTGGATCAAGCAGAATTTTAAAGAAGTTTGAAACTATGGATTTGAATGAGGGGTAGGGATTGTTTATAGTAATTTCCAATTCTGCTTATTTTCAGTTATGTTAAAATCAACTAAAATATAGAATGTAAATATGGTTCTACTTATGCCCAATGTCACAATCATCCTTCAGATGGCTAACACAATTATATGTTACTAGTGGCCCAGTGCATGAATTCATGCACATTGAAAGGAAATTAATTAGAAGGTGGCCAGCGGGGTGGGACTGGGCGAGATGGGCTGGACATGCCCTGGTGCCAACTTCCCCTGATCCCTCACTGGCCAGCCACACCTGGGTTGGCACCATGGCTCAAAGGGTGTCTGTGCAGTGAGCAGAGTCCCTCCAGCATGTGGGTTCCCTCGGCCTGGCCTGTGGAGATTGGGCTGAAATAAGCTCTCTGACATCCCCCTAGGGGTCCTGGAGTGCGAGAGGGCACTCTGCGAAGTTGCTGTCATACAGGGTGTGGAACACAAATGCAAGTTTGCAGTAAACCAGATTCGGGGCAACAGTGCCCCAGCAATAACATCACCCATGGCGAGGAATCAGACTCCCTCCTCTCTGGTTTCAGTGTGTGTCCATCTGCCCTCTGGTGGTCAGTGTGTGTCATAGTGACTGGTCAGACAGGCATGAGGACACTTAGGATATTAGCCATTTATATATATAGATATAAGAGATAGGTAAATGAACTCATTTGAACTGTAAATATTTATATGTATAATGTCTAAAATTTCCCAAATATGGGTCATGAAATATCCCATGGTGTATTTATCAATGCCAAAAATGTCTTTGATCATTCAATTTTAAGTAAAATATGTTTTGTTAGTTGATGTGCCAATCGATGGCCTATAATCATGAGGAAGTTCGGGTTTCATATTGTACTGAATTATCTTTTATTTGCTATAAAAAATTCAAAACATGTAAATTTTTGTTATAGAAACTCCTAAGAAAACATAGTTATATTTTTATAAATAAACTATTTTATAAACTTCACAGGAAAAAAAACAGATTAAAAATGGGTTTATACCAATGTAATTTATAGCAACATAATTTACATTGAACTTTGAAAGTGTGGATGTGATCAATTTTGTTCCTTTTGTATTCACTGAAGTATTTTTATTCAATACCTAAAGCCATTGTTTTATCACCTTAATGTTTTCAGTTTGGTTTGTATTGAATTTCATTTAGCAAGAGAAATAGTTTGTATCCTTGCAATTAAATTGAGAAAGTGAAGTCTGAAAGTGATCAAAGTCCATTTTAGGATAATCAGATTGAAAATAGCAACTTACCAATAAAATATTTGATGCCATCTTTATTTCAGACATATATATATATATATATATATATATATATATATATATATATATATACACACACACACACACACACACACACACACACACACACTTGGGGGAGTAGCTATGAGTTTGTTCCATTTCTGGAAAAAAATTATGAAATCCTAAAATTATTTAATAAAACTCTTAATGCTTAATTCTATACCTTTATAAAACACCAACTAAACTGATAGGGACTGAAAAATACTGCACATAGAATATTATGATTCCAGAATGCCCAATTTTATAATGACATTTAATTCCCCTTGTTAGAAATTACCAAAGAGTAAGTTAGAGGTGACTTTTATCTTGTTAAATTATAGGTCTTAATTTTGATTGCAATTCACCCGAGAGCACTTTGCTGAAGTATTTACCTGCATTAATTTACAGTGTTCACACCTTGACTGTAATGGATTAAAAGTCTGCATTTTTAATATAAAAGTGGTTATGTAATCTCTAAACATCTTATTGCTTGTGGATAATATTTCAAGGCAGTTGTATATTTCATTTTGTTGCCTCAATAAACTCTAAAGCCTAATGCTTTTGTTTAATATTAAAAATTAAGGCTTCAGAATCACCGTAGTGATTGTTTCCTGGGAAAGAATGTATTACTTCATAGATTTTAAATTGCTCAAGGGTACAAAGAAATATTAAAAAATAATTTCAGAGATCATAACAAAGCCAATGTTTTATATTGTTTTTCAAAAAATTTAAAATTAATTTGAGCAGCTAAGTCTATTAGCATCAAAGAGTAAATCTATTTAAGTGAAAAATTATTTTCATATGTGAGCTTTTTTTATGAAACAATTTTATGAAGAATATTAATGGAAATTTTTTCTTACATATTGAATCATTTACTTTATTTGATGTTTTCTTGGAAAGCAAATATATTTTTCTTATTATGTCCCACCTAGAGATATTAAAAAATCATGTATAATATCTTTTGTTTTACAACTAGTGATACAGCATTTGTACAGTTATTCCTGAGAATTTCTTTCCAGATGCTTCTGCCCCAGTGAAAAAGTACTGAGCCATAGAAAATCCTCAATTAAACTAACAGCACCAGTGCCAAATCACCATTTCACTTCCACAGCTAAATTTACTTCATTTTGCAACCAAATGCATCAACTCCTCCAATTTCCAACATCTAATTGTTCTTGTCCAACTGCATTGTGGGTAGACAGGGAATTTGTCTTTACCTATCCCTGAACTTCCTCCTTCTTATCCCACATTACATGCTGATTTGACTGCATTTCTGCAAAGTGCATAAAACCTTGATTATCAAGTTAAACTACAGATATCATTATAACCTGTCATTTAATCAATTATTGAGTGCCACCATTGATCAGCCACAGATAATGTTGTCTGAGTATGGGTATTTTAATTAAAAAAGGAAATATCACCCGTAGCCGGTTTCGTTCAGTATATAGAGCGTCGGACTGCAGACTGAAGGGTCACAGGTTCAATTCCGGTTAAGGGCACATGCCTGGGTTGTGGGCTCGATCCCAGGGGTGGGGCGTGCAGGAGGCAGACAATCAATGATTTACTCTCATTCTCTCTCTCCTCTCCCTTCCTCTCTGAAATCAATAAAAATATATTTTTTTTAAAATAAAAAGGTAAATATGTCCATTATCCATCATAAAGAAAGAAAATTTCAGTGAAAACATATGTAGACACCCTTTAGAAAAACTGAAAGAACCACAGATTGTTGTCTTTTTGCATTTGAGATTTTAGTTGTTTGATTTTGGTAAGATTTGCCTTTTTTCACAACATAAAATTCAGAAGTAAGATTCTTCCTATTGTAGATTTTACAGAAAAGTTCAAACTTACCGAAAAGCTAGGAGAAGACTTGCAGCTCAACCTCCTCTCCTCTCCCTTCTCCTTCCATCTGCCACTGGGTAGTCCTGAAGCACCTGTTGGCTCCCCTGGAAATGGCAAAATGCCCACATCCTTTGCACAGAATCTCCACCATGGCTTTTCTTTTTCTGTGACCCCTGAGTGACTAGAGATGTGTGGACCACATGGCATGTTCCAGATTGAAAGGAGGCTTGACAATCCTTAAACGTCACACCAGTATCTTTGTTAGTTTCCAAAGAACACCTTTCCCGGAAGTTTAACTTGAAAAGGTCCCTCCTGCCTTCACCTTCTATGCACATTTTGTGTCTTTGTGGAAGAGCTGGGCGGAGGGGGGGGGGGGACACCAAATGTTCCTTCAGTTCTTTCTGCTACAGTGTGAACTCATTCACAAAGCATGCCCTGCTCCTTCTTGTGTCCAAGGGCAGAGCATGGTGGACTTGCTCTAATCTGGGGCCGCAGGATTGGGTTTTCAGGCATTACCGCTCCTCTGCCACTGTACCAAGGAACACGATTTCATCTCATTGACTTCCACCACACTGCTTCATTTCTGTTTCGCTCAGGAAATCTTCCCGTTGCTTAAGTTCGGCATTTGAGGTGTCCTGTGACTAGTGCCTTATGTGATCAATACTGCGAAGACCACCGTTCTTAGTGTGAGTGTTCAAGACGGAGTGAGTGTTCAGTAGTTTTTATTCATGGATTTAAATATATGAAATATTAAGAGCTCTGGAATTATGCTCTTTGAGAAATTTTGTTCATCCAACCATAAAAGTGACTCTGTTGCTAGGACGTTAGCCTGATGACTGGCTGCTCAGTGTTGATAAAAATCTCAGAAACAAGCCAGGAGCTGTCCTCTAGCCCAAGACAAATCTCGGAGCTTTCCTGCAGCCCCAGGACAAAACCAAAGCATGACTGTTAATATACAGTCCTGCAAAAACTGTACAGCATCCACCTAAACTTCCTTGTTAAAGAGTCTGGTGCTAAACCATGTCCTTGATGGGCGAGGTCCAGAACATACTGGATAAATGAACTATTTAATTATGAATTAAATTAGAGTGGCTGCAGTCATGACTTATAAAGTTATAAAATCTACATTCAATGTAAAAACATTTATCTAAATTCAACTAGGAGGTTGAAATCATATGAAAATGCCAATATTCAACTGTTTCTGCTGTAAAAATATGGAGATTTTATATGGTTCAACATAATAATCAATAGTACTGAGCGGTACTGTCTAGTTGAATTTTAATGTACTGTGGTAACAATTGTTTAAGTCTTAAAAAGTAACGATTACCAAACTATGATTTATAGTGACTAAGCATAACCTTTATAATTTCTTCTTGGAGAAAAAAAAACAAACATGCATTAGGACATTATCAATGCCAGGCTCCATCCTAAGTATGCCTTAGCCCAGTGATGGTGAAACTTTTGAGCTCGGCGTGTCAGCATTTTGAAAAACCCTAACTTAACTCTGGTGCCGTGTCACATATAGAAATTTTTTGATATTTTCAGCCATAGTAAAACAAAGATATATATTTTTGATATTTATTTTATATATTTAAATGCCATTTAACAAAGAAAAATCAACCAAAAAAATGAGTTCGTGTGTCACCTCTGACACACATGTCAAAGGTTCGCCATCACTGCTTAGCCCCAAATCCCCAGATTAAGTGCTAATTTAGCATTTTGAAATTATCTAAGAGAAAACCAAAAGACCTTCTAAATTCTTGTATTTTATACATGCTCTTTGAATAGATTGTAACATAAAAATGTGATCCCCAAGCCCTGGCCGGGTGACTCAGTTGATTGGAGCATTGTCCCATACAGCAAAAAGGTTGTGGGTTCAATTCTCGGTGAGGGCACATGCCTAGGTTGTGGGTTCAATTTCTAATCAGGGAGCATACAGAAGGCAACCAATCAATGTGTCTCTCTCTCTTTCTCTCCCCCTTCCTCTCTAAAATCAATAAAAGTATATCCTTGGCTTAAAAATGTGACCCCAATATTTGAAACTGAAATCACTGCCTTTGTTGAAGGTAAGAATGAAGTTCCGCCCTAACCGGTTTGGCTCAGTGGATAGAGTGTCAGCCTGCGGACTGAAGGGTCCCAGGTTCGATTCTGGTCAAGGGCATGTACCTTGGTTGTGGGCACATCCCCGGTGGGGAGTGTGCAGGAGGCAGCTGATCAATGTTTCTCTCTCATCGATGTTTCTAACTCTCTATCCTTCTCCCTTCCTCTCTGTAAAAAATCAATAAAATATATTTTTAAAAAAAGAATGAAGTTCCCCCAATTATTAACTCATCGAATTCCTCCTCAATGCCTTGGACAGGTGTTGCTCTGGTTTTAAAGCAGGTAAAACTTCTGTTTTATTGTCAGAAGAATTGTAGTGATGTGGAAAAGTATTTTTAGTCTGCCAATCTGTAATATGAGCTATAGTACTTGAAAGGAGAAGCAGTTTTGAAATATACAGGATTAGCTAACATTCCATTCCTGGGATAAGGTATGCATGATGAGATAATATCAGGGCCATGCAGCCATTTGAGATAAAGAAACATGTATAGAAAGCAATTGTGAGACTTATTTTTTAATCATTGTGGAAATTGTCATTTTCTGGAAATAGTAGATATGTGTACAAATCAAATCACCTGACCATTTCCTTTTTGAATTATGGCTCCAGCTGAATTTCTTGATAGAATTATACCTACATTACAGCCAGCTGCCTCTTCCAAGTCTTAAGTGTAATTTCACTTAGGGTCTCTGTTATTATATCAAAACAATAAAAATCTAGTTATGCAATTCAAGAGTGTTCACAATTGGGTGCTCTTTGATTGTGCATTGTGCAAACCACTTATCTGACTAATCCTTGATTGGTCTTTATCACCTGGTCGTATTTTAACATCCTTGAACAGCACCTGCTAGAAGTGACTACAGCAGTTCCAGTTGTAGAAATGTGTGTTGCTAGGACTTTAAACAGAGACTTTTGTAACTGGACTAGAGGTCCAGTGCATGAAATTCATGCACGCCTAGGCCTGGCTGGCAATCAGGGCTGATCTGTGTGGCGACCCGCGAGGCGATTGGGGAACCCCCACTGGCCCCCTCCTTGGCTGGCCTTGGGCCTGCGGGCTGCGGGCAGCTCCTGCGTTGAGCATCTGCCCCCTGGTGTTCAGTGCACGTCATTGTGACCGGTTGCTCCACAGATCATTCCACCAGTCAGTCAATTTGCATATTAGGTTTTATTATATAGGATAGTCTCTTACCCTAAAGACAACTCAGCTCAGACCCAGTCACACAGCTACTTCCTGGCACAATGAGAGCTCTTCCTACTCCACTATCATTCCTTGCCTCACACGCTTG
The DNA here is from genome assembly GCF_964212035.1 of Myotis nattereri. Classification (NCBI taxonomy): domain Eukaryota; kingdom Metazoa; phylum Chordata; class Mammalia; order Chiroptera; family Vespertilionidae; genus Myotis; species Myotis nattereri. The sequence goes on along the minus strand of NC_138081.1, from coordinate 67,894,911 downwards.
TAGATTTTGATGCATTTATCAAGAGCCAACTCTATAGGGATACCAGTGCCAACACATATTCCTATTCCTATACCAACACGATAGCAACTCGTTATAGTGGCTGAGAGTAAATGAATCAAGGAAACAGATCCTAAGTGCCCATCAGTAGATGTGTGGATAAAAATGCTGTGATACTCATACACCATGGAATACTGTGCAACAGTAAAAAAAGAAGGATCTCTTACCCTTCGAGACAGCATGGAGGGATATGGAGAGTATTATGCTAAGTGAAATAAGCCATTCAGAGCAAGACAAGTACTGCATAATCTCACTCATATGTGGAATCTAATGAACAAAATAAACTGATGAAAAAAACAGATCCAGAGACAGAGAAGCATGGAACAGACTGTCGAATCGCAGAGGCAGGATGTGTTAGTTGGTGGGTGGATGGGTGGGTGGGAAGAGATCAACCAAAGGACTTGTATGCATATATGAATAACCCATGGACACAAACATGGGTGAAGGCCTGGGGCAGGGGCAAAGGAGGGGTCAATGGGAGAAAAAGGTGACATATGTAATACTTTCAACAATAAAGCTTAAAAAATAAAATATAAGAAAACTAAAAAAAAAAAAGAATGACTGTATTCTGACTCCCCATTGAGTAGGTTTCCAAAGAATAGGCAATATCTATTAGGTTTCTTTAGTACTGTTTTATAGTGAACATGTAAAGGAAGCAGAGTATATATTCCTGAATATGAGGCACTCAAAAATATCTTGGCTGTCTTAAATTTTCCAAAAATCTTTGACAGTGGTTTTTTGTTTGTTTGTTTGTTTGTTTGTTTTTGTTTTGTTTTGTTTTTGCCACTAAGTCTGCTTAGGCAGGACACCCAAAAATCAGAAACTTGGTTCTACTTCCTCAGAGGAGTTTTTAATTCCACTGTAAAGAAACAACATCAAAACAGGTTCAAAATGATTAAAGTGCTTTAAAACCTGTTGGGAACTATTTACTTGTAATGTGTTATTTCTTGGACTGTCAAAGGCAGCCTGTTATTTAATGCCTTACTTGCCTTTGATGGAGGCTTATGTACTGCCAGGGTCCCCGTATTTGAAAAGGAAGAATATTCACTTTCCATTTTTTATATTTTTTGTTAGATCACTGGTTTGTTGAATCTGGAATAAAGCAAAGAAGACTTTCTTTTTGTTATATAATAACAAGAGATGAAGGGGAGAGAGACACTTGGCCTGTCTTCACATCAGGTGGAATGAAACACTCCTTATACCATCATTAAGTTAATTTGTGTAACGTAAGCTGCCTATGTGAGTGCTACCCAGAGAACTTTTAGCCTGAATTATTTGATATTTCTGTTGACAGTCTTTGTTCTGATTTCAGACTAAAAACAAAATAAGGACAAAGTAGGCATCTACCAAGATTTTGAACAGGACTGAGAAAATTACGCATTTCCATTCCTATGGGTAGGCATGCTACGCCCAATTCACAAATGCCACCCATCTCGTAATTCTTCGGAGCTGCGCATCCTCTTGCCATTGAACTTGGCTTCTTCCTCGCATGGTTTGAAAATATATCCATTCAAGGATAGCTTCATTGGCATATGCAGGTCCCTGTGCTGCTGCTGCACAGCAGTGAGGCGATTAGCACACAAGAAGTTGCCTCTCTGCCATATAAAAATTCAATTAAAAGCTCCAGATAAAACCTTAATTAAAAGGTTGTGGAAACAAATGTATCCATCGTGTACCAGGCCTTACAACTTGCCAAACGCTGGCTCTGCTGAATCGCCAGAGGGAGTGGATTCCGCAGGCAGTGGGCTTCTGTGAAAATACCTCGCTGCCAGCAACACACATTCTTGGCGGTAAATGGAAACTTGGGAGGGAATGGGATATTTTCTTGTAAATTATTTGCCTCATGTATCAAGATCCCCTTCTGGAATCTAACCTGAAATATGCCCCTGATATGAAGACCATGGGAAAATGGTGAGGCTGTTAAATCTGGGGTCGGGGCCTTGCCCAGAGAAGTCAAGCTGGGCAGTGCCCTTTGCTCTCTGCGATATCTATACTGTATTGGGACTTCTGACCTTTCCCTTCCCCTTAGTAATGTGCAGGTTCTAACCAATTAACACACAGTTTCTACATTCCACCTGGAAATTTGAATATCAAGTACGCTTTCCCACCAACATGGTCCTCCTACTGCTGTGGGAATGTCATTTATTGTGTCACTGTCATGGGCCCCTTAGTTTGTTCTCAGTAAATGAAGTTGAATGAAAGAATACCCTCTCATGAAGTGGGCACTACTGTTCCTTTTACCTAATGAGGAAACCATGGCTTAAAGAGGTTACGTAGCAAACCCTAGGTCATGCAGCTCGTAAGTGGCAGAGGTCAGATTTTCAACCCTGATTGTGGCTCCAGAGCCCATATCCTGAAGTCATCAGTATTCCTTCCAAAAGAACTGGTTTTCTCTGGATCAAACTAATTGTACTCTTTTTATCTAGGGGCACATCTACATTTAAAATAAATGATTTTAGAGAGAGAGGAAGGGAGAGAGAGAGAAAGAGAGAGAGAGAGAAAGAGAAAGAGAGAGAGAGAGAGAGAGAGAGAGAGAGAGAGAGAGAGAGAGAGATAAAACATTGATTGGTGCCCTCCCTATGCACCCTAACATGGGAATAAACCCTCAACCAGGGTATGTGCCCTGACTGGGAATCAAAACTTCCAGCTTTTGGTGTACAGGATGACATTCTAACCACCTGAGTCACACTGGCCAGGGCTGCATCTACATTTTGTAGGTCCTGAAATTTATACAATTTGGGAGATCCTTTTTGAGAGAAAAAAAATAGGAATATAAAATTAGCAACAGGGCCTTGGGAGAGGCCCATGCAAGTGATGGGCCTCAAAGCTTATGCTGGATTGTTTCAGGTAAACTACCTCCAGCCGGGAGGCAGCTCTTCCTTTTTCCCTTGTGTGTAAATAAGTTTCAAAGTTAAGTGCTCTGTAAATGATGGGAAATTAGTTTAAAAGTAGAAAAGTAGAGTTTTGCTGTCTCTTCTCAGCTCTGTCCTAAACACCAAAAAATACAAAGGTATTTTAGGAGATATTTTAGAAGGGTATTCTTAGGATTCAATTCCTAATATTTTCATGTGCATGCATGATAATTTAGGTGAAGTTTTATTTTTGTGGTCTTTCATGAGTGCTTATTGAGTGACATGCGCTTTGATAACTACTAGAACACAGTTACTAGAAACTATAAAGGCATATGCCAGTCTATGAGAACACCTTAAAGACATTCTGTGTGTTTCATGAAGAATTTTTTTTTTTTTTTTGCGTTTTGGTTGCCTCTTTGAGATAACCATACTAGTTTGAGCCAGAAACAATATTTTGGTGCATAATGAACAAGAGTGGTCTAATCAAGGAGTTTGGAAGGATTGTGACAATAATAAATGTAAACTATTAATATTATTGTTTGGGGCATCTGCCAAATTGTATTAGGCCTCAGATTTCCTTCATGAGAACATTTGAGCTCTCATCAATCACATATCTTTCCCAAAGGCAACAAATCATAATGGCTGTTTCTCCTTTAGGACAACTCCCAGCTTAGAGAATTTAAGTCCTGATAGTGGCAGTAAAACTAAGAGCTCTCAGAGGAAAGATATAGATGGGCTGGTTTGAGCATTTAAAATAGGCCTAAAACCACATGGACTGATAGAGTCCTATAATTAAACACATGTATAGGACCTTACCACATATACACATAAAGGCCTATAACTTAGATACACAGAGGCCTATGCCTTATAGAAAGTCACCAAAAATTCCTTAATGAACATCTTATAGACCTGAGCACACTCAGTTGAGATGCCCTTACAGTCACAGAATTTTCAAACTTCGAGGTTTATCACCTTGGACTCTCTCTTCCCCATGCACATTTGATGGACAAGGAAACTGAGACTCTAGGTAATGGGTGCTAGGCTTGCCGATTTGATCCACAAGGACAAGACTCTAAGTATTCTGATGCAAGGTCATAATATATGTCCCTAGTGCATAACCATAGCTATATACAGGGTGGGGCGAAAGTCTGTTCAGACAACTGTAAACTGGCTTTTACCCAACCCTGTATTATATATTAAGAGATCTTTCCACCAGAAGTCCTCTTTAGATGAAGATCCTGTGTTTAAAGAACATTGATTCATGTTAACTGATCATGCTGACTTAATCAAATTAGGCTCTAAATTTAGCACATCATTTTTGTGCCACCTTTGTTTTTCTAAACCCCTCTCATGCTATGTTCCTTTACTTCCAGATTCCTAAACATCCACCACAGTAATAAAATGGGGTCTCTTACGGTATCCTAAAGCATTCTGATATTTTTAAAGTGAATATGTTTCATATAAAACATCACCAAGGCAGGTTGTTGTCAGCTGGTAATGTATTTAAATTGCTATTCATTTCATTTCCATTTTTGTGGTCTCAACTTGGCATTTCAGAGACAGAAAGTGAATCTAAGCTCAGAAAATGCAATATAATTTTTTTTGAAAATATGCATTAAATCTTATTAGAACTGTAAGTAATGGCTGATTTAAAAAAAATAAAAATAGATACCTAATATGAAGCTGGTCACCTTCTTTTCAAAATGAGAAGATGAACATATTTAGAAAGGCTGTGACGGGTATTGGACACTGCTGAGCGGGCGGGTGCAGGCTGGGTCTAGAATGGAGTATTGATTCAGATGTCATAATTAAATGAGCCTGAGACTGAGCTCAGATAGAATCTGTTTGGAAAGATGGATAAAAGAGTCAGGAAGAGATATGAGTTAGAGTCTCTTTCCCTAATAGTACTTGTCAGAATTTCAAGGGTGAGAGGTTCTATCAATTGGAACAATAACAGTGTGGAAGTGATGGGGTTTGGCACCTTACCAATTCTCTCCCTTCTAAGAAAGCATGTGTGTGACATCTGTGATTTATTTCTTATCTATCAGCCTGGTGAGCATGAGTCTTGAGTTTGCTACCAAATTACTGTACTCATCTACATGCTAAAAGGCTTCTGTCACATTAAAGACTATCAGAAATTCAGACCCTTCCCATGGGTGATCCCAGAGAACACATATAATAGGGACTTATTTTTACTTCAGGAGACCTATGTGTGGGAGTGTGTTGTGGCAAATCAGTTTCTATTATACCAAGTTAGCTTTCCCCCCTCTATTTCTGCATGGATGGTTGAAACAATATTATAGCCAAATTGATTGAAATATAAAATATAAAAACAAACTCCCCCATAATCTTACCACCATAATACAAATGCTACTTCCTAAGTCTGTCCATAAGCTCCCTATAATATTGTTTTATTCATAGAAAAAGGTTTGTGATTATCAGCAATTCACTCCCAATAGAGGATATCCCCCAAACGTGGGGAGGAGGCTATGTTCTCGGTTGCATGTGAAAAAGAAAGAACTCTCTACAACTATTGCCTAATAGTGGGATCCAAATTAATTAGATTGCAACAGCCCCTTAAGGAGGCATACATTTCTCTTATCTCTGGTGTAGCTCTTAAAAGTCTTCTTATTCACCAGCCAACTTCGTGCAGATCCTTACCTTCATCTTCACATCCTCACACCCTCAAAAGGGAAAAGCAGGTGATATAAGCATAGAAGAAATTAGTGTGTTTTGTTTTGTTTTGTTTTGTTTTGTTTGTTGTTGTTTTTTACATGCCACCTCCTCCTAGGCCTGGAGCTGGGAGAGATATAATTTAAAGTGGACACAGCAATTCCTCTGGCCATTTGAATCATGACCTTCCGACCAGGGAGCCAGCTGGAATCTATAGGATTTATCGAAAAGACCTTAATATTGCAGAATGGCAGTGCTCACCAATCATTTGTTCTCCATCCCCATCTCCCTGCTTTATCCTCATTATTAGAAGGGTCATTATTTTAAGCCGCTCAGTTGCCTCGGGAACTGTAAAGTGACCCTAATGATAATCCTCTATGACACATATATCTACATAATCTTTCTCTGATCATTTGGCCTAATGCCCCCCCTCCCCTAAAAAAATTTACAAATGACGTTTATTCTAACTTTTTTTCTTTATTGATTAAGGTATTACATATGTGTCCTTATCCACCTCCCCCCTACTTTCCCTCTGAGGTTTGACTGTCTGATCTTTGCTTCTCTATCTCTGGATCTGTTTCTGTTCATCAGTTTATGTTGTTCATTATATTCCACAAATGAGTGAGATAATGTGATATTTATCTTCCTCCAACGTTTATTCTTAAGGTTTCACACTAAAGGGCTTTTGCAATCTTTTTTTACCTTAAGAGTTGTAAAAACAAACAAACAAAACAAACACACACACACACACACACAAAAAAAAAAAAAACTGGAAAGGAATCAGGATGTATTTTGTGATGTATTTTGGTGTGTGTGTGTGTGTGTGTGTGTGTGTGTGTGTGTGTGTGTATGTGTGTGAAGCTAACTTCCTGCCCATTTATAATATGTAGGGTACAAATGTTTACAAGTCATCAAAAATATTGTAGTAATTGTTTTATGGATGAAGTGCTTTTTTTAGAAATCTAAAACTGGGAAGACCCCTAATATTCCATTGCCCAACTCCCTAATCCCATTAATAAGGAAGAAAGGGTTCAGAAAATGTATGCTTATCAGCACAGAACCTGAGACAACAACCATCTAGTATATGCTTTGGAGTCAGTAGGCCTGGTGTGAACCACTGATTTGCCTCTTGTTGGGAGTCCTTGAGCAGTTACCTCAGCTCCGGTCTATAACTTGGTTTTCTCAGCTACAAAAAGAATAGAAGATACCTACATCTCAAGTTGTTGTGAGGATTAAATTAGATGATGTTATCAAAATGTTTAACACCTTCTCTAGCACATCTTAGTTTATGGGAGCTAGTCTTTAATGAATGGGAAAGATCCTTCAGGCTGGAATTGGAGGTGGAACAGACAGACTTAGCATAACTCTTAAGCCACAAGGAGATCATGTTTGTAGGACTCCATCTCTTGTCTTGCCACACATCCCTTGATCTGAGCGGAAAGGGAGTCTATTTTTAATGAGCATTCATGTTGCAGGAAGGCTTTTTTCTTCTCATATTTGGACTTCCTTTCTCGTGTCTAGATATAAGCAAAGTGTTTGTGAATTCAGACAATCACTGCTAGAAAGTGTTGCCAGAAATAAACAAGCTGTCAGGAGCCAATGATTTATTTCTCATCTACTCAGATGACATCTGGTTTAAGTGTGATGAATACATGCTTGTTTAACTCATATGGTGACGGTGATGCTGACAGAATTGTTTGTAAATATTTTGGGAATCCCCTACGTGCTTGCTACCAAAAGAGTGAGCTATTTAAAAGGGGGGAAAGTATAAACTTCAATCTATCAAATCCATGCTTGCCTCAATCTCCGCAGGCTATGAGATTTGCAGCTACACCTGCCACAGTTCGAAGACTAAGGGTGACTATTTTGACGTTAAATGTGGATGCCGCTAGCAACAGGCTGATGTGTAACAAATGCTCAGTGATCATTGGCACATTTAGGAAACAGCCTTTGAATAAAAGAATGTCAGGTGTACCTACATGTTTGAATGGACTTAGTAACTTTAGTGGTTTGGTTACTGTTTTCAGTAGCTTTGCAGCTATTCATCTAATAGTGTTTAATGGGTTGTATTATGTCAAACACAGAATAGTCTAAAAGGAAACGAAGATAACGTGCCTGCCAGGGACTTTACGTGGCCACTAGGGAAATAGGCAGTCTTAACATAATGCTTGATTATTTGGATTTGCAATGGAAAGATGTGGCATGTCCTAGAAAGTGGCTATGTCAGTCATTCTGGATTGTTCTTCCAAGCTGATTCCTTGCCATCCTGAATAACCTAAGAATTATCAGTATCTAACTGAAATATATTGGTAGTAATTTTTATGTAGGGAATTTAAATTATACATAGAAATCCTAAATTATATGAATATTGAAAGTTGTAGGCTTATGTATAATGCGTAACAATTGCTCAGTGAGTTAGGAACAAACATTTACATGGAAAAAATCATGTGAAATGTGTCAAAGCATAAAGAAGGTGTGCTTTATATATAGTCCATTTAATAATATATTTATGAAAAGAAGAAAGAACAGATGTCACTTTTTATGCATGACATCAATAGCTATTGTTTGTATAGCACATTACAGTTTTTTTAAAGTATGTTCCATGAATTATACCATGTGAGATTATGATCCTATTTTAATCCAAGTAATTAATTATATTTCTCAAAAAAATTATCAACATTTTGAATATACAGTTGTTGTCCTGAAACATCAATAAACAAAACCAATTTTATGAGATATTTATATAAAAGAGGCCCCAAATCTATCAAAATAATTGATTTTTATATATTAAGACTATCATGTCTATCATTATCTTTTTTTCAAGTTATTTGTTTCTAATTCACATTCAGAAAGATGAGTCTATCGACAGAATTACAGTAGGCATTTTATGGTGCAACCAAAAATATTCCAATTTGTACTTAACATACATTAAAATATTTGCAGGCATGTCCTGCAGCATTCATGGTAGTAAAGCAAATGTACAGTGAAGAGAAATCATTCCTGCCCCTCTGAGAATGAGCTTTAGTTAATGGGAAGACGTCTGGTGATCTTAGATTTGAAAGGGATCTATGGGCACCTAGACCAAACTAGATTTTATAAAAAATAAAAAATGCAGAAAGCGGCATATAAATACCATATGTGTGTATGTACATATATGTGTGTACTAGAGGCCCAGTGCACGAATTCGTGCATGGGTACGTTCCCTCTGCCTGGCTGGCAATCGGGGTCCATCTGGGCCGGCAAGGGGGAGGGACTGCGGAGGTTGGCTGTGGGAGTGCACTGACCAGCAGGGGGCAGCTCCTGCATTGAGCGTGTGTCATAGCGACCAGTAGACCAGTCGTTCGGTTGTTTGGTGGCTTAGGCTTTTTATATATAGATATATACACCTGTGTGAAAATATGTTTATATTCAAATATATGCGTATATGTGAAAGGGTATATCAAATAGAGAACATTATGAGAACATTATGAATGAGAATGTGGGATGAATAAAAGGGATCTTTGGGGGTTTTTTACTCCATATACTACTGTATTATTTCAATTCTTTTGCTATGAGAATAAATTCATCTATTACTTATAGACCTAAAATGCACAATGATACCAAGAAATAAAAGTGTATCTGCCTAATTAAATATATCCTTTTTGCTTGTTGTGTTGTCAAAAAGGAACTTTCTGGTTTTCCCCCAAGCAGGGGTAGTCCTGAGCATCTCTGTGGAGAATCCCCCTCTTTCATCATGTTTATCTCATTTGATATATTTCTTTCCAACTGTTAACTGTTGAGGTGAGAGAAAAGCTCTATTTTGCTGATTTCCATTTTGTAAATACTCTCAAAGGGGCTGTTTTCAGCTACCAATCTGATGTCAAATGGCTCACAAAATCCCTGGAAATTATTGACTTTTTATCCCAGTGGCTCAAATTGTGGCATCTACAGACCTGCTTCTCCCTGGAATCCTGAGCTGTGAGAAGGGGAGGTTAATGACAGAAGGGATAATTCTCTGGCCAACCTAAGAGTAAAATGAAGGCCCCAGGGCTGTCTTGCTGAGCCTGCCACCAGATTGAATGGCAACTACCACCCTTCCCACAGTAGCAATGGGCATGTCCCCACCCCAGCATTGCCGATAAAGAAGAGGATTTAGTTGACCTCTTCATTTATAAAATGGAAATAATAATTCATAGGAAGCCTAAGAACTACAAGTCACTTAAAAACTGAAGTGCCACTTAAATATTTGTACCCACCACATTTTCTTCTCAAATAAATACATTTAAAAGCTGAACAGCTTTTTCTAAATGGCACATTGTTTGCATGATTTCTGCAGCTTGCCCTCTCATTCTGCTCCACACCAAAACAATAGGTGATTTTTTAGAGACAAAGAAGGCAGTCCTCTGGATCTAAGAGGCTTCCTTCCCCTTTTAGACTGTAGTTTACAGTAAAAGGCTAGCAACCCCAACCATAGGCTTTGGGCTGGCCCAGTCAAGGACAACTACATTAATGAAGGAGTTTTGACTTAATTCAGAGGAGGCCTCTTTCAAGTGACTGCCTGGCAATCAACAGAGAGGTGCCTGGGGGCAGCTCTAACCTTCCTGCTCAAAGGCAGAAGCTACAAAGAGAGAACAGTATTTGAGGCTGTAGGCAAAGAGCATTCCAATGATGAGAACATTTTGCCCTGTCTCCAACCTAAGAATATCTTCAGCCAGAGATGAGAAGGGGAGGCTTGCTCCTTTGAGAGGCAAACCCTTCCCAAGTGGGAATTGTGTACAACAGTTTCATCCTCATTCAGGAAGCAGCTGATTGATTTTACAAACTGCACATCTTAAAGTCAGCAGGGGTGAGTTAGATGTGCAGACCAGGCAAAGTGCGTTGACATTGTCAGCTCAGGAGGGATTCGACTCTCTGTGAGGCCAGCTTTGCCCAGTATTCTACAGTGATCTTGGAAGGAATCATGGGGCTCTGTCTGCCTGTCTACAGCTAACTGGGGAAGCACATAAGAAAGAAGTGTTTGATCGGGGGATTATAGGCCTAAGAGAGGTAGCCTGAAGAATGTCTTTATCTTAGTTTGCTTTTGTTGCTTGCTGAGCATGCTCGCTCCACGGGAAGATTAGACCTTTCCTGTTTGTTTAGAGTAAGCATTGAGAAAACCCAAGGCCCTGGGCCTCCTGCAGCTTCTGAGCTGGCCAGGGAAAAACCTCATGCCCTGCCCTGGACTAAAGGTCTTTGTTAAAATTTCCTTTTTATCACCCTTTCTTTCTTTTTCTTTTTTTTTTAATTTTGTTTTATTGCTTAAAGTATTACAAAGAGTATTACATATGTCTCCTTCCTCCTCTCCCCCCTCCCCTTGACATTCCCTCGGCCTTCTCTACCCCCCCCCAAGTGTCTTGTGTCTATTGGTTATGCTTATAAGCATGCATACAAGTCCTTCAGTTGATCTATTACCCCCCCACCCCACCCCCTCAACCCTCCCCGGCCTTCCCGCTGTAGTTTGACAGTCTGTTCGATGCTGCTCTGCCTCTGTATCTATTTTTGTTCATCAGTTTATAATGGTCTTTATTATCCATAAATGAGTGAGATCATGTGGTGTGTTTTTCTTTCATTGACTGGCTTATTTCACTTAGCATAATGCTCTCCAGTTACATCCATGCTGTTGCAAATGGTAAGAGTTCCTTCTTTTTTACAGCAACATAGTATTCCATCGTGTAGATGTACCACAGTTTTCTAATCCACTCATCTGCTCATGGGCACTTAGGCTGTTTCCAAATCTTAGCTATGGTAAATTGTGCTGCTATGAAGATAGGGATGCATATATCCTTTCTGATTGCTTTTTCTGGTTTCTTGGGATATATTCCTAGAAGTGGGATGATTGGGTCAAATGGGAGTTCCATTTTTAACTTTCTGAGGAAACTCCATACTGTCTTCCATAGTGGCTGCACCAGTCTGCATTCCCACCAGCAGTGCACAAGTGTTCCCTTTTTTCCGCATCCTTGCCAGCACTTGTCATTTGTTGATTTGTTGATGATTGCCATTCTGACAGGTGTGAGATGATACCTCATTGTTGTTTTGATTTGCATCTCTCGGATGATTAGTATAAATTCAACACACTTCCCATTAAAATACCAATAGCATATTTCACAGACCTAGAACGAACTTTCTAAAAATTCATCTGAAATAAAAAAAGACCCCGAATAGCTGCAGCGATCCTGAGAAAGAAGAACAAAGTAGGTGGGATCTCAATACCAGATATCAAGCTGTATTACAAAGCCACTGTCCTCAAAACTGCCTGGTACTGGCACAAGAACAGACATATAGATCAATGGAATAGAATAGAGAACCCAGAAATCGACCCAAACCAATATGCTCAATTAATATTTGACAAAAGAGGCAAGAACATACAATGGAGTCAAGACAGTCTCTTCAATAAATGGTGTTGGGAAAATTGGACAGATACATGTGAAAAAATGAAACTAGACCACCAACTTACACCATACAAAAAAAATAAACTAAAAATGGATAAAGGACTTAAATGTAAGACAGGAAACCATAAAAATACTAGAGGAATCCAAAGGCAACAAAATCTCAGACATATGCCGAAGCAATTTCTTCACCGATACAGCTCCTAGAGCAATGGAAACTAAAGAGAAAATAAACAAGTGGGACTACATCAAAATAAAAAGCTTCTGCACAGCAAAAGAAACCATCAACAAAACAACAAGAAAGCCCACTGCATGGGAGAACATATTTGCCAATATTATCACCGATAAGGATTTAATCTCCAACATTTATAGGGAACTCATACAACTTAACAAAAGGAAGATAAACAATCCAATCAAAAAATGGGCAAAGGACCTAAATAGACAGTTTTCAAAGAGGGCATTCAGAAAGCCAAGAGACATATGAAAACATGCTCAAAGTCACTAATCATCCGAGAGATGCAAATCACCCTTTCTAATCTACCCTGAACTAGGCTAATGATTGGTATTATTATGTAGTTGTATTTATTTTATTCTTTGGTCTGTGGTTGTTGTTCTTTGTTTTTTGGCTTTTTATTTATTTTTTATTTGTTGTCATCTCCAGTGTTTTAAGCAGTGATTTTCAGGGAGCATGCTGGCAGCTCAAATTCCACCCCAAGTAGTGCTTAGATACAAGGGTGGGCAAACTTTTTGACTCGAGGGCCACAATGGGTTCTTAAACTGGACCGGAGGGCCAGAACAAAAGCATGGATGGAGTGTTTGTGTGAACTAATATAAATTCAAAGTAAACACCATTACATAAAAGGGTATGGGTTTTTTTTTTTGGTTTTTTTTTGTTTTTTTTAGTTTTATTCATTTCAAACGGGCCAGATCCGGCCAGCGGGCCGTAGTTTGCCCACGGCTGGCTTAGAAGGAACCACTGGAACCTCAGCTGCTATTAGATCACAGATAAACCAAGCCTGAGGCTGGCTGGTGGTGAAACCTGGCCCTCTGTGTGCTGGCTCCAATCACACATGGATTGTTCTTCGAGCCTGGGAGAATCATTTCCAAAGTCAAGTGTCTTTCACTAAAGAAATGTCAGTGTTATGATCAAAAGTTCCTGGCACCTTCCTGAGTCTAACTGCAAGTGCTAGAGTGCTTCTCAGGGGTTAGGGGAAGGGGGTGGCAGGGGGGTGGGGAGGGGGGGAAGGGTTGCCAAGCATGTTAGTTGGAGTGAATTTTATGGTTGATTATTTTTAGATTGTTTGAACTTCAAAGATGGCTTTGGTATTCCAATTCTTCTATTATCTCTTCTTTTCTCTTCTGCTGAGTAAATTTCTGTATGTACCTCTGTTTCTCTTTTTTGCATAGTACCCTGAAACATGCAAGTGGTATATCTGAGACTGTGATTGTATGTCCTACCTATATGATATTTCTAGGGAAGGAATGTCTCTAATTTGGAGGTTGATGTGGAATTAAGAAATGCAGTGAATTCAGGTTGTTGGGCAGCATCTTATGAGTTGACTTAGTAATAAAATAAATAATTGGTCACAAATTGCCTATCATCACATATACAATATATAAGCTGGGCCAATTCCTAAATAGAAAACTCTTCCTACCGTATGAACTAATGACAGGGCAGTGGGTTAGTAATGGGTACAATAACTGAGCCTCTACTGTACCAGGCAATGTGATAGAGGTTTTTCATATTCATTCTTGAACCTTCTAAAGCAGCTTAAAAGCTAGGTAGCATTTTACAGTGTGAATAAAGGTAAAATCGTTTGTCCAGAACTAAACACCTACCAAGTGACAAAGCTGCAGTTTGAACCTGGATCTTCCGGATACCAGAACTCCCAACCTTAACAGAAAATGAGCCAGTGGTAGAACGTGGCCCACTGTAGATATGTAGAAACACCACCTTGGAGAGGAGATTTCTAATAGCACTCTCAACCTACCTCTGCAACTGCTGACTGTGCGGAGTTAAATAAATCCTTTTAGTGGAATGAGATGCTCAAGGGAGATAGGATTAACATATAAGATGCTTATCATTCATTGCCCCACATTTCAAACAGAAGCAAGAGATGTTTTGATAAGTGAATTGAACAACAGAATAATTTCACTATTGCTTCTAGAAATACCTTTCAAAAACAGTGAGAAAAAGTTTAGTGTTATCACAAAACTTCCCCATTAAGCATTGAGTCATTTTTTCTTTCACGGGGCCCTTTGACTGTTAAATTCTTTTTCTTTGTGGGTGGTTGATTGAGATGATTTCCCCTACATAAAGAGAGTATTTATGGTTCCGGTGGTCTTTGCAAGGATGGTGGCAGGAATGCACGTTCCAATTCCAGCAGTCAGAGCTACTGGCAAAGGAGGACCCCAGTTAAAGACAAATTGATCCTTCAGTGCCATTAGAGTATGGTATTCTTCCCTTTCTCTATTCTTCATTTTATTATTTTTTTAAAATGTGATCTTGCAGTAAATAAAGATTTAATGCTTTAAATGGCTTAGCTACCAGAAATAGTTTAATAAAAGAACCTCTAGGGAATTTTTGAAAATAAGGAGGTAGAGCTAAAAATGGAACATTCTGGAGGTTCCGCATACACACACATACATGACACATATTCATGCATACCACTATACTCACACCACCACACAGATGCATAGACACACGGGTGCGTGCGCGTGCGCGCACACACACACACACATATAACCCCACACACATGTACACACCCCAGCCAGTTAATGTGCAGATAACATCAGAGCTGGCATTTATTGAGTGACTAAGGTGTGCCTTCCACAGTGCTAAGCACTTCAGCCCTGGAGGCATTATCCTGTTTCCTTCTCCTAAGGGAGGTGCTATGATCACTGTCATTTTGCAGATGAGGAAATGAGCTCAGAGAAATGCAGTAGAAAGGAAAGGAGTAGTGCTAGCTTCTCCAACCTGCACTGATTTCAGCTTAGATCTCTTACTTTGGCATTTTTTTCTGTCAGACAGCCATGCCAATTTGTGGTGCAAATTAGTGTACTTAGAATAAGCTTTCAGAACCAGTCCCTTAGTTTAGGCCTCAGCAGCCACTCCCTGGATGGCAGGCAGCATTGTCCCCTGAAGAGCTGAACTACCTCTGTGTCCCTCATCCCCAGTCCACTCACTGTGATGTCATGGGAACTCTGCAAACAAAACGGAAGCTGAGTGTGGTCAGCAGCACAAACTTAAATTCAATGGTCAGAGACTAGAGAAATGGGAGTTAAACTCACTGATCAATGTCTCATTCTTGATAAATCCAGGGGAGATTATTATAATGAGTGAAAGGCATATGCATTAGTTTTCCAGGAATGGGCCTGTCTCTTCCCAGAATTGGGGATGCCACCCCTTTTTTCCTTTATATCAGGGGTGGGGAACATCCGGCCCAAGGACCATATAAAGCCCTCGAAATCATTGAGTCTGGCCCTGCTAAGGCAGCTGCAGGCAGTATTTGAAATTCAATAAATCTAGAAGCTTTTTTCATAGCAATGTAAATTTATATTAAGTGAATTATATTCAGGGAATGATGTTATAAATATCCAAATGTCCCTTGGCAGAAAATAGGTTCCCCACCCCTGCTTTATATGGTCTGAGTGGTATCTGTCCTGGCCGAGGGGGGTGAGTCATTTAGCATTCTCCGGTGTATGGCCATCAGGGGAGGGGGATGTTCAGGGTCTCCTGGAGGGCAGATCCAGTGCCATCTCGGTTCAGGCAGGCTCTGGTCCGGTTTTATTTTTCTAGCCTTCTTTCTTCCTTTTTTTGGGGGGCCTTTTTTTCCTGTAACTAAAATGGAAAGATAAGTATACAAGGTTTCAATAGCCAGGGGACTGCAGCCATGGTGACACAATTAGGCACAACTTACTCACCTTTGTTTCTCAACCGATGAGCACCGTGACTGGCAATCAGTAAGTACTCAAGGCACATTTCTTTAAATGAGTGAGTGGATGAATGTCTTCACCCCGTTGTGTTTCATTTCTATCTAGCAGTTTCCTTGCCTTGTGTGTCATATTCGGCAGTAGGTGTACTTTAACTCAGGGTTAGTTTCAGATCCCTGCACCTGGCCAGGTAGTTCTATTATATCTTGTATTTGTTCTTGCCATTTCCCCCTCTCAATGTTTCTTTTCAGTTTTCTCATCTCTGAACAAAGCTATTTATGAGGAAGTATTTCCTGTTAGTTTGGCACGTGGGCCTAGAGTTAGGGGTTTGTATCTGGGCCCACCATTCAGGGCCCTGTGATACAGGCACATTACTTGTAATAACTTCTGTAGCTGTCAGGTTGATGTGGGATCTTGACCAGGTCATGAAGAGGAGGTAGCAGAACTTGCCTCTTTCTTCCAGGTCATTACGGGAGGCCCCAGAGAGCTCACAGCCAGCTCTTCTATGCTCTTTTTGGTTGCTATTGAAATACTAATCATTTTATTGAATAGTACTCTCCCATGAAGGGTATAACTCTTAACTGTGAATGTGATCTCACAATTTTTAGTCTATGAGAGAAAATAACTTGTACAGTAGGGAAGAGGGGGAAAATAGCTGCTTCAATCATTTTGGGCAACAGGTAGGATTGAAATTATAAAGAAATTATTGAGAGAGAATGAAAATTTTTGCTGACATTATAATAGTATATCTTATCCCCCTCTCATAATTCTAAAATATAACTAGATTTTAAAATTGCTTGTTTATCAAACCAAGCAATATAAAAATTAGGGCTAGCAAATGCATAGACTGACAGGAGCATTTAGAATTGGCCAAATAACAAGTTGGTAGGCATCCCTAAATCAACTTAACCCATTTTTCACACATATAATTATAAAACTGCTTAGGATATGATTTATTTTAAACAAAACCAGCACCTAACATTTAGAGGTACTCAAATAGTGACTCTCCTTCTTCCACACTTTATTTACAAAGTTAAGTAGAAACTGCATGTTTGGCGGACTTCAAATATATACCCCTGATTATCAGGCAAAGACCCTAGACAACCTGCCTGACAAAGAAACTGAGTCACACCCTGGGTTTTCCTCTCTCTGAAGAAATTCAGATTCTCACTGTGGCTTTCAAGCCCCTTAGATCAAGAAAGAGAGAGAGAAAAAGAGAGAGAGGAGAGAGAGAGAGAGAGAGAGAGAGAGAGAGAGAGAGAGAGACATTACTAGGTTTGTCTCTTGATTCTGTGCTGGAAGATTACTTTTAATAGATTCACCAGAATTGAAAACTAGTATCTTCATCATTGTGATGTTTCCAAATAGGTCCTAGGGTTTCCTAATGCCATGAGGAACAACTGGGTTGTCTACATTTCTGCCACAAACCACAGCTTCTGATCATGTTTGTGATAATGGGTTGTGAAATTAACTGGAGGATCAAGAGAAAAACAGCATAGCAGAAAAGGACTGTGTTACATGTTGCACCGTGTTGTTGATGCTCCAATGAGACCTTGGCATTTTAAATGCTTTTACTGTGTTAATGCCAGAACATGTAGCTTAGTGTTTAAGGAACAGGGGCTATTTGGTTAACAGTTCATAGTTCTTAGTCCTGGCTCTTTTTCCTGATAAAACCCATGGACAAGATGAGATAACAATGTCCAAAGGGACAGAATTGTCAAATGGCCACTTCTTATCTCACTAGAGACGAGGGAGGGGAGGAGTTATATTTCCTAGTGTTGTTTTTCACATCTTTATTTCTTAGCTTCTAGAATTTTATGATTTGTAAAAATGGTATCAAGCCATCAAAACCATTCTGTAGGGAACAATGTCGATATTGAGTAGAAAGCATTTATCTCACCCCAAACATTTGAATCCATTTTTAATTCTACCTGTATGCAAATCAGCCTGAGAGTCTAATGCTCCAGAAGCAAGGGCACAAATTTTAGGTCACCGTTGATGTCTGTTATTGGTACGGGGAGTGTCAAGAAGGGACAGAAGGGGAATTGGAGTCTGGTGAGGAGTGTGATTACTCTTTTGTGTTTCTCTGAAAATATTTGCCTGTCCTACCTTTGCCACCTCTACTAGCCTTTCCCTCTGAGTGATAAAGTGTGTTCCTGTGCTGTGCGGGGCTTAACAAGATTTCGAGGTTTACAGACCCCCCCAAATCCTGCAGAGAGATACTGGTCTTGCTGGTAGCATTCGGACAGAAGAAGATTGAAAAACACAGTGAATGGATAGTTGTTTTTCTCTGTCAGGAGCAGAAAAAACACAGTGTTCCCTTGAAGGGAAAGAATAGCTCACAACGTGAGTTTGAAAGTGCTTTATGCCAGGGAAAGCACAAACTGTGCATGCGGTGTAACTTCTTCTTTAATTTGCAATCCTTACGACAAGACGGAAACACAAAGCTTCAGTCCTGAGCAAGGTTTCTAAAAAAAGGAAGGAGTCGTAAAATCTGGTCCTGAACTTCCAGGGGCATTTCCAAGTGAACTGATCGAAAAATCTAAACAAAACCAATGCGAAATTCACTGCCAAGCCACGGCTTTCTGTCACTACATCTGGTTCAAAAGTGAGTTGTTATAGCAACAGGAGAGAAGGAAATGAGCATTTCACTTTGTAAAATTACGCTGATTCTGTTCCAAATGGCACTGTCCGTGCAGTCCAATGAGCCCAAGTCACTGAAAGGAGAAGGATTCTGTTTTAATTGTGGAGCCTTCCACCACACCCACCTTGAAAACCCGAAGTTCATTTCAATTAACCTTATTCCCCAAATCAATATAATAAATTCTCCAGCAGGATGAGTTCCAGCTACGTCCTGTCTGATGACGATGACCTCAGGAAAATATGGTGCCATGGACTTCAGCGCTGAAGAACAGCCAGAGTGCGGAGTGGCACTGAGCTCACGGCACAGGGCACAGGGCCTTTCACCTCTAAATCATTGTTTCTAATCCAGTAGAGATTGGAAGCGGGCAAGAGACCTTGCTTCTTAACACTTGTTCGCTGACCTGTATTAAATTGGATGTTGATCTGGGTCCAGTTTCAAATAGATGTCTATACAGTGGATAGTTGCTGAGCCCCACACTGACTTCCAAGAAACTGGGCTGGATGAGATTGGAGAGGTTCTTTTGGCTGTTCTTGTTTTTCAACTTGTGTAGATTGCCCCTCCTAACTGCAAGGGAGTGCAAGCAGAGAGATTTCGTGGATCAGTGGTTGTGTCTTAGTCATCTTATAAGGAGCCTATCTTCAGGCTAACACATTTCTGTTTAGTTAAGCATTTATAATTATCAGTGTCGAAGATTATCACGTTGAAATTAATTTGTAAATATGCAAAACAAGGAGGGTGAGAGAACCAACCCTTAGTCCCTAAGAGCAACCCTCCCACAAAGCCTAAGGCAAATTTTAATTATTAGCTAGAACCGCTTTATAATTAGCCTGGGCTGATTCCCTAATGCCTTTCTATTTAAAGACACAAACACACTATTTCCATACCCAGACAAATGTGCGGTTCTGAGAAATCATCTTCATTTTAAGCATGACAAGCACTAAGCGAGTAGAAGACTGGCAATTTGGGGCTGTGAGGGGAGCCCGGACTCTTACAGCCTTCCCCAGAGGGGTCCTATTGCATAAACAAGAGAGAGAAAAGAACAGAATCAGCTTGATCAGGGATGACGTTAGCTCCTATTAAACCCTGCCCCGCCCCATTTGTTATGGTAGAAGGAACTGCCCCTCCCATAACCAAGGTCACAGTGGCATCAGTCCCCTTGCTCCCATGCCCTGTGACATGGATCTCCACGTGGCTGATGATCTGACTCATCCAGGAGGATTTTACAGAAAGAAAGGCTCGCAGCCCCTGCCACTGTGATTTTGATTCAGCAAGTGTGGGAGAGGGTTCAGGAACCTGAATTTTTAATGAGCTTCCCAAGTCACTCTGATGATTATCAAGGCTTGAATACCATTGCCAAATGACAACCTCTCGGAGCGCGGAGGACCAGGAAGAGGGAATTCCACCTCTTCATTAATGAAATCA
The DNA here is from genome assembly GCF_964212035.1 of Myotis nattereri. Classification (NCBI taxonomy): domain Eukaryota; kingdom Metazoa; phylum Chordata; class Mammalia; order Chiroptera; family Vespertilionidae; genus Myotis; species Myotis nattereri. The sequence continues at coordinate 67,874,926 of NC_138081.1, read as the reverse complement.
GCCCGCACAGCCTGCAACTCGAGCCCAGAAAGCATTTCCTCCAATCCCATGTGTGTCTCTTCACAGGCAATCCTTTCAAGATGTCTAATACTAAGATTTTCATAAATTCTGGAGCAATCTGGTGTGAGTCTATAGTTTCTGTAGAAGAAATAGACTAAAATTAAACTTGATATCCTAGAGCACCAGATCCTTCTGATCTCCCCTGTCTCAGACCTTTAGTACCCTCTCTGCTCCTCATTCTGCTTCAGCCAGACACTTGGCTGCTCATAGGATTTGTGTTGTTTTCCTTTGGCCTTTCCCCAGATTTTTGCTTGGCTATTCATGAGTCATCGCTCAGACCCCCGCTCATAGATCACCTCCTCAAGTACTTTGTCTGGAGTAGCCCCCTAACCCACCCTCTATGTCCTACCACCCCCATGATGGACTTTCTATTACAAGACCACAGTTTCCTTACTTCCCAGCTCCTATCATACTCTGCAAATATCTAATGTATTACTTACTGTCTGTTGAATGTTCCTCTTCTCCCACTAAAATGTAAAAAGTCTGTAAGCTCAGAAGCAAATAGATGGCAAGGGTTGAGGGTGAGTTACAGCCACCACTCAATTGACCATTATGTCAATGCTAGCTGATGATGAGGGTCTCTCTACCACATCATAGCTGACAGAGATGAGGCACAGTCTTTTAATTTCATTTACATGCTGGTAGGACATACGTAATCATTATGAGTGTATAAGCTCTGAATGATAAATGAAGATAACTGTAAATTGAGAATTCCAGCTTTTACTAGAGTTCACAGAGCACTTAGTCTTTTTTTTTTTCTTGTAACAGAAATAAATTTATTTCTGATCATTTCCCACCTTGGAGTCCTATTTGTTTAGCCTGGGAACATTCTAATTCTACATTGTAGTTTTTATAGTGACCCAGCAGATTGGCAAGGTCATTACCAAAAACAACCCTGGATACACATGCAATTAAAATAGAGGAAGGAACATTAAAATGATGTGGCATATAAAAATAGAAGAAATGACAATAGAAAAGGAACTATAACAGACTGGCCATCCATTATTACAACACAGTTGTTAGATAGTAGCTGCTTCCTAACACCAAAACCCCAAGGATCACTTATTACACAATTGGACATTAATGTTCAAGTTATTTTTTAATATTAACATATTTTCTTTAAATGTTTCTAGTAATCTTCCTTTTTAATACTCTTCCAAATCCTTGCTCCTCTTCTCAAATCCCCACGTCCAAATCCAGATATGTGTTTTTTCCTTAAAAAAATTTTTTCTGTAAGAGAACTGCAAAAGATTTGACACTTGGCATGTGGTGATTCAAAAAATACACTGTCCCTTCTCAGCACCCCTGTTGTCTTTATCTAACAAAATCCATATGCTGTGTGGTCACCATGGCAACTAAGTAGGCTTGTAATTGCAACCCCAGAAAGCTAATTTTTTTCACTCAAATTGTAGCAAACGTTTAACCTGTCTGAAGTTTCAACAAACCATTTTTTTAATGACAAGTGTTTTGAAAGGTCTAATTCAGTCTGTTTGTTTGAAGGCACATTCTTCTTTTTTTTTTTTTTAACTTAATAAATGATCTCTAAAAGGGGCAGTAGGAGAGGCTGCTCTTTAACTTACAAAATTATACCTGATCATTTTACAGTAATGAAATCTAAGTGTGTGACAATAAAAATAGAAAAATTTACCTGATCATTTTACAGTACTAAAATCTAAATGTGAGGCTCCTCCTGAAGGTACACAGACATCAGTGTCCTCAGACCCTGTACAAAGAATGAAATAAGCTCTATGGAGATGCAGCCACAGAGACAAAGGTTTCTTCAGGTCCAAGTTCCAAACTCTTCTCTTCACCTGTGGTCGAGTAAACAGTGATAGGAATATTCAGACTACATAGCCGCTCATGGCCCCTTTCACCTTCAAAGCCACAAAGTATGGTTCAAGTCCCTCCCACATTTTAAATCTCTTTCACTTCTTTTTCTGATATATGATTCTTCTTTCAAATGAAAAAAGTTCTCTGCTTTTAAGGGCTCATGTGATAAGATTGGGCCCATTCAATAACCCATGATAATCTCTCTTTTTTTTAAGGCCCATGACCTCAATTATATTGTCAGCCTCCTTTGCCATGTAACATAACATAACCATGGTGTGTCTCCAAAAGGTGGAGGTGATGGGAGCCAAAATTCTGACCCTACAAACTTAGTATCTCTAAACAGTGTCCAGTCACATTAATATATTTGTAGTGTTGTAATGTACCCCGTGAATCACACAAGGACACCTCAATTAAGGAGTCACATTTATTGCAAATCCGGGACTATGAGGGGGCATTTCGCTCTCTCAAATCTCATAGTAATTACCTAGCCCCAACACCAGATTTATATAGGCAAAAATCATGAAGGTACTGATTACATCTCAGGGTTTGGAATGAGGAACCTGGTTTGCAAAAATGCAGTTTACAGAAGCAGAATTGAGCATGTTAGTTAAATTATAGTTTTGGGTCTCCGGATCACTGAATCAACGGAAACACATTGCCTGGAGCCCTCGGGTCTTGCTTGGGACCACTGAGTTGACAGAAACACTATCTGGAGCCACTGAGGCAACTTAGGATAATTGTGCTGTCCTGGTTCCCAGGTACAGAAGAATGTGCTTTCTAAAACCAGTTAAATCACAATCAATGGGATAGCATACATAAGTTCAGAAAATCAAAGTAACTTCTCTATTGTTAAACAAAGCAAATAAGTACAGAAGCCAAACAGCAGGGTTAAAGTTAAACTGTAGTTTCTACCTAAGATGATTGCTACCATACTTCAGTAGTTCCCTTTTCAACCCCAGCTAAAGGGTAAACCCTAAAGAAATATGCAAAGAGATGGAAAATTCCCAAAACACATGCTGAGGTGGGGATCACGTGCCTATTGTGAAAATGTTCAAGAGAGAAAGTGCTGTAGCTTCGCAGGCAATCAGGTGATATAGATCCATTTCCCTGCTCCCATTGTCCAAATCTTGCATAATCCCTCTCAGAAGAGGCCACAGAAGAATCTAAACAGAACTAAACAAAACAAAAGCAGACTCATAGAAACAGAAATAAAGGTATAGTTACCACAAGGGAGGGGATGAGAAGATGAGTAAAAATGGGGAAGGGAATATAGTCAATAATATTGTGATAAGTTTACATGGTGACAGATGATTATTATAATTAGTGGGGTGATCACATTCTAAGATATAAAAATGTCAGTCACTCTATTATACCCCTGAGACTAATACAAGCAATATAAGATTGTATACCTTATATTAAACAAAAGAAAAGAAAAAAGAGGCCACAGCTGGCCCAAGACAACACCAGGATCTATTGAAAGCAAAAAAAAAAAAAAAACAACAAAAAACAAACATAAACATGAGTGTGAGCTGTGCATACAGCACATTAGAATCAGACTAAGGACACCAAGTTCTGTCCTCGTTTCTGAAGAGCCAGCCCAGGAAGAGAACAGAAAGACAGAGCCACAGGAATCAGAAGTCAAAAAGACACCAAAGGGAAGGGGAGCCAGAATGGGCATAAAATTAGAGTCTGACTTTTTTTTTTTTAGCAATATACATATTTAAATGCACAAGCTTAGAGTGAACATACGCATATATAACATCCCAATTAATCGTGGTGACTTTCCAATACTGAGAGATCACTTTAACCGTAATGCCAGCTGATGACCTTGGCCTGTGTCTTCAGACGTCACTAACCTGGCAGGACAGGGTGCTGTGATGACAGTGAGCCAAGTTAGCTGGAGACACTGAGCTGAAGAGAGCAGAGGTCGATGGATGGAAAACTGTGCGCCGTACCACATTCTTTCGCTTGAATTGAGTACATAAATTAGAAACTTGAAGGTGGAGGCCAATGTGTTCTCAGGACAGTTGTTAAAATTGCTTTTTCAGTGTTCTCCTATCCAGTATCACGAAGTTGTTTTTGTAGAAGAGAAAGTAATTCATGTTTCAGATCGGCTGTCATTATAAAAGAAGTCACAGCTACAAGTCTAGACATTTATGATTATTTCACAAGGACTTGCCCTTATGAAATAATCATTGTTTTATTCCAGCTGTAGTTTATTGATCTGACATGTGCCTGAAATTATTGAGATAGGGAAAATAGGCTCTCTTCTCTTTCCAGCATACAGAGAAAAACTGTCCTAGGCTCCTGAAAATATAATAAGCATCTGATGTTGGAAATATATTAGGGTTCTATTGTTCATTTATTAAATTTTTCAATAAAATTTTTCTCCATAAAGTAGAAGAGTAGCTGAATTTATTTTTGGGAAATGGATATTTTTGGTCCTATTATAAATAGTATATTTTTTTAAAATTTGTCTTTATTGTTGAAAATATTACAGATGTCCCATTTGTTTGTTTGTTTTCCCATTGACCCCCTCAACCCTGAACTCGATCCTCCCAGGCCTTTACTACTCAATTCTCCGCGTCCATGGGCTATGCACTTATGCATATAAGTTCCCTGGTTAATCACTCCCACCTATCCCTCCACCCCTGCCTTCTCTCTGAAATTCATCAGTCTGTTCAATGCTTCTATGTCTCTGGATCTATTTTGTTCATCAGTTTATTCTGTTCATTAGATTCCACATGTGAGTGAAATCATGTGATACTTATCTTTCTTTGACTGGCTTATTTTGCTTAGCGTAATAGGTAATCTCCAGGTCCATCCATGCTGTTGCAAATGATGAGTTCTTCCTTTTTTACAGCTGCGTAGTATTCCATTGTGTAAATGTACCACTGCTTTTTTATCTACCCATCTACTGCTGGGCACTAGGGTTGTTTCCAAATCTTAGCTATTGTAAATTGCACTGCTATGAACATAGAGGTGTATATATTTCTGATTGGTGTTTTGGTTTCTTAGACTATATTCCTAGAAGTGGATCACTGGGTCAAATGGGAGTTCCAGTTTTAGTTTTTTGCATGTACCTGTACAATTTTCCCAGCACCATTTATTGAAGAGACTGTCTTTACTCCATTGTATGCTCTTGCCTCCTTTGTCAAATATTAATTAGGCATAATGGCTTGGATCGATTTCTGGGTTCTCTGTTCTGTTCCATTGACCTATATACCAGTTCTTGTGCCAGTACCAGGATGTTTTGAATACACGGCTTTGTAGTAAGTAGTATCTTTTTAAAAAAAATACCCTTATCTAGAAGAAATGCACTTGATATTTTTATCTAGACAACTCTAAGGAAACTAAATTATCTAGAAAATTAACTAAACTTTCTTAATAACTATAATACTTTATCTGTAAGACTTTGGGATCTTTATATAAGCAATCTTTTCATCAACAAATAATGACAATTTTATTTATTTCTTTTTTTTCTTTTCGTACTGTGCTGCTTGCTCTTCTGATACCAACCTTTATAGAACTTAATGTGAGCACATTGAGAGGTTCTTAACTTAAAGGGAATATTTTTAATGTATCACAATGATACTAATATTTAATTTTCTTGTAGCTACATTTTTTTATACTCTATCCTTATTGTGCTAAACATTTGGATGTTGGCCAATTTTTTTAATGAAATTACTGAAGTCATCATAGTATTTTTTCTCTTTGTTTTGCTAATGTGGTAAAATATATTAATAACTTGTCTTATGTCAAACTACCATTGCATACCTGGGGTAAACCCAACTTGGTCATCCTTTAAATTCTGTACTGGATTCAGTTCACTAATATATTTAAGATTTTTACATAAATTTTGAATTAATTAGGTGTGTAACTAAGCTGATAGAACCAAGATTCCCAACATGTGTAGTAGCACATATAAGAAAGACACCCACTTTTCTCTCTGGTATAGTCTGGAGCAGGTGAGTGGTCCATGGCTGCCAGAGCAGCTTTGTCTGTTCAGTACTCAGCTTTTTTGCACTTTGGCTTTTTAAGAAATGGTCACGCCATTCCTTAACTAGTTGGAAAAGGGTCAGAGAGTCATGAGCAGGTCTTATAAAAGGATGACCAGGAAACTGCCCTCCTCAGGTCCACTCATTCTCATTCACCAAAAGTTATTCCCATGGTTAAATATAGCTGCAAAGGAAGCAGAAAACTACTATCTGTGCTTGGGTGGACATGAGCCCAGGTTAAATGAAATTTTATGTGAATTTTTAATACTAAAAAACAAAAGAACACTTGAAACAGGCAACAGTTTAGAGTCTCCAAATGTGTGGACAATGGTTTTCTTTTTTATACTGTCCTGGTGTCAGGTTTTGATGTCAAGATCATGTTAGCTTCCAAAAAGAAATGAGTTTCATAAATATTCTGGTTTTTTATCCTTTGGTGTAATTTGAGTAAATTTATAACTTAAAGAAATGTTTTTGCTAGATCTATGGGTAATAAATACCACCTGGTATTTTCTTTTAGAAATAATTTCATTTACTGATTCCAAATGTTTAATTAATATGATACTCTTTGGTCTTTCTATTTCTTCTTGAGTCAATCTTTGGTGCATTTTTAAAAGTAACTTTTCTATTAGAATAAAGTTATTAAAAATAATCTCTTACTCTATTTTTAATACCTTGCTGCATGAGAATTGATTTTATTCTTTCTTCTGGTTATAATTTAATTCTCTCTTTCTCTTTTCTATTTGCTTCTAAACAGTTTTGTAAATTTTATTTGCTGTTCAAAAATAAGTTTTGTCTGCCTTAGCCCTCTTGTAGTATGGTTGTTTTAAATCCTCTCATCTGTTCTCATTTCCATCTGTTTTGTTTGCTTTTATTCTGATGCTCTTGTACTGATTTCTTAAGATGGGGACTTAAGTCATTCATTAAGTTTTACTTCTGAAGCATATATATGGTTTGATATTCAATATTGTTATCACAATTTTGTCCTAGATAGTTTCTAATTTTTATTATGATTTTTTAGAAGCAAATGCTTTCATTAAAGCAAAAGTCAAAACATCAGGTATATCTGCATATAGTATCCTACTTGTTGGTAAGAAGAAGAAATAAGAAAACATTCCTATATCTGGTATCATTTTAAAAAGAAACACAGGAAGAATAAATCAATACATTTTTATTTCAGCAACGTTTTTTAACCTGCAAGTGGAGGTGGGAATTGGGGGGGGGGTGGAATGGGAAGGAGTGACATTTCTTTGAATATTCCTTTTTTGTATGGTTTTACTTTTGGAACCATGTTAATGTTTACATATTTTTAAAAATTAAATTAAATCAACAAGGTTGGAAAGGGAGGAAAAACTAAGACAAATGAAACTAATTATATTTTAAATTAATTCCATAAGCACACTGAAAGAAAATGAAAACTAATTCAAGTAATTTATGAACACAATATTTGACTGTATACTCTCTGTCTTGGTCAAGATTGTGGGGCAAGAGCTGCAAATTATTTAAGCAAATTTTGATTTTTGTCATGGTACAGGTGAAAGGATTCTTAAACAACTTAGATGTGATGGTAGGAGCCAACAAGTGAATAAATGTATTGCTGGAAGCCGGATTTGTCACTCTGAAAAAAAGGACTTAGCACTATAGAATGAGGGGAGGTAAGAAAGAACAGTGTGGGGATGAATTGGAATTGAGGCTGCCAGTGTAAATTTATTATTTCTACAATATGCACGCATGTGTGCAATGCATGTAATATGTGTGCATGTATGAGTGCACACAGCTATATTTACCCATGTGTGTATGTATATGTAGATATTTTCTAGCTCTATTTACTGAAAAGACCAAGAAGCAAAGACTCCCCTATAGCTAAAAGCATCTGATCTTAGATTCTAATTCCAGGCCTCATTAAAAGGGACCATGGCTCAGTTGAGAAACGGCTGACTCCAGATTATCTTTATCTGAAAATATCTTTATTTTGCCTTTGTTTTTGAAAGGTGTTGTCCCCAGGCCTACAAATTTAAGCTGACATGTCTCTTTCTCTCTGAATATTCAAGATATTCCATTGTTATTAATTCTGCTGTTGTTACTTTTTTATTGTTAATTTTGAGAAGTGAACTCTCAATCAAATTGTTATATTTTTATAAGTAATTTGATCAAATGTGGTCTCCTCCCCATTTTCTTGAGAACTCTGCATTTTCAATAAGATAAGTTTGACCTTCACACTCTATTGTTCATATTACTTGTCTTATCTTTCATGTTTCCCATCTTGTTGTTTCTCTGTGTTTTTTTCTGGATAATTTCTACATCTCTAGAGTCAAATTTACTAATTCTCTAAGTTAACTGCATTTTTAATTACAAAAACATTTTATGTAATTCCATTTAGTTGGGTTTTTTTTAATGTTTGGTGTGTGTGTGTGTGTGTGTGTTTGTGGGGTTTTTTTAGACTCTTGCTTGTTTTGCTTATATTTTCAAACTTTCTGGGTTTTGATACATATTAAATATAATTATTTTATATTCTGTGTTCAACAATGGAAATATCTGAAAACTTTGCAGATCTAATCCTACTCTGTCCTTTCTGAGCGCATGTGCCCTTAATGCTTTCTATTTTGTGATTGTTTTTTCTTTCACTCTCACGAACAACATGTAATTTCTGGTTCTCCCTTATGCTAAGCATGTAGCCAGTTCAGATGACTCCTTTGTGGAGTCTCATAGTAGAGACCTTGGGTGGACTCGGGTTCTTTGTCTTCTGCCTTGTATGTTTCAGAAGATCATGACAGCTGATGCTCAGGTTCATTCTGATGGCAAATGCCCTCAAAACTGAGTTATCTTTAGTGAGTGACTTACCTCATTAGGTTCCTCTGCATTGGCCTTCCAGTCATAAAGTATTCTCAGTATGTTATTTAGAAGTTTTTAGTTGTTTTCAACAAGAGGGTAAATCAAGGTATTTGGTCCACCATACTGCTGGGAACTTCTGGAATTCCCCTGCATATATTTTAAGCAACTGTAAATGTGTGCTTCACATATTATTTCACTTAAAAACAAGAAAACTACTGACCTAACATAATATACCTATGATCACCTAGGAAGAATACACAGAAATAGTAGTAGCAATATCGGAGCCATCACTCACTTCTAACTCCAGCTCTATTGCTCTTTCTGTGACTGGGGTGCTGGCAATGGGAAGGGAATGGTGGCAGCAGTTAATCCACAGGCTGGGATTTAGTGTCCTGTAAAGCAGAGTTTGTAATATTACTTCCTGAGCATGCAGATCCACCTCTGTCTCTGTACAATCTTTATTCCCTTGAAATACTCAGACACAACTTTCATTCTAAGTGCCTTCTTTTTAAAAAATATATTTTATTAATTTTTTTTTAGAGTGGAAGGGAGAAGAATAGAGAGAAACATTGATGAGAGAGAAACATCGATCAGCTGCCTCCTGCACACCTCCTACTGAGGATGTGACCACAACCAAGGTACATGCCCTTGACCAGAATCGAACCCCTGGACCCTTCAGTCTGCAGGCTGATGCTCTATCCACTGAGCCAAACCAGTTAGGACTAGGTGCCTTCTTAATATAAACCCTTAGTCTTTGAAATATACCACAAGTCAGTAATACACACACTTGCATTCCACCAATTATAATATTGGGTTAGACTCCCTTTCAGTTAAATAATATATCCAGAGCATTAAGTAATATGAATAGTGATTAAATAATATAAATAATAATTAAATATTGTATCCTGAGAGTTTCCCATGCTAGATTGTCTCTACAAATGTGGATGTCCAATGAGTATATCCAATGAATGGTTATACCATAGTTTGACTAGTGTTTCATTTTTAGCACATTTGTGTGACTTCTGATTCCTGGCTCTTACAAAACAAGGCACTATGAATACCCCTATAGTTCATCTTTACTTAATATCTTTTATTATTTTATTAGAATAAACTCCCAGAAGTTAAATGGTGAGGTCATAGGACATGCACATTTTAAAGGCTTGGTATATTCTGCCCAATGCTATTCAGAGGAGTTGTGCCAATTTGTCTTCCACCAGGGTCCATGGAAGTGAGTGATGGAGGTTGGCTTTTTAAAGGTGACATATTCAGAGCTAATCCTCTGATAGATTTCTAATAAAATAATTTTATCAGATTTTTAATCTAGCTACTTCCCTGGTCTAAAATGATAAAAGGTACGCTATAGCACTCTCAGTATTATGCCAACTTACAAAACATCTAGGCTTCCCTCTCCTGTCACTGCAAATATTTAATCTCAGTTATTGTAGTTTCTCAGATAACTGACACATCTTTGCTTTGACAAAACCCCAGCCATCACATGCTGACTAGTAGCCTGACTAGTAGTATTTTCATAATTAATTAGAACCAAACAACAATGCCAAAATAAATCGACAGATGATTTTTCTATTATTATCTCCTTTCAGAATTCTGTTTGTCTACAGGCCACTAGTGGTAACTCATATTGAGTCCCCTATAACAAAGGTGAATTAGCAAGAAATGCAGGCTTTTTTTTGGACACATTCTGCTTGAGTTTGGTCACATGAGAATCCAGTGATAAGATTTCTAGCAGATGATGTTTAAAGAGTGACTTTATAAAGTAAAAAGGCGGCTGGCTACCCAGCATGGTTTTAAATTTGTTTTCACTTAATAGGAGACAGGATTTTTGTTCATTCGATCTCTTGCTGTCTCCAGCTAAATCCTCCTGCCTCGCTGTTACTGCTCTTGAGAGTACTCTGTGCAAAATGGCATTTCTACATAAAGAACTTTAGCCAGGGGGCAACAGACCAGCTAGTACATTTGAAATGGCTATTTCTTTCTCACCATGAATGGGAAGGTATTTTAAGCATATGTAACTCCTTCACAAGCTAACATCTGTCAACTGCACTATGTAAAACTTCATCAGCTGAGAATCGAAACCCAATCGTAATACTCCTGTTTGCAAACTTCTCTCATCGAGGCTGTGCAGATTGTACTGTTCTATTGTAAAAAGAAGCAAGGATTTGAACGCTAAAGAGAGGCTCAAATTTAACATTTGAAAATAGCAAAGAGGTGACAGTTCTGTGAATCCCCTTTTCTGATTTGGATGTGGGGCAAGTTTGAATATATACTGACCTTATCAATGATTAACTTTTCTCAGACACTAATGGATTTTTCTGATTGTTCGTGTTGTTCATTGGGTTACAATGAAGGCCTTTCACAAAGCTTTTGTTGATTTTCCTTGTGGATGTGAGTGTAACAGTATGAAGAATATTGAATTTATACAGGACAATCCTATAAAAACTGAGTCAGGGAAAGGAGGAAGAGATGATCACTCTTAATATAGTATGAAATTGTACACACTCATAATATCAATGTGACCTGGGAAAATGAAGCAGAGAGAACTCATACACTGAGAAAAAGATTTTAGAGAGAATGCATCTTGCATATTTTAAGGATAGCTTACCATATTATTTGTATAATGATATGTTTTTATTGTAGAATTATAGCCTATACACTTTTTGTTGTTGTTGTTCTTTGGAAGCAATTAAATAGTTGTTATTTTCAGGGCAAGGTTATAGAATTGATTTAAGTGTGCTTAAGAATTAGAACAATGCAGAAGAATCACCTGGGGATTTGTATAAAATTCAGATTTTGGGGGTGTTGTCCCCATGATTCTAATCTGGTACACAATGAGTGGAGCCTAGGAATCTATCTTTCTAACAAGCACCCTGAGAGGTTCTTATTTGGTGGTCCATAGAAAAACACTTTTAAAAATAATTTTTAAAAAGATAAAAATCAGCTTATAGAAAATATAAATGGGGTATCTGGTTTTCCTATTAATTTATTTTTAATAAAGGGGTGTGACTAGAGTCCTGATCCTTTAAGAAGCAAGTCAGGTGCACTGCAGAAAGTATGCATGCTGGAGGAACAGGGCCTTTGAAGGCCACCCCTGCTGGAAATCAGTGGTGACTTCTCTGAGTCACTGTCCTGCCTGTGTTTCTTTTTCCTCCCCTCCAAATGGAAAAAAAAACCTCAGAACCTTTCTACCACCTGGAGAGGTTGAATATAAAGCAAAACAATCATGCGGCTGCTTTGTAAATCCAAACTGGTGTCATTATATTTAATATTTGGATAATGCTTAATTCTTTCCAAATTGTTGAATTTAATATGCCATAATTACAAGTGTACAAGCTTTAAAATAAGACTCTGAGCTACATAATTGTAGCTTCCTAGAAGCTTCGAAGGGTAATGCAGGGTCACAGTCTTGTTATATGTAAACCAACCCTATACGATATAATTTTTTTTTATTTTTTTTTTACCGGCTGCAAGAAAGAGAAGTTTCACAGCTTTCCTTCGCAGTTGTATGTTTCAGGGCTTGAAATCTTTCAACAGAAATCCTTCTGAGTTCCTAATCCAAGCTGTCTATGCCACATTCTGACCTGTCCTTGAGTGAAAGGGGGAAACAGTTCACAACTCACACTATCCTTTCATGGACTAAAAAGTCTTGAGCTTTCTGTTGTTGCTGTTGTGGTTGTTGTTTTAATGTGAAATAGAAAGCCAGTCCCTTTGGCCTTGTTACCTAATGCCTCAGGAAAACACCCTATATTGTGTCCCTCGCTTCTTCCTATTTTAGGCATCAAAGTGTAGGCTGATGACGACAGTGACTATTGCATATGGAATCTTTCCTCGGCCTTTGTTTCTGATCTTGAGTAAATGTTCTTGGAGACCTTTAATAAATCTCCTAAATTTATCAGGAAATTGTTTTCATAATCTAATAGTGCAATCTTAGTAAGCCAACTTCATCTCCTATGGCTCAGTTTCTACCAAATCAGGGGCTTAAACTAGACTCTCTCAATTTTGTTCCTTTACAAACTTCAAGTTGTCCATTTTAGAAATCGGATTGGATTAACCCAGAATAATTTTTTGGCAATCAAGGACTCCTTTCTTTGTAAAGTGAATTGTTGGTTCCTGCAATTGTTGATTTTTGTTTTTCTAATACATTATCTCTTCTGATGATGAGGATAGTTTTTTGTGAAAGAAAGGAAAAAAGAGGGGAGGGAGAGGAGAGCAAGGGAGAGGGTAGGAGGGAGGGAAGGAGAGTATAAAGGGAAGGCTAGAAGGGGAAATAGAAGGAGAAATGGAAAGAAAGTAGTAGGCTGCAGTACTAGCAAGTAATGTGGATATCACAGTTACACAGTTGAAAATTATACGTGTCATGCCTGAGCATATCCTCTGCCTGAGGGCAAATTGATATCCTAGGATTGTTTCCTAGAACATCTATAATAAAAGTGTAATATTCTAATTAGACCTTATGTCCTTCAGGATGAAGCTGGGCTGTGAGGGAAGTCCGGTCCTGGGTGTCAAAGGGAAGCCAATGCCAGCAGCAGGGGGAAGGAAGGCCTACTCTTGCATGCATTTCGTGTATCAGGCCTCTAGTGTGTGTGTGTGTGTGTGTGTGTGTGTGTGTGTGTGTGTGTGTGTGTATACACACACACACATAATTGGAGAGAAAAAATATGTGTGTGGCCTAAATAAAAAAAACACAGGGCCCTGAATCAATTTTCTAGGCTCTTCATGATTATGGGACCTAAGTCACTATCCTAGCATCGTCCTTAAGACCTTGGATGGATGTGTGCTATCTCTCTTGATGCTCCTTTATTCAGCATCCATTTTTATTTACAGGTTGGAATTTCACAAATAGCATGAAAACCCTGCTAAGATGCATTCCTGTTCCTTGCTCAGTGGAGAGATCTAGGGGCTATCCCTGGGGGCTGGGATCTCAATGTGGCCCTTGAAGAATGCATCTTGGCATCAACCTGTGATGTTCCTATCGATTTAAAGACACTAGGTTTGCATCATTCCCTGTCAGAGGATGTAAGAAAGTAAATTCAAATCTATATGCTTTTCATGGCACCGTAGAGGCCCTTTCCAGACATGGTAATGGAACTAGAGATTGTGTGGATGACAGTCTCTGCCAATTGGAGCAAGTGAACTTACTTCTCGGGCTGTAGAGGGTAATGCCAGTGTTTTGCTTTCTGACTCCACCACACTGAAAGAAAGTTTACCTGTTGGTATCAGGTCAATTGGAAATGATTCCCCAAATGGTCTGACAGTTCCTATTCCCTGTCATCAGATGGCCTTGGTTGTTGGTAATCCTTTACAATGTATCTATCTCAAGAAATGGTGCATGAACCGAAGTGCTGCTGGAGCAGCATGGGACCCTCCGTTCTCACCAGGGAAGGTGCTCTTCCTTGTGTGACTGGACCACTGCAGAACCACCTGAGCATCGTCTGTAAGGCACGGGGGGATTGGTTATTTGACCTAATTCCCCGAGGACCCATCAGAGCTATAAGGTGGAGGAAAACAAAGTAGACCCTGCACAGACTCAGGTAGCTTCGCGTGATCTTTCCTTCAACAACACCGGGAGCCAGAAAGAGCCTCCCAGAAATGTAGGCCCTTATGGGTATTTTTGTTTCAATTCTTACTGGCTTTTTTCTCCTTTAGTTCCTGAAACCTAATGCTGCTGTGATTTACAGTTGAAGGGTTGTATTTATGTCCATATACTTAATAAGGATGTTAGATACAGAGACCTTTAAGTAGTATTATTATTAATATTTAGTCCAGATATGGATTTTTTCCCTTGGTAGCCTATATACTGGAATATTCTCTGCAGAACATGCTAGAAAGCAAGGGATATCATTCTTATTTGAACTTTATGAAAGCAAAAACTCTAAATTACTTACAAATATAGAGCCAGTTTCCAGCATGTCACATCAAGACAATACCTCTAAATTTTCAATGTTGTTTAAGGATTTAGGCAAACAACTTTATTCACTTTAATGAAGGTAACTGCACATTCACCACTGTGGAAAATTCAGGGCTTAACAGTGTGAAATGCTGCATTGATTATGCAGAACCTCAGTCAAGGCTATGATTTTTTTTTCCTACATACTTTATGATGTTATTTTGTCTAGACATTTATGTTCCTGTTGCCCTCAGTTATAGCATTTATTGCCAAATTGCTTCAATCAGTTATCTGCTTCATTCAAAACTCTGTGTCTGAGGAGTTTGAAAAGAAACAGACAAGGTATGGTCATGGTAATAAGAAAGTAAACTGTACTTCTTAAACTTCACATCATATGTCTTAATTAAAATACAAATGGGAGGTGAAGTGGGTAAAGGGGGGTAAAATATATGATGATGGAAGGAAAGTAGACTTTGGGTGATGAACACCAATAAAATATACAGATATTAAATTATAACATAGTAGACCTGAAAATTATATAATGTTATTAGCCAATGTTACCCCAGTAAATGTAATTTAAAAATACAGATGGGGGTCCAATCTCCACTTCAGAACCCAGTTATAAAAACTTAGCCAGTTGCATCACACAGAACATTTTTACTTAGAGAGTCTCAAATATATGGAGGCAAACTCAGGCTTCTGGTACCATTTGTGTTCTCCATTTCCCAGACATAAGTAGACAGTTCCATATATACTTGAGTTCCAGTGTAGGAAAGGATTAGGGATACCAATTATTAGCCTTAGGTCTCTATATAGTCTTCCTTTCAAAAAATTATGTCTTGAATGTAACTTCAAATAAACTTTCTAACTTAAAAACATAATTTTTATTGGATAGGTTGTGGGGGGAAAATGAACCCTCATTTACCTTGGGTGGGAATATAAATTGTTGCAGCCACTATGGAAAATAGTATGGAGGTTCCTCAAAAAATTAAGAATGGAATTACCATATGAACCAGCAACCCCTCTTTGGATATCTACCCCCCAAAAAACTTGAAAATATTTACTTGCAAAGACATATGCACCCCTATATTCACTACAGCATTACTCATGGTGGCCAAGACCGGGCCAAGGGACCTACCCCCACCCCCCAGAGTATGAATTCCATGCACTGGGCCTCTAGTATATATATAAAAGCCTAAGCGACCATTACGACCAGTCAACCAGTCACTATGACGTGCACTGACCACCAGGGGGCAGACATTCAATGCAGGAGCTGCCCTGTGGTGTCAATGCACTCCCACAGCCAACCTCCCGTGGCCAGCAACCTCCCCTGGTCCTTCCCCCCAGACTGGGCAAGACAGCCCCAATCGGCCCCAATTGTCGGCCAGACTGAGGGACCCCACCCGTGCATGAATTTGTGTACCAGGCCTCTAGTATAGATCTATTTTATTAGATAGAATGAAAAAGACTGAGATGTTACATAGGATCATTTAGTGTTCATATTTATTAGCTATATGTAGTGTCCATTACTGTGCTATATTAATGACCATATTTTTAATTCACTATGTATATGATCTTGGTGGCTTCTTTTTGCTCACTCTATAAATTAAGTACTTGGATTAGATGCTCTCTGAGGTCCATTTTGGCCCTAAAATTTTATGATTTTGTCTTTTCTATGATAAACTTGCTATCTTGTCTTTTATATGAGCTCACCTGCTAGCTCAGATGTAACCTCTCCCTCATTCCTAATAGAAAACCTTGAAAATATTTAATAGATGATGAGCTTTATAAAATCTAGCAAAAGAAATACTATAAATGAATCATTAAAATCTCAGCAGAAGACAATGACATTTAAAAGACATTCCTAACTTGAGAGATTTGAGTCATTTTCAAAAGACTCATTTGAATCATTTGTTGTGGAATCTCCTGGAATAGGACTGTCTAATTTTAACATGATGCAAGATGAAGTTTTATCTTGTTTGGTCTAGAGCATAAGACTCTATATTGCATTATATCAGTAGGTCTGACCCAGGCAGTCCTGTAGAAAGTGATGATTCCAATGAAATGATTCCATAAAACACTTAAGAAAACTTTTCTTTAATGCTTTCTATCGATGTGAATACTATGCTGGCTCATTCAACTGGACAGCCTCTCTAAGAGACACCATTATCATCTATAAATGGATAAAACCAAGTTATAATAAGAAGAATAACTAACCTAATAATATGCCAGACACTATACTGAGGGCAATGGTTTTAAGCTGACTACTATTATCCTCCCTTTGAAAAGGAAGTGAACAAGCAGAGAACTGTGCGTGATGACGAGAAAAGCAGCTGTGCCCTCCACTGTTATTATGGAAAGCTCTTCCTTTAGAGATGGATTTTTATTTCGTTCGTTCATTCATTCATTCATACACCCATTCATTTGTTTTAGCACTGCCCAGGAGAACTGCCCTGTAATTCCTCACTGGTCACTTCTAGAATCACTATCTGGTTCCTGATCCTTCCAGGAAAACTGAACTGCACAGACCCAAAGCCTGGGGTTTTTGCCACAAGTCACCTATTTCTCAGTCCAGATTGCCTGTGACATTCTCACGTGCATTTTGCATATTTATCCTTTGTAATTTCCTAGCTCAAGACCCCAAAAGAAGTGAAAGAAGAAACTAATTTCCTTCTTGGATTTCGTTGTCCCCGTGAAACTTCATCTTGACTCATTTTTAGATTAGCAGCCCTATTCCTATTGCAGGAGTTTCCAAAATTCCACTTTTTGTGCCGCTTACTTTGTTCAGGGCACACAGAGATGATTGTGGAGCTTAACACAGAGGCATCTGCAAAGATCACTGGATCTGTTGACCCATATAAGTCCTGCCCATTTCCTTGCCACCAGGTCATTTCTAAGTGGATAGGCAGTCATACTAACGGGGAGGTTGGTGTGAAGGGCAAATGTCCACCAGTGACAAGTGCAAGGTTATCAAATCATTATTTTTTTTCTGCCACCTGAAGTTTAGACTGAAAGAAAAGTCTTTTTTCTAGTTTTTAAAATTATTTATAGCATCTGTCCTCACCACCCCCAACATGTTATCCTTGGAATATTCTGTGATAGGCATTACCATAAGGCTAACATGAAGTAATCCATCTAACAAGTATCTCATTAAAGAGAATGAAAAAGGTAGACTGAGAAATTCCAGTAAAAGTTTGTTATATAATTTAAATGCTTTAGAATAATGTCACAATATCCTGCATAAAAAGAGATCGGTCCTTTGTGAAATATGTTATTAGTGAAGTCCTTGAAGCAAGTGGTAGAAAATGGCTCTTTCATTACTTCAAAGGCAATATTAAAGGACCATGAAATTCAAAGCTCCTGGTTTTTATCGCACACATTTTCATGTCAGGATTTAAACATTTTCCTACTCAACATTCTTCTAACAACTGTAGTTTTACAGAGGAAAGAATTGTTATAATGGGCCTGGATCATACTATGATTATTAACTGATAGGTATCAATTAAGCTGATATTTAAATGGAAGAAATTCATATCAGATAAGAACAAAGTATGGTTATAATTAAGTGGGTAAAAGGTATAATTTGCTTTGGGAGTACACTCTAAAACATGTGTTCATTTGTTGGAATATAAACTGTCATAAGAATTCTTCCACCTATTTCCCCCTTGCTTAATATTACTAAGCATAAATAAAATGTTCCATACATATTTCCTTTCATCTTAATATGATTATGGGGGTGCTTACTGTAGATTATGATGTTGAGGCTATGTCACTGAGGAATAAAAAGAAGCAGAGAGAGAGGAAATGATGGAAATGGACCTCTCTTGTGAATGCGTAGCTATCAATGTGCTTGCCTTCCCCAAAGTTAACTTTTGGCTTCCAGGATTTGGTGTGTGTTATTATTATAGCATTAATACAATAATCGCATGCTTGCCAAGGACTTAGGAACTTAGCAACTGTGCGTATTCACTTCTTTTATGGGTATATACAAATTTTATAAAGCCTGTTAAATAGTATCTTTTGTAAGCCTAAAGTATTATTTGTTTACCAACTTGGGATCAGAGAAGCTCAAAAAAATCAGATCTACAGATTTTAATAATACATTCTTAAACAAAGAAAAATGCTCAATACAATCACAAAGGTAATATTTCCTCGTTGTCATACATCTTTTCACTTGGAAACTCTTAAAAATAGGATAGTTCTTTATTTACGTTTTATCTACACATGAAACCTGGGAGAACTGCAGGAAAAGTTGCTAGAGCCCAGAATACACTATATGTGAAAGCTACCCTACCTTTGAATTGAGATAGTGAATTCCTGTGATTGATTAGGACAGTTGGAATTGGGTTTTCTCTTACAAGTAACAAAGCATCCTAAATGATAGGCCCTATGATGTACATAGCCAGTGTCCTGTGAGATGCCCTGGATTTCTTTTTTTCCCATTCTGCCCCCTTTCTTGTGCCCTGTTTTGCTTCCAATGGCCTGTACCTATGACACTTCTCAGAGGACTTCTCTCAGGCTATTGGAGCTGCTTTGCTTATTCATTCAGAGAACCAGAAGTGCCTCCCATTCACATTCTATCAAGGACAGGCCTTAGCCAACCATCTTCCAGTACACAAACATGAAGTCCAGAGTCCTTGTCTAGACTTGGGAAAAGACACAGGCATATTTTATGCTCCAGATCCCCGCCTGTAGAATCTGCACCTTCGGTGAGCTTTTCTGTCCCTTATCCAACATGGTCAATTCACTTCCCAATTTCTCCTGGGAGCGCTTCCTTGCAAATGACTTGAGCACAAATCCTCACTTGAAGTCTTCCCCTGGGGAACCCAGGCTAATGTCCACTGGTGCCGAGTTCTATGTGAAGCACGTAGTGTGGAATTGATAAGTGTGACCAACTGGTTCAGCAGCCAATTGCCTTCTCTAAAAATATTATCTTTTATTTTACAAGTTAAATAAAGTACCAGAATATATCTAGCAATAAGACACATGGCAGAATCAAATTTTAGAGTGAAGTCCAGAGACATCATCTAGCAAACCTGTCATGTTACATATAAAAAAAGTGAAGTCTAGTGAGACTGACTTATTCCAAGACTCTTGCTTAATGGCAAAGCCAGTACTTGAAATCAATGCTTTTTGAATGCCATAGGCCACTTATCTATTGCTATTCCCAGCTGTGGGTTCCAAGCATCTTATTCAAATCATAGTTTCTATTTAGAGATAAACTTTTTATTAGTCTTGTATAAAAAGTGCGTCTCAATAGCTGAATTATTAAAGCTGAATACTATCTACATCAGTGGTTCTCAGCCTTGGCTGCACATTAGAATCATCTGGGAATCTTTTTAAAATCCTGATTTCTGGGCCTCTAGAAATTCTGTTTCTTTGTTACTAATGTTGTGGCCTCACCCCATAACAAAGAAACAGAATTTCCGGAGGATGAGGCCCAGAAATCAGGATTTTTAAAAAATTCCCAGGTAATTCTAATATGCAGCCGAAGTTGAGAACCACTGATCTACATAGATATGATAAATACAAATTAATGACTGTTAAACATTATGAACCATGGAGTTATTAATTTGTGAGCCCCAGAATAGACTAGAATAGGAATAAATGTAATCCCAGAAGATAAAGATTATAGACTGTGTTTTTTTAATTTACTCTGGGCACATAGTAGGTATTCAATAAATGTTTGTTGACTAAAGTATAGTGAGGTACACCGGGACAGTACAGAGAGATTCTGGTGTCAATATAGAGAAAAGGTAGACATGCCTGAATTAAATTGCAGTCCAGAAAATGGGCTTCCATGGGAGAAGCAAAGGGGATTGATGCTCTTACTCTCTCAGCCTTCTTGGATATAAAAGCAAGGAAGTTGGGAACCTTAAGTTTGTCCCTGGGTGGTAGGTACATTTGGCAGAAGAAGACAGTATTTCAGATATTTACCCTGTTGTGTGTGTGTGTGTGTGTGTGTGTGTGTGTGTGTGTGTGGTGTGTAGCCTCTGTTATTCTATAATTTTAGTAAGGTCAAGGTCTGAGCTGGGCTATCGGGTATTAAGGAAGATACTACTGGCCTCTCCTGGGCTAGCATTTTCAATGAGATGCAGAGTCTCACTCTGTAAGTCACCAGAAAGATGGCGAGAGTGCTGGAGAGTTGGCCAAGGCAGTGGTGAACTTTGACAATAACAATTAGGACCATGGTCTAACTGGCCTTGGTCTTCACCGCATGGAGCCTGTCTCTCCACTGTAGCTCAGAGCCCTGGATTGTATTCTGTTAATAAACTTACTGATTTTCCTCACATAAACCCCGAAGGATTTTTTATTTAAAATAAACATAGATAAGGTCTTAAACAAACACTCCATGAGTTCAGTATATAAACTTAGAAAGTACTTTATATTAATTCAAAGACTTTGTTAATCAGGTTTATATAGGCTTAGATATGGAAATCTTATCTCCAGAAAAGATAATCTAAAGTGGATATTTTAATGCAGGATAACCTGAGGAAAACTCCATTCTAATAAGAAAGAGTGAGAGAGGTAAATATTTACATACATAGGTGAATTGTTAACGATTAAATAGGTAGGAGCTTTAAAGGAAATTCCAGAAATGTCAGCTTTATTTTTTTTTTCTTTTAATGCTCTAAAGCTCAGCGTCTAAGAAGGTAAAATGCATTGTGGATATCATTCAAAAATTCTCCCTGTAGTTCTGCCCCTATACTAACTAAAAGAAAAAAGGTCAACAGGAATTAGGGAAGTTTTCCAAGCATTGTTTTGTTAAAGTACTCATTATATTCCAGGTGCCCTTTTACCTTATTTCAACCATATTTCATATAATCTTCAAAAATACCTCCTACATAATATCATATATATGAAAAAAATCCGCTTTAGATTATCTTTTCTGGAGACAAGATTTCCATATATATGATATTATGTACGATATGGCAAAATAACTTTTACAAGATAGTAAGTAACAATGGATTAAAATCCATGTTCATCAATTCCAATGCTAACAAATTGCAAAAATTAATAATAAATATCTTTTTTTAAAAAAAATCAACTTTTTTCTAAAGTTAATCATTATTTGGAAGAGAATAAAATGTAACTTTTTCATTTTTTTCTATCCTTAGAGGTGAGGATGGTGCCTTGAAAGCTAAGTCATATGTACTTATTCCAGCTGGAAGGGCTCCTGGTTTGTCCTAGGATTAACCAGAAGTGATGTTAGGTGTTCCTAGGCCAACGGATGTACATGTGGGCACAAGATGTTTCGGAGCCTGGGGCAAGGCCTGGTTCATGAAGCAGTTTCTGTAAATTGAAAAAATGTGCCCTGGAAAGTTGATTGAAGTGAAACTCTGTATATGAACTCCATTTTCCCACTAACTCATATTGGAAAACAGGAGTTATATTCAGTTAATCAACAAATATTTATTGAGTGTTTATTCAAAGTACATTTTTTTATTAGGTTTTACAAAATGGAGACTAGGGTAGAATTTATGACAGCCTGAAGAAAAGAGCTGGCTTTATTTGGTGACAAATAAATCATTTTTGCCTTTTTTATTTTTATTTCTTCTTTTTAATTCTACAGATACTCAAATGTTCTTGTCATCTCCCTTCTTTGCCTACACCTCAAGTCATTTAGATTTAGCACCAAGCAAAACCTGTTCACTGCCAAAGGCAAAGTATGAGAAAGTCAAGATGCTGCCCTGCTTTTACTTACTTAGCACTTACTATGGACCAGGAAATGACCCAGGCTGAAGATGTATTCATTGATCAAATCCTAAAACCAACCCTGTTAGTGGGCACTTTGATTATTCCTCATCTATCTATGAGGAAACTATAAGATGCTATGTCGTTATTATGTTCACACATTCTGAAGGAGCAGGGATATTCTCAATGAGACAAGAGGCAATGAAGACAGGTGGGGTAAAGATATGCCAGGCACATTTTTAGATGGAATGGAAAGCAATTGAAAGGATTATCTTTATCTTCTCCATAAAATAGAAGGCAATAGGGGGAGAAGGTGGTGAAAGGAACTAAAAACAGAGCTAATGTTATTATGGATTGGCTGTCTGATATTAGGCACTTTACATATATCTTTTACCTACTGCTTACCATAGCCCTTTCAGGAAGGTAATATTTCTCTCATTTACAAAAATAAGAAGAAGCATCTGAGGATTTGAGAAATCACATTGCTTACCAAAAGCCCCACAGTCTACAAACTTAACATTGTTTACTACTAAATCTTGATTCTTTCTCCTGTGCATATTATTTCTCAGTTCTCAAGTTGATGGGAATGAGCTTAGAAAATTAAGATGAACAGGACATGTTTGGAAGAGCCACTGTGGGAAATTAAACTCATAGCCAGACAGCAGTAGCGAAGAATTGACCGGCAAGTCAGAGCCAGACCCGAGTGTATGAGATCACAAAGTGAGATGATAAAATGGAGTCAATATGGATGATTAATCAATTTCCCATAGCAAGGCAGGAAGTCCAGCATGAAGTTTGGAACTGCTGGAGATAGGGAGGTAAATAGCACTTATAACACAGGTATACTAGTAAGCAAATACTTAGAATGCAAGGCAAACAATTATATATGATACATGCCATGAGAGGGAAGAGAAAATACATTGCTTCATTTACTCGAATCCCAAAATTTCATATTTAAACATCTCAGAATTAGGATGTATCTTAAAATGGGTGACATCTTTTTTTCACCAATGACCAGATAGCTGTCAAGACTTGGTTGTGATTGTACATTCTTGAACTTGGCCATTTTGTTCATCTTACCTTCACTTAAGTTGAGTTGTGTTCACTGTGGTATTGATTTGTATATACCATTTAAAGTGTCTTCTAAAAAAGTACTCTGTGATTTTGCATTTAAAAAATTATCGTTCACATGGAGGCATGGAAATAGTGCTGGGAGGCATATATGATATGTAAATCAAGCAAATATTTATATTAAAGAATTATAAGGCAAGTTCATATCTTTTTATGAAACGGCAACTCAAATGCTTTATATGACCTACACCCAAAAAGTAGATACAGCTAGTTATGTTTTGTTAACTGAAGATATCTGAAAAAAGAATTGCCTAGCATAAATCAAGCAATTCTGATAAAGGTAAGAGAAATTGCCTCCTAATAACTAGGAATGGATGTATCCTAGTTACCTCTTGCTATGTAACAAATCTCTCCCCAAACTAAATGGCTTTTATTATCTCTCATAGTCTCTGTAGGACAGGAGTTGGGAAGGGCTTGCCTGGGTGGTTCTGGCTCGGGGTTTCCCATGCAGTTGCAATCAGGAGACAAGAGCTGACACAGCAGAGGGCTGAAAGGGGGCTGGGCATTTTTCTTTCTTCACGTAGTCTCAGAGCCTCTTCCTGTGGTCTCTTGCATGGGCTACTTTGAGTTTTGAAATGTCTTGGCAGTCCCAGGGCTGTTGGGCTGTTTACATGACCACTAAAAGCTTCATGAGCAAGTATTTCAGTGAACAAGATGGAAACTGAATTACCTTTCACAACCAAGCTTCAGAAATTACGCAGCATCACTTCTGCTGCATTGTTGGTTGCATTCAAGTCAGAAGTCTGCCCAGATTCAAGGGGAAGGGAATTGACTTCACCTCTTGCTTGGGGAGCATCAAGTTCCTGGAAGAGCATACGGTCTGAGAGAAATTGTTGCAGCTGCATTTGGAAAATACAGTCTGCCACAAGATGAAAGAAATGTCAAAGCAGCATTACTGATTCATTCATTGTGCGGGCCTTAGCATTAAAGCATTGAACTTCCACTGAACTTCCTGTTGACTTTGAACAGAAGCCATCTAACTTCTAGCAACATGTGATTTAATGGGGTGGAGGGCGGGGGGGTAAAACTACAAAGTTATGGAAATTAAGCCCTGGTGTTCTGGAAATGAGTTGTCAGTGCTTAAAGGTGTTAAAGAGGTCAAGATCATGATCACCAGTTATGTGTCTTTTATGTCTAAATGATCCTAGAAGAGCTCATGCAGTAATTGAAAATAAGAATTCTAAGTGATAAGAGAGCACTATGTCATACTTTAACTGACCACATTATTCTTTGGAAGAGCATGAAATAATGGTGTCTTGTGATCTGTGGCATCTTTGGCTTTGATGAAGGACAGTAGGACCATGAAAGCAACAAGTCATCAGAAATTTCCTCTTCACAGTATAATCAGAAGACCCAGAGAAGTGATACAAGAAATTGTAAAACTTTAAAAGTCAAAGCGCACATTTGAAACACACTTTACACACAAACCCCATCCCATCCACCCAGGCTTTGCCTTATTATTCTATATGTAATTTGACTCTTACCAGTCTTTCCACTTTCCCTTGTGAAATTCCTGCCAATCCTTCACAACGCCTTGCAGGTCCTGCCCTCTCTATGTTGAGATTTTAGATCAGTTGCCACTGGAGGAAAGGTAGGGTGGGCTGGCGGGGTAGAGCCTAGTTTATCTGTTTTACCTATTGAGATTTCTTATAAGGTGGGGATGATGAATGGGTTCACAATTAAAAATATAAAAAGTAAGTCTCTGTAATATACCACATTACTCCATGCTCAATCTAAAAGTACAGCATTAGTTAACTATATTAACTAATTCATTGAATTAATTCCTACTTATGAGCATCTTCTATGTGTTAGGTATGTGGGAGACATTGGCTATCCATAATACACCTTGCTTCACTGAATTCTAATTGAGTTAGAATGGACATATGTTTTCATTTCTTCTGGGCAAATATCTAGGAATAGAATTGCTGGATTATCTGATAGTTGTATGTTCACTTTTGTTAAACTAGTTGTACCACTTTATATGATTAGTCTTTTTCAAAAGTCTAGCCATTCTAAGGATGTACAATATATCATCCTGTTTTCATTTGTACTCCCTTGATAACTAATGATATTGAATATCCTTTCCTGTGTTTATTGGCCATTCCTGTCTCCTATTGTGAAATGTCTGTTTAATCTTTTGTCATATTAGTAGGAGTTTTTGTCTGCTCCTTGAGCTGTAAGAGTTTCTCAAATATAAGTTTTGTATATGGATCTTTTGAAAGATATATGTATTGTGAATATTTTCTCCCATTTTATGGTTTCCTTGGTCATGTTCTTAATGGTGTCTTTCAAAGAGCAAAGTTTTAAATTTTGATTAAGTCTAACTTGTCAAAGTTTTCTTTTATAGCTCCTGCTTTTTATATCCAAAAAATATTTGCGTACACCAAGGCTGCAATGATGTTTTCTTATGTTTTCTTCAAGAGCTCTTCTAGTTTTAGCTTTCACATATGATATGATCCATTTCTAGTTAAATATTTTAATATGATGTGAGACAATGGGGTTTATTTTTTAAAATTTCCTTTTAGTTTTCAGCTCTCAGTTCTTCCTATTACTGTGCCCCTATCTCTTTTACCCTCTAACCTCTTCTGACTTGTTTCTAGTATTCTAGTAAAACAGATGACCAAACTCATTGGAAGATACTATGAGACAGAACCTGAGAGACAAATATTTTTAAATGCTCATGGATTTAAGGCATCTATTTTGGAACTACAGACGCCTGATTGTGCTGACTTTAACGGTCTTATTTTTTTCAGATGGCCACATAATAGGACCTCTGAGAAGTGACATGCTAGTTCCTGTACTATATTATTCTGAGATTATTTTATGACATGTATTTGGTTAAACCCTAGGCCTCTTTTGCTATTAATAATTCTCATATTGTGCCTAGAATAATGCCAGTCACTTAAAAAGTACTTGGAGCCCAGGTGGTGTGGCTCAGTGGTTGAGCATTGACCCATGAACCAGTAGGTCACGGTTCAATTCCTTGTCAGGACACATGCCAAGGTTGCGGGTTCAATCCCCAGTGGCAGCCATGCAGGAGGCAGCTGATCCATGATTCTCTCTCATTATTGATGTTTCTGTCTCTCTCTTCCTCTCCCTTCCTCTCTCTGAAATAAATAAAAAATTATATATATGTACATATATATATATGTACATATATATATATACACATATATATACATATATATACATATATATATAATTTTAAAAGTATTTGGAAAATTAAATATGTCCTGGTGATTGGCAGCAAATGGAAATGACAGACTTACTATATTCTAGAGCAATGGACTTGCTTTTTTGCTGTTGTATATTTTTGATCATATACGTTCCAGTGGATATATATTAAATTATTTATATATTATGTATATTATTGATTTACATACATACATAAATTTTAATATAGAACATTAAAATATAGAAATTGCAAAGAATGAAATAAATTTAAATAAAATGTACTATTTTTATCTAGCATTCAAATTATATTATTATTTGACTTGGAGACATAACATAGTATTCCTAATTTTTACTAGGGTTAATTGGATTCTGAAAGTAAGCTCTAGTGTGTGATTGTTATAATAATGAAATTTCACACATTGTCCTGCTGCATAATCAATAAGGGGGGCTATGTTTACTAATAACTAGATTATTATATTTAGAACCCATATCAATTAATAAAATTTTCTTTAGTAAAGGTACAATGACTTATTGAAAGTAAAACTGCCCTTTAAAAATGTAAAACACTATATAATTATTTTTGACCAACCTTTACTTTATGCTTAAAAAACACGCATTTCTGAATTACTCTATTCTAAAACTCCAAAAAAAAAAAAAAAAAAGAAGAGGTTGCTCTGCATTTCCTATGAAAACATTTGGATAACCCCTCATACATCTGTAAAACTCATATTTATAATCACTCATATTCAGCATGTGCCTTCTAAATATGCCAGTGAAAGATAAAATGATTACTTTTCGGCAAATGTTCAGCAGACACTCTAAATTAGCCAGCTGGTCTCTTGTCATGGATGAAAATATATGGTCTTTTTATGAAAAGTGACAGTAAACACGTCCACAGCACCAGTCACTTGATATGCAAGTGAAATTCCATTGGTGCAATGACTTACAATTGGAGAAGATCAAAAGTGTGTAAAGAAAGAGAATCGATGAGAACGGAGCTTCTCATGCCTTGCAGTGGCTCACACAGAATAAATCATCCAAAGGAAGTGAAATCACCTTGTTTTATGGCAAAGTAGTAATCTCAAGGTCTACATGTTAAGTTTTTTTTATTATTATTGAAGATTCAGAAGCTATTTAAAAACATGACCTCTTAGAACAATCCAATGCACCAAGTCTATTTGCAAGAATTGTGTTGTAAGTCATGATTCATTATGTGATTGTGATCAGCATACAGTATTAGAAATTCATCTCTCTCGATGATATAGTTCTTTCCATGCAGCTCCTTTTATGCAATGGAATAGTCCTCACCCCTACTTTTATTTCTTCTTCTTTTTTCCCCTTTGCTCTATTTTGTTCAATTTTGTTCCTCTCTTTATTGCCTGCTCTATTTTAAACTACCTTATACTTTTTCTTGGCCTATCTTTTGTAATCTGACTTGTGTCACCAGGACTATAGGATATATGATAGGGACAAAATGCCATAATAAATAAAAACGTCTTTATTTCCACCGCGACTCTGGACTTAGAGCCTCTCACCGATTATGAAATAATAACAGATGAGTGCCAGTTGGGGAGGACTTTAGAGATCTTCTATCCCAGTCCCCTTTGTTTAAAGATGAGAAACTGCAACATAGAGGCCAACATAACAATGCCAGAGTGACAACCCAGGCTTCTTTACTCTCAGACTAGTGCTTTACCACCTGCCAAAACTTCCTTTGTGATTAAATCCTACTGAAGTGTTCAATTGGCAGTCATCATCTTGATGGCTAAACCATTTGTGACAGTTGTCTCTTTTCTTGAGAATTAATTCAACCATTATTATATGGTATCGATCGAGCACCTAGCCCGTGCCCAGACTATTGAGGATTTAGCAGAAAACAGAGCCCTGCCTTCACAGTCATCATTCTAATGGAGGGAGGATGATCAACAACACAAAGGGGCAAAACATATAGCACACAGGATAATGATAAGTGTTTGAAGAAAAGCAGTCAGGAAAAGGAAATTGTAAATAAAGTTACATTTTGGTATTGAGGGGGAAAGGGTGGACAAAATCTTGAGCAATATAGCCAGGAAAGGTATCACAGAAAATGGGACATTAGAGCAAAAACCTAAGATGGTAGAGAGCTATGTAATCCATTTCCTTCATGACTGTGGAAAATCTTGACTTTTTCCATAGGAAAAATAGCCAAGATTTCCATACAGCTCTCCTTTTTCTTCTTCTATAAGAAGTCAACTCAACCAAATGCACATCATGATGTTTGGGTCTTTTACCCAAAATATTTGCAGCAACAGAAGCATTTCTGTTATGTTGCACATCTAGATGCACGTGATTATAACAACTATAACTCTGTCCATTAAAAATGTAAATGGACTTAGCTGACATTTGAAAGCTGGGCAAGGAAAACTGGATTTATGTCAGCTGGGCCAGGGCCTGCTTTTCTGCCCATTATTAAGGCTTAATCTATAGGGCTCTGATTAGTCACAGCTTGAGACATCCTACCACTTAGAAACACTTTACCCTGAGACCTGAAAAGCAGGGAACAAGAGAAAAGTCATTTGTTTACTCAAAAATGAAGCAGTTTTCTGAAAATGATCCTACCATTGAACATCTTTTGAAAGAAAAAATTCTCAGTGAGCTCAGGAGGTTTAACCGTGAGCTAACTCTTATTTTTAAGTATAGGAGAGCTAGCTTTGTGATTGTTAATTTTCTCTTGTTTTGGCTGATGTTAAGAGAAGAAAGATTCTTTGATTTAAAAATTTTAAAGAACATATATATATCATAGATGAAAATAAATATGACACTTAAAAACATTTCATGTATGGATGCATAAACTACATACATTCCCCTTAGAGGCTTTCAGAATTTATTGATACTTTTTAGTTACAAAAAAACAAATCTGTAATTTCAGAGGAAAAATACCTTAATAAAATCCCCATATTTATTTATTCCTTTATTCACCTGTAAGTATTTATTCAGTGTACATTGTATGCCAGGCACTGGACTAGACACAGTCTAAACCTGTACATGAATGATTCCAACAGTTTTACTCATTATAATAAAAAACCGCAAAGCACCCAAATTCCCATTAACAGATGGATGGTTAAATCAATTTAGTACAACAAAATCATGAAATACTTCTTAAAAATTAAAATCAACAAATTATTGATGCAAACAATAATATGGGTGACTCTCCAGAGAATTATGCCAAATGAAAAAAGTCAATCCTAAGAGTTTGTATACTATATGGCTCTATTTATATAACACTAGAGGCCTGGTGCACAAAATTTGTGCACCAGCTGGGAGTGGTCTCTCAGCCCAGCCTGCACCCTCTCCAATCTGGAACCCCTCGGGGGATGTCTGACAGCCCATTTAGGCCCAATCCCTGTTTGACAGTCGGGGCATCCCTCTCACAATCTGGGACTGCTGGCTTCCAACTGCTTGCCTACCTGACTGCCTGATTGCCCCTAACCACTCTGCCTGCCAGCCTGATCACCCCCTAACCGCTCCCCTGACAGCCTGATCCACACCTAACTGATCCCCTGCCAGCCCAATCACCCCCAACTGCCCTCCCCTGATGTCCCAGTTGCCCCCAACTGCCCTCCCCTGCAGGCCTGGTCTCCCCTAACTGCCCTCCCCTACTGATCACCCACAACTGCCCTCCCCTGCCGGCCATCTTGTGGCTGTGGGCGCCGCCATCTTTGAGGAGGTGGCAGTCAATTAGCATATTCCCTCCTTATTGGCTGTGGGTGCCACCATCTATGAGGGGGTGGCAGTCAATTAGCATATTCCCTCCTTATTGGCTGTGGGCACTGCCGTCTTTGCAGCCTGCTGCTCAGTCGTTTGGTTGCCCCTCACTAACCCCCCTGTCATCCTGGTCGCCCCACGCAGCCTGTTCAGTCATTTGTTCGGTTGTGATGGTTGCTTAGACTTTTATATATATATAGATTATTTAAATGACAAATTTACAGAAATGAAGAACATATTAGTGGTTTCCAGTAGTTAAGGTGAGGTGGGGGATTGGGGTGGGGTGAGGGTGGGGTAGTAGGTGTGGCTAATAAAGGATAACCTGAGGGATCCTTGTGGTGATGGAAATGTTTTGTATCCTGCCTGGGTCAGTGTCAATATGAAGGTTAGGATATTGTTCTACATTTGGTTTTACAGATGTTTCCATTGGGGGAAATGATGAGAAAATATGGGTTAAAAATATCAAGGATTTTTCATTACTTCTGACAACTGCTTATGAATCTACAATTATCTGCTGGGGGAAAAAATTTAACTTAAAAAAATTCCACTAACCTCTCAAAATATAGTCACCTGTAGTTGCATTGGCCATTTAGAATTTCAATATAGTAAAGGAAAATTCTTTGGAAGACTGCATGGATTTTAAAGTCAGTAATTGTCTTCCTTAAGAAGAAATTGGTAAGTTCACCAAAGGGACTTGCTAATGACTTCAGATTTATTCATATTATTGATTGGCTTATTAGTAAGCCACAGAAATAACAGAAAATCAAAATGAATGGGTCTCAATTTGCTTTCTTTTTATTCTATAGTTGTAGTCTTTCTTAATCAAATCAAAGAGAAATTATGAGTTTTCCTGAGCTTTTGGCTATTAACGGGAATAATCTATTTCTTTGTATAAGAGTTGTCCAGTTAAAATGTATATCTCTTTTATAAAACTCAAGTTGAAGGTCTGTACTTAACTAAATTTATTATCCCTTCACTCATTTTTCCACCCAGCAAACATTTAGTGAGTACCTATTACGTGCCAGGCACTGCTCTAGATACTGGGTTTCCAGAAGGGGACAGAGCAAAGACCATGCTCCTCTGGCACACACACATGCCCATTAAGAAAGATAATGCAATAGATAGTTCTCTACGTGGGTACTGTTCAAGAAAAAATGGGTCTTTCTAAATTATGTTGAATGAGTTGATTGGTTGGTTTTCATAATGGAAAACAAAACTAGAAGAATGGAATATTCAACGCTGTGAAGACTAGCAATGATAGCTATTTTGGAATCTCCTTTACACAAGTGACTGGGAGCATCTTCTGTTTCTTTCTAATGGATTCCCCACTCCCATGTCTCACTTTACATTGCGTCTCAGTATGTAAACTGCCTTGAAGTGAGCTCTTTTCCAGCTTTGTCTGTTCACTCCGTAAGCTCTTTGTTTGCATCACCCTGGGAGTAGATGCAAAGCAATGATGGGTTCTTAGGAACAGAAGGAAGAGCTTACTACTATACAATTTCTCCTTGTTTCTTAAGAAAGTAAGTTACTGTTCTGTCCTCTTCCTTCCTTCATATATATGACATTCCAGAATCAAGCTTCTTCTGATTCTGTTTGACTTTTACCATGTGCTATGGTTCAAGCATAAGTCCCATTCTCTTTTTAGATTCTAAATAGTTTAGATTTTAGATTGATTCTTCTTCTGTTATGGTAGAAGATTGCTCAAGCTATTTTAGACTTTATTTCTACTCATGACCTGCTGTGGGGAATCTGATTTCACTAGGGTCATTATGGGAGCCTAAAGGAAACACAACAGAAAAAGTGGGGAAAAGACAGTGGGACCCCATTGCCTCGGCTATGATTATAAGCTTACATTATGGATGGGAATGTTAGGTTAGCTGTCTTTTTTTCAGGAATATTTGGCTTTACATTTTTACTAAATGTCAATCCCGAGGATGCCATATTCATTAAAACTGCTTAAGTGATTTCTGCAACCTAGATTGGATAAGATGTCTGATTATGAACAAGAATTTGCTGCTAAGTGTTGTGAAAGGGGTAAGGAGATGCAGGTGAGTCACTGAAACCCACTGACAAGGCAAAGTAAAGAACAGTTGGTAGATCTGTGTGCAGCAAAAATTGGAAGCTTTCCCCTAGACTTGTGGTACAGATTTAACAAAATGTTTTCCTTCATTTGTAACAAAAGTACTTCAGTTGTTCTAAGTCATCAATACTCACCTTACAATAGAGAATCAAGAACACAGTATAGCCGTGACTGTCCATATGCGCCTGTTAGGGCTATGAACTGGTTCATGCCTATTCATCCTTCAACCAGGATCCCCTCTGAATTCATGGAGGCACCAACAAAATCCCCTTCTAGTAGGAGGCGGATGGGGCAGGGAGAAGCAGCGCCTCCTCCCTGGACTTTCCCCTCCAACCAGGCATCACTTACTAGGTTCTATCCTTAACCCCAGTACTAATTCTCTAGGTCTTTTCTGAACTACTTTTGAATTAAATTTAAGCAACTATTTGCTCCATTAATCCACGCAGCCTGTTAGCACACTGCGTGCATTTACTGTACAGTATTTCAAATGAAGTGGAACTTCAAAGCCATTTGATAGGTATGGGGAAATGGGGGCCTGATATAGCCAGAAGGAAGTAATAATCTCCCAAGGATTTCAGCAGAGAGCTAAACTTAGCTGCAGACTTCGCTTTTCATTTAACTTTCAATGTATACCTACATGGAGCACCTTGGGACCCTGCCCTGGGTTGCAGATAAAGCCTTAGGAATGAGGAGGAGAGTGGATCTGTACCTGGTCAGAATGAAGATTTTCCATCATCTTAAATTCTCTTTCCCTGCCCAAGTTACCAAGGAAACGGAGTTCTTAATGTTTTGCTTACAAATGTATATTCTTTACCTTAAAGCAAAGTCTGCTGAGCAAGGAAGTGTTGGTGTCCAAGGGCTGGGAGGAAAGGGGTAGGCTTTAAGGACAAACCTTGTGGTCCCAGAAGTTGATCAAGGGACTTGGGTCTGGCTTTATGGTATCACCTAGGGCCGAGGGAACAAGATAGGTTTGCCCCCTCTTTCTGGAAGTGGGATACACAAAAGATGGGTGTACTTTTCTCCTTTGAAGTGGACTGGACAGAGCGAGGTCTATGTTGGAAGTATATCAGTGTGGATAAGGCTGCTGTAACCTACCTCTGGGTCTAATCACATACACCACACAAACTGCGCACATACACACCTATATACATGGTTTTCAGTAGTGTAGTCCAGGGTTTTTTCCCATTTGAAAAACATATTATCTGATGGCAAGGGCTCTTTAAAAATATACCCACAGCCCCTACAAAATGGACTAGAAGGCAGCTAGGTAAAACATCCAAATCTAAATGAAGGAAAAAAGAAAGTTTTGTTTCAAACTCCCTATCTACAATCAGATTCTCTCTTGTCTAGAAATCAGTCTCTTGACTATAGTCAGTAACTTCTCTTCTCATTTCTGGTGCAATATTTTCTGTTTGTTTATTTGTTTTTGTTAATCCTCACCCGAGGATATTTTTCCCTTGATTTTTTAGAGAGAGTGGAAGGGAGGGGGATAGACAGAGCAAGCAAAACATTGATGTGTGAGAGAGATACATTAATTGGTTGCCTATAGCATGCACCCCAACCAACACCTGGAAATAAGCTTGCAACCGAGGTACGTGCCCTTGACTGGAATTGAAGCCAGGACCCTTCAGACCATGGGCGACACTCTATCCACTGAGCCAAACCAGCTAGGGCTCTGGTGCAATATTAATTCAACAAGAATTTGTTATACCAGGGCCTCCCTGGAAAGAACTTCTAATCCTTTGGGTAAAAGCATCCCAGAAACAATTAAACTTAAAAACAGAAAACAATATTAGATAATGAACAGGGGGAAAAAGGGTTCCAGTAGGTGTCCTGGGGGCTGGAACGCAGGGGTATGATTAGGCAGAGATAATCAGGATAAGCCACAGGGTCTCCCTGTAAATGCTAAGCAGATGTAAACAGATGTGTCTGTCTGTGCTCTAACTTGGGGTCATTTTCAGTGCAGCCTCCTTTCCCCCTGAGTCACCTGGTTGTTTACTTCATTTTTAAATCTGAAAACCATGTTTTTTTTTCATCACAGTTTTGCTGGCAACAACAAATATAATGAGAATGCTTGACTTTCACCAAATACTCTAAGAAGTTGCTCTTGGTTGCCCGTTCACTTGACCATCTGTTAGGTGGGGGTGTGCATTGTATTGTAATTGCTCGTGGCCATAGCCTTCCCATTTTCAGATTTGTGTGTAGCCTTAGATTGCTGATGTTGTAATGGCACGGTTTTTCTTTTCATATAAAAAATGAGTTAGAAGCAGATAAAAAGGAAGCATTTGATTGCCCTCAATCAGACTCTGGCTTTCGCTTGTCATTAAATCAGAGGCTTATTTGAAATCTGTTATTGACAGTAACCCATTCTTAGCCTGCTTATGTGATTCTCAAGTCCATGTGTAATTTCATGTTTTATTTGTTCTCCATGCACTGCTTCTGTGATGTGCTCATTGTTATGCACCATTTCTGGGGAGTCTCACCTTGGAGCGTGCTTAGAAAGCTGGCAGAAAACAGAATTCAGTCTGTGGGTTAGCCATGTGGAAATGACAGTGTAAAAATTAAATTGAATTTATCAGCCTGGGTTTTCATTTCTTGCTGAAGATAGTAACTACAATTTGAAATGGCATCATTTTAACATTTTTTTTTTTAGTTTCCTTACATAGGAGGCATATAATGCACAGAGCCAGTGAAATGATTAAATCTTTTTTAATTTCCATCAAAATTCTCTTTGGACTAAAAACAAGTGACTACCTCAGGCTGAAAGTGAACTGAAATCTACTTGTAAAACTAGCTTGGAGGTGTGGGTGTTCCACTTCTCTGATAGTGGTTGGTGATTCTACATGAATATATATATATATATATATATATATATATATATATATATATATTAAATGTACTGTATGCATTTTTACATTGATCTGTTTCTGTATACCTTGTCCTCTGTGCCAATTAAATCTCTATAAGTAATAGTCATGTCATACATTATTGTAAGTAAATAAATGTGTACATTAAGATCATTTCTTACCCACATGTCACCTCTAACCTTTGTGTAAAATGTCTTTTACATTAGCATAAGTATTAAGAAGATGCCATTTCTGCTATATATAGGCTGCCTTCAGCTAATCAGTTTTTCATGCATTTAAATAGGAATATTAGAATAATGGTAATTACTTCAGTTTTCCATGAATGATCCATCAAGACATTGCCTTTCACTGGATGGTATTGCTCAGGGTTGGTAGGACAGAGTTAAATTGTTAGATGGGTTGGAATATCTTTAGCGTTTTGTTGGTGACTTTTAAAAAGACTCTTAAGCCTGCTATGTTTTCTAAGTATAAATGCACAAGTTGCTTTAGAAAGGCTAGAATAAGCCGAAGCACATGGAGACAGTGAAATTGTAATGAATTGTAGAAGGAGACCTGTTTATTAAATGCATGGGAGGCAAAAGACTTCCAGGCAGATAGCAAACACACACACACACACACACACACACACACACACACACTCACACTGGATGAATGTGGAAAAATTCATAAGTATGTTTTAAAAAGTGCCTTTTATCAAAATGACACCTTTTTTTCCATTGCACAAATATATTTCTGCAGTTTCACAAATTACTTCTCACGTGTAAACTCAAACTTTATAAGTTTGAATTTAAAAACACTTGCACATTTGTGCAAAATACACTTATGTCCTAAAACCGATTTTACTTGGCTGGAGTTAGATGTCACTAGTGACCATATATGTTGAACTGCCTGGTAGCTGGGAGCTCTGTTTCAGCTGGGTTTCCTTCTGTGTTTGCACTGCAGTGTTTATTTGCACCAAGATGTTGAAATAATGACATGTTTTGCTTCTTTGTTTTCTAAAAATTAGAAGAAAATGATTGGTTTGATAGTACAAAAAACAGTCTTTTAAATCTACAATCTAGAAAAGGGCAGAATTTCAGCACAACTGAAAGTAGCAACTCTAGTTCAATGAGAGAATTGTTGGAACTCGAGGAAGACAAGTATGTATCCAATGAGAAGGAAAAGGACAAAAATTGAAGCAGGATATCTTCATATTTTTAAAAATCTTCCACATAATTATGTGCTTGTGCATGTTTAGATAAACATGTAGAGAAATATCCGTGCATTCCTGCAAATGCATAGAATAGGACATTCCAGGTTGATAGGCATGGTTACATCTGGGGCTGGGAATGGAATTTATGAAAGGAAGGTAAAGAGAGACTTGTAATTTTATTTCACTGCCATCTGTATTTTTGAACCATATGTTTATATAGTACATGGGCAATTTAAAAAACAGTAACAAGTAAATGACAAAAAAGAATATGTATAAAAAGCTTGAAATATATTGGCAAAGTTTCCATCTGAAAGGTGATTTTTAAAGATGTTAGAATATGTTTAATAGCTCAGAATATAGAAGAGCCTTCAAACACTCAAGTCTATCTTTGAGATGTTAGTCCTGCTTACATTTTCTCAAGAAAGCTTCATGCTGTAAAGTATATGATTGTCCAACTTTGCTGTACTCCTAAAACCAATAAACGGTCATTTAAGAAGTTTATTTTATTTTTTTTAAAAAAAGGAAGCTTCCTGCACAAAACACATGACTACCTACACATTGTAAAATTTGATCCTCCTTACACCCTAATGGTGTCCAGTGGGCAAATGTAATGATTTCCTCACTATCAGTCAGGTGATGATATTGAGGTTCAAGAAGGTTTCTAATAAATTTGCCCTAGTTCATGGCGCTGCAGGTTGTAGACCTGAACATGAATCTATGAGCATATCATTGAGTACAGATCCAATGTGCTGCACTGAAGTCTATGGACTGAATGTGACCCTACCCCCCAAATTCATATGCTAAGTTCTAAGCTCCTCCACCCACCCCACCCCACCCCACCCCCCCCTCCTCCAGCCATGTAACCATATTGAAGATAAGATCTTTAAAGAAGTGATTAAAATTGAATGGAGTCATATTGGTAGAGCCCTGAACACCAGTAGACCTGGTATCCTCATAAAAAGAAAAGACACTAGAAACATCTCTCTCTCTCTCTCTCTCTCTCTCTCTCTCTCTCTCTCTCTCTCTCTCTCTCTCTCTCTGCAATGTGAAGACCCAGTAGAATCTACAAGTCAGTCAGAAGAGAGCTCTCATGAGGAACTGAATTAGCTGATCTTGGATTTCCAGCCTCTAGAACTATGAGAAACTGAATTTCTGTTGTTTCAGCTAGACAGAATATGGTGTTTTGCAAATGGCAGTGACCAAATTATTGGTGGAAAGGCACTTATTTTCCCGAAGGTTCCTGAAGGTCAAAGACATTCCACCATCTTTTTGTCTGATAAAAATCTTTCTCATCTTACCTAGGAATATGGTTATCAGCCACCAGTATTTACTATCTGCGTAGAGTGGTCTGAAGCATGTTAGTGTACAGAGAAAATAATGCTGGGGTGAAAAGGAGAGAATGGCACAGGCCTATTAACCAATCTAAGAAAAATACTTTGCCACACAATTCCCAGATGCCTCTGTAAAGGAAACCATTGAGCTTGTTGTTTATAGCAACCTAAGAAAGACATGATCTTTGGATTCAGACAGACATAAACTCCTACTCTGCTACTTATCCCTGTAGAACCTGTTCCTTAACCTAAACCTCAATTCTGTAAGCATTAGAGTTGTGCCTGAGTTTGACTTGTACCTAATAGAATTGTGGGAATTAAAGGTACCAATACACTTTAAATATTCCCCTCAGCTCCTGACACATGCTAGGTACCCAATAAAATGTTAAGTCGCTGTTCCTTCTCTTCCCTTTCATGCTTCATTCATATATTTTTGCCTCATTTCTTCTCATATCTTGCTTATATTCTTGCTCTTTTACAGAAAGTTGTTTTTCTTTTCCAAGTATGTTGTATAGAGTTTAGAATCTATAGACGAACTGTTATACTTAATATTTCTATAATGGTTTGAAACTTAATAAAGTGGTGCTATGTACTTTAATCTTATTTTTCTTTCTAAAAAATGTGTCATTAACCATCAGTCCTCATGGTTAACTTTTCCTTTGATCCTCCAGTTGCCCCTTTGTCACTGAAATTTAGAGTATTAACTCTTAGAGAATCCAAACTTAGTGTCGACATAAAACTCAAGAGATTATGTTTTATGTGCTCACATGTTTCATGCCATCAGCATATTATAACACTTTTTTAAAAAGCTTAAGTAGATATTGGCTTTTGTTGCCGATATTAAGATTTATTGGCTCAAGAGTTATTGATCATGGGCAAATCTTGGCCATTATTATGCCTTGAGGACAAATAAATCTTTATCAGCTGAACATGAATCAATATAATTATGCTCCACTTATGCACATCTTTTTTCCTAATCATATTGAGTTTTCAACCAAATCATGAAATATGAGAGAAACTACTGAGGGAGGCAGTTGTGAAGAATTGTGCCAAGAACATTTGTGCCAATACTAGATAAAGCCAAGCCTTAGTAGCTCTTGCTGACAGAACTGAGGAAGTCCCAGCAAAATGTAGAAGTTACTCTGACATTCCTCCTAGCAATATTTTTTTCTGATATATCTCCAGGGTCAAGGGAAACAAAAGAAAAAATAAACAAATGGGACAAACTAAAAATTTTTTGCACAACAAAGGA
This sequence comes from Myotis nattereri, assembly GCF_964212035.1. NCBI lineage: Eukaryota > Metazoa > Chordata > Mammalia > Chiroptera > Vespertilionidae > Myotis > Myotis nattereri. The sequence continues at coordinate 67,835,841 of NC_138081.1, read as the reverse complement.
AACCATCAACAAAATGAAAAGACAAACTATTGAATGGGAAAAGATATATGCCAATGATATATCCCATAAGAGGTTAATATCCAAAATTTATAAAGAACTTATACAACTCAACACACACACACACAAAAAAAAAACACGCACACAAACAATTCAACTAAAAAATGGGCAGGGGGCCTGAATGGACACTTCTCCAAAGAGGACATACTGATGGCCAATAGACATACGAAAAGGAGCTAAACATCACTAATCATTAAAGAAGTTCAAATTAAAACCACAATGAGCTATCACTTCACACGTCAGTATTGCTATCATCAATAAATCAACAAACAAGTGTTGGCAAGGATGTGGAGAAAAGAGAACCGTCATGCACTGTAAGTGGGAATGCAAATGGGTGCAGCCACTATGGAAAACATAGTATGGAGGTTCCTCAAAAAAAATAAACATAGAACTATCTTATGACTCAGAAATTCCACTTCTGGCTATGTATCCAAAGATATCAAAAACACTACTTTGAAGCGATATATACACCTTTATACTTATTGCAGCATTACTTACAATAGCCAAAATATGAAAGCAACCCAGTGCCCATCAATAGATGAGTGGATAAAAAGGCTATAGTATTTGGCCATAAATATTACTCAGCCATAAAAAATAATTAAATCTTGTCATTTAATTAATTTGGACCTAGAGGTTATTATGCTAAGTGAAATAAGTCGGACAAGGAAAGACAAATACTATATGATTTCACTTATATGTGGAATCTAAAGAACAAGAAAAACAAAACAAAACAGAAACGGACTCATAAATGCAGAGAACAAACTGACAGTTGCCAGATGGGAAAGGAATTGAGGGGCTGGGTGAAAAAGGTGAAGGAATTATTAAGTACAAATTAGTAGTTACAAAATAGTCCTGGAGGTGTAAAGTACAGCATAGGGAGAATAGTCAGTAATATTGTAATAACTATTTACAATGCCAGGTGGGTACTTGAATTATCAGGGGTGGGGGTGAATCACTTCCTAAATAATTACATAATGCTGTAATCACTATGCTGTACATCTGAAATAGATATAAAATAATACTGAATGTCAAAAATGTAGAAATTAATTTTTGAAGATACTGATTTAGATATACAAAAATATCATAGGATAGAACAAAAGACTTATACTAGACCTATACTAGAGTAGGTAGCTGATAGAGATCTAGAAAAAGAAAGCAGAAAGTTGCATAAACCTAGGGATTCTGAATTTATTTTAAACCTTTCTCAGTGATTCTAATGTGCAGCCTTCAAAGATTGGCTTACTCCTTTATTAGATGCAAAGGTATCTATCAACATTTTCTTCTATTTGTATAGACTAATTTCATGTCTTTTTGTTTAAAGCAACCATGTGACCACTGGTGACACTGTAACTTCAAATTCTTCATTATATGACCTTTGGTTCTTGTTTGTGACCTGTAGATTTACTCTAAATACCATATCTTTTTTTCTGTTAAGTTTCAGCTTGTTTTTGGTCTTGTGTCTAAACCACCAAATCCTTTTGTATTTTGATTCTGTTGTATTTGTTCATTAATCCTGCCCATCTTTACTTCATTAGTACCCTTGAGCAGCTTCCTTCTCTATTTCAATCCCAGGCACTGAAATTGGACCAGAGACATAGTCTTATCATACCCCCAAATCCATATACTATTTTTTTCATATATGTTAACACTATACATATACACTGCTTGGCCAGATTATTATGACCACCTGACATTTGTAGGTAAATTAGCTATAATTTCACACTGAAGTTGCTAGAGGGCCAGACCATTAAAATAGGGAAGCAGGTTGTTTACCACGACAATAGGAGTGATAAGTGATTTTTTTCTGAAGATATTGGTAAACAACATGATTTAACAACCTTTGAACATGTACACGCACACACACGCACGCACACACGCACACACACACACTGAGTGGCCAGATTATTATGACCACCTGATGTTTGTAGGCAAATTAGACGTACACTGCATCATATGGGATACGGAAGCCGAAGTCCTGTTCGAACACCTTTGCTGTCTGCAGTTACCAAGATAAAACGTTTCCAATTTGCACAGGAACACAAGGATGGGAAAGTTGAACATTGGAAAAAAGTCATGTGGTCCGATGAATCACGTTTCCAGTTGCATTATGCAGATGGCAGAGTGAGAATTTGGTGGAAACAGTATGAAAGCATGCACCCCACATGCATGAGTACAACCCTTCAAGATGGTGGGGGCAGTGTTATGGTTTGGAGCATGTTTTCCTGGCATGATTTGAGCTCTTTAATTTGTGTGGAACAACGTCTGAATAGCACAACATACCTAAGTATCATTGCTGATCAAGTTCATCCTATCATATTGATGGCGTATCCCAATGGAGATGGCTTCTTCCAACAAGACAATGTGCCATGCCATGGTGCTCGTATTGTGCAGGAGTGATTTCAAGAACATGCTTAGGTGGCCCCCATGATCACCAGATCTCAATCCAATTGAGCATTTGTGGGACGAAGTTAATAGAGCCATCAAGGCAGCTGGTTCTACAACCATCAAATCTCACAGAACTGGACAGTGCTATTCATCAGGCATGGTGTCAGATTCCTCGCATCACCTTTCAACATCTCATGGAGTCAATGCCAAGAAGAATCGCCGCAGTATTGAAGGCAAAAGGTGGCCCAACTGAGTACTGATGGGGTGGTCATAATAATCTGGCCACTCATAATAATCTGGCCACTCAGTGTGTATATATTTCACGTTCAAAGGCTGTTAAATCGTGTTGTTTACCCATATCTTCAGAAAAAAAATCACATCTACTGTCATGGTAAACAACCTGCTTCCCTATTTATAATGGTCTGAACCTCTAGCAACTTCAGCACGAATTATAGCTAATTTGCCTACAAATGTCAGGGGGGTCATAATAATTTGGTCATTCAGTGTATATATTGAATAGGATTTAAGGTGTTTTCTACTTAGTACCAAGCTGCCTGTCACAACACAAGCACAACATTAATTATGTGGGAGTGTGATTAATATCCAGCCTACAACTCTGAAATCAGATGCAGGAAATCTATTTTCCTTTCTGACCCCACACTCAAATTTAAGCTGACTCTGTTTTTAGTGTCTTTGTATTTTCAGTTGATCTCACAGAAAATTTAAAAATGCACCTAGGCTTGCTGTGATAGTATTGCTTATGGAGAGTGGAAGAGCAAGATGTTGTACAAATCCATCCCTCGTCATTTTCTTCCTCATGATCTAGGCAGATGTATCTAAGCAAACTGAAGCTGATCATAGTGGGTGTGATGATTTCACAGGGTCTAATACCCAGTTCTAGGAATTCAGAAAAAAAAATCAGTCCAGGAAGGATAAAGGAAGAATTAAAATATATGCTTCTTTAATTTTTTTAATGAAAATGTCCTTTCTATGTTATTTAGAAATCAAAGCAAAGCACCTCCTGGATGGTAGTCATCCCAGGAATGCAGCTCTTAGCAGACATGACTGATTGCCCAAAGTACACAAAATGCTGGGTAATGCTACAGGAGGCCCAAGCACCCCTCACCTGGCATTTGCCCTGTGGCTGCATGAAACGGTTCATCAAGTCAGAGAGCAGCCACAGGGGGTTGTGTAAAGAGCTCCAGGCAGTTTATTAGGGGGCTTTACCCTGGGGTGGCTGGCACCATCAGGACAAAATCCACAGTCAAGTTTACAGTCATATGTAACCATCCATCCTTTACTCCCTCACCTTGTGCATCGCTTTATGGTCTATGAACACTTTTATACTCAAGTCAAATAATCCTCTGGAGAGCTTTATAAGTATTCACCCCACATTTACAGAGAACCCTGAGGTTCAGAGAGGGCTAGTGACTTGCCTCAGGACCCCAGCTTCTTATCCGTGTACGGGCTGACCTTACAAGTAACTGACTTAAGTTGCCAGCTCTCTCTTCCCTAAAACACAGCTGCCTACTTTTAGGTGTAAAGTTTTTCTCTATATATTCTCCAAATATTTCTGTATAGTCCAACAGCCAAAAGACATTCGGCATCCCTTGTCTAGCTTTATGATGATGGTGGCTAGAGTCTGATGTTCTCTTAGACCCGCCCTGTCTTTTTACCTAATTTCAGGTCTCTCTGCGTAGGAACTTTTATTGTGGGCATTCCACACACAGTGGGCATTTGATATGTACTTCTTTGTGATGTCAATATAAAATCCTTGAGGGAGCTATTATTTATAAATATTTTTCTAAACTCCCTCTAGTCATTTAGTGGTGTGCTTATCTATTTGCCAATTTTAATGAGCCCATAATAGTCCATTGCCATGCTTAGAAATGGATGCTAGTCAAGTGGGATGGTAAGAAGAATCTCCCAAACCAGAGATTACATTTGCAGTGTAGGCTCAGATCTACTGTCAATTTGTGTGACTTTTGTGTGCCCTTCCAGGTGTGATAGAGGGAGGATAACCCTAAGGACACCTGAGGCTCCAAGGAGCATGGTTGTGTGCAAGAGTGAGCACTGGTTTATGAGTCAGCAGGCCTGGTGTCCAGGCGTAGCTTTGCTAATACAGTACTATGGGACTTTGATGAAGTCATTCATTCAGTCTCTAAATTTCCATTCTTCAATCTGAAAAAGAAATATTAATGTTACTGTGTGAAAGCAGCCCATGAAGTGCTGTAGAAATTTAAGATAAAGTTGCCATAGTACACAAACTGTATAAAAACCATAATAATGTTTTTCCTTTGCAAATGCTGAATCAGTGTCTTAAAATATGCGCTATATAGTTCTAGCCAGTTTTGTTCAGTGGATAGAGCATCAGCCCTCAGACTGAAGGTCTCAGGTTCAATTCTGGTCAAGAGTATGTACCTTGCAACCAATCAATGTATCTCTCTCACATCAATGTTTCTCTCTCTGTGTCTCTCTCCCTCCCTTCCACTCTCTCTAAAAATCAATAGAAAAATACCCTTGGGTGAGGATTAAACAAAAAATTTTAAATATGTACCAGGTGACCTTCTTTTAGTCTAGACTCATATCATTCTCTTTGATTGCTATTATAAATCTCAAATAGGAAAAATAGAGAGATGTGATACTTTCCATAACATTTACACATCCACATCTTAGGTAGACATATGCTAAGGGCTTAGTTTTCTTTATTTGACTCCACCTGACTCCTTTCTCACTAACTTGATTGTCCGTTTATGTGTCACAGGTAAGCACAGCCTGTGGAATCGTTTAGTTTCAGCATCAAGTCATCAAATGTCCACAGTGCAGTGCCCAGAAATTTGTAACAACATATTATGCTAATATAAAGGAAGTTCAGGGCTTCCTTTGCCATTGTTCATGTTCAAGATGTTGAATTCATATTTCCTCCTCAAAATTCAGACATGGTTAAATAAAAATGATCATTTAAATAGATCTTTGAAACATGTCTCTCCTTTAAAGAGCGAGCAAATGCTGCCGAAGCACTTTAGCACAGGGCAGGAGTCACTGCTGTGAAAAAGCTGCACACATCACTGGAAGGCAATACTTGGATGGGGGACAGGAACAAACCAACAATGATGGACCATGATAAGATCATGTCACCGCTGCTTTATAAACAAAAGCTCTTCAACAAAATCAATGTCAGCAAAAGGTTCACTTATTCTTGCTTTACTGAGCATGAAATGGGATTGAAAGATGGTATTAAATGGATTATTAAACTGAAGAAATGATGTCTTGTGATCTTTCACACCAAAGCCCCCACTTGAGACAGGTATTGTCTCAGTAAAAAGCTCTCCAAAGACTCAGGTCCTTTCTATGGAGCCTGAGCCTTTTAAACCTTAGACTGAAAGTTTTATTTCCTGTTTCCTTGCTGGAGCTGTGATCCTTTAGAGGATTACTATTGCTCTTCTGTTGTTTTATGCCTATGTCAATGTGCAGAGAAGGAATGTTGGTGAGAATGTATAAATTTCAAACACAGGGAATTCTTGTTTTTTTTTTATGTACCAGGAAAGAAAAACGAATGTATTTTAAAATATATAAACCAGCCCTACCCAGTTTGGCTCAGTAGATAGAGCATTGGTCTGTGGACTGAAGGATCCTGGTTCGATTCCAATTGAGGGCTCGATCCCTAGTAGGTCAGTTATTCTTTCTCATCATTGATGTTTCAATCTCTTTCTCCCTCTCCTTTCCTCTCTGAAATCAATATATATATATATATATATATATATATATATATATATATGTATGTATATATATATTAGAGGCCCGGTGCACAAAAATTTGTGCACTGGGTGGGGGGGAGAGGGCGGGGCCTCAGCCCAACCTGTGCCCTCTTGCAGTCTGGGACCCCTCAGGGGATGTCCACCTGCTGGCATAGGCCCACTCCCCAGTGGATCAGGCCTAAGCTGGCAGTCAGACATCCCTCTGGCAGCCCGGGAGCCCTTGGGGGATGTCCACTTGCCAGCGGGGAGCAGGCCTAAGCTGCAGTCAGACATCCTTAACGCTGCTGAGGAAGTGGGAGAAGCTCCCGCCACCACCGCTGTGCTGGCAGCTGTCAGCCTGGCTTGTGGCTGAGCAGAGCTCCCCCTGTGGGAGTGCACTGACCACCAGGGGGCAGCTCCTGCATTGAGAGTCTGCCCCTGGTGGTCAGTGTGTGTCATAGTAACCAGTCATTCCCAGTCGTTCTGCTGTTAGGGTCAATTTGCATATTACCCTTTTATTATATAGGATAGAGGCTTGGTGCATGGGTTGGGGCCAGCTGGTTTGCCCTGAAGGGTGTCCCGGATCAGGATAGGGGTCCCGCTGGGGTGCCTGGCCAGCCTTGGTGAGGGGCTGATGGCTGTTTGCAGGCTGGCCACGCCCCCAGCGACCCAAGCTCCAAGCCTCTCCTTTTTTTCTTTTTCTTTTTTTTCTGGGATTTATTTATCTTCTATAATTGAAACTTTGTAGCCTTGAGTGGAGCTGAGGGCCAGCCAGGGCAGGCAGGAAGCTTGGCTTCCTCCATCACCAGGGACAACCCAAGCCACCTGCTCACTCCACATCCATGGCTGCCGCCATCTTAGTTGGGTTAATTTGCAAACTTGCTCCTGATTGGCTGGTGGGGCGTGGCTGGTGGGCATGGCTTGAGCATTGCAGAGGGATAGTTAGTTTGCATGTTTCTCTTTGCATGTTCATATATATAATCTTTTTAAATTTCTAGCATTTCTTCTAATTATTTTTTAAATTTCTACAGGTCCCAGATTAAACATACTCAATGTATTTAAAATATTGCTTTGTTTTAGCTTTTGAAAACAGGTTACACAACAAACTATCATTTATTAAAAATCCAAAGAACTACAAATTACCATTATTTCAAATAATCAAATAATCAAATTACCATTATTTCCCTTCTTATACAAATGAAAATTTACATGCTTATATAATTAAGACCCAGGAACAGAATGACATTAGTGGCAAATATATACTTTACTGTACTGTTTCTGAAAGTGATAATTATTTTAATATGATTATTCCACTAACCAAAAAATGTCAACTACAAAGAGTCATTTTTTAAAATTTTTTTTAAACCCTCACCTGAGGATATGTATATATACATATATCTTATATATACATATCATATATATACATATATACATATATATATTGATTTGAGAGAGAAAGGAAAAGAGAGAGAGAGAGAGAGATGTGAGAGAGAAATATTAAAACTGATCGGTTGCCTCCCGTATGTGCCCTGACCAGGAATCAAACCTACTTTGGTGCACCAGAAGATACTCCAACCAACTGAGCCACACCAGCCAGGGCTAGAGTCATTTTTGTTCAATCTGCTTCTCTTGAGAGGAGGTGGGGACCTGGGTATACTTTTGATATATTACTAATTATATTCTGATAATTTATTAAAAGGAGGGAGAATAATTTGGGAAGCATTGGCAACCTGCATGAATAGAATTGATGATGGTGGAAAAACCATATTATGAATGGCCTTGGAAGTAGAATATATTTGAATGGGATTAAAGATATTTATCAGCAGTGAGGGTGACAGTTCACCGTGTGATTTGTTTGGTCATTCAGCTATGTGAATGTGATGAAACTCCTCTAACTCTACTCCACTGCTAACCTCAGCATTCACAGTTTAAATGCCCAGAATCTGTAAGATTATCATTAAAAACTTTCAGAAAAAAAATCAAAAGCAATGTCAGCAGACAAGCAAATTTCTATATCAAATTTGAGAAATTATGCAGGGTTTGGCACTTTCTGACATGCATTTTCAGATTCATTCTCCCTATATATCTATCTATAAATTATACACACACATACACACACACACACACACACACACATACACATACACATACTAGAGGCCCGGTGCATGAAAATTCATGCACTGGAGGGGGCGTTGCTCAGCCCAGCCTGCCCCCTCTCATAGTCCAGGAGGCCTCAGGGGCAGGAGACCACCTGGCAATCAGGGGAAGGCAACACCCCATCACACCTCTGCTGCTGCCACTGCCAGCAGCGCAAGCCTCGACCGGCCCTAGTTACCTGAGCCTTGGGTGGCCCTGGTTACCTGAGCCTCGGGCAGCCCTGGGTGCCTGGGCAACCACCATTTAAGGCTTGCCTGCACCTTGGGCCAGCACTGGGCAGCTGGGGGCCTGAAGGGACTGATGGACTCCTGAGGCAGGGCTGAAGGGACTGGACGCTGCCATCTTGTGGCTGTGGGCATGGCAGCGAATTAGCATATTCCCTCCTTATTGGCTGTGGGCGCCACCATCTTTGCCATGGTGTGAGGGTCAATTAGCATATTCCCTCTTTATTAGATAGGATTCTTATTTGAGGAGAACCCTAAAAAGTTTAGCAATGTTTCAATGTTTTTAAGGTAGTATGCATCATTAACCCCTTCTCATATGTAATATATGTATATTTCATATAACAAAACCTTAAAAGATGTTAAATCTATAAAAGTAAACATAGAGCAGGAAATGAGTGATCTAGTTCCTTTGGTTATTTATTGCTGATTAATACAACCCCAAAACTATGTGGCTAAAATTATATTATCTCATATGGTCCTGGGATTGAGTGGGTTTTGCTAGGGTTCTGTCATGCAGTTGCATTCAGACAGTATCTAGGATTATAGTCACCTCAAAGGACTTCTCACTCATATGTCTAGCAATTGATATTGGCTGTCTGCTGGTCTCTTACCTGAGGCTTTCAACCAAACATGTACAGGTGCCCTTGGCTTTTTCATAGCATAGCAGCTGGGTTCCCAGAGCAAGCATCTCAAGAGAGACCAGGTTAAAGCTCTTTCTTCTATAACCTTGTCTTAGAAATGACATCACTTCCTCTCTAGTCTCATGCTGTCCCAAATTTAAAGGGCACATAAACCCTGCTTCTTGATGGGAGGCATGTAGATATCAAATTGTAAGAAGAATATGTAGGATGAAAGACCTTGTTGTGGCCATCTTGGAAGATAGTATCTGCTGCAGTTCTCTCCCTGGTCAAAATAATTCACATCCCTTCCACACGCAAAACATATTTATCCCCTCCCCTCAAGAACCCAAGTCTCAACCTACTGCGGCACCAGGTCTAGGAATCACCATCCAAATCATGTCTGAGTGCAGATGTGTCTTGAGGGTAGTATTCCTTGCATGCAGGGCCTTGAGTACCATTCCTCTCTAAAGTTGTCTGCCCTCCTTCTTCTCTATACACCCAACCTATTGTGGGGAAACGGGCCAAGATCACCTCTACACTGACATTCAAAATGGTAGAAAACTTGAGACACAGAGCAGTCACTGGTTCGTAGCCTTTCTGAAACCCAGCTGATTACATCTTTGCCAGTTCCTGGTTGAGGGTTCAGTCCTCCTGCCCTGTTTTTCTGCGCTATGCTTCTTGGCACTTCCTCTGTGTTTTTCTGCTCTCTAAGTCATGCATTCTATGGTAAGTTTATGGCTGAATAGCTTTTTATTCTGCTTCCTGTCTATAACACATTGGGTGTCCAAAAGCTTCTCTGTCCCTTTTGGTGAAGTCGGTGGTGCTTCTGCTAGAAAAAATAAGAAAGAAAATCTTAAAAACTCTGGAATTTTGTCTATTCATTGACAACCCACTCACTAGAAAAGGCTGTACTATCTATAAATCTGATATAAGCCCTGATCCTTAACATGTTCAGGGACACTCTGTCTGTTTGCCTTAGATCTTTTTAAGGTCTTAAGAAAGCATTTTATAGTCACACCATTGGCTGTATCCTTACACCACTTTTTCCTGAAACTTATTATCACTCTCTACCTTGGATTTGATCTCTTGGATGTCATATGTTAATTTTGGAATTGTTACCTAGAGAGGTGAATGACAAAGATTATTATTTTAAGCCTAAAAAATCCTGGCTCCCTTAAATTTAACAGTTCTTTCTTTAGCTTAGTTCTTTTCTTTCAAATTTTTATCATAAACTGTAAGAGGAAGCCAGGTGGCCATTTCAGTCTTTGCCTAGGAATCTTCTTACTTGGATGTCTTAACAGTTGTGCTGGCTGGCTGGTAGGACCTCAGCTGAGGCTGTTGGCTGGAACAACTACATGGGCCAAAGCTTTCTCACAGTGTAGCAGCTGGGTTCCAAGGGCAGGTACTCCAAGAGAGGCCAGGTGGAAGCTGCATCACCTTTTATTACCTAGTCTCAGAAGTTGTATAGTGTCTCTTCCTCTGTAGTCATGGCACACTGAGATTCAGGCGCTGGGAACACAGATCCAACTCAGTGAGAGGAGCGGCAATGTCACCTTGTAAGGAAAGCATGTGGGATAGAAAATCTGGTTGCAGCTGCCTTGGAAAATTTAATCTACCACACTAGGGATATCTAAAAAAAAAAGAAAAACATACCAGCCATAAAAATTCTTAAGTTCAGACTACCAATTCACTCTAAGAAGTTATGACTACCTATAATCACTTATCAATTTATTGATGGAGTTCAAAATAAAATTAATACTTTTCTTGATTTTTACCCTATAGTACCAAGCTCTAGATTAAATAGTTTATGTTCAAATATCAGAATTATCAGAACAAACTGGATGAACTAAATCAATTTCTTTTTCTTTTTTCATTTTAAGGTCTGAAAAGTATATTGATTGTATAAATTGAAGGAAACCTTATTATGTGGGTGGTTTGGAAGGCAGGCAGTGGAGAAGTTTTCTTAACACAATTGTATTCTTTTTTTCCTTACTCAGATCACCTGTGATGAACCCAACCCATATTGAAGAAAACACCCCAACCTATTGTATTTAAATCCTGTTGCGTCCTTGATATCAAATCTCAATCATAATGTCACAGTCAATATGTATGCTTTAAGTGTTTATAATTTTCAAATACTAAAATTTATTGAAGCCTAGTCTAGTAGATCAGTCATAAAAGAGAAAACTCCTGTGGTGGACACCTGCTCTTTGAGTTATCAGACATGTCCAGAGGCCCACTAACTTCGGAAGGCATGGGAACATTCAGTGTGTTCTGCATTAATTCTCCCACACATAAAGACTACAGTCACCATGATTATTCCACTTCTGCCAAGACCTTTTGAAGGAAAGCACTCCCTCGAAATAAGTTCCAAGGCTAAAACTATATTAACTTCCACCAACATTTCTTAAATCTTGATTCTGCCCTAGGCACTTAAATCTTCATCTCTGGTTTTCAACCCCACCCAAGCTGCAAGGGACACAAAAGATGGAGAGTCTTGGCCCTCAGAGAATTTACAACCTAGAGAAGGATGTGAGTATAATGAGGAAAGGGGGAGATGTAAAACATAGTATACATAACTATTAAGTAAGTGAGCATTGGATGTGGAATCAGAAAATCCCTGTTTTAACCAAAGCTTGCCATTAAGTAATATGTAATTTTAGGCAAGCCACTAAAACCCCTTTACTCTACATTGCTTTATTTAATAAATACTAACTTCCTTCCTCACAGTGATTGTAGTATCTTTCTCATATATATTTTTTGTTAAAAATAAATGAGCTGGTTCATTTAAAATGCTTACTATAGCTCCTGGTACATAGTAAGCACTCAATAAATGTTCACTTCATTATGATCTAGTAGTGGTGTTGGTAGAGGATGTGAGAATGCTTTGTAAACTGTGGAGTCTAATATCAACATAATGTATTTTCATTCATAGAGACAGAATATGTAGCATCCTATTGAAACCTATAATTCTTCCAGCTCCCCAAACACTACCTTTTTGCTGTTTCTGGAGACTCTGTGGGTTTCCCTGCTCCACCCCATCTCCCACTTTCCTCACCATTCAGAGCCCAGTTCAAACACTATCTCAACTCTAAATTACCCCAACCCCATGAGGTCAAATATGCAGCCCCAGCCCACATTCCCTTCACACTTCATCCACACCACGATTCTAGGGTGCTTCTGTCTTACCTCTGTCTGTAGCCCCAGTGCCTAGAATAATACTTAGTGTGTGATGGATGCTGATTGCATCCAGTGTTAGCACAGTAGGAGTAATAATGAGAATCAAAGGAGGATATGTGACACACATTATAAACAGAGCCCTGACCTTGAACCAGATTGCATTTGCAGCTTTGGCTTTTCCAGACTTGCTGTTTGACAGTGGGCACTTGACCTGCAAAATAGCTCATGACAGCCAAAAGTAATTGCAATGTGCTACCAAATTTTCATAACTCTATTAGTAGGATATCATTTTCTCTACTTTACAGGTGAGGAAATCCACAGTTAGAGAGCTTAAGCACTTGCTTTAGAATCACGTAGCTTATATGTGCTACAGCCAGGTCTACTCACCTGAAGATTCCAAGTTCATAGCTTCAGTACTACAGAGTGCCTTATTAGGACAGATATCTTGGTTCTTTCAGGCTCTGAATTCTAGAACATTCTGATACATTTCCTCTGCTCTCCCTTCTAGCCTCTGCTCGTCACGGGAGAGACTTTCTAAATCTACCCCATCCCATTATTTAATGTTACTCAAGCCTAGACTCTTAACTCAGTAGAAGTCACGACCATTATCCCACCTCTTACTTTTCTCCCCAGAATGCAGTTGCCAGGGCTAATGGGAGCCATAGTTGAACAGCTTTCGAATGGACAAGAGTCCAAGAAGACCATGCAAAACCCACAACCCCCATGCTTTTCTCTTTGTTTTTCTTTTGGACTCTTTTCCTTTTTGTTACAGAATTCCAGTGTGAATTATTGCCTGTGTACTCTTTACATATTACATAAGTATTACCTATTTATATATGTAATGTATTTATATATTCTGACTTCAAAATATATAATTTGTTTAAGCTGAAGAGAAAAGTGACTTTATGCTGTACTTCCTGACCAGCCCCCAAAAGAGGGTATTAGGCAGTAAACAGCTTTACGGTGAACAATTTAAAACAAATTCTAGATATTTTTGTTACAAAATAAACTAGACCATGGTGTTTAAACCTTGGCACTGTTGACATTGGGGGCTGGAACATGCTTTGTTGTGGGGCTGTCCTGGGCACTGCAGGATGTTGTCACCATCCCTGGTCTCTACCTACTAGATACCATAGCACCACAATGTCCCCAGACATTACCAAATGCCCCACGGGGTGAAATCCCCACCCCTACCCTCCATTTGAGAACCTTTGAACGAGATGCCTGATTTGGTGCACTAAATTTCACTCATTACATTTCAGAGTACAGTTCTGAATCAAAGACATTTTTACCTAATAAAGTTAGAAAGTAAGACATCAATTGGGGAAGACTAGTCTCCCTAGGTGAGCACTCCTCGGTCCCTCAAGCTAACCCCCAACTGGTGGTGACACCTCCAGGGCTTTGTCAGGACTGTGATACATGATCATTAAAAAGCCGGAGCAGCAAAGCAATGTTATCGTTTTGTTACCCCAAAGTGTCCCTGAAATTCAAAGCTCCATGTTTATCAAGATGTATTCCCCTGTCACTATGACTACCTGTGTTGCCTTGGACTACAAAGAAAAGACAAAATGATTGAGTGGAATTTTTTTCTGTTCATGTATTGTACCTGAGTTCTGTCTTAGTCTGCTTCCTAAATAGAATAATCAATGCCATTATCTCTTCCTCCCTCATCTAAATCACATCAGGACGCTGCAGTAGATCGATAGTTACAACAAAGAAGGCCGAGGCTTTCATTCCAGGGGGACTCATTACTCTGCCGCCCAGGATCTGGGTATGGATCCCACGAAAGGTTATCTACTCTTCTGTAAGAGTTAACAACAGCTGTCAGTTATGAATACCGAGCCTCCACCGCACCATAACTGGCCGTGTGTATGCAGAGAACTTGTCTTCTTTCCTCCTTCCTTGACTTCCTCTTTCTCTTCTTGTTATTTAGAATTGACTTCCTTAGCAACATCAAATGTTTGGGACTTCATTGAGATTCTAAGCCAGTACAGGCTGCACATAAGCAAGCTCACATCTGCTGCAGTATTACAAAAACTAATTAAAATAAATTCAGATCTTAAATTAGTCCTTTCTGTCACATTTATTGCCTAAGCCACTGGGTGATAAAATATATAATTTGGTTAAGCTGAAAAGAAAAGTGACTTTATGCTTGTACTTCCTGACCAGCCCCAAAAAGAGGGTAAAATATGAGAATGGTTATGCACCCACTTACCAATGTTTCCAATAGCAGTGGTTTCCCTGAGGGTTCTTCTTAGCCGTGGGGCCATCCTATGTGATCACTGGCCTGTCTGCGCTGCGAGCTAACACAAGGTCATGGGCGAATCATTGAGCAAATCCTTTTTAGTGGGAAGCTGGTCACTACTGTCTTCAGGTCCTCTTGCCACTTAAGATTCTGTATTGACCATTGTTTAGACCTAAGACCAAGCAGAGGGACCTTTTGTCCAGAAAGATCTGTAGGTTGGGGAAGACCAACATTTTGTTTATTTGTTCCCAGTTGTTCAAAGCCTTTAATGGATTTTTTTGCAGCCTGCCAATGTGATGTTTTAGTAATTTAGCTCTACAGCTGGAATTGAATACAGCTCCACCTTCCTTACATATCCCTTTGTGTTAAAGTCAGTTTCCCATAGACTTCAGAGACCTAAACTTTGTTTTTTCAAAGACTTCTTTTCTGTTCAAAAAGCCTGTATTGGAAGTCTGCTGTATGCATACTGCTCACATTCTGAGCCAAGTGTATTGATTGTTTTTAATGGACTTATTTTAAAGAAAAATATAGCAAAGAACAGAAGTGCCATGACATTTTCACACTTACACACAATTCTCCAGATAGTTCCTTTTTCATACTGGCCAGCAGCTTTCTCTGACAGGCTCTGAAATACCCTGGTAACTGCTGCCAGGGAGCAGGGTCATTCAGTCTTTTGGAAGTTGTGTTGTGTTTCTGGTTGTCACTGGCTGTGGGGCCTCTGGGGACCTCTCCTTTGGCACCTCAGGAAGACATAGAGCAGTGGGGCTGGAGCCGGCGCAGCTCCCAACCCCACAGAGATCAGAGTGTCTGTAGATTACTGCCACCCTAGCGCCTTGGACGTGGGCCTGGAATGCTCTCAATCGCTGGAACTTCAAATTGTTTGAGACCCTTGAGTAGACACCTCCATTTCCAGGTGTCTGGGGTAGTGGCAAACCTTTTTTACTAGAATTCAGGCTATTAAGAGAACATTTTAAGTTGTGGAATTTTCTCTTAAAACTTTGCCTCTTACAAATTATATTTAAAAGAAAGTAACATTTTATCTTACAGTATTGAGGCCATGCATATTAGACTTCATACATGAGAATAGTTTTTATTGGCAATAATTGACATTGTCAATTCTGTTTACTATTTGACCTTAATTGTTTAACAGCAACTTTGTTATATGTTTATGCCCCCTACCCCCATACTATTGCTATTTTTACTATATGTGTTTAAAGTTTGAAGACACAACTTTGTGCTACAGTGTTTTCGTTTGTGATTCAACCCAGCTTCCATCCCATCCCCTTAGATATACAGAGTAATAATAGTAAGCTTCCCATGTGCCTTCTTTTTTAAAATATATATATATATATATATATATATATATATATATATATATATATATATTTTCATTGATTTCAGAGAGAAAGGGAGAGGGAAAGAGAGAAACATCAATGATGAGAGGAGCATCCATTGGCTGCTTCCTTCATGCCCCCTGCTGGGGATCGAGCCCACAACCCAGGCTTGTGCCCTGACTGGGAATCCAACCTTGACCGCCTGGTTCATGGCTTGACCCTTAACCAGTGAGCCACACGGGCTGGGCTCCATGTGCCTTCTTATCTGTTTCCTATGATGTCCAACTCTGAGGACCATCTGTGCTTTCTCCCCATCAGCTGCCCATCTCTGGCGTTCAAGGCATTAGGCACCCTCACCTTCATTTCTTTGCAGATATAAAGTATTTTCATTAGATGTTATTCTACAGATCCCTCCAAGGTCTTTTCTAATTAATCACCTGACACCTGTCTTAGTATTAAAAGATGCTACCTGCCTTCCTATGCCAGAAAGTAAATCAGTGGGGAAAGTCTTGCTTTTTTAGGTACTCATTTGAGTCCTATCTCAGCATTTTATTTCAAGAATGATGCACTATATCCATTTTAATTTCTCGTGTTGTTTTCTACTTGGGACTTATTCTTCTTAAGTCACAGTTAGAGGAAGTAATTTGTGTCTGTGTACATGTGCGTTTACGTCAGCACATATTACATAGGTATGAAACAGTGCATTTAGAAGCATTTTGGAATAAGAATATGTTATGTCCCCTGTTGTTCTGTTTTCTCTTGCTTTAACATAACAACCCGAGGGGAACTGTTGGAGACCCCATCACGGCCTTTTTTTAGAAGTTCTTAATTAGAGTTAATTTTTGAAAATTAAAAGCTGTCAACATTATTTACATAGAAAATGTCTAAGAAGCTAGAAGACTGAGAACAAAAATTGTATTTTTATAAAAACAACTGGATTGAACTGGCCAAAAGAGATGTCCGCCACCATTTCCCTACCCCCCATCCCCACCCCCGAGGGAGCTGAAGGATTCTGGGCTGGAGTCTTTTCTTTCCCCTTTTGTTACAGAATTCCAGTGTGAATTATTGGCTGCGTGCCCTTTCCCCCGCCCCCCAATCCTAATTAGAGGCCGGTTCATAAATTGGGGCCTTGCCCCCCCGCAGCTTTTTGACCTTTGTTCCCTGATTGTCTCCCATTAATCCCCTTGCCCTCCGGTGCTGGAAACCTAAACTTTAGGAATTCACTGGTTCTGGTTCAATGTGTGGACCTGCTGAGCGTGCTTGAGCCCTTTAGGAGGTTTCCCTGAACTAATAACCATCTGTCACTGCCCATTTTTTACTGCTGCAGCTTGTACTGCTGGAGACCCAGGCAGGGCCCTAAGCAAACTGCTGGTGTCTTGAAATCAAAGAGTGATCGTTAAGTAACATACCCTCAACATCTTCGCCATATAAAACTTCGAAGTTACATGAGGTGTAGCCCTTTAACCTTTGCCATATCGAAGAGGTAATGATATCAGAATTTGGCTTCCATCCCTCAAGGACCAATAAAACACCGCGCGGATGCCAGATAATAGATCACAGCCTTACAATGTGTACTCCTGGTTTCCTACCTCTATGACTTTCAAAACAAGGCAGCTGTTAAATTATACCACATCATGGGTGATCTGTGTCTGCACCTCACTTCTTCATGTTCCTCCAGCAGCACCTGGCACCACTCAGCCAGCCCAGGCCATTGAACTTGCTGTCCCAGCTGCCTTGGGCTGGTGACCTTTATCCTGAGCTCTCAGGAGCACTGAGGGCCCGAGCCCACTGCTTCATGGTATCAGAGTTTATGAAGGACAAAAACAAAAAGCAAACATACAACAGGAAACCCTACTGCATGCAATGTTCTTAGGAAAAATCAAATAATTCAAGTCTTTTTATTTATTTTTCATTTTTTTAAATATATTTTATTGATTTTTTTACAGAGAGGAAGGGAGAGAGATAGAGAGTTAGAAAGATCGACCACAGCTGCCTTCTGCACACTCCCTACTGGGTAGGTGCCAAAATTGAACCTGGGACCCTTGAGTCCGCAGGCCGACGCTCTATTCACTGAGCTAAACCAGTTAGGGCTCAAGTCTTTTTAAATAGAGAGGTTTGGCAAAGTTTGGGAGCACATTAACTGCTGAAAGATCACGTGTTCAATACGGCTCTCACTCCTCATAGCCCCAGGGCAAATACCTGATGGCATTATGAAACAGCAAAAAATCCTATTATCATAAGTATTACTGCATGCTAGTCATCTCCCTTCCTTCCTTCTGTCCTTCCTTTTCTACTTTTTCTTTTGTCTGTCCTTTTTTTCTTTCCTCTTATGTCCTCCATCCTTTATTGTTTCTCTCTTTGGACAGTATGCAATTTCTCTCCCCCTCCCCCTCAAAGACAAGTTTCTGGAAAGAGTAATCTATACAAGGTGGGGGGGGGGGAAGTAGGTTTACAGTTGTAATACAAATAAGTAAGACAAATAACTAATGAATAATAATATAAGAATAAACTTTGTGTTTCACGTTCTCACAATAGACCTAATTTTGCCCCTGCCTGTATATTGCTGTTTTCATTTTTCTCACTTCCCATTCACTGTTGAATCCACAGAAATCTGGTGTACATTTTTAACAACCTGTTAAAAATTCTTTCACCACAGTCACAAATGGTATCACTCTTCATTGAGAAATCCAGTAGATGGTTCTGATTTTGTATAGTATTGGTTTCTTCTGCATTGTTGGGACTTATAGGGTAATTCCTCCATTGTAAACCTCTCTATTTTATTAAAGGTCAGTGCAGCAATTGTCCTTACAGCTCACTAACCACTCCTCGTCTGCTTCCTTCATGGGCCCTGCCCATCCGTCAGGTTAAAAAGGGGCCCTGTGCTAGTCCCATGGAAACATGACTGAGTGCAGTCGTGAGCGCTGCAAGGCATGCACATGAGCAACATTAAACAGCAGTGAGAGAGCAAGCTCCAGGCAGCTCGGGACACCACCTGTGGCTCAGAGAAGGAACGATGAGGAGCATGACTTGAAGTGTTTCTGGAAGCATCGTGGCCGCTCAGGTGATGTGTGGCATTGGAGGCTTTCAGAAGGCATCTGGGTCTTAGCACTAATGGTCCTGGGCCCCTGGGCAAGTTACTTGAGTGCAATGAGTGGGACTAGTAATACCTACCCCATAGGATTGGCAAGAGAATTATGCAAAAACCATTTAAGTAGGTTTTTGTTGTTGTTGGTATGTAGTATGTGCTTCGTGAATAATTGTTCATTTTCCTTATTTCATAGAGAAGGGGAGTCTTGAGAGACCTATAAAAAATGAAGGAGTATTTGGTAGGCAGAAAGAGGAAAGAGAACTGCAGTATAAGACAAGGACTAGAGAAGAGCATTACTTATAATGTGCTTGTGTGAGTGCATGGCACCCTAGAGGGGAAAATGTGTGTGGTAACTAAAGGGGGAAATTTTTGAACAGTCAGAGTGTGGCCATAAAATTACTTTAGGACAAAGATAAATGGTTTGACTCATTTGTTTTATATACATAGATTAAATGTATTTTATTACATATGTCATATATATTCCAACTTTGATTATTTTATTGCAGATGTTGTTTCAATATATCTTAGTTCACTTCTGTGAAAGAAGTGTTGGGACATATAGTCTGAACTTCAGAGGTGAAAAGGGCTATGGAAAAAAATAGAGAGTGCTGCGTTGAGGATGACAAGAAGGTGCAATTTTAAATGAGGTGTTCAGGAAAGGCCCCTCTGAGGAGGTGACATTGGACAAAGACTGGAGCTGGCTATCTGTGGGAAAGACTTTCCAGGAAGAGGGAATAGCCATTGCAAAGTCCCTGAAACAGGAGGCATCCTAGCAACACCCCATTAAGACACAGAATTAAACAACATTCTTATGGTACTTCAGTTGTACCTCCTGCGATGGCTGTAGTGTAAAGCACTGTGCATTAGGCCCCATTCTTTATCCATTTTCCTTCAAAAATTATGGTCATTTCAATTGAGTACCCACCCTGCAATGGATGCTTGTGAAATCTTATGCTGTGATAAGTACAAAAATGTAGGCTTATAACTCAGTTGAGGCTGTAACTAATTTCAGCCTCATTCAGCAGTTAGGCAGCCTGAATCTTCTTGTTAATATACAGGGAGTGGTTGCTGATAATAGACACATTATCATAAGCCAAAGGCATCTTGGCAGTGCACACTGAGGAATGGCAAAAATACAAGAAACTTCTAAGAAATTCTCCTGATATTTTTGCATCCATGCGCATTTTTTTTCAGTGTTTTTATCCTAAAAAGTACATAGGCATGCTCTGCATATATACATCCAGGAGCTATTTCCCAGAGTCTCCTCTTCTGGCATCCTTTCATCTGCTTTTTATCTCTCCACATGTCAGTTGCCCAACAACTCCTGTGATTAGCTTTCACTCTCTTTAAGTACAGTTTCTGATGCCCTAAGATAATTTATAAAGAAGTGGGGGGCGCGTGTAGAATGATTATACCTCAAGAGTATCAAGAGTCACAAAATGTAATTTTGAAAAATTAAATTCCTTTTGAATTAGGGTTGCACAGACAAGAACATTTTGTAGGTAGCCTTCCTGAGGCTGTTAGAGGGTTTAAATACTTTTGTCCCTGTAGGAGAGAACCATCCCTGGTGCTGGAAACCTAATCTAGGTGAACACTGGAGAAGGCTGCTTTCCCTGGGGATCTGATTCCTGCCCCCCCCCCCCGCCTTTTCTGGGGGAGAGGGACAGAGGAGAGGTGGTGAGGGTGTGTGCAGGCAGAGGCACAAGCCCCTGTGTCCTCATTCCCTTGGTCACCAAACTTTTTTTCAGATACTTTTGCTATTCAAACGCATTGCTGGATGGAAGTGTCACGTGTTCCTTCACAGATGTTATTTCCGATTAAGCCACAGGCAGCAGGGAGTGGATGTGGCATGCATTTTCCTCTTCACTTGGTAGCATCCCCTCTCCCAGCAGTCATTTGCAAAGCAACATTACTTGCATAACAATTGAGCCGGTCTGATATTTTAGGTTATGATGTCAAGATATATTATACTGCAGCCTACTGACTTAGGAAGCAACCAAAGAAAGAAAATGATTAGGGCCAAGTTGGGATTGAAAAGGACCTAAGGGAATGTCATCTGTTATGAGAATCTTAAAAGCTTCTAATGACCTGTTATTCCCAAGGGACTCTTGCTACTGTGACTATTGAATTTATTTTTTTGCTAAACAAGCTTTGCATTTAGTGATATCTTTCTCTATGGCATGAGACCCATGAGAATTTATTTCATTGTTTTGGGGTTTTTTTAATGAAATACTTAGTCAACAATTTATCATGCAGACGTCATCTGTGCTTCTGTCACTGCAGTTAGTATTCTATATTAAATGTATTTATGAATTCTTCTGCTCAGATTCTTATCTGTTTAAGAATATTTGACAGGCTACATCTTAGAGGCCAAGTGTCATCTTTGCTTTTCTAAATGTATTTTAAAATCAAAGATGTTGTCCCTGAACATTTTCATGGCACAGAATGCATTGAGCAAAGTATAAAATTAAGGCAAACCTTTTGAAAGTAGCAGCAGTGATTGTCATCAAATCACAATGTTTTTAGGGTAACACATCCTATGAACAGTCTCATGTCCCTCCTTTATCTGTGCCAGCAGAGGCCTTGTCTCTTTATTCACACTGTATCTCCATGTACATAACAGTTATTCAATACATTTCTAGTCAATGGATGGATGGATCGATGGACCCACGTGTGTGATGTGAGACTGGAGGTTGTGCTTTTATCTGTGAGTATAGGCTTAAGTCCAGCTATTTTGAATTACTGAGCTTCACAAACATTCACAAAAGTCAGTGTCCTGTTGCTTATGTCGAAAAGTGAAAGTGCAGAAAGGCCAATGAATTCTTAGGAGAATGACACTGCTTCCCATTAAATGAGGCCAGTTCATTTTGGGCTTAAAAAAAATGAGTTAAAATTTGAAATTGCTTTCCCCAAAATGGCCATGGTTTTTCAAATTAAAGGGTCATCCTGGAAATTGAGGAATAAATAAAAATGTAGAAAAGTTCCTGACTCTTGATTCATTGATTGAAGAGTTCTTTTTTTTGGTGGGCGTGTTCACAGGGATGGATTGGACAGGATGGCAGTGGCAGCCACTGTGAAATGCCTTCAGGTGTGAGTTTCTGAGATGACAAATCACTTCCCCACAGTCTTGACTATAAATTGGTCAGCTCAACCCCGAGGAAGGCTAAGAATAGGGCTGGGAAGCAGCAATAATGAATTATTCTGCTGAGTTTATTAATATTTGGTCAGAAAAGGATGGATCGTTTTAGAGTTAGGGATCATTTTAACATGCACATTATAGGTGGTGGCTTTTTTTTTTTTTTTAGCAGAAATAAATGTAGCTGTCCCCTAATGGGAGCAATTTCCCTTCATATTTCTTGCAGCTCTTGTCCCATGAGGCGACAGATGAGAGTGTGATAGCAATACTGATTCCAGTGCCAGTGCCGAGACGCCATCTGATCCACCGGAGAGCCGGTGGATTCAAATCAATGTCAGCTCCTGCCTTCAGGGCAGCAGTCTTTCAGCGCAGGATTTGCTCTGTGGATCAGAAAAACAGCTGGCGACACGCAATATGTTACGCAAAAGACCTTTTAAATGTTTTGTTGTTTCCAGCTAAGATGTAGTGTGAGTCACTTCTAATATTTTGTTTATTTGTGTGACTGTTGGGTGGAGCAAAGTCCTGTTAAGCAACTGGTAAAAATGCAACGCCAGTTTAAACTGGTGTCTGCAGAATTCTTACAAGTGACTGGAAAGAAGCCTCTGCCTGCATGTATATATTTTTTAATGTAAAAGTTTTATCCAAGGAAAGCATTTATTGGAAATCCAGTCCTGAAATTGCCTGTAAAACACAAGCATGCGTTAAAGCAAATAATCCTTGTGGTTGTTCAAAATTCTAGGAACACAAGAACTTCCACAGAGGCATGTTGCCAAGTTTCAGGATGGGGCTATTGATTTCCAGTGGATATTGTTTGCATATGGCAGAATTTGGGGAGGTGTCTCTGTTTTGGTTTTATTCCCATAAGAGATGTATAATAATTCCATGAACACACAAAAAAATATTTCTGTTTTGGGGAAATACTCAATGTCTTAACTCCAGAAACTAAACTCTCACTGGGTTGTTTTGGGTATATATATATATATATATATATATATATATATATATATATATATACACTTTATTTCCTGCTTCTGTAATCCAGATTTATGGTGACAATTAGTCACTAGTACAGAAATATTAAATGTGTCTAGATAAAGAGGCAAAGAGGAAGCCAGCCAGAAGACTTTTGGAAGTCTGGACTGCCTAAAAGAGAAGGGATTCGAAATTTTCTGAGTGTTTGATAGATTTTGTAGTCTATGAATTGATATTTATAAATCTATATCCTGAATCTTATGTGATCACCCAAATTTCCACACTAAACATTCAGAGCTGCCAATGCCAGAATGATGATCTCAGTGCATCAATTTGGTGCCCATTTATAGTTTCCAAAGTGTCTTCCATAGCTCTCCATTGAATACTTTGATAAAATAACTAAAGGGATGTCAGCCATCCCATGTGTGTCTGTGGATGAAGAACCATGTGAAGCGTTCTCATATTATTTCCAGGGTACGTGTTCAGACTGTGGTCTTATCAAGCCCGGCTCTCTATATTTGACTACAAGCATAATTAGTGGTTGGTGTTCAGTATGTGAAGAATTTTGATTGATTGGTTGGTTGATTTGGCTGTGTTTCAGGCCTTGTCAACATGGATAAAATACATCACTGAGTTTCATTCTTCTTATGTAGCTATTTTCATATGGAGCTAATATTTTTTCAATACTAATATCCACCACACACAATGGCCTCTGAATGAGTAGCAAAGCAATTTCTTGAGGAAGATGAAATTTAAAGGAAGATAAAGAATACCAGACCAAAAGTACATTTCCTGAAGTATGTCCAGGAACACTAATTCTTGGAGAAATTCATAGTATTGGGTGAAAAAAAAAAGATTAGTTTAGTGAAATAGGCCATTCGTATATTTTCCTTATTTCCAGACTCATCAGAACTTTTAATATGCTGTGAACATTGTAAAACTCAAAAAAAAAAATGAGATCTACTATGCAGTGCTCCTCTAATTTGTCTAATAAAATGTCCCTGCATCTGATTCCCCTAATTTTCTCTCAAGGAATATTTTGAAAAACAACCTCCTGTGATTCTTGCTTGGTATCTATTATGCTGTAGTAATGAATAAATCATTTATAAATAAAATGCTAGTTGGGACAACTGGACATTCACATGCAGAATAATGACTCTAGATACAGATCTTATGCACTTTGAAAAACTGAACTCAAAGTGGATGACAAATGTAAATGTAAAATCCAAAAATATGAAACTCCTAGGAGATTAGATAGGAGAAAATCTAGATGACCTTGGGTTTGGTGATGACTTTTTAGATAGATTATCAAAAGCATGATCCATGAAACAAATAATTGATATCTGGGCTTCACTAAATTTAAAAATTCTGTCCTGCAAAAGATGCTGTCAAGTGAATGAAAAGACAAGCCACTGATTGGAAGAAAATATTTGTAAAAGATACCTAATAGAGACTGTTATCCAAAATACATATAAAAATAACTCCTTAAATTCAACAATAAGTAAACAAGGAACTCAACTTAAAAATAGGTCAAAGATTTTAACAGATACCTCACCAAAGACAATATATAGATGGCAAATAAACATATGAAAAGATGCTCCATGTCATATGTCACCAAGAAAATGCAAATTAAAACAATGAAATTGCAATACATACCTATTAGACCTGCCAAATCCAGAACATGGTCAACAGCAAATGCTGGGGAGGATGTGGAGCAACAGGACTTCTCATTCATTGCTGGTGGGAAGGCAAAATGGTACAGTCACCTTGGAGGATACTTTGGCAGTTTCTTACAAAACTAAATATACTCATATGTGATCCAGTAATTGTCTACCATATTTACTCAAAGGAGTTGAAAACTTATAGCCACACAAACTTTTGCACATGGATATTTATAGCAGTTCTATTCATATTTGTCAAAACTTGGAAGGAGCCAAGATGTTCTTTAGTAGGTAAATGGATAAACTGTAGTGCATCCAGATAATAAATTATTATTTAGTTCTATAAGAAATGAACTATCAAGTCATGAAAAGACATGAAGAGATCTTAAATAGACATAAAGAGATCTTAAATATGCATATATTACTTAGTGAAAGAACCAGTTTGAAAAGCCTACTTACTGTGTGATTCTTACTATATGATATAATGGAAAAGGCAAAACTATGGAGACATAGGATCAGTGGTTGTCAGGAGTTAGGGGGAAGAATAGACAGAGCACAGAGGATTTTTCATGAAACTACTCCATGATATGATGCTATAATTTTGGATACATGTCATTTATAGATTTGTCCAAATCCATAGAATGTACAACATCAAGAGTGAACCCAAATGTAAACTACGGTCCTTGTGTGACTATGGTATGACAATATAGGTTCATCAATTATAGCAAATATATCTCTCCCTGGTGGGAGATGTTGATAATGGGAGAGGCTGGGCATGTGTAAAGGCTGGAGGTATATGGGATATTTTTGTACCTTCCTCAATTTCAGTTAGAACCTAAAAATATAAAATTATTTTTAAAAAACACACAAAAATACATAGAATAAAATTTAAGAATGTAATGCTATTGAAGATCATTTAATCCAGTAGATTTTTTTACTTCATGTGTGTCTGTGGTTTTTTACCTGCCATTTATTTAGGGCCTGCTATATGCCCAGTACTGAGCTAAGTACTTGTTCATATATTAAAATCAACAATAGTTCCATGCAGGAGCTGTTATTTTCCTCACTTAATGGATAAGGAACTGAAACTTTGAAAAGCTTAGTAACTTTCCCAAGTTTGTAGAGCAAGTAGTGAAGATAGAATTCAAACTTGGGTCAGAACTGGCTCTGTTAACAATAATATTATAACAAATAGACTATCATATGCAAAGAAAAAATGTCTGTGTGTGTGTGTGTGTGTGTGTGTGTGTGTGTGGTAGAGAGATGAAACAGTTTTCCTCTGATTCTCAAAAGGATGTGTGACCTAAAAAAATTGCAAGAATCACTGGATTCAGCTCTCAAACTTCAGAAGCCTGGAGCAGTGATGTCATTTTCTCAGGGACACTGATAATTGGTAAAAGAATAGAAACTGGAATCATGCTCTCTGGACATCCTTTTGATGATGAGATGCTATATTATCACTGGTGTCTTTTAAAAAATTAGTTTGATTTCAGAAAATAGAGGAGGGGAGAACTTCGATTAAAAGTGTAGAGCCACTTTGCTTGTAGATTATGGGAATTTTCCACTAAACTCGTTGTTTCATGATGAAACACTAAGAATGTTTCATATCCAAACTAGACTATAATTACAAAGGACATTTAAAATGTTCAAAATTATCTAAGTATCAAGGTCAGAGAGAAAATACAATGTCTAGGAAAAATAATTCAAACTTAGGCATTTGAATAATACATGACTCAACTCTTTATATAAAATTCCAGCTTTATATACAGGAACACTAGTCACCTCTGGAGTGATCTGAGTTAAGACAGTACTGTCTTGAATCACTGCCTAAATTTCTAGTCTTTCACATACTTTATATTAGGTCAAAGCAATGTGTTACAATACCATTTGTTTAAGTGAAAATAACTGGAGTAGAAGTACATAGAGCAGATTCTCAAATAGTGAGCCTGTGAGCTTGGGCTTGGTGCACCTCTTTTTATTGGTGTAAGGAAATAAAAAGGTAAATTTTGATGGAAGGAGGCTCATGGAAATGGTCAGAAAATGAGGAACACAGGCTGAGTAAAAGCACCAATAATGACAATAAATAGTGAGTAGGGGATGTGGGAAAGGTAGGAAGTGAGAGCACCCAGAGGAAAATGACCCTGGAGGGAGATGTCCAGGGGTGGGCAAACTTTTTGACTCGAGGGCCACAATGGGTTCTTAAATTGGACCGTAGGGCCGGAACAAAAGCATGGATGGAGTGTTTGTGTGAACTAATATAAATTCAGAGTAAACATCATTACATAAAAGGGTACGGTCTTTTTTTTTTTTTAGTTTTATTCATTTCAAACGGCCGGATCCAGCCCTCGGGCCATAGTTTGCCCACGGCTGTGTTAGACCGTGCTAATGATAGTAGTCAATATTTTACTTTCCAATGATATAACCCAATTTTAGGAATTACCTCTTTACCATAGAACAACATATATTTACAATCTTTTCAGCCTTTATAACTTGTTACACTTTAAAAAAAAAAAAAAGGTTGGGAAGAGGAAATATAGAGGCCTATAACTCTAACACTGTCCTTGACCAGCTCTCCTCAGTTTTAGCAGCTGCTGTGTATGTGTAAGAGAAGTGGTGGGTGACCAGGAAATAAAATGAGTTGTTCCAGTGTGATCTCCTGAAATAGATAGAAGACTTGCAATTTCACACCAAGATCTACAGCCTGGCCTTGTTTTCGGGTTGCAAATCTAAAATGGCAGTAATCCATCCGTCAGCCTGACATCCTTTTATGCTCCCTTTCAATCACTTGCAGAAGAAAAATTTTTTTAGGTTGATTCTGATTTGGTAGCTTTCTTATTGCCTATCATGTTAAAGACATTGAAAGATAGCAACAAATTTCATTTTCTCTGATCCCTGCAGGGTTTTAAACTTGGAAACTTTACTCATTTTATTTGGGTCCCAAGAACAGTAATATAACTTGCCGATAATTGACAAGTAAATGAATTGTGGAACATTTCTGGATGTCGTTACATGAATTCTAAAAGATGATAGGATAAGTGTGTTTATTCATTAAACAGACATAAACTCAGCACATAATAGAAAATTTTAAAAAATAGATATTCCTAAAAAGGAGATGTCATTCTGGGTTGAACAAGGCTGTGCAAGAAGCAACATGACCAAGAGTCTTGGGTGAGAATGAAGATGGCGATAGTGCCCTGTGTGGATGCAACTACCAATAGAACGGACTACTAGTGCCAGGTAGATTCAACTGGAAACTAGTAATGGGTGACTTAGGAAAGTCAGCTCAATCTGAAGGGCCAGGAGATTAATTGATATCAAGACATATGGAGCCCAGAGTCTGGTACATGCAGCAGCAGCAGCCATATAAGGAACCAGGGTTCATGGCCTCAGACGCTGCATAAGAAGCTTTTTGTTCTCCATCTCATTGTGTCTTGCTTATTGGGTTGAAATGACCTGGGTGGTGCTTTATACATCAAAAAGCTCAATAACTGACTCAGGACTCTGTTTTGGGAGAGAGTTATTCATGTAATGTCAAAGTACATATCTGAATGTGCAACACAATGTGGGCAGTGACATCATAGACTAATAAGCTAAAGTTCCTCTGTGCATGGTACGATAGAGCCCAGCTTGCTTCTTGGTTATACGTGCCTTAGAGAGTAGCTTCATCAAAGTGAACATGATTGGAACAGGGATCCTATAGACAGGTGAGAGGATCGAATCTTAAGAGGTACCATATTTATTTCCTTACTTGGAAATAAGGAGTATTGTTTTGCCTTGGTTTTGTTTGTTTTGTTTCTATAGGAGTTTCATTTTGTGATTCAGGAATTGTCACCCTTTTAAAATGTAGTTTCATTTTGACTGTCTTCACCTTCTTTTGCTTTCTTTTATTAGAATTTCAGTTACACTCTAATTCTGTTAACATCTGTAAGTTCCACATGAATATCAAATTAGCTAGTAAGCTTCTTTATGGAAAGGGACCAACTCTAAAGTCCCATACTTTGCCCTTTAACTTTGGAATTTGGTTCATAATACCTTGAATAACTTTGAAGTACACTGACAATTTGGAAACTTATAAAAATTTGTTTAGATTTGGAGACCTTCCCATTTCTTCTGATTAAAATTCATCATACCCCCAACCTGTACCTGTTGTGCTGTTGTCATACAGTTAGTTGCATGCATGTGCCCATATCTATCACTACACTTAGACTGACAGCTCTTCAAGACAGAAATTGGATTGCTCATTTTGGGATCCTCAGTAATAACGACGGAGCCCAGGAACAATAAATGTTCAGTGTCTCTAATGAATCAGTGAGAGTCAAGATGACACATTAACAAGCAAAAGTAACTTTTGTAATGATAAGATTTTAAAACTTGGGAATTGGATGTTACTTTGCAAGGAAGGAGAGAGGGGGAGAAGGAGAAAGAAAGGAGAGGAGAGAGAGGAGGAGAAGGAGGAGGGGAAGGAGGAAAAATAGGAGTAGGAGGAAATAAATTGAGATCATTTACTAGTATGTAAATGTCATCTAAGATGAGAATAGCTAAAAAAACACACAGAGCTATGATTGGAAGAGAAAAATTTAGGAGAGTTTTGTTTTTACGAGATAAAATGTCTTATAGAAAAATGTAAAGTAACACATTTTTGGATGTTTAGGATGTCCAGATCCTGGCACTTGTTCTTCATACCTGTGGAGTTCTCTGCCAAAGAATACCCACAAAAGAATCAATAAACAAATAAGAAATTGAACACTAACTTTATTAAAGCTTGGCCATTACCTGAAAATCCGAGTGAAAGATGGATGGGAAAAGGTGGTTTATGGCAAAGACTGAATGGAGTCTCATGTCCCATCCAGAATCTCTAGACCTTGGGACCATGTACTCATGTATGGGAGTGGGTGAATGTGAGAATACACTCTCATGCTCAGTGTGTTGGTGGGTGGGGAAGAGGGAAAAGGAGAGGTGAGGGTAGTGGAGAGAAAGAGAGACGGAGCTTTGGGCATGCTCACATGTTGTATACCAGGCTGAACTGAGCCCAAAGGTACACTATATTTCTATGCAGTAACATTGATCACAGTGTCACATGGCCCCATGAATAAGAGGATACATCAGTTAAGAAAGTTTCTTTTTTAAAAAGGCAACTCCGAGTTTTGTTTATTTTTCTATTTTTCCTATTCTCTATTTTATTTATATCTGCTCTAATCTTATTATTTCCTTCTTTCTGCTAATCTTGGGCTTAGTTTGTTTTTCTTTTCCCAGTTTCTTGAGGTATAAAATTAGGTTAACTTGAGATCTTTTTCTTTTTTAATGTAGGCATTATTGTTATAAATTTGTCTCTTACAGATACAGCCTAGCATACTTTTTTTTCTCCCCATAAGTATATGGCACAAGCCTTTACTTATTTTCTTATAAAAACTGGAAGTCTAATTTAAAAAGACACTTAGAAAATTAAACCAATATGTTCACCTTTTATAAAATGTAGACCCTTAATTAAAGTTTTAAGATTTCATACTTTTACATCCCAAATGGTTATCACTTCCACAATCAATTAAATTCACATAAATATAGTAGCCCCTTAACAACTATTTGCTAAATTTTTTTACTACAATAACATTTGCTAAATTAGTGTATCTAGTCCTGCCACCACTGTTTAAAGGAAAGGTGATTGCCCAGGTTTCCCAAACCATGTGATTATAGCTAGAAATGTTCATGACATATTTAGAGAGAAAAAAATTTATAGCAGAGAATGAACTCTCAAAAGCTATAAGTTCCAATATGTTTTATCAACTTTATGAATAAACTTTTATTTGGTACTCTGTACACAAAGCTAGCTAGTGCTAGGATTATTAGGCTAGGTGCCCGCAGCAGTGGCTCAGTGGTTGAGCATCAACCTATGAACTGGAGATCACAGTTCAATTCTCAGACAGTCGGTTGGGGCATATGCCTGGGTTGTGGGCTCCATCCACGATCTTGCAGAAGGCAGCTGATTAATGATTCTCTCTCATCATTGATGTTTCTCTCTCTCTCTCCCTATCCCTTCCTCTCTGAAATAAATAAAGATATATTTTTAAAAAATAGCTAGAGCTTTGAAATGCTTACAATATAGTCCACAAAGAAGGCATGAATAAAATTAAATTATTTAGTAACACTTTTTTTTCTTTATTGATTAAGGTATTATATATGTGTCCTTATCCCCCCATTGCCTCCCCCCACAACCCCCACTCATGCTCTCAACTCCCTGGTGTCTGTATCCATTGGTTAGGCTTATATGCATGCATACAAGTCCTTTGGTTGATCTCTCCCCTTTACCCCCACCCTCCCCTACCTTCCCTCTGAGGTTTGACAGTCTGATCAATGCTTCTCTATCTCTGGATCTGTTTTTGTTCATCAGTTTATGTTGTTCATTATATTCCACAAATGAGTGAGATCATGTGATATTTATCATTCTCTGACTGGCTTATTTCGTTTAGCATAATGGTCTCCAGTTCCGTCCATGCTGTTGCAAATGGTAAGAACTTTTTTTACTGCAGCGTAGTATTCCATTGTGTAGATGTACCCAGTTTTCTAAACCACTCATCTGCTCATGGGCACTTAGGCTGTTTCCAAATCTTAGCTATGGTGAATTGTGCTGCTATGAGCATAGCGGTGCATATATCCTTTCTGATTGGTGTTTCTAGTTTCTTGGGATATATTCCTAGAAGTGGGATCACTGGGTCAAATGGGAGTTCCATTTTTAGTTTTTTGAGGAAACTCCATACTGTTCTCCACAGTGGTTGCACCAGTCTGCATTCCCACCAGCAGTGCACGGGGCTTCCTGTTTCTCTGCATCCTCGTCAACACTTGCCATTTGTTAATTTGTTGATGATAGCTATTCTGACAGGTGTGAGATGGTACCGCATTGTCATTTAGATTTTCATCTCTCGGATGATTAGTGACTTTGAGCATGTTTTCATATGTCTCTTGGCCTTCTAGAACAAACTCTCCAAAAATTCATCTAGAATAAAAAAAGACCGCGAATAGCTGCAGTAATACCAAGAAAGAAGAACAAAGTAGGAGGGACCTCAATTTCAGATATCAAGCTGTATTACCAAGCCACTTTTCTCAAAACTTCCTGATATTGGCACAAGAACAGACATATAGACCGATGAAATAGAATAGATAACCCAGAAATTGACCCCAACCACTGTGCTCAATTAATATTTTACAAAGGAGGCAAGAACATATAAGGGAGTCAAGACAGTCTCTTCAAAAAATGGTATTGGGAAAGTTGGACAGATACATGCAAAAAAAATGAAATTAGATCACTATCTTATACCATACACAAAATAAACTCAAAATGGATAAAGGACTTAAACAGAAGATGGGAAACCATAAAAATATTAGCAAAATCTCAAACATATGCCGAAGCAGAATCTTCACCGATACAGCTCCCAAGGCAATGGAAACTAAGGAGAAAATAAACAAATGTGACTACATCAAAACCAAAGGCTTCTGTACAGCAAAAGAAACCATCAACAAAACAACAAGAATCGCACTGCATGGGAGAACATATTTGCCAATGTTATCACCGATAAGGGTTTAATCTCTAACATTTACAGGTAACTCATATACAACTTAACAAAAGGAAGATAAACAACCCAATCAGAAAATGGGCAATGGGTCTAAATAGATACTTTTTAAAAGAAGACATTAGTAACACTTTTTAAAGGCTTATTCACACGTTTACTTCCTCCTTCCATTCCTAGCTACTCCTCTGGCTCATGGACCAGGTTATTACTAAATATACCCAGGCTTTCCTGCTGTCTTTCCTCAGGCTGTCTTGGCCACTTGGTCTGTGCTGGTGACATTCGTAGGTTATTTATCCATGGAGATAAGAAGTTGAGGATGAGGTTTTGAAAAGAATCTGATGAGTTTAGTGATGGACACGTCAAGTTTGAGGTGCTAATGGAAAATGCAAGTAAAGGTACTGAGTGACAGGTGGCTAATACTCTAACAATTTGGTAATCATGTGTGGACTAAGGGAAAGGAAAAGTTTTAAGCCTAGGTTGTTGGGGAAAAGATGACAAAAATAGGAATTCAATGAGAGGGTTGATTTTGAGAAAAAGATGGTGAGATCAGTTTTAGATTAATGCATTAAGGATGATGGTAAGACATTAAAATTGGCATTGTTGGTGTAATCTTCAGAATGCAGGTGAAGGAGAAGTTGAAAGAGCCTAGGGAGACATGGC
The DNA here is from genome assembly GCF_964212035.1 of Myotis nattereri. Classification (NCBI taxonomy): domain Eukaryota; kingdom Metazoa; phylum Chordata; class Mammalia; order Chiroptera; family Vespertilionidae; genus Myotis; species Myotis nattereri. The sequence goes on along the minus strand of NC_138081.1, from coordinate 67,802,823 downwards.
AGTCAGGTACAGCACAGGATGCTGAAGTGGTGCTTTGGCTATAAAGGCCATGATTGGAGCAATTGTAAGAACTTGATTCGGGTCATTGAGCAAAGGGTGTACAGAAATATTTTTATAATACTCTTGTAATTTTTCCCGTAATTATTTTTATAAACTTCTTGTGAATCTTTTGGTTCACCCTCTCAAATTATTTTAAAGTAAAAAGCTGATGCCCTGACTGGCTTTGCTCAATGGTTAGAGTATCAGCCCAACGACCAAAGGGTCATGGGTTTTATTCCTGGTCAAGGGCGTGTACCTCGGTTGCAGGTTCAATCCCTGGCCCTGGTTGGGGCTTCTGCGGGAGGCAACCAATTCATGTCTCTCTCTCTCTTCCTGCCTTCCACTCTCTAAAAATCAATAATATATATATATATATATATATATATATATATATATATCCTCAGGTGAGGATTAAAAAAATAAAATAAAATAAAAAACAGAAAACCCTGGCTGGTTTGACTCAGTGGATAGTGTTGGCCTGTGAACTGAAGGGTCTGGAGTTCAATTCTGGTCAAGGGCACATGCCCCGGTTGCAGACTTGATCCCTAGTAGCAGGCATATAGGAGGCAGCCAATCAATAATTCTCTCTCATCATTGATGTTTCTATCTCTCCCTCTCTGTTCCTCTCTGAAATCAATAAAAATATATTTTAAAATAATAATCCTATATAATAAAACCCTAATATGCAAATCGACCAAACTGTAGAATGACTGGTTGCTATGACAGGCACTGATCACCAGGGGGCAGATGCTCAATGCAAGAGCTGCCCCCTGGTGGTCAGTGCACACCCACAGGGGGAGCACCACTCAGTCAGAAGCCGGGCTCACTGCTGGCTAGCGCAGCAGTGGTGGTGGGAGCCTCTCCCGCCTCCGTGGTAGTGCTAAGGAGCAGCAAGCCCAGCTTCTGGCTGAGCAGCACTCCCACAGGGGGAGCACCGTTCAGTCAGAAGTGAGGCTCATGGCTGGTGAGCCCAGTGGCAGTGGTGGGAGCCTCTCCCACCTCCACAGCAGGCAGGCGGTAAGGATCGAGGGGTCCCGGACTGTGAGAGCCCTGGATTACGAAAGGGGTGTCTGACTGCTGGCTAGGCCCGATACCCCCGAGGGTTCCCAGACTGTGAGAGGGTGCAGGCCAGGCTGAGGGACCCTTCCCTGCCCCCGCCCCCCCCCCCCGTGCATGAATTTTGTGCACCAGGCCTTTTAAAAAACTAAAAAAGACAAAAATTAGCAAACACAAATCTTTTCATTTTGGGAGACCAAAACTTGACATTGGCAATATATCTTAAGATATATGTAAAATACACTTACCTTAAGATACCTATAAGTACTCACAAACCCAGCCTCCTCAGAGTCTGTCCCCTGAAGAAAGAATACCATGCATTATTAAAGACAGCATTATCCATAATGGTACTAGAAATGATCAAACATCCAACTGAAAAGAAATGATTAAGTAATTTCTGACCTGTGCACTTAATGAACATTCCTCAGCTGTATTGTAATTTGATATATGACTGGATAGCAGCATGCAAATGTCTTTGGTTTAATATTATAGTAAATGAAAAAGTAGGGTATAATCCAAGCTAGTAACTATGATTATCATGTTAAAGTGTAGATATGAAATACACCAAGATAATATGGACGGAGCTTTCAAAATGGTAATGTTTTTAGTGATTTCCCCCCTTGCTATTTATTTAATGCCTCATAATAAATGTGTGTTGCTTTCAAGAAGTAGTCAGAAGGACTAATGATTTGTATTGAAGGTTATTTGCCACCGAGTTGTGACCATAGTGGCCCAAGTCTTTGAGAAATAAAAATCCAAAGAGGGAGGCCAGAGGGCCCAGGAGGGAGCCATGGAGATTTCCCACATGTAGAGGCGAGGGATGTGGTGAACAGAGTTGATGAAGGATTGACTAGGGAAGAAAGCACTGAGAAAGATGCTGGGAAAGGATGGAGCTTCGGAGTGCCACACCTGAAGAAGGCCAAGGAGAAAAGAGAGGAAATAAAGGGTGTGCTATTTGCTCCGTAAGCTTTTCTCACGAAGGGGCCTTTAATAAAGACAAACTGACTTATAATTCAACATTTATGATTTTTCAAGTTAATTCCCATGGTTTGCATTGCGATGTTTTAACATGGGAAATGGAGGCTAGAAACTCAAAATGTGATTTGCCTTGATGAAATATTTGTGCGCCTCTCCCAGTGACCTTGGGTCCTGGCGAAGACCTGGCTGCTCTCTCGTGTCAGAGAAGGTTCCAGACCGCCCTGCCAGCAGCATTTTATCAGCAGAAAATGGTTCACTTCATAAGGTTTATAACCATCCATAAAACTGCAGGACATTTTATTCTTTTTTTCATTAAGCCACCTTGGGAATGATTTTGGTCCCTTTATAGTCTCTTATTTAATCTGTTTTTTCATAGACTAGAGGGAGAAAAAATTCTATCAGTGGTCAAAATAGTAATTAGATAGTGTAAGTCACCGCCTAAAGGCTCAAAGGCAATGTACTTACTGGTTATCACTTCCTTCTGCCTTCATCAGTGAACTCATTTAACTCTCAAACACATCTTTACCTTCTTCTTAAACAATGGGAAAAAGAAATTACCAAAATGTGCATTTTCCCAATTACAAGTTACTAAAGGTTGTATTTTTTTCTATTAAAGGATAATCCCCATGTTGTGAAAGCTCTTTTACCAAACTCTAAGGAAAGCATGAATTAATAAAACATCAAGGGATTTTATTTCCTATATTGAAAACTCATGCATTTGCATAAAATCAACAACTGAGTCTTTCAGAAATGAATTTAATCACAAGGAGAAGACCATAAAAAATGCACTGCAAAATAAATCTTAAAACCACATTCAGGTTTAAAAAGAGGATAATATCAGTTCTACTTATTCCTGAAGGATTTTTTTTTAAATCATTTAATTAATGACAGCCCTCGGGGCACTGAGCAATTGTTAATTAAAACAAGGAGGAAAGGGAGAGGAAGCAGCAAGAATGCTGAGATGAACACGTTTCCTTTTCTCTGCAGGGGAATAACATTACTGAGCCAACATTAATAAATATGAATATTTGTGCGAGGAAATATATAAAAATGTACCCAAAAAATCGTAACTCAACCTGGCACACACTAGCAGGTGCATAAATTAATTGGGGCTCCTCAAGAACTCAAACCACAGGGTGTCACCTTTTGTCTAATTGAGTGGTGGTGATGAGCTCCCACCCATGACAGGATGGAGTGTTTCCATCTCGGTACAAGCTGACTTCTGTCTGGGGAGAGTGCCTGATCAAAGCTCTTCTGAGGGATTTCATTCACTTTCATCCTGGCAATGGGTGGGCATGCACGTGGCAGCCACATTCATTATGAAACATTTCTTAAACGCTTAGACACACTGCCCATTCAATTCAATTCAATTGTGCTTTCCCTTTACAACCATTCCATTTTTACTCAAAAAAAAAAATAATTATGAGATCTTTTGGTTCACCCTCTGTGCTTGCCTAATTTGGGCAGGTTATTAGTGATAACATTTCCCAGCCCTTCCCTACCACTTTCCTCTGCACCCCACAAGAACAAGGCTTTTCTCTTCCTTGTGAACTCAGAAATCTACTTATCAAGCAGAGCTTCAGAAGCCAAGAACAAACAATCAAAAAAAGGAAGAAAATCTGTTTCTCACTTCATTAGGAAGGTGACAGAAGCCAGAGCCCATAGGCTATATGTTTAGATGAATAAAGTCATTCTTTGAAATTGGGATTGTCTGGGATCGGTCTCCCTAATTTTTCGATGACCCTAGTTTTAAGTAATCCTATAAGATTTTTATCAAAGTTGTTTTTTAAAAATAGAACTCAGCCCCTTAGGGTTTGGGTTTTGTTGTTTTGGTTTTCTTTAATTTTCCCTTTAGTCTATGAGTGTGCTTCCCTTTGATGTTCAATGTGCTGGGATGTCAGGGTCAGCTCATGGGGGTCAGTGTAGTTTATAAAATTTTTCAGATGCTAGTGAAGATCAGTAGCTAGGAGACATTTTGCCATTTGTATTTTTTAAAATACATTTTTATTGATTTCAGAAAGGAAGGGAGAGATAGAAACATCAATGATGAGATAGAATCATTGCTAGGCCACCTGCACACTCCCCACTAGGGGTCGAGCCCGAAACCCGGGCAGGTGCCCTGACTGGGAATCAAACCGTGACCTGCTCGTTCATAGGTGGACACTCAACCACTGAGCCATGCCAGCAGGCTCTTTGTAGTCAGAATACATTCTACACCACAGATAAGACCTTGCCTTCCTAGCACTCTATTTCTGAAAGAACATTCAGAAAACTACATTCTGTACAAATACCAAATCTCTGCTTATTTTAGCAACACCTGGTCAAGCATAGATGCTAGGGTAGAAAAAAAAGAATTTTTCTCCTTTCATTGCTATAATAATTCCTATTGGAAAGCTCCTGATTTTCCTCAGATGTCCAAGAAAGCTTTGCCCATTGCTTGTGCTAATACAGTAGCTACAGGAGGCCATTTATAGAGGCACAAAGGGAAAGTATCCCAACCATCTAAACCGTGTCATTTACGTTCTGTTCACCTGTGCATGGTATCTACTGATGATTCACCATAGGTAGTCATTTATATATCATTTAAAAGGAATACACAAAAGAAAATCTCTCGCCTGTATTTTTCAAAGTAGACCTACATAGGAATGGCCACGAGTGCTCATCAAAATGCTTTCTTCGTCCTCCAACATATAGTATATAATACATGTAATATGTTATGATATATAATATGTTTTCTTGATTTCACTTACACATAAAATGTATTATTACATATATGTATTTATTACAAATGATTTGCAAATATATATATGAAGCTCTATCCAAACGCCTATCTGTCAGTAGTAAGCAACTGCATCAGGTTCAGGAATATAAGCTAGAGTCAAGGGCCTGGAGTTTGGGCTCCGGCTGGAGAGCAGCTGCCAGGGTCAGGTTACAATGCCAAGTCGAGATACACAGAGCAGGAGGAAGGCAAGGAGGAGGAAGAGAAGAAGAAATAAAGCAAGATGCCAGGTCTGTAAAGCGACAGCAGGCATGTGCAACCCAGGAACCTCCTTTCCAATCAGAAAAAACACATGCCCGGTTCCAAATATTGACTCACCTTCCCACGATGGGATTTTTTAAAAATATATTTTGTATTGATTTCAGAGAGGAAGGGAGAAGGAGAGAGAGATAGAAACATCAATAATGAGAGAGAACCATCGATCGGCTGCCTCCTGCACGCCCCCTACTGGGGATTGAGCCTGAAACCCGGGCATGTGCCCTGACCAGGCATGGAACCATGACCTCCTGGTTCATAGGTCGACACTCAACCACTGAGCCACACTGGCCAGGCATGATGGGATTTTTTTTAAAACTATGGATTGGTATTAGAGGTGTCCCATTTACAGTTCATCTCAAGCCTGTTCTCCAACCATAGGCAGGGAGAGTGAAGCCAACATCCCTAGGAAACAAAGACCTCAGACCATTCTCACTTAGACTACAGTTGACTGAAGTTCTGAAATTCAAAAGTTGTTTTTTACCTTGTGACCTGTAAAGAGATGTCATTCTCTGGGTCCACCCACATTCTTTTGGGAATTCACTGAATAGATTTTGCAGTAAATTTTAATCGGTATCCAAAAAAGATTAAGGGTGGGATGGGGGTGGAATTATTTTTTAACTCTAGTTTGTTTCAAATAAGACAGATGGTAACTAAATTTCCAGAAAACTTTAAAGAAGCTTTCATCTCTCCAAGGTTTTTTCAGCTTCCCTCAATCTCACTGGTTTTTTTCACAAGGTTGCCTCAGGGATAATGCGTTTGATAGAAATGAGTAGAAATACAAAATTTTAAATGCTTTATGCAGGCTGATACACTGGCTCTCTGTAGACTTCTGCTAATGAGGACTTGCTCAAGAAGGAAATATGTAGCTGTTTCCAAATTGCCTACCTCCTAAGACTTATGTAACTAGAACAGATTGATTGATGCTGCTTGGAGAAAGATTTCAATCTGTTTTTTAAAAGGAAATGCTCATTTATAAATATATGAGCATATACTTTTCATTAAAGTTTATCCAGGGGCTATTTTGATATAGCAGTAGTTTAACAGGGGTCGTGATGTTTACATACACTTAGCAGCTCTCCACACTTCACACCTTTATGTCTTTATACAATTAGACTTAATTGTTGAATCTCTAAAGATCTCATGGCATTCAGGAATTTGGATTTTGTGTTCTCCTATCATATGGGAATGGTGTATTTTAAATGGTTACATCCAGGAAGAGATGTTATGCTCTTTAAGGGCAGAACCTGATTACTCATAACTTGCTCTTAAAGCATTCTGGTGCCCTTTGTAGCAGACTGTCCTGAGTTATGACCTGCAGTTTCAGTCTCCCCTTCCTCACCTTTCCTTCCCTCTGCAGCGCGCTGCCAGGGTCCTAGTTCTCAGCTTTCCAGAGGCCTCCAGATGACCAAATCCCAGGCATACCCATCTCTGCTTGTCTTTCTCCTTTCTTTCTTTCTCCTTTCTTTCTTTCTTTCTTTTTTCTCTTTCTTTCTTTCTTTCTTTCTTTCTTTCTTTCTTTCTTTCTTTCTTTCTTTCTTTCTTTCTTTTGAATTTGTTTTTGTTTGTTTCAATATTATTTTGTATCAGTTTTGGGTGCACAGCATAGTGATTAGATGACCATATGGTTTACGAAGTGTTCCCCCCACAATTTTCAGTACCCACCTCGCGCCATACATACTTATCACAATATTATTGACTATATTCCCTATGCTTACTCTACATCCTTGTGTAACTACCAACCTGTGCTTTGTAATCCCTTTACCTTTGTCTCCTACCTCCCCAACCTGTTTCCGCTGACAACCACGCATCTGTGAGCCCTTCACAACCTTTTAAATGCTGATATTCTCTCATAGGCATCATCTCCATCATTTTCCTGACCCCAACCCAGCACAGTCCATATCTGCAGCTACATAATATTACTAAGCTGTACCATTTATGCTGTGCCATTTTTTGTTCTCTTCACTATGCACGGTTATCTACTAGTTATTAATTGGGTATAATAAAAAATGGCAAATTCTTTAAAAGCAAACATTAAAAGACAAATACATGGCTATATTTTTCTAAGTGGGCCTATGGAGGAATTGCCAGAGAGGTGCATTAAAAGCGCATTTTTTGTTCTTTCCCGCTTTACCATTCTGAGGTGAGGCCCAGCAATCTCTGTTTTTAACAAGGATCCCAGTAATTTCTCAGCACATTCAAGCATGAGATAGGCCAAATGCTTTTATACGTAACATTTTTAGGGAACCAGAAACTGAGGAGTTATCGTCATGCTCATTTCCTTTCACCCTGCCCCATATCCAATAGGTCTCTACTTCAGGTTGATTCTGTATCTTGTCTCCTGTACCCTTCTCTATTCCATCCCTTCTCTCCCTCTTTTTGGGGCCATAATTTATTACATCTGGTATTTGTGCGCCCTTGGTTAACACTAAAATCCATTCATGTCTCACCTTAAATTATTCACTGACTCCATATCATTTATAGAGTGAAATTCAAAGGCTTTGACATGGCTTGTAAGGCTAGCCCCCCAGCTCCCATTCCTCCTTCTGGATGCCACTGGGCACCCTCCCGTCATAACCACACACACAGCTTTGCATCCTGAGAAGGCACCGTCTCCCCATGTACTTTGCCCATGTTTCCACTGCCAGAAATAGCCACACTCACCTCCCAGCTCATCGCTGTCTTTGTCCATGTATTCAGCACTCGGCATCCACTCTCAGGTTCCCTCCCCTTTGATATGTGACTCCCACGGGCCAACCTGGGGTTCCATAGATCCAGTACAGTCATCAGTCTGAGCTCTTCTCACCCCCTGTTGTAATTAATTGTGTGCTTGTCGTTCTGTGGGCCATTTTCCATCCAGGGACTAAGGAAGCACACAGACGTCAAGGACCTGGGCCACATGGGTGCCAAGGGCCAGCAAGCAAGTCAGAAACAGTACTACTCATCCTGGGAGGGAGTGATCATTGAGAGAAGGAAAAAAATGGGGCCGAGAAAGAATTTTTTAAATTTAATTAAGGAATTCCACAGAGTTATTCATTGTGTTCACATGAGATGAAACATGGGCTTAGATTAAAGCAGACTGTGTCTCAGGTGGGCATAGGAAGGATGTCTTTACCGCAAAGTGGATAAAAGACTGAAATAGAATAGCAAGAGGAGTTATGGAGTTAGATGCTCTTCCGGGCCATCTTTAAAGTGAGAAGAGATAGATGTTTATCTGTTCGTGAGCTGTGAGTTCCAGGAAGGTATTTTAACATACATTCTCAGGTCTTTCCATACATCTTGAACAATGTTAAACCTCATTGTTAAATGTGTCCACATTTCTAATGTTTTCTTTAGGATGATTTTCTAGAAGTGGAATTAATAGTTCAAAAGATATAAGCATTTTGGATGTCCATGCTGTGTATTGCTCTGTAGATTTTCAGAAAACTTATATAAATATTTCTTCTTTTGATAAGTGAAAAATGCACTGATGTTCTTTTATTTCTTGATTAAATTATTAAATATATATGTGTTTATTAGCTGTTGTAAATGTCTCAATTTATAAATTGACTGGCACGTGTGGAGGCAGGGCAGGGGGGGATTGTTGGTGTTTTTAACTTTCCCTCTCCTGAGGTCTTAGTATTTTTCTTATTTATTTGAAACAGTTCCATGTCACTAAAAGACATTTTAGCCCTTTGTTTTATCTCTGGCATGTCCCCCCTGACTCGTTATTTGACTTTTAATTTTTATTAATGTTGTTTTTGACATATAGAAATGTACCAAGGTTACAAATTCATGCAATACTATGCTTCAGTGCGTAGATAATATATGATATACTTACTTAATCTGTAATTGTGCTGGTCTTCCTTACAAACTCTCACCTGTTGGGCAGTAAAAGGGAAATTAACTTTTAGGCCTTTTTTGGAATTTTGTGTGAGCTGACTGTTTACACAGTCCTGTTAAGTACTTTTTGGTTTGTTGAAATAATTGCTTAGTCTCTCTTGTTCCCACCCTCCTTTCCAGTTCAGTTTTAAGTGAAGTTGAGGATACCAGAGAGAAGGGCTCTGGTAACCTCTTTGTTATAGACAAGAACAATTGGGATCCACATGGTACCATCTAATTAATCTCTATCTTCTCTCTGTCTCTCTTCCCCCCACCTCCCTCCCTTTCTCAACTTGTCCCTACCTGCTGGTGCTGCCTGGCTGGTTAGGTTATCCTAGCCTAGGTTCCATGGTGAGCTCAGACTGTCGCCACATTCTCCTGGCCACAAGGAATCCACCCCCAGCCCCAGCTGAGAGTCATCTCCCTTTCGCCATGTGCCAAACACACAGGATTTCGATTAAGTTCCAAGACCCTCAAGGGAGCAGGTCCCAGACATACCACATGGGAACCAAGGGTGGCTCAGAAAAGGTCCACTCCCAGCCCTCCCTGTGCCTAACCAGCTGCACCAGCTGCTCCCCCTGAGGTGGCTGCACTCTCAGTGGTAAAGGAGCAGCCTGAGAGGCCGTCTCCTTCTAAAGAACTAAATGCAAATGGAGACAAAGATTCTCTCTCTGAGTCCCTCTAATCAAGTGCCAAAGCCGGACACATGCATCTATTTTTTTTCTCCTACCTTCTCACTTCCTTCTTCCCTCTGGCTTTTCACTTTTAATTTCCCCTGCCTCAACCCCTCCTCCTAACCCAGAGCAGCAGGCCTCTTGGCCTCAAACTTGGGGACAGAGTGCAATCCTTTCCACACTCTGGCAGAAATGCAGGATCTGCTCAACAGATTCAGGCATTTAGCAACCCTTGCTCTCCTGACTTTCAAGAAAGCACATTCCTATCCACCCCTGCTCAGGGCACGTCATCTCAGTGACTTGGCCTCAGAGGATGAGGCTGCAGGTGGAACATGAACAAGGGGGGAAATTTGGGTACATCTGTTCGATCTTGGCAAAATATTGTCCTGGTTACATAAATTTTCCATTTTTCAGTAGTCAGATCTTATGCTGCTTTTACACTTGGAAAGTTCTCTCCCATTCAAATGTCAGGTAAATATTCATCTGTAGTTTCTTTTAATTTTTAAAAGACTCTTTTCGGTGATTAAAAAAGACTTTAGTCCATATGAGATGTATTTTAGAAAATGTAAATTAAAATCGAAGTAGTTTTATATTTTAACAAATAATGTTCTCACAACGTTTGACATATTCTCTTCTTGGATTTTCACATGCTACAATTTTCTGGTATTTTGATTTTTCTTCTGCTCTGCTCTGAAATGTGGTCAAGAATGGCTAGCTTTTCCTTTTTCTTCTCAAACCTGGTGTCCTCAGGATCACATACACTTTCAACTGTCTCCAATATGTAGGGACTACAAAAATGGTCAAAAGGCCAGAGGCTGTGTTCCAACCTATCCATTGGACCCTTTCACTGGGATCTTGACCCAGTCCCCTCACTTCATACATCCTTCTCTTTTGATCCCGAACCCCAACCTGATCCCACCCCTCCCCCAGCCACCTTCCTTGTGTCTGTAAAGGGTCTCCATCCCCTCACTCCGAAGGCTCCAGAGCCCCTACTCACACACTTCCCAGCCATCCTGGGCCCCTCCTTTGCCGCCTTCTGGTCAGTTTTCTAGTACTCGAGGTCCTTTGTACGTTCATTTGCACTCTTGGGTTCTTTTGGCCCTTAAACATCTGCATGTTCTTTAGAACCAGTTTGAAAGACAGCTCCTTTCTGGAACCCTCACTTTGTGATCCTTACAAATCAAAACAACCTCTTATTTATCTAAATTTTCCTAGCATTTTGTGCTTTTCTAATCATACTTATCTCACTTGACCTTGTATTATAGATATTTATGTATGTCACTTTCTCCTATGTTGTAAATACCTTGTGTCTAGGATTTCTATGCTACCAAATCATGACAAACAAAAGGAATTATACTTTCTGAATAAAGCCTATATTTAAAAGTAGGAAACCTGTATAATGAAGATTGGATCAATTTATCTTACAAAATTAATAAAACTAGAAATAATTTAAGTAACGATTAGAACAGGCCTTTTAACCATGGCATGAATTCTCTCCATAGCTCCCTCTCCTCCCTCTATGCCTTTTCCGTGCACAAACTGAAGGACAGAAGCCACATCATAAGCTTTTGTCTAATCTGCATTTCCGGGATTAATGCCTTAAACATTACAGAGCCTCAGCATGCAGTTGTTAAAAGAATAGATGGATGAGTGGATGAAAGCAATGGTCATCTAACAAGTAATATGACATTTATTGATACAAGATCATAAAATGCACATTTGTAAGTGCCCTCCCTCTCGGAAGGTTCTTTCCTACTGATTTTCAGTGAGGCGGTGTGCTCACCTCTGACCTGGCCCTGCAGCAGCCCAAGGTTGCAAGTACCCCTCTCAGCCCAGGCCCACTTCTTCCCAAGCCCAAATACCTGCATGAAGCCAAATGGTAATGGTAAATCTCATGCTACTCTTCCTAGTCTCCAAAACAATAGTTCTCAAACCTTCCTAATGCCGCGAACCTTTAATACAGTTCCTCATGTTGTGGTGACCCCCAACCATAAAATTATTTTTGTTGCTGCTTCATAACTGTAATTTTGCTACTGTTATGAATCATAATGTAAACATCTGATATGCAGGATGTATTTTCATTGTTACAAATTGAACATAATTAAAGCATAGTGATTAATCACAAAAACAATATGTAATTATATATGTGTTTTCCGACGGTCTTAGGTGACCCCTGTGAAAGGGTCATTCGACCCCCCAAAGGGGTCGCGACCCACAGGTTGAGAACCACTGCTCCAAAATATCGTTCGTAAGAAATGACTCAAGCTATAAAATAACAGGAGGTGGGGGAGCTCATTGGCGGTGTGGGTACCAAAACATAAAACATCTATAAGGAATCAAATCATTCTGTAGAATCAAAACAAGAATCACAACAATGTTCAAACCAGCTCATCCCCACCCCCATTGGGTGACAGAATCAGCAGGGGTCCTCAAACTTTTTAAACAGGGGGCCAGTTCACTGTCCCTCAGACCGTTGGAGGGCCAGACTATAGTTTAAAAAAAAAAAAAAACTATGAACAAATTCCTATGCACGCTGCACATATCTTATTTTGAAGTAAAAAACAAAACGGGAACAAATACAATATTTGTATTTGCATGTGGCCCGCAAGCCGTAGTTTGAGGACCCCTGCACCAGTGAGTCGGCCCACGCTTCATTGTAACCACTATGGGCATTTCCATTTCCAGCCACCTTCAATATTATGTGTCACTCATCTAGGCAGAAATCTGGTCGCGGGAATGTGAGTGTATGTGCAGACACCCCTCTTTAGTTAAGGGAATGAGCCCTCCATCCCCTCCCTCCACACTGTAGCTGTAACTGGGTTGCTAATCAGAAAGGCCTCAGGACAGAGGTAAGTGGGATAAATTCCTATTTACTGAATTGATATTACTGGCTCCCTGGGTGCCCTTCTTCTCCATGGAAGCACTTCTGGCCGTCTGAGGTGGGATTTCTGTCTGGCACTGTTCTGAGACTGGGGCTTTGGGGCCTATATTAATTTTAGATCCTAGTCTGTGGAGATTAGTCTACTCTATGAGCTCTAATGTACTGGTGAAATACTTCTCAGGAGCAAAAGTGCTTGCTTATCTGATTCATACTCTTCGGTATGATTTCCACCTCACATTCTCTGTTAGAGATGAGTATGATTAATTCATTACCCAAGATTACAGCACTATGCTAAAAGCTACCTGGAGGCATTTCTTTTGGTGTGAAATATTAAAGATTCAACATTTATATCAGCGAACCTAATTCATATTCCTGAGCCTGTGGGCTGAGAAAGGAACGTGAAAATATTCCATCATTTTCTCCATCGGTTTGTTAAAATGTTTAAGAGGATTATTGCTTTAACTACCTCTTTGATAAGAACTAGGCGAACTCTGTCCAGGAAAACTAAAATGCAAAAACAAAAAGCCACAGTGTCTTTCATTCCTTAAAAATGTTATGGATCAAGTTTTGACAATAGTGGACCTTGGTTCACAATATCTTGTTCAGGTATTATACTAATAAAAGCTTTCTTCACAGTGAGAATAACTAATACTATATGATCACTAATAAGTAGGAATTAGGATATAGAATCCCTTAGGGGGTAAATACAAGAATATTTACAGCCAGGGAACAGAAGTGTCATCCATGCCCAGTGCAGGGCACAGAAGTTTGGATAGTGCAATTGAATTTCCAAATTCCTCTGAGTTGGCCTTGGAAATATATTTTAATGCTTAGATTTAAGTCAGAATGTGACTGAAATTTGCTACCGCTTCAAGTAAAATAACAGCATAAAATAATATTGTACTATGAAAAATTAACTTAGAATGTAAAAAAAAAAAAAGTCTGCACCTTCCAGATCCTGCCGATTTGCTCTCATGTCTGGTAGAGAAGGCTTATGGTCAAATAAATAAATAAGTAAAACAATAAATAAATAGGTAAAATAAATAAATGCGGCTGATGGTTTTACTCTCACCTATGGCGGGTAGGAAGGGATATAATTAGAGATATAGTTAGATGTTATTTCCTTTTCTGTTTTAAAATTATTATTTAGAAGAATTTATAAATTATATTTGTCAAATTTTGCAAGGATAGTTTTAGAGCTAATTCCTGCATGACTGCTACCCATTCAAGAAATAGTGTGGTGATGGCCAGAGGGAGAGGGGTAGGGGCTGGGTGGAGGAGGGTAAAGGGGGAAAATGGGAGACGCCTGTAGTAGTGTCAACAATAGATTTAAAAAAGAAGAAAAAGAACTAGGAGCATGCCAGTCTTGCCTCTGTGCACCTCCCCAGTTACCCAGAGTGGTCTTTATTAAAAATATTTCCTAGAAGCTCAAAAGGAATGAGGACTTAATTCTGCTTTTTCAAATCAGGCCTCCACTAAAAGTCCTTGCTGAGCTGAGATTGTGTGCAAACGAGTCAGCACTGAGTAAAAACCTTCCTTGAATGGCACACATTTAAAAACTTCCTGAAAATTAACCCCATTAGCAATAGTCCTGGGGCAAATCACTGTGAGACCACCGGAAAACCTGGGTATGTTACATATATGGCAGTATGTTAAAAGAGTTCACACCGAGTTCATATTTGCCAATCAAACTCTCAGGCAATTATTGAGAACCAAATATATGCAAGCAGCATGCTAGATGCTCTAGAACATGTGAAGAGTGGTTAAAACATGCACACCAAAACTTCCTGGGGCCAAATACATTAAAAGGTTTTTCTTTAAAGAGAAATTTTCATTTCTAAAGAGGTATTTAGTATAAAATAATTTTCCAAGGTGTTGTCTTTTATTGTTGTTGTTTTTTACTAAAGCTGGCATTTTTAAGGAACAGTAATCAAAACACCTAATGTTTTATAGACACACTTAGGTAAATTTTGTTCAAAGTTATCAATATATATCATTAGTCAAATGTTTATAGAACCCTGAATTTTGAAGTCATCTAGGACATAAAAAATCAGAAAAGAACTTTTCTAAAGTATGAAGATCTTTTGATCCATTAAAAGCAATCTACTATGTGATGGGGTCATTGCTCCCCTATTAGAACTGGCCTCTGCTGTAATTTGGTGCCATTCCAGCATCCTGGGGTAGAAAGTGTCCTGGCCTTCTAGCCTGAGGTCAAGATGACCTTGCACAAGATAATCAACCTTTGAGGGACCACAGTTTTCTCACAGGAAAAATAAATGGTTCATATGGGATTATTGTAATTAACTTAAATCAACATCTTAATCTATTTTTTAAGAGTTGAAAGGTCTCAGACAAACTGGCTTTGATCTCAAAGTAAATAATCAACTAAAAGAAATCATAAGGTAGACCCATGACATTCTAATGTTGTATCTTTTTTTTCATGTGTACTACGGTTTAGTTTTGTTTTGTTGTTGTTGTTGTTTTAATCAAATGTAAGCACCTTTTCCAAAACTCAGAGAAATCAGCACCAGGTGGATTTCTTTTTTTTCTTTTTTTCTTTTTTTTTTTTTGGAATCCACTGTGTAGTTTCAGAAAGTTTGGGAGATGAATTGGAACCTAGCATGGTGTAGCAAGGCTTGGTGTACTTGTTTGCTAGGTTGTTCTTCACTGTACATAAATAAGTAGTTAAGCCTTAGCAGACCCTGAGGATAATTTGTCAAAATAATGTGTGTTTTTCTGTTTCAGTGTTAACTCCTCTTACATATTATTAATAGATTATGCACTTAGTATAAATAGCTTAGGGGAAACCATTCAGTTAGATTTGTTTGTTTTCTAACATGTTAATGGGGCAAGAAAAAGTTATCTTAACTACTGAGCAAATTATACACAATACATGAAGTTTAGAACATAAAAAAAAATCTAGCTCATCTAATAAACTGACCAAAGAGGATATTATTTAATCTATTATAAATTATGAACTCCAAGAAAATATATTCTAAATCTAAGACAGTAGTAGCATTCTATGGAGAACATATCTGGAAAATATGAAAATGGAAACGGAAAATATATCCTCGACTTCCTGGATGAAGGAAATAAAAGCACCACTTTTCATCTGTTTTGAATTGTTAGAAGACTTCTAGATATTCTGGCCTTTTGGAAATTTTAGTCTTATTTTAGTTGTGAGAAAAGTGGAAAGGGAAGAGCAATTCTGCATATTCAATTACTTGGGTTTTTTCTGGAGAACTGTGGTCTGGGCATCATGTGCTTAGGGGACAAGGAAATACCAGATCAATTAGTAAGAAAGGTCTGCTTTTATGCTGGAGTCTTGACTTTGGGGAATAAGGAGGAAGATCAAGGCACATTTTCACAGTTGAGCACAGATAAGCAAGACAGATTGCTTTGGAGTGGTTGATGGCTCTGCAAACATTGATGTTAAAAAAAAAAAAACTTTTTAAAAGGGAAAAAAAATGAGTAATGGTTTTCCAGGAGTGGATATTTGCAAACGTAATTGCATTCTGCTTTGCTTGCAATCATAGAGCACCTGGCATTAGTACTATTTGTTTCTTTGGATGAAGATAACTAAAGTGTATTACTAAGCGGGAAATATTAGGGAAACTGCATGAATTAGGTATCTGAAATGAATTAAGAAACTAGGTGGTGTTTACTGAGCTTTCAGCAAGAGATCTTTCAATACTTCAACAACAGGATTGTCCGTAGGTTGTAAGAGGAGAAATGAACACTGTATTCGTCAGGATTCTCCAGAGAAACAGATCCAACAGGCTCTGGATGGAGATTTATTATAGAAATTGGCTCATGCAATTATGGGGGCTGAGAAGTCCTACCATCTGCCATCTGCAAGCGGGAGACCCTGGAAGCTGATGGTGTAATTCAATTCCAGTCGGAGGCCAATGGTGTAAATTCCAGTCCGAGAGCAGGAAAAGATGGGATGAGATGTCCCAGCTCAAATAGGCAGGAAAAAAAAGGAGGGAGGTGAATTCCTCCTTCCTCCACTTTTTGTTCTATTCAGACCCGTAACGGGTTGGATGACACCCCAACCCCCTCTCCCCTCCCCCCCACCCCCCCCCCCCCACACACACACACATTGGGAGGAAATCTACTTTACTGAGTCCACTGACTGGAATTTCATCTCATCTGGAAACACGCTCACAGACATAACTCAGAAATAATGTTTAATTTGAGCACCGTGTGGCCAGGCACGTTGACACATGAAATTAAGCATCACACACTCTAAGCGGTGAAGTTCATATTCCAGTGAGAGTATAAACCAAAGAATGTGGATAACAGAATTGGGACTTTTCTAATTTCTCTTCTCTTTGCTTCTGATTTCCCCTTCCATCATGGCATAACTAGGAAAATCAGTAGTTTCAGTTCCAGAATTTTAGCCTCTTTCCTGCAATTTTTTTTTCTCTGAAGAAAAGAAATTATGTCTATTTTATAGACTGAGAGACCATATCACACAAATAATTCATAAAGTTGT
This sequence comes from Myotis nattereri, assembly GCF_964212035.1. Taxonomy (NCBI): domain Eukaryota; kingdom Metazoa; phylum Chordata; class Mammalia; order Chiroptera; family Vespertilionidae; genus Myotis; species Myotis nattereri. Next base: position 67,785,802 of record NC_138081.1, on the reverse strand, counting down.
TGAGATCATATGCCTAAGAAATGGGGTGCACTAGTGAGCCGGTCAGATTGGTGATAACAGCATCAGCCAGAAATGCTTGGGCAGCATAGTAAGCTATGAGCTTAACTATTTGATTCGTTTATCATCATCATTTCCTCACAGTGTAATAACAGACATTTGCCTTTTAATTGTTTGGAGTAGGTTCTATGTTGAAGCTACAATACAGAAGGCCAAAATTCAAATCTGAGATCTTTGAAAAAGAGGTCATTGATTTCTTGAGTAGTTCTTAGGGAAAATACCTGAGCTTCTATTTGGTGGAGGGGATGCTGGCCACTTGTGTCATGGCCTTTCTTCATCCTATGGATAGACTTGACCATGACCATAGAGAGTAAGTTTAGTCCTCGGTCTGTGTTTTAGAAGATTCTATAGACGTTTCTAAGGTATTAAATTTGAGTTCTGATATTGCACATAATTTCTGTCATTGACTACAAAAGGAAAAACATCCTTATTATCTGGTGGCTGGTTTGTTTATTATATCTACAGTTGAATATGGATGTAAGAACAATATTCTTTGAGATTTATTCCAGGATTGGAGAAAATTTGATTGCCGGCATTTATGGGGAAGAAGAAAAAAGCCACAAATTTTGTGCAGGACTTTGCACCATTTCAGAGAGTAAAGGTTTATATCCCTTTCGAAGATAGAGGAAAACTGTTATTGAAAGTTAATTTAAAACAGGCACCTCATTTATAATGAAAGCCACCTGCCATATCTCAGGATGAAGCAGGCTTTATTGTCTTTTCAGTCATCTAGTAATCAACCATACAGATTTCCTATAAATTTGAGTGTAATTTTTAAAAAATGTATATATATCAATCTCTATTTTTTCCAATGAGTCTTCATTATAAAACTTTAAATGAGTAACTCTAGTTAAAAAAAAAAAAAATTGGCCCCTAGATAATGAAATCACACTTGAGAATAAAGCTAGGTCATTAAAATTTTTACACTTTTAAACAATGTAAGTTGCAGAACCACGCTTTTTAAATTTGAAAGAAGGAAAGAAAGGAATTATCTATAATTACCTCTTTACAATAATCACTATTCACATTTTAATCTTTCATTCATTATTTTATCATCATTTTTGATAGATAGAGTCAAAGAATAGAGGCTTGTCTCTGTATTTTCTACTAACACTAACAAGTTTTTCCACATTGCAACATAATATTCACAACCATCTGTTTAGTGGCTGCACTGAGTGGCTTGATAAATTAATCATTCGCTTGTGGTTGGTCTTACAAGGAGACATGACCAAACCTCTTAAAATGCATATTTAAACAAAAATCAGTCAACATTGGAAAGTATTCTGCATTTAGTAAGTAACAAAGTGAATGTACTGCAGCAGAGCTGTCCCCTGTCGGTGGTTTAGCACAAGCCAACATCTTGTCTTGCTTCCCCTAAGCTCAGCACCTATTATTCTTGCTGGATTGATTTGAATTGCATTTTCCTCTGTCATCAGCCGAGGAGTCAAGAGGGAAGCTTTTCCTGTCTCTACACATCTTCAAAGTTAATTTTTGTTTCTCCACCTCTTATGAAACTCCACTGTAGCATCTTATCCTCCCAGCCCATCATTTTCTATTATGAAACAGCATAATAAACATTTATTGTCCAAAAATATATATTTTTTAATGTGAAAAAATTGAAGGTCAATTTGGCAATGATTTTTCTGCCACACATATGCATTGCTCTTGTGGGAAATTAAGAGTGAGGCCTCCATTAGCCAGGTAGCTGGGTGCTCTTTCCTGGGGGTGGGGATGGGTGCCACTCGCCCAGCCGCACGAACGTGTGTGCAAGGATCAAAAAATCCTGAGCTGGTCAGTTGAAGGCAATAGACAGTTCCTTCTGTGAGTTAAAAGCTTTGTGGTGCAAACTTTCTCAAATATCTCACAGAAGAAACAGGTTCTATGGATAACACGTTTGGGAATCACCAAATACTTTGGCCATGTCATAGAGATTTGAGTTGTAAGGTGTCCTGCGGTAAAAAAGGGGGTCCTTCTCATTTGGTTTTTCCAGCACTTACCAGATTTATTTTATTCCAGAATCCTATTTTCATTTTAAAACCTATTATTTAATTTACTGTGGACCTAGTATACCTAACAACTACAGTAAGAACTTGGATACACAGCACAATGCCATTATTTGAGTTGACACATTTAAAAAATGACAAATTTATCCTCATTCTTTTCTTTGCATTGCACAATATTAAGCACCTACCTGTCTATAAGCCCTGAGTTTCACTTGACCTTCTTCTACAACCTCAACCTTGAGCTACTCCACAAGAAATCACTAATAGTAAGAAAAATGTTGTAGCAACCCTACAGGCACCGTAGACCAAGTGATTGGTCGCTGAAAAAGAGAGGAGAGACATATCAGCAGAGCCTACTGTGTGTTGGCAGTGCCCCAGAGAATGCGGCTAATAAAGGGAGTCCTTCCCACTGACCTTCAGGGACTCGTCTTGCCATGCCCAGCATTCACCTCTCTTTGGGAAGGTTTTAGATTATTAATCGTGAAAGAAGGATTTCCTCTCCTTCCATCCATTCCCAAGTGCGACACCAGCTGCTAGGTATCAGACTAGCATTCCTTTCAACACAGGGGATTAAAGGGCATGTGGCAAGAGGATCTATTTCAAAGAGCGAGTAGAAGATGATCAATGATGGAGGAAATCAGAGTTGAAGAAGGAGCATCAGTGCCTTGAAATGTTCCCTAGAGCTCTGACCCCATGAGGGTTTTAACTAAATGGCTACTTAGTTTATTGGATTTACCCACTGCACATATTTAAATGAAATGGATGGAAGAAAGAACCTCTATACTACGTGGCAGAAAAAAAATGACAGAAAGCTTTTGAAGGTCAGGGAACATGGCACAATCACTTAGACTAGTGGGAAAATGAGATTCTTCTCGGGACCTTGTAGACCTGAAGGTACTATCAATTTTAAAATGGATATAGTGCTTGAGAATGTGTATGTTTCATTCTAAATGACTATGTACTGAATTATAATAGCTTTGGGCATCCTCTTAAGAACTTGACAAATGATTTACATGAAATGTTAATATCATTAATACCAGAGAAACTATTTATTTATTACTATAATCACATATTACAAAACAGAGCTTCCAAAATCTTTGGCCAAAAAAAAAGAGAGAAAAAAATTAGTCTTATATCAGTGATCTCTTGAACGTAAAAACAATCCAGCAATACTGAACTAAAAGGAAGCTTCTTCAAATTCTTTCCGTTCAATTGTCAACCAAATTATCATCTTTATATAATCTCACATGGTAGGAAATAGTATTTGAACTTTCTTTAGTAAACTGGGTAGACATGTAGGAGCTATATCTCTTGATGTGATTTTTTTTAAAAGGGGAGGGGGGTGTTGTCCAGGTTCAATTACGCATTTTACTATGAAATGAAAACATCCATTTATACATAAAGCAATACACTAAATTCCTAAATAATTTGATGAAGTGGCATTTTCAGGGTTTGGAAATGAAATTTTAGGAAACCTTAAAACAAAGAATGTAATATCTGAGGAGGGGTGTGTGTGTGTGTGTGTGTGTGTGTGTGTGTGTGTGTGTGTGTGTGTGTGTGAAGAGCTAGATACGTCCTTTCCTATGGTGTATGAGGCTGTGTATATGTATGTGTAAGATAAAGTACTAGTTTGCTAGGGGTGCACCAACAAAATACCACACACTGGGTACTTTAAACAACAGAAATTTATTTTCTCAGAGTTTTTTAGGCTAGAAATTGAATATCAAGGTGTGGGCAGGTTTGGTTTCTTCTGGGGCCTCTCTCCTAGGTTAGCAGAACTTCTCTCAGTGTCCTCACATGGTCTTTCCTCTGTGGCTCAAATTCCTAGTATCTATTTTTGTATCCAAGTTTTCTCTTAATAAAACACCAGCCAGATTGGATTAGGGCCCATCCTGACAGCCTCATTTTAACCTAATTACATCTTAAAGGCCCTATCTCCAATACCATCACATTCTGAGGTACTGGGTATTAGGTTTCAACATATGAATTGGGGGTTGAGGCGAGGGAGGGCACAATTCAGCCTCAACACATAGTATATATAGAAATGCATAATTGGGGGAGAAAATTATATTTACTGTCACCAGGGTTTATATTTTTCCTGAATTCTGTGTATGTGCCATCATTCACGTTGAGATGCCCATGGAAAAAAACAGTGATTTAATTTTCTTCCTAAAATTAAATGACTTCCACTAGTCCACAAGGAAGCCTTTATAATCAATTGTAGATTAAAAAATTATTTCAAATAACCTTTTGTATTTTTCTTATTAAAATAATTATAAAATATTTAGCCAACCAACACAATCAATTAGTTATGGGGGAAAAAACATAAGCACTAGTATAATTCAAAGCAAATGTTACCTACAAGGGAGTACCCATACGACTGTCAGCTGATTTCTCAACAGAAACCATGCAGGCCAGAAGAGAGTGGCAAGAAATATTCAAAGTGATGAATGCCAAGAACCTACAACCAAGATTACTTTATCCAGCAAAGCTATCATTCAGAATGGAAGGTCAGATAAAGAGCTTCACGGATAAGAAAAAGCTAAAGGAGTTCATCACCACCAAACCAGCATTATATGAAATGCTGAAAGGTATTCTTTAGGAAGAGGAAGAAGAAAAAGGAACTCTTACCATTTGCCACAGCATGGATGGAACTGGAGAGCGGATAAATACCACATGATCTCACTCATTTGTGGAATAAAATGAACAACATAAACTGATGAACAAGGACTGATCCAGAGACGGAGAGGCTTTGATTGGACTGTCGGGCCTTGGAGGGAAGGTAGGGGAGGGTGGGGGCAAGGGGGAAGGATCAACCAAAGGACTTATATGCAAGCATATAGGCCTAACCAATGGACACGGACAACAGGGGAGTGAGGGCATGAGCGGGGGGGGGGGGGGGGGGTAGGGGGTAACGTGGGGATAAGGACACATATGTAATATCTTAATAAAATATATTAAAAAAAAGAAAATGTTACCTAGAGATGGGAGAGATGAGAATAAATTCCAATAAGCATATTGGTTTAGCTTTGGAATAATCATTTCAGCATTTAGTTTTATGATGGATCCCTTTTAAGAGACTAAAATATCGCATAGAAATATTACAAATTTTTGCCCTGGGTGGTGTTGCTCAGTGGTTAGAGTGTTGGCCCTTGGACTAAGGGGTCTCAGGTTTGATTCCCAATCAAGGACATGTACCTGGGTTTCAGGTTTTGGAGGCAACCAGTCAATGTGACTCTCACATCTCTCTCTCTCTCTCTCTCTCTCTCTCTCTCTCTATCTCTCTCTCTCTCTCTCTCTCTCTTTTCCCTCCCCTTATCCCTCCCTTCCACTCTCTCTGAAAAGCAATAAAAAAAATTATCCTCAGGAGAGGATTAACCAAAAAAAGAGAAATATTAATAATTTCATACACCAAAAAATTTCATGTACATTCCTTAATAGTTTTGTACACAGTTTTGACCTTAGCTTTATTTAGCCATGATGCCATCATACAGTTCTAGACTTCAAAAATCAATCTTAATGGATTCTGGGTTAGGGATTCTATAACCCTGTTGCTGTGTAAGGGACCTGGGGTGGGAGGAATGCTGGGCAGCTGGGGCTCTGAGCAACTCTCTTGCCTTCATTTCAACAAGAGCAGTTCCACTCATTTATTGTACATATTGTACACGCACGATTTCTTGAAAAATCAACTTCTGCTGCTTTGAAACATTAAAGAAAACCTCTAGTGTCGTGTGTCCCATTGTACAGTCAGGAAACTGGGGCCCAGACCGGTTAAGTGGCCGGCCCCGGGTCACACAGTTAGGTTTTCATGTCCACAGGTCAATCTCCTAACTACTGGAAGTCTTCACTTAACATCATCGATAGGCTAAGCAAGACCACATACACCGAGACCAGTTTTACCCCAAGTTGATTGATATAAATGAGTTAAGTTCCTACATCTCATCAACATAACATGATGACACTAAACCGACGTTATTCGAAGACCTGCTGTATGCAATATTACTCAAATACTGTTTGATGAATGCTCATGCCGTCCATACAAATCAGCTTTCACTGTGGTTTTGCTTGACAGGTAAAGGTAGAGGTGGAGATTGTAACCTGACTGTGGTCATTTGGGATATTGGCAGAAAGTGGGGATAGGACTAGGTGTCCCGTTTGTCATCCCTGGGTGACAGTGTCTTTTTATTTTTCAATTAATATTATTTTAAGTGCTTTTATTAGTTCCATATTATCCACAATTGAAGTTTTGTTTCTTCTCCTTTGGCAATTTTTTAAACACATTGAGACTGAACTCAGATTCAGGAAACTACTCGGATGGCAGTTTTTTCTATAGCTCACTGGAGCACATGTCTGTCTTGTTTTGCATTTTTTTTCTGAGATCTGTATTGCTTTATTCTCTGGTTCTAGGACTAATATGATTGATACTGTGTGCATGTGGGGTGAAATGAAACCTACATAATGCACCAAATATGCTTGAGCAAATGTATTTCCAGGAAAAATGGCACTGCTTATGACCCTGGAAAGTAACTACATATCTTAAAAGAATGTGTGTTTTAATTAAATGTTTCTGGAGAGTATAGAGAGATGAACTTCATCTTTAGTTCCGCTACCATGCTATGCTGTCTCCTTTCTTTCCCATTTAGACCCCTCCTTTTCCCAGGCTGTAGGTGGGAACCGGGACAAGGAAAGCTGGGCAGCGTTTGGCATGTCCTAAAGAAATTCTCCTGAGCCTCACTTCCTAACACTGAATTCGGAGTGTGTATCTTTTTTCCTGCTCTAGACAGCTTGAAAACTCTCCCCACTCTAAAAGCACAGAGTGTTTGATTGAAGGCGGTCATTCGTTTAGCAAATATTTTTGAGATCTGCTCTTTGCTAGGCCTTAGTCCCAAGACTGGAAATCCTGCTATCTTTGTCAACAGCAATTAGAAATGGAAATATCTCAAGCAATGAGAATGAAATTGAGTTTGTAGAAAGGTGTTAGGGATAGATGTAACAAGATTGGCGAAGTGTGGCGACTGTTGACGCTTCGTGATGCGCTTATGAGAGTCACTGCATAACAAATCATGTATTGAATTGATGCTTTCAACCTTGTGCAGGTTTGAAAACTTCCTAAAAAAAAAATTAAATCTATTTAGTCGGCAAAGCCTGGGTAGGTCCAAGACCAGAAAACAAAATCAGCAATGAGGAAAGAATCAGATCAGAATAAGAAAGAGGAAAAAATAAAGAAAAGTTAGAGCCCAAAAGACATAAGAGGGCCCTTGCTAGGATTTCCCAGCTCCCGCAGCAGGTGAGGCTAGTGGCCTGAGGCAGAACCAGGTTCCTGCTGTGACCCTAAGTCATTTCTAGCGCTAAGTGCTAATTTATAAGTAAGATAACTGCTCCATCATTGATATTTCATTCTCTTCAAAGTATATCATACTTCTTTTCCTGGGCCTTTTTTAATCTCCTGAAGATCAGAGGCTCTATTTTGCTCACCATTTGAACCCCAATAATTAGTTTAATAATTGGCATATGCTAGGTACTTAAAAATAGTTGTTGAGTAAATGTTTTTAATGTGCCTAGTTAGCGGTCTTGTTCTCTCTTTTTTTGAAAGAAGCCTGAACCAGTGATCCCATCAACACCTGTATGTATGATTCTGGAAACCTACAGGGGTAGGGCAGCTGTGCGGGTACCCACAGAGAAAATGCCCCCATACCTGTTGGGCTATAGCATTCCTGTGTCTAACCACAAATTAATCATTTTCTCGTCATTTTTTCCCTTCCTGGTGCCTTGGACTGGTGATATGACAGTGCTGAATCACGGTGTCCGTGTGTTTGATTTTGACAGCAAGCCAGAGATTTCCTCTGTGCAAATTTAGCAACACCGATCCCTTTGCACTGGTTTGTAAGCATGTTCAATTGCTGGCATCATTATTTGATGAGTTTATTATTATTCGGCAGGGAGGCTCCTAGGACATTCTAATAAATGACATTTTTATGATTTTTTACAAGACTCTGACAAGTCAGTCCATAAGATTTATGGACTATGGCCTATGCAGGGCCTTTTCTGTGCTCTGGATGCTTACAAAGAAATAAGAGAAATGGTCCTTGTCCCTGTAGCACTGGCCACCTAGTTTGGAATTTTAAGCCTGTCTAATGTGAGTCAAAATTATGCCCTCTCCTTGGATTCTGTTTTCTTGTGTTAATTCATACTGTGATTAAAGTAGGTTTATAACCAGTTTATAGCTTCCTTTATAGAATTTTCATTGTAGCTCAAGGCCTGGAAATAACAATTTAATTAGAGATTTACAGCCATGCATTTCATAGTGATAAATGTCTTGTGAATATTTAGACTATTAGCAAAGGTGAAATATATTTAGCTTTCCCTTAACTTATTTAAGAGTCTCCTTTTCTGGAATCAATTTCAAACTATTCCACATGAAAATAGTGTCCTTGATGCTTTATTTTGAGGCTAGTTCTAATACCCTCTCTCCTTCCCAAAGAAACTTACCATGTCAAAAAAAGTTCACTGCCCCTGGCTGCTTTTGCTCAGTGGATAGAGCGTCGGCCTTTGGAAGAAAGGATCCCAGGTTCGATTCCTGGTCAGGGCACATGCCTGGGTTGTGGACTCGATCCCCAGTAGGAGGCATAGAGGAGGCAGTCGATCAATGATTTTTCCCTCATTGTTGATGTTTCTCTCTCTCTCCCCCTCCCTTCTCTCTGAAATATATATATATATATATATATATATATATATATATATATATATATATATATATATATTTAAAAAGCCCACTGTTACATTTCTTCCCTAGAAAGCATCAATAATAGAAAAATTTACAGAGAAATGCTCTTTTTGCTCTTTACTTAAGGGTTTCATTGATATGTAATTGGTTATATGAATGTGTTATATGAATTTTATTTGAGAAAGACAGTTAAAAGAATACTCATCTGTTATGGGGTTATTTGGTTTTAATATATTCGTCTTATATAAGTTTATACTGTTATAGAGAGTATTTGTAGCATATGTTATTCCAACTATTTAATTAAAAGAATCTCTGACCACTGGGTAATATTTCAGCAAGAACCAGTACCAGCCACAACCTGGTTAGGCCTTCCAGCAGAGGAATAAAAGTAGGTCACAAACACAAATTTAGTTACAGGGCCTGTGCCTCTGGCTTTGGCTCCATCAGAAACTGCAGCAACTCCAGATCTACTTCGTTTGTACACACACACACACACACACACACACACACACGTGCTATATCCGGAGTCCCCATGTGATGCTCACATGTGCTTAGACATAGATTTCAATTAGATCCCTCTGCTCTCTTACTCTGTCTGCTGCTGAGCCCCCTAAGGCCCTGAAGGAATATCTGAGCTGTTCTTGAGCGTGGGAAACCAGCTCAGCCTCTGCTGAACTCATGGGCTGTCTGGGCACTGTGTTCCTAGGAACAGAAGGTCCTATCCTCCCATTCAACTACATGCTGCCCAGACCAAGGCCAATAATCATCTCCAAACACTCTATATTTCCACCCTCCCCCGCTGCCCTGCCTCACACACACACAAAAGCCAAAAACAGGGCTACATTCTAAAGTGGAGGGGCTTCAAAGCTTCCACTATCTCACCAAGCTTTTGTAAACAACCATTTACTTTTTGCTTGCTGTTGTGTTTTAGCTCCTTCACCTTGGGATTCATACATGAAACCTGGGTGAGCTGAGCCTGCCTAGTCAATTTGAACAGGACAGTGTAGTATTTCCCCTTGTTGAAATAGAAATTGAGAACACAGTCTTGGAAATGCGTCCTTCACTTTCACTGCCTTATTGTCATGTAAGTCTGTGTGCTGTGCATGGGTGTTCTCAGGGCGACTGCCCCAGAGAGGAGCGTGGGCCTCGCTGGTGTAAAATGAACCACATGGTTCTGTACCGCTCACGCCGCCCTACCAAAAGCTCTTCAGCCCAGGCCCAAGTCCACACTAATTTTAGACACTAACCAGCTAGGCTGTAACTATGAGGAATGGGAAATACTTTATTTCATTCATGTAGAGTTCAGATGGAGTTAACCATTGTCCTCCTTCCACCTTTCCCAAATCCACCAGCGGGCTTTCCAGACTATGTGGCAAAAAACTGACTGCCTTCCATAAGGATGTTTTTTAATTCCAAATTTCCTCCAGGGAAACCCTGTCATTAAGTTTTTCAGATTAAAAATTACATTTACTTTATAAAAGAAATATTTACCCACTTACATGGGGAGTACATTTGCCTTTGAAACCTGAATATAAACATTTGGGAGATTTCACATGCTGTACCTTAAAGGTTTGAGTTTAGCTGGTTATGAGAATTTTTTTTTTTTCTTTTGATGAATCTGGATGTTTTCAACATGGAAAGCAGCTCCCTCCAAATCCTGTTTATGAGAAAGTCACTGGCCTGGACATGTTCCTGTCCCTTGAGAGGACGACATTTCTTCAGAAGTGGAAAGACTTTTTCAAGAAAAAAAAGAATCTGTTGACCTAAATTGGTTACATTTGTTTTCATATTGTTTCAGCTTCAGTATGAAATGCCCTAGTGGTGAACATTTTTGTTTCATGGGCAACTTCTGGCCTTATAGCTAAATTGAGTCTCTGAGAAATACTTTTCATGGGTTTTTTTAAATGTGCATTTCACTTGTTTTAAAGCCAAAACATTTTTTTGAGAAATAAAATACGGATTTTTGTAAAGCCCTCCAATCTCATGGGAAGGAAACAGTGTTGCTTTGATTGCCGTTGATGAATTCACTGTAAAGTACGTGAAGTGCCGTGGATATAATTATGACTATTGAAAACTCTTATTGCATATAATTTCTATTTCGATTAAATTCTAATAGTAGGCACCTTGATAAACACAGAAGCAGTGTCCCTTGCCAAGGTGCTATTATATGTATATCTCCTTTTCTCAATATTAATTCTTGCCCAAGGACCTTCTCAGTCTCCCACAAAAGTGGCCCTTTGGCTAATCAACACACAGGCAGTTCCAGGCACCTCTGAATCCTAGTCTAAATGCAGCTCTTATTCAAATGGAGACCCAGCTACATGTAGTCTACAGGTTATCCTGGCACCACAGGCAGTTGTAATATTTGCCAGGTGATTAAGTATGAGAAAGCAGAGCTATTAAAGAGCATTGGTAATCATCCATCACTGGCTTTGCTATTTCTCTACAAATAACCATCTTTATAGCCTTCCTCTTGCTTGTCTGTGTCCAGAGTGGTAGGACATGGTCTTGGCCCTTTTAAGAATGTGTTTGCAGCATCAACTATTTATGACCATATTGAGGTGTTAAGTACCTCATTTGCAATCTTAAATCCCAAGGTTTTAAGTTCCTTCCTTGGTAAATATTATTCACTAGAGGCCCGGTGCACAAATTTGTGCACCAGTGGGGTCCCTTGGCCTGGCCTGCGGGATCGGGCCAAAACTGGCTCTCTGACAATCCGGATTGTGAGAGGGCACAGGCCAGGCCGAGGGACCCCACTGATGCCCAATCGGGGCTAGGGAGGGACACAGGAGGTTGGCCAGTCAGGGAGGGACCGCAGGAGGGCTCCAGGGTGTGTCCCGCCCATCTCGCTCAGTCTCGATCGGTCAGACTCCAGCAGCAAGCTAACCTATCAGTCAGAGCATCTGCCTCCTGGTGGTCAGTGCACATCATAGTGAGCGGTTGAATGGCCTTAGCATATCATTATCATATTACACTTTGATTGGTTTAATGGACGACCGGAAACTTAGCATATTAGGCTTTTATTATATAGGATTATTTACTTGGCTCTTAATCATTTCCTGTTATACTGAGCTTATTTGTTGCCTTTCCATAATTATATTCAAACCCTCTCTAGAAGATAAGCTTTTCCCTTTTGAAGAAGTATGTTGAGTTTTTATAATTAAAAAAAAGATCTGTCCCCATCTTTGAATGTTTGGTTTGGTCATTCATGTCCATCAGCACAGGATTGGTCTCCAGGGTCACACTGAAAATTTGTCTGTTGTGTCTTTGGTGATTTCTATGTGGAGCTTAAGTAAGAGCTCTATGTTTACTGGGTTGTCATTTGTTATTCCTATCATAATTCATAATTCTACAGGGTGAATATACAGGGTGTTCCTACTTCAGCTTCAATGTCAAAGGCGTTGGGTTTCCACTCATCTCCCACATGCTTTAGACAAGTCTCCTGACACTGCTATTCTCCCCAGCTACAGAAGTAGAAAGGAAAACTGGATTCTTGTAAGAGCTGGAATTCTTACAGAGAGATGTGCCATCCAGATTTAAAGCATAGCTTCTATTTCCCTAATAGCTAAAATAACAAAAGAATGGCGAAATAGTTTGTGTGAGTTTTTCCCAGAATATTATCTGTATTCCTGAAAGACAAAATGCCTCTTCTTAACCCGAGAACTGCTAACCAGCCAACTTGTTCCAGAAAATAGCCCGCATGCACTGAGGTGAGGCTGAATCACTTCCTTGCCTCCCGTCATCCTCATCGTGTCAGCTGCTGGCCTTAGTCCGTCACTTGGCTGAGAACGCTTCTGCGAATGGTTTGCATGCAAACGGAATAGTATTACATAAAAACTACATAAAAGCACTCTTTCCTAGCCTCAAACCCAATTAACTACTAAATTGAGTAGTGTTGGCCTATGTTCCACTTACTATTTACATGCAAAAAAAGATTTAAACTTGGTCGACCTTCAGGATCGGGGAAGAGGATGTAGAGGAAGCAGTGCTGAGTTTAATTCAATGTTCTGTGACAAACAAGGGGGAAGATAGAGAGATACTGATTTTGAGGGAAATGTTAATTATCTGAAGCTTAATTACAGATAACAGTATGAGGAGAATACATAAAAGGCTTGAAATGCAGCCAAAGCATTTCCCTAAGATCATTAAAAAATGATTGTTGTTTACAATTCACAAATTGCACAGAGATAGAGTTGAGATGGGAAAAACAGAGTCAGGCTTGAAGTCAGAACCCAACCTGATCTCTTAAAACCAGTTCAGAAGAGAAGTGATAGCACTGTCGTTTGCTCACGTTTAGAAGTAAAATGAGATTCTGCGCATGCCTCCCTTTCCAAATAACAATTAACAGATCACCAGCAAGCACAGTGAAGTAAAATTCTAGGGGACGATACAACCCAAATAAAAATAAATAATGTATGAGGTCTTAGGATGAGAACTACAATAAAACAGAATGCACAGACATTTATCTCCATGTAAATACAATAGAAATTAAGGAAGCAAGATTTTTAGATCCCTATCACTTCATTACTGAATCTAATGATGTGAAATTTTACCTTTCCACACAAACATCATTTTCACTTGATGCAGCAAAGGGTGGCTTACATTTACGTTGTCTACTCTTTAAAGATTCTTATTTGTCTTTTTTTTTTTTTTTTTACAGTTGGTATCTATTCGCGTCCCACTTGTGTTTCAGATAATGAATGTGACATTTCAGAAGTTTGCTTTTAAGGAGGGTGAAGAAGTGCACACCTCTCCGTTTCTGTTACCAGAAGCCAATGAGACGTGATGTCCTAGGGAAGGGGGCAGTCTTGGGTTGCAGCGTCTGGGGGTATGCAGTCCAGACATCCTGGTTTTACGCCAGCTGGGCTTTGGTGATGGTACATTAGCTGTTGCAGGCGAGCCGAGCATTAGGGATGCTTCCAGAAAAAGTAGAATTGCAACCAGAGATCTCAACACTTGGTACTTTTTAAAACAATGGGGATGTAGAGAATAGTTTTGTGGCCAAAGGATTTGTATTTATATATGGACACATTCACATGTTTACTGGGAAAACAATGGGAGATGTGATGATAATGTCTTTTTAAGTTTGTAGAAAATGTTATTGTTTTTTAATTTAAGCCTGATAAACATTTATTGAAGAATAAAAGACTGAAGAGATTGGAGGTCTTTATTCACTGACAGCTACTGAGAAGGAATTGCTGTGTCCTGTTTCTTCATATAGTTTTATATTTTTCCCCTTCATTCTTTTTTTAATATTCGCCTTTATTGTGTTTATGTTATTCACATAACATAAGGTTAAGCATTTTAAACTGAGCAATGCAGTGGCATTTAGGACATTCACAGTGGTGTGCAATCACAATTTCTATTTTGTTTCAAAACATTTTCTTATCCCAAGATAAAACCCAAGTACATTAAGCAGTTATTCCCATTTCCTACCTCCCTCAGCCCCTGGTAACCACCAATCTGTGTCTGTCTCTATGGGCTTATTCTGGATATTGTATACAAATGGAATCATATAATATGTGACGTTTGGGGCCTGGCTGCTTTTACTTAATGTAGTATTTTTGAGGTTTATCCACCCTGTAGCATATATCAGTCCTTTATTCCTTTTTATGGCTGAATAGTATACCACATGTGGATATGGCATAATTTGTTTATCCATCACTTGATGGAAATTTGGGTTATTCTTACTTTTTGGCTATTGTGAATAATGAACAAAATTTTGGAGGCTATTTTATAAGATCATTGCAGGATCAAGTGGGGGTAAAAATTAAAAGGTATGTAAACCAGTTTTTGCACTGCACAAACAGGGCCTTTAATTCAGAATATTTTCAGCATTCTTTGTAAACAGGCTGTAGAATTCCTCATATTATTTGACAATCAAAATGGTCCCTACTTTTCTTGGCAAAATACCAGGCTGGGGAGGAGGGAGCGGTCTTGGTTTCAGTGACTGTCACAGGAACCTTAAAACTGAGCCCCGTTGAGTGAAATCATGGGATTCGCACTCCAGCTGGGTGTCCCGGTGCCCCAGTGCTCTCCTCGGCAGCTACCAGAGCAGCCACAGAACTGCCTCAACCTGGCTGCTGCTCTCAGGGAGTGGAAGGGCTTGGCCCACCCTCCCACAGCCTCCATAGCTAAGAAGGTGCCCTCCACATCCTTGTCTTTATAAGCCCCACCTCCTGAGGCACTAAAGAGCCTCTGAAGTGGAGTCATCAGAGTCTTCCCAGCCCCGCTCCTCCAATGCCCACCCCTACCCCTCCAATGCCCACCCCTACCCCTCCAATGCCCACCCCTACCCAGGAAACAATCAGGGTTACAGGAGAATTCCAGGTAAGTTTCCTTGAAGCTTCTCTGTTTATCTTTGGCCTTCTCCACAGGGCTTGGAGCAGCCATTGCTTCCATTATTTCTTTTAGTTTATTTTTTATTTAGACATTATTGCATAGCATTATATTAGTATCAAGTGTACTGCTTTCATTTATTTTTAGAAGAGACTTAATCTAGGTTTTTTTCCAAGCCATCACCCCAGATCTGACCCAGTCATATAGTAAGGATTCCTGGTCGCCTGTCTTGGTACCCAGGCTCCCACAGAGGCACAGACAGGGTGCCAACAACTCCCTAGCACAAACTAGATTAGTCTTCATCATTTCATAGTCTTTTTATAACTTTAAACCATTTCCAGTGAAGTATAAATAAAATAGTCTAATTGCATATATATCCAGAATCCCAAGGTGAGGAAAATCTATTGAAGAAAAGCTAAGTGACGAAATAACCGAGAAAGGTCCAGGTCTTATTCATTTTAAACCACACTCAGGTTGCCTCACAAAGGACCGTTTCCCCTAAACCTGGCAGCTGGCAGTGGAGGGTGGTGTGGAGAACAAAGCTGAAGAGTACCCCTGAGTCACCTGATCTGGCTGTGCCTTGAGAGCACAAATACTTGGGCCACCTGTCCTTAAGTTCACTCTACCATTCCTTTGGCAAATGATTATTGAGAATCATCTCTCACAGGTCTTCTTTGGTTCTGTGATTAGTCACTGTACCTCTGATTTTCTTGTCCAATTACAAATTATTAGATTTTTTTTTGTCTTCTTTACTTCTTTTGTCTTCTTTACTTTTTTTGGTCTTCTTTTCTTCTGTCATATACAAAAAAACAAAACAAAACAAAAAAAAAAAAAACACACATTGCAGAGGGCTGGCTTGCGTTTTGCTCATATATCAGAAACTATAAGGCCTGAGCTAACTGGATTACTTTTTACTATGGAAATGTGACTATTTTCAAAGGTTTAAAAAGAAAAAGTAATTGTTCATTATTTCTAAAATCAGACTACCTTTGTTAAGAAATTGTTATGTAAGCCTGAGTTAGAGTTGCATAGGGAAATGAACTATCAATTTCACACTTTCTGATTCAGTGGTGTTAAAAGCTTAATGGATGATCCCACACCCAGAACTTTTGAGGTCTTATAACGGAGACAGATAGTATTACTTATCTTGTGAAAATTGCTGATCAATCTCCTCTTTAAAAATTGAACGAACCTGCAAGGATATATTCAGAGTAGTTAGCACAGAGGAAGCCATGTTCCTCTCCAATCGGGAAACTGTTTCTGATTACGACCCCGTGGCAGGACAACATCTGGGTCCCGGTTTTAAATAAGCCCATGGTGGAAACAAACGAAGATCAACCGAATGGGAAAAGCACTATCTATTTACTCAGATTTGCCATAGCAAAGGAGTCAGCCACCATCACATGCATTTCGACAGATTCACAGGCAGCCAGAAAAGGGGAAAATCTTCATAGTAGAACAAAGGGGCGGGGCTTCACACTTGCCTGATGGAGGCTGTGGGCACAGGGAAGCTATAAGCTGGTCAATTAGAAGCAGAGCAGCCTATATGCTTAATTAGGAGCAAATGTTTGGCTCTGTCTGGTTGGTCCTAAATTGGAAGCCAGGACAAAAATTAGGGGTGCCTAACTTCCTGGATTGTTATCAGAGATAGTGGTCTGGCCTCCTGTAAGCCTGACATAGCAGGATGCCTTCTGGGCTAATTACTGTAGGTAATGAGTTGGTTACCTGGGGCTGTGGATCAGAGCTCTATTTCTATACATAGTCTGGCTATTGTCTGTATATTCAGTCTCTCATCATCAAACTGAGTTCACATGTGCTCACTTACCTCTCTAAAGAGCACCCTCATCCCGCATTTATTTGTACTTTCAGCCTTGCAGTTGGCCAGGAGCAGGTTCTACAACAGCCAGTCCCAGCAAAGGTACCTCCATTGGTGTTGGGTACAGTTGCAAAGCAGGGGGCTTCATCATCTGAGAGCAGAGCTGCAGTCTGGCTGCTCTGCCTGGCACAGTGCCTCGTTCGCTGTGTCCCATCAATAACTATCTTAGATATAAGTGGTCCTGTCCTTCCTTCACAGAATTACAATCGTTATCAGGTATTGCATTGTTACTACACACATCATGATAAATAATTTTAAAATGTCTCACTTCTCTCTCACAACAAAACTATGGGGTAGGTAGATGCTACCATTATTGCCACCAATTTATAGATGGTGCAACTGAGGCTGGGAGAGATTACATAATATGTCAATGGTCACATGGCTAGGAAATGATGGGGCTGGTATTTGAACCCAAGTGACTTTAATCCACATTACACCATGTGCTACAGCAGGAGCGAGAGTTGGGGAAATGTACCTTTTTATGTGTTGAGCATCTAAGAAAGAGGAGAAGTTTATCAAATGTGTGTGGACACGTGAAGGGAGACGTGGATCCTTTCTGAAGTCTCTTGGGAGGGCTAGTGACAGTGAGCGCCAGTCAGGGCTTTAAGAGCTTCCTGTGGGGCAGCACTCCAAGGATGGGAAGAGGCATAAGAAAAGACTCTTGCCTTCAAAGTTTTCATTTCTGGGAAGGGAGACCAAACTGTCACACAGGAAACTATTCTTGAAAAATTAAATGCTGTCCTTTGTGTATATAGTGAGTAAAATGGGAACTAGAAAAATGAGAAATGGATAAGGGCAGAAAGTAGAGAGGATTTAATGAGAAAGGTAAGACTGAGCCTTAAAGGGCAAGCAGAATAGGCCGGCATGGCTGGGGACTGAGAACACTTCAGAAAGGTTATGGCATGTCTGTCTATGGCATGGGCAGGATCAGTGACTACCCTGAGTGATGAATGGCTTGGAGAGCAATGGGCAGTGCATTTGTGTAGCATAAGCCTGGCTAAGAATCATTATTTTGAGGACCTTGAAAGATAAACAAAGGAAACTGAAATTCATATGATGAAATAGTGAAGAAACAGTCTCTAAACATAAAATAATATGATAAAAGCCATGGTTCAAGAGCATTAATAATCTACCAGTGGTATGTGAAATGTAATAGATGAGGGAAACATGAGACCCAAAGCCCACCTTGGAGCCTGCTAGAGTAACACAGTGCGAGGTGATGAGATTGTGCGTGGGACACAATATCAGGAAGGAAGAGCTCACTGCTCCAGCTCAGTCATGTTCTGGCAGGCAGCCACCAGTTGTCAACTCTTGTTGGGCTTGTCACAGCTGAGGAGAGCCACTAGCACAAAGTGGCACTTCCTTCTGAGCAGCTGCATCCAGTGATTGTAAGGGTGAATCAAAGACCCATCTCATCTGCCCCCAACTAGTGACAGCATGGATGGGTCCACCCCACGTTCAGAACTCCCTGTGGGCTGGCTGAGGCTTCCACTTAGGCCACATCATAGCTCAGCTTCTCACCCTGCCCAAAGCTGCTTCCTTCTCTTCCCTCCTGTCCATGGATGCTGATCACAATGAAACCCTCAGAAGCCTCCAGCTTGCTGACTTCTATCTCAGACTTTGCTTCCTGTGGAACCCAACCTGTTGCACTAGAAGAATGGGCATATCATTGATAGGAACCAGAGAGAGAAAATTACACTATGTTATGAATAGAACACATACGTATTGGAAAATTCCTTCTTAAAAAGAAGCTTCTGGCAAGTGGTTAAGATACATCCAGAACACAATCACTCTGGGTCATAAATTGTATTGTCTTTTCTAAGTAGATGAAAAAAATTGCTTTACTTTTTTTCTTTTTTTTTTTTTTTTGCTTGTTTTAATGAAACAAAGAATAGGAAACAAATTATGTGGATCCCATAATACCTGCTTCATATTTGTACAAATAGAAGCTTCTATAGAAATAAGTCCTTCTCTGTCAAGGTTGGAACAATATAGCATGTATAATTATTTGATGTTTGAAGTATATTTTAAAAGCCAGTTAGAAAAAAGTAAAGGTTAGGCTATTTTCGCAGTGAGCTATCGTGTTTGGCAAACTCAAAACTGTCTTCAAAACTCCTAGAGAAAATGAAAATCAAATTTTAGAAAATTATTTAGTGATATAGAGATAGCTTGTGACATAATTAATTAAAATAAATATTAAAAGAATGTATAATATTAATCTAACTTAGAAACAGAAAATATATATTTTTGTTGATATATGAGATATATGTATCAATATGTCAGCAGTGATTGTCTCTGAATGGTAGGATTGTGGCTAACTTTTCTATTGTTTCTACATTTTTCCAATAGTCAAGAATCAGCATGTACAATTCAATTATCAGGGTTAAATTTTAGATTTAGTATATAGATGTAGGACAAAATATTAATATAAAGCATATTATAATGCTTTAATCTTCTACATAAATATATTTTAATATGGAAGTAGTTTTTATTATAATTCTTTGAAAACTGTGGTCTTTAAAGTTTCTTACCATCCTAGAAATTTAATGTTTTTTCCTACTATTTTCTTCTTTCTGATTAAAAAAAAAAGTTTCTGCTGCTATCCTGAAAACTGTCATTTCAGAATGAAAAAAAAAGTATATTTTTAATTTCATTTTTTTTTTTTAGAAAATTGGTCCTTTGTCAAATTTAATTGAAGTGACTGAACTTCTGAGTTTTTGTCTGAAATTGCATTTAATCCTTATTTGAACAACATAGCCAACACCTAGAGCTTTTCCCTGGAGTTTAAAGTTTAGAAATGTTGCTCTGTCTTCATCTACAAACCATGTTTTATATCTCATCCCTGCCACTGGGAGACTTTGACAGTCAACTTCCCTATGTCTCTTTTATCCACTCTAAAATGGAAAAATCTCAGCTGGAGGGGTCAGCCAAATGCTAAATTGACCTACTCGCTGTTCTGAAGGTAGAATCAAAAAAGAGCAAAAAGACCCAAACATTTGAAAATGAAAATAACAAAAATCTCTGTTTACTTTATTTTAATCATTTTAATTACTTTGTTTTACAACAAAATCAATACATGTGGGGAAACTTTGGAATTTTTTTTTTCTAAATTGACCATAAGGCAAAGATTTTAGTATCTTACTTTGTAAATTTATAACATTTAATGTTGGTATTATGAATTACTAATAAAACACAAACCTGATGTGATTCTCTTACCAACATTTGATAAGTGTGATGTGTAAACCTTTCTTCAAAATGACCCCTGCTAACTTGCAGTAACTAACTTGCAATAGGCTCCTTGCCAACGGCACCAGATTGCCGATTTTAAATGCCACTATAGGTAAAAACCAACTACTTTTATTTTCACATGTTCCTTTTACCTAGTTAGTGTTCATAGAATTGACACAATTTTTTGTACATGTTATATCATAAGCATATTTCCCATTAGTAACATAGCCCCTTCTTTTCATTTAACTTTTATGTTAACAAAGCAATGCATGTAGCTAGTTTAAATAGATCAGTACAGTGGGGCCTTGACTTACGAGCGTCCCGACTAACGAGTCTTTCGAGATAGGAGCCGTCTCTCAGCCAATTTTTTGCTTTGAGTTGCAAGCTAAAATTCGGGTTACGAGCCAGCTTCAGATACCCCACCACTAGTTGGCTCAGCGAACGTCACAGTGAACGCCACAACATCAGCCCAGGATCATGTGTCTCACTTGTTCACTTTATGATTTGACATACGAGTAATTTGAGTTACGAGCTCCGTCACGGAACGAATTAAACTCGTAAGTCAAGGCCCCAGTGTATTTTAAGCAAAAAAAAAAAAAAAAAAGTGCTCCCTGCCCTCATTCCTCTTAACCACCCCAACTCCTTTAGGTATTTACCCCATATAAGTACATAACATAATTAACTGGATATATTTTTATTTTTTAATTACATACATTATTTTTTTACTTCCTTTTATCCAATTGTAGCCTTCTTGCCCCACCCTCACGTACATACACTTCTCTCCACGATACTTCAAATGAATGAAGTTTAAGTTACAGTTTTTATTTATATCAGTGTTATATTAGTACATGATAATAATCATGTAAGTACTATTACAGCTGAGCCATGTGTTTAATATTATTGCCTATCTTGTTCCACGTTTTATTTTCTCTGAAGTTAATAATTGCCTTGGTCTCTTAACTTTGCTAGTTTTCTTTGTACTCACCACTCATTCAGTTCTAACTTTTCCAAAAGAACTACAAAAATTCTTTCTGATGTTGTCAAACCAGCAGATGATACCATAACTTCCACTTTTTGTTTTGGGAGTTAGATATAGGATTATATTTAATATATGCAAGTACAGTTTTCTTATCTCTTTTCCCCTGCTTTCCATCTCTTTGGCTTTTTTTTGTTTTACTGTTTGAAAGATATACTTTATCTTCTCAGTCCTGGCTCCTGGACCTCTTGCTCTTCTGCTCTAATTCGTAATGTTTGTTCCAGAAGTAACCGTCACCATCGTTCTGGGAACTCCTTTCTCTCTGTTAGATCTCCTGTTTCCTGGATCCCATATCTTCCTGTTACTGAATTACTCCTTTATTTTGGTAGAACACAGCCTCCGCTAGCTTCCTGAGAATGGTTGCAATGGGGTAAACTTTGTGTGACTCTTTTCCGTCTGAATATGACATTTTGATTATCAGCCTTGATAGTTTGGATTCTAGGTGGCAAATGATTTTCTCTAAGAAATATTGAAGCCTTTGCTCTGTTGTCTTAAGCTTTCTAGTGACATTATCTAGCAGGCACCTGTCGCTTCCAGTTGCTGAGACTTTCTGTGGTTCTGGGGTACAAAACATGGTTTCTTGTTGGCACTTTACTGATGGCCCTGAGTTTGGATTTCTTCTCTCTGCCGACTCTGTTACCACCTGCCATCAGCTGTCCATGTTCACCTGTCTTCACCTATTCATGTCCATAAATTTAAGCATCTCTTTATCTACTTTCTCAGTCTTCCTTATGTCTGTACAGTATTTTTGTGGTCCCATTTATTAGTTTTTTAGAGATATTTAGATGGAGCAAAAATAAGCATGTCTCCTAACCTAGCATGACTTAACTAAATGTTCCTCCCACTCTTGAACGTATCCCACTTATTTTCTACACCAGGATATCCTTGACTTACATTCCAAGTGCTGGCTGTGCTCTGAGAGATGTGAGGGGGACATGAACAGCTGATGGCAGGTGGTAACAGAGTCAGCAGAGTGAAGCAAAGGCTTCTGTGGTCAAGGAATAGTGGACACCATTCATTTGGCTCTTGCTTCTAGTTTCCGTTGTGACATCTTGAATAGCATGCTCTTGGTTCTGATTTAATTTCTATTTGTGTTTATTATGTATCCCCAGCTATATTCTAAGGCCCCTTGAAATTACATACTATGCTTCCTTGTATCATGCTTATGATATTGTAGTATATAATAACATCTATTTAGATCTCTACAGCTCCTGATTAGAACATAAGCCCCTTGGGCAAGGACTGTGTCTTACTCATCTCTGTGTCCCCAGTACTTCTCAGAGTCACTGGAATATCACAGGGATCAGTAAACGTCCACTGATGAGGGAGTGGGTGAGCAGGTGCTTTGTTATACATTCCATAATCCCTTTTTTACCGCCTGCCGAGGGAGAGTCGTTGACAGCACTATAGATGCCATAGTATCTTTCAGCTGAAATGTTTATGTGCTCCTAAATAAAAAGTCATGTAATACCGGAGTTCTTCACATACAATAGGACAGAGGTGGGGTAGGGATGGGGGGAAAGGACATATATTACTCCTGTCTCTCTTCATCCCATGCACATGCCTACCCTCAAGAGTACCTGCTTCTTCGCCCCAGCTAGGCCCCTCACAGCCCTAGTCAACAGGTGAGCGGGTTTCCTGCTCTGAAGGAGAGAAGATGCATGTCCACTGGTCCTAAGGCAGACCTCAGAATTTACTTTCCCAGAGAAGTAGTTTCATAAACGGAGACCTAAGTATAGTAGAAACAGTGCTGTTAATAAAATATTCCCAGTTCAATATGGGTTAAACTGATTTTAAGGGATGGCCTTGGAAACATTATTATTTCTGTGGAAAAATTAATTTTGAGCTCCAGACACACATATAAACTTTTAAACACTGCTCACTCATGTGTTGGGGACTGATCATATTATATTTGTAGCCCATTTGGGGCAGTGAGAACAAAAGGAAAATCAAATTATCAGCTGGATAATACCACTACTGGGAACAACAAACCTAACGTTACAAAGTTGGCTAAGATATGGAACACCACATCAGAATAAAAATGAACATATTTTACACAGTTGGTGATATCTGTGGGCTGGCTTGGTGTCTACAAGAAAGAATGTCTTGGGCCCAGCTGATGTAGCTCAGTGGTTGAGCATCAACCTATGAATCAGGGGATCACTCTTTGATTTCAGGTCAGTACACATGGCCAGGTTGTGGACTCAATCCCTAGTGGGGAGGGGGAGCAGCCAATCAATGATTCTCTCTCATCATTGATGTTTCTATCTCTCTCTCCCTCTCCCTTCCTCTCTGAAATCAATAAAAATATATTTTTTTTAAAAAAACGAAGAATGTCGCCAAACCGGTTTGGCTCAGTGGATAGAGCATCGGCCTTTGGACTGAAGGGTCCCAGGTTCGATTCTGGTCAAGGGCATGTACCTTGGTTGTGGGCACATCCCCAGTGGGGGTGCATGCAGGAGGCAGCTGAACGATCTCTCTCATCGATGTTTCTGGCTATCACTCTCCCTTCTTCTCTGTAAAAAATCAATAAAATATTTTTAAAAAATAAAAAGGAAGAATATCTTGGATCTAATGAAAGAAATTATGTTTGATTCTGTCTTAAGCCCTAAGGTAAAATCAGTTTTAAGGGAATCCTTAAACACCCGTATGCTACAGACTTATGAGCTATAAAGTGAAAGTATTCAGGCCACTCAGAGGTCTATAGCATAAATTAATGCTGAGTCCAGAAACATGGTGAATGAGCATGCTGCCATATGCCACCTTTGCCGTGGTCAGAATTAACTACTCAACACTTAAAAATGTATTTTTTGAAGTCTTATGAATGGACTGAGATTGACTTGGTAATTAAAAAAAGAGAGTTTAAGGTATTCTCTGCATTTTGTATTGTTTATGTTTTATTTATACTATATTAATATGATCATATTAATAGTCAACTCAGGGTTTCAAAGAAAAATGGAGAATTTGGGACATTTGGAATTTTGTGATAAAACAAATGTAACACCAGGGGGTGCAGTGGAGCCTTGATTTTTACACCAGCAAGAGCATTGTAACTTTTCTAAAAGCTTGCGCTGAAAAAGCTGTGAGCAGTAGGAGCAGAAGAAAAACAAGTAAGGAAATGCCGCATAACAATAAATTCTGAAAAGAGACTAATTTTTTTCTAAAATTAAAATTATGCTACCAGAGACTCCCTATATGCAATTATGTATCATTTGGGTGGCATGAATACTTTTTACTTCATAGTTCATAGGTCCAACTATATATTCTAAATGTATATTATTTATGTTGCTAAAGCTCTTAAAAATCCATTTTAGGTTATTTTGAAATCATTAATAATAATGTATGGGTTTATTTGAAAAAAACTCACTTGGTTATTTGGTGAACATCCACTGATTGAGTACTTTATTTGGGCCAGACACTGTCTGTGTTAGGTGCAAACGTTAGGCTGAATATTGGGTTGAATAACACCATTTAATAATCTGTTACTGCTGGGCTACAAAAAATTGAGTGACCTTTCCAAATTAAGGATCTCTGTAATTGTCAATATTTGTTTCATTGAACATATTATTCCGTAACTAGGCCTAATATGTTATATGAGTACTTATATTTTTGTATTGTATCTGCATTTTTAATTGAAGGAAATTTTACGGTCTTTCACTTTTTATATAAAGCCAAAGTATAAATATGCTTAGCAGTTTATTGCTATGAAATTTTCAAGTCAGATGAATTTGATTACTTTTATTTTGTAAATGAAGAGGAATAAGTAAAAGGCTAAGTTACTAACCAAATCCTTCCTAAAAAGTGGATGAAAGATTTATATTTAAACTGTTGTCAACTCTCAGAAGCCCCTGGAAGCACTAAAACTCAAAGTAGTTTGTAGACAGTGATAGTCATCATAATGGATTTTTTTTTTTTTTTGGCAGCCCCAAGAACATATCGCCTACCACAGTGGTTGTGTAGTGTTAGTAAAGGGGGAAATGTAAAGAATATCCTAAGCAGGCCAATCTCATCAGGAGCTACTATTTTCAAGTATTAAGTATTAAAAGTTGAGCTGGAAATTTTCCATCTTCCAAGACGAGACAGGAGCCGAGTCAGCTCCTAGCTCTGACCTTCACGTGACGTCAACTTCTCTGAGTCTGTGTCTTCATTCTTAACATGAGGACAGTAATCTGCTCTGCCCCAGAGGTAAAAGGCAATTAAAAGGTGAGATTACCCATGTGTAAGCATTTTGTAAGGTGGAAGGGTATTTTTTTTCTTCTCGTCACTACTATTCCCCTGACTCATTTCCTGTGTGCTCTGAAGGTGGGCGGCACGTGTGGAAGTCTGACTGTGACATTCCAGGGAAGCTGGCCCTGGCTTAGCTTCTGTGGGTGCTGCTGGGTACCTTTGCTCAGGTCCTGTGTGGACAGACAGGCGTGGGTCAGACAGATGCCAGGCTCTGGACAGGATCAGGCTCTCGGGGCTGCTTTTTCTCTCTCCCTCTTGGGTCCTATCTGTTCCAGAACTGGGTCACCCCGGATCACTCCCACAAGCACAGGAAACAAGAAGATGCAGGCTACTCTGCGTGTCCACCTTCACTCGTGCCTCACTCAGACCTCACACTCCACTGGAGTTCTGAGTGCGGCCGTGATCACCGCAGCCCAGAGAGAACCAGGGGAAGGAGGCTGGGAGGTGCGTGGAGGCCCCCACGCAGCCTGCTTCCACCAGAACAGACTAGCTGTGCTGTGCTGTGTCCTTCACACTGAGGAGCTCTGAAGAAGGTTTTTGCTCTGAAGTGTGTCGGTTAAAAGTAGTAATTATTTTTATCTTCGAAGGGAAAAAGGCAGTACGTAGCACGTGCTCACTCACCAACATTATAGCTTTTGCTCCCTGACCACAGTAGATTTGGGCTGATTTTCTCTTCTCAGGCAACCAGCGACAGGAGGAGAGAGTCATTAGCAGGGTGCCCTAGTTGACCTTCAGCTAAATTATTGTTCCTTCCCCTCCTGCCTTTCTTTCTCAATATAAAGGGAGTCCAGTGGCTCTCTGTTTTAAAAAATAAAAAAGGAAAAGGAAAGAAAACAGGTGCATAGCCAGAGCTATCTAGGAGAATCTAATTGATGGTGACAACAGCATTCTTAGTCTTACAGCCGTTTTGGCTGCCCCCCACCCTCCACCCCTGCCTTCCTGTCAGCAAATGGAAAAATAACTTAGTAGAGCTATTCATGTCAGAGATACAGTCAATAAATATATGTTGGGCTGTAAGTACTAAATGTGGCTTGAAACTTGTTTTTATTTTTTCATATTAAAATATCTAAGGCAAAGATTCAATCGAATCAGTTTTGGCCGTAGCTTTGCCCTGTGTAAATAAAGGCACTGACACCGAAGGACAGTTGGCACTTGTCAGACACAGATGTATGATTCTTGCTATGTCAGAGATGTCCTACCCAAAGAAAAGATGTAGATCAGGAATGCTGAGAGCTCAATTCAATGTCATCCCAAATAGATATCTCTCAGGCTGTGCAAATGAGGACCAGTAAGTATAGTTTGAAAGTTGGATAAAAGTACATTACTTTCCAACAATTGGTATTAAAAATAAAGCTACTGACAACTAGAGCCATTTGGAGAGATTGGATGTTCTCTTGTTATAACTTTTGGAGTATTTTATGTCACTTGGGGAAACCTTAAAGGTGGTTTTCAGCAGTGCTGTGTAAGATGAATTTCTCCTAACAGTCTATCTCATTGTTATTACAACCGAGTTCGGCATGAGTAGTCAAGGAGGTAATATAACTGCGAATGGCACCCAGTGCTAATGCCGACTGGGTAGCTTACGTTAACATAAAATCAGGTAGGTAAAGGTGTGGGACTGGCCACAATTAATCTCAAGTAGGACCCAAGTAAAGAACAAAAAGCATAAGCATAAATAATGGCAGTCTCTAGTTAGTTCAAAGGGAGATAAGCTGAAAATTATTTTTTTGTTCAATTTTTTTAACTATAATAGGAAAAATCCCCATGTAGTGAAGTTCTTGATGTCAACTGAATGGTAATAATCGTGATGCTCTCTACAAATAATGGTTATCTCTGTGGGCCTTCCAAATTTACTGCTAAAGGCTGAAATTAAGCTCTAGATAAAAAGGAAATCAATATTGTATACATTTTTATTGATGCATTTTGCAAAAGGGATATATTTTATTTTTATATGTTAATTCATATAAATTAACATCTATATGTAATTTTATATGCTCAACTTAATGAAACAGAATCAGAAAAAGACACCCGTAAACCCACTACTCAATTGAAGAAATGGAGTGTTACTAATACGGTGGGGGTGTTAGTAACGCTCACAGTATTAGTGAAGTTCCTTGTCCCTTCACTCCAGCTACTTGCTATCCTGATGTTTCTGGTTTGTGGTTGTTGTTCTTTAAAATTCTATCCACTTTGTCATTTATTTTATCATTTCCTTTATGGTTTGCCACATGTACATCCCTAAATAATATATTATTTGGTTTTGTAAAATATGTCATATAGTATATATTATTTTGTTACTTATTTTAAAATTTAGTTGTTATTTTTATTCAAGTTACACAAATACATAAAGAGGTAAATAATATACCAATTAGTGATATTTAAAAAAAATCAGTTCCCTCCCCAGTACTCACTCCCAACATCCTTCTTCCTACAGGCAATTGTTTTCAACTTTTTTGATTGATTTTTAAAATATTTACTTTTATATCTTAAAATAATATGCTTACATCTGTAGTAGTTGTTTTCTGGTTTTATAAAATACTTATTTTTCCCAATTTTGGCATATAAAAACTTACCACTTTTATATACATCTCATTCCACATTCATACACATACACACTCCCCATCTCCTGCATCCTCCCAGTAGACTTAGATTGTATTTGGTTAGATAATTAGTCAGAGTTTATATAATTATGACTGTGAACACTGTTCATGGTGTAGGCATGCAATACACTGTGATTACTTTTTATTTTCTCCACAATATTCAGTTTTCCCTAAAATTACTAATTCACTTACTTTTTTATTCATTTAATTGTCCATGTGCCCACCATGAATTCAACTCCCAAATTTCTCCCAGTTGTGTGAATCTCCTTTCAAAAGGTTCAAGCATATTAAGCATTCTATTAATGTCACATTCTTAAAGAAATCTTGTGACCTGTTCCAGCCTGGATGGCCAGGAGCTGTCATTAGGGACTTTGTTCTAGGGACAGTCATTCTAGGGAGTCATGGTAAGTACCCCCCTGCTTCTCTCTTGCAGTGGTTCTCCTGTTTCCGGGGCCCCAGGTCCTCCTTTCTCTTGACTTACACCCTGGTTTGGTGGAGCACATGTGCTAGCAGCTTTCTAAGAATGGGTGCATAGGTGGTAAATTTTTGATATATGAATGCCTAAAAGTATATTTAATGACTGGTTATAGATTCTAGGCTGGAAATCATCTTCCTTTAGAATTTTGAAACATTCCACTTCCACTCTTGCTATTGAAAAGTCCAGAGCATTTCTGGGTCTTGATTCTTGTATGAAAGCTGTGTTTTTCCCTCTGCAGCATTGTAAGATCTTCCCTTTGTTGCCAATGGTCTGAAATTTCATGACAATGTGTCATTTTAAGATAGGCTGTTTTCATCTATTCTGCTGGGGACTCCAAGAGCCTTTCATTCCTGTTGTCCAGTTCTGAAAATTTTTCTTCAACTATTTCATTAATAGTTTTCTTCTGTCCAAATTCTCTAATAATTTTTATGGAATAATAATTACTCAGACATTGGATATCCTAGTCTAATCATTTCATTTTCTTATTTTTTTGTCCCCTTTCCCATTTTCCACCCCTCTGTCATGTTCTCTACTTTCTGGAAAATTTCTTCAACTTTATTTTCTTATCTATCCCTCGATTGAGTTTTTCATTTTTGTCATCAAGCTATTACTTTTCCCATGAGCTCCTTTTGTCTTAGAATATTTTTTATAGCCCCCGTTCTTATTTAATAAATGCCGTTCTTTACATATCTGAGGATTGCAAAGTTTTCTTTTTCTGACATAGTCTATGCATGTTCCAAGTTGTTTCACTCTCCTTTTTGTATATTGATCTTTGTACTTCACACTGAATGCTTTGCTCAAAGCCTGGATATCCTTTTCAGCCTATTCATGTTTGAGAGTGGTGTGCTTAAAAGCATGTTGGAATCCTAGTGTATGTACTCAAAAATATCTTTCCCAAGTTCATGATTTGTCTTCACTTTCTGCTGCCATTCCACAAATAGACTTTCTCAAGTTTCATTCAGCATATTTCAATTTTTTTCCTTTAGGTTTTTGTTTTTTATTTTTATTTTTTAAAAAATATATATTTTTATTGATTTCAAAGAAGAAGGGAAAGGGAGAGAGATAGAAACATCAATGATGAGAGACAATGATGAGAGGAAAGCTAATAGTTGTGCTTTTCATATTTAAATCTTCAATTCATCATCCATTCTGCTGGGTACTCAAAGAGCCTTTCAATCATCAATTCATCTGGAATTAAATGCTGTATACGGGGAGAGGTAGGCATCTAATTTCATTTTCCCATATCAATAATCAACTGATCCAGCACCATTTATTGACAAGTCCATTCTTTCCTTGATAACAATGGCAGCAATGGCATAACTCAAAGCTTGTAGTTGTGTCTATTTCTGCACTCTCTATTCTGTTCCATTGTTCTAGTTGTCAATATCTTTGTCAATAATATATGGTTTTATTATAAGACTTGGTAAAAAAGTTTGCCTGCCTTATTTCTTATTTAGAATGACAATCAAGAAAAAAAGATTAAAACAATCTAATGTGAAAGAAATGTTAGGTTTGACTTCATTCATTAATTTATCTATCAAGAATGTATCAAGTACCTATCATATTTCAGACAAGCTCTAGAAACTGAAAAATAAATGAGACACAATCATTGCCCTAGTAAAGGTGGGGAACCTTTTTTCTGCCAAGGGCTATTTGGATATTTATAACATCATTCTCTGGTCATACAAATTATCAACTTAAAAATTAGCCAGCTATATTTGGTCAAACATTTAATTAACTCACCCTAAGGCCTTCACATGACCGGACCAAATGATTTCACAGGCCTTTTACAGCCCGCAGGCTGGACATTGCCCACCCCTGCAGCCTGAAGGAATGAAGAGCAGAGGGAAAGGATGCTGATAAAGAATTACACTTTAATTCTCTTGTGAGGAAGAATAAGCTGTGTGCACAGAGAGGAACGAAGTTAAGAATGTCTTGACAGGTCTGACCAATAAATGGTAGAATCAATTTCGTCAGAAGAGATAAATTGGCATTTTATAGGAGAGTGAGGGGGAGAAATTTCAAGCAGAGCAAACTCCATGGAGGTACGAAAGTACATGATTTATTTGATAATAAAGGGTCGAGCCAAGGAGTCCAGGTTAGAAAGGTTATGGCCAGATGGAGGAAGACTGTCTGCCCAGCTGAGATATTTGAACTTTATCCTGTAGGCAGAGGCAGACTCAGAGGATTTGAAGTAGGAAAGTAATATCACTTCAGCCATGCCCTTGTCAGCATAAAAATACAACAGAGCTTAGTAGGGGCCAGGGAGGGCCAATTCCTGTTCGGAGGCTGAAGTTCCTGTTGCACTGTCCATGGGAGAGACGCTCAGTTCTCAACTTAGGCAGGAGTGTAGGGAGCGGAGAGAAGGTGACAGCAGATCAGAAGAGAGAGAGTGGGGCATGGTGACAGCGGTTGTCAGAGTGAGGGGAGGGTGGAGTAAATGACAGCCAGGCTCCTAGCTTGTAAACTAAGTGGATGGGGACGTCCGTCGCTGACCTTCGGAACAAGCCACTGTACTGGAGGAATATGACAGGGTGTCTGGCAGAGGAGGGGGCGATCCATGACTTCACATTTGATCACATCAGCTTTAAGGGCCCCAGGATATGTAGGTGGAGAGATAGAGAAGCAGATGGAGGTACAGGCTTAGAGCTTAGGAGTTATCCACCATCAGAACCTAAGCATGTCCTGTGATCTCTCATTCCTTGTTGGGCCATTCTAAATAACCTGGATCCTCAAATAAACTAAATTGTTTTTCCACATCCTACAGCTTTTAAAGACAGATTTTCCAAATGAACATGCTTAGGGTTTGGGGGTATTTACCCTCTGTGCCTTGTCAGCCTTAGTAGATAGGCCAATACCTTACTCTGCTTTTCATGGGGCTGCTAGCTCCATGGCTCTCTGGACACTTAATGGTAGTTTTGTAAAAGGACTGCCATGGGGAAGGGTCTCCCTGATGGGGACATCCAATTCCTCAACGGAGACTGCCACAGTGACAGGGAAGGAGGCGTCATTTAAATGGTACCTTGTCCCCTAACTCCTATGAATGTTCTGCCAGACTTTAAATTTAGAGTATTTGGGGGCCCAGGACCAAGCATGGAGACAAGGACACTGCAGGGAGAAAGAGCCCTCAGGGTACAGGAAGTGGAAGGGGGTTCCTTATTTAAAGCCTGGACTATTAATAAAGGTGTCTGTCTCATCTTGTGATTGGCATGTGGACAATTATGTTTCCAGAGTAATAATAACATAATTAAGAGTAAAAGAGGTTGATTTCTAGCTACTTATGAAACACGTAAATATATACTGTTTTCTTTATTTCGTGAAATATCTATGGTGATTTTCTAATGACTTAATCATTGTGTGTCACAATTGAAGAGTGCACTGACTTCCTATAGGAACTGATGAAACAGTCATGACTTGGATACACACAACAGACGTATGTGGGAACCTCACCCCCACTTCAGGTTAGAAGCCTGTCGATGCTGCAGCATGGATAAAGCAGGCTCTAAGCTGGAGCGTGTGGGTTTGTTACTACAAATACAGACTGAGTCTCCTTGTGGCAGACACGGAGGGCATGTCTGTGGCCTTCTGAGGCAGGAACCTGAGAATGCTCCGTGCCATCTGGCATGAGAAGCCCATCCGCGGAGCATTATAGATCCTCTTCCTGTTCCAGATTTACCCAGGACTATATTGGCTCAAATGCGAATTAGCGTACATCGCCAAAAGAGATGAAACCAGAAAACACAAAGATATAGTTGCCAGCTGAGCACATGTCCATCCGTCACACTATACTTCAGGCTTATTCTCAACCCAGTCACCAAAAGGACAAATTGTTATGCAATAGACCAGGAAACCTAGTCTTTCTTAAAATATATATTTTTATTATTTCAGAGAGAAAGAGAGAGGGAGAGATAGAAATATCAATGATGAGAAAGAATCATCAATCAGCTACCTCCTGTACGCCCACCACTAGGGATTGAGCTGGCAACCCAGGCATGTGCCCTGAGCAGGAATCAAACTGTGACTGCCTGTGTCATAGGTTGTCACTCAACCACTGAGCCACACCAGCCGAGCAAGGAAATCTTTTCCTCTCCGTTGATGCTCTTCCCTAAAACAAGGCCTTTGTTCCCAGTTTGGCTGTGGAGGAGTCCAAGACTGCTCTGCTATCAAACAACATTGAATCATATTTAAACTTGGAAACTTTTGTGAGTTTGATAAGCACTTAATCAGGAGGAGTGGGTGTCTTATGAAACCTGCCCAGCAACTCCATGCAGATTCAGAGCTCACTGCTCCTGCAGCAGGCCGCTCCCTCTCTGAAAAAGCACGGCCTGCCTTGTATTACAGTTTAAATGTTTAGATAGGGCTCCAGCCCATCCTAGACTGTGAGCTCTGCTCTGGCAGCCTAGGACTGCCGTGTCAGTGCGTCCTCAACCTCAGAGCCCGGCCCACTGCACAAGAGGATGTCGGGCTAGATGTGGAGCCTCTCACACACGGCCTCACCTGCTGTCCCACCTGTTACGGGGTGAATTGTTTGCCCAAAATGCATGTTAAAGGCCAGCCCCAGTACCTTCGAATCTGACCTTATTTGGAAATAGGGTCCTTGTGGATGTAATTAGTTAAGTTAGGTCCTAACTTAACTAATTACATCCACAAGTTAGGATGAAGTCATGCTGGGGGAGGGGGAAGGGCCAATGCCCTGTCTAAAGCCAATGTGACTGGCGTCCTTAGTTAAAGGAGAAATTGGGGCACACAGGCAGGGAGAATGCAATGTGGACACGAAAGCAGAGATCAGAGTGACACAAGCCAAG
This sequence comes from Myotis nattereri, assembly GCF_964212035.1. NCBI lineage: Eukaryota > Metazoa > Chordata > Mammalia > Chiroptera > Vespertilionidae > Myotis > Myotis nattereri. The sequence continues at coordinate 67,752,429 of NC_138081.1, read as the reverse complement.
AATGCCAAAGATGGCCACCAAACCAGCAGAAGCCAGGAGAGAGGCCTGGGCAGATTCGCTCTCAAAGCCCTTGGAAGGAATGAATCCTGCTGACCTTGACCTCAGGCTTCTAGCCTCCAGGACTGGGAGACAATAAATTTCTGTTATTGAAGCCATCCAGTATATGGTACTTGGTTATAGCAGCCCTAGCAAATTAATACATGGCCTAAATCCTAGAAAGAAGTTGGGGGACGACAGGGTTATTGTTATCCATTCATAAGGGCAGAAATGACAGCTTTCTAACAGCAAAGTTAATCATTTTTAGATTATTCACTTTATAGCCTTCTGGTTCTTAAACTTGTAATTGCCGTATGTGGTAATAGAAAGTGGAGTGAGAAAAGGTCTGATGGAAATGTGTTCTTAGATGAGTGATGTGTGTTACACTGATGGATGGTTGATGGATATATTTGAGAGAATGAGGCCCTCTTCTAGTAAAACAGGCTCGGAGCTGTACATAATCTAAACATATTGGTACCAAGAGCCCAATACATAAAGCTTCTGCTTTGACATTAAACTGATGCGTGTGTGAGAAATGATGCTAAAGACAAATGTGCACAAATAAGCACAGACCGGCTTTCTATTAGTAAAGAGGAGACATGACTCGCACATTTTGCTCCTGCATGACTACGATCAGAATCAAGCATGAAATATAAATAACACTGGGAGGTGAGATGGACAATGAAATACTCTTTTCTGGAGGCTCAGGAGAGGGTTGAAAAAACACAAGTTTTGGAGCCAGATAGAGCTGTGCTACCTCCTGGTTACCTGACCTTGGGGAAATCATTTAACCCTCTGGGACTCTGTCTCATTATCTAGAAAATGAGAATAATAATACTTCCCTCAGAGAACCAGCCTGAGGATCAAGTGCGATAATATTGGTACAGTGACCAGCAAACTGCCCACTGAAATGCTCAATGATATTCACTAAACTTTATATCACTCCTGGTTATTTTTGGATGCAACAGTTCTGCAGTCAGACACAAATCGTTTGGGCACTTCCGGACCAGGAGGTCCATTTATTGGTGTCTACCTTGTAATATCCCTGCCAAGGCCTAGCAGAATCATTGACGCTGCTACTAGCTTTCTCTTTTTCTTTCCTTCCTTCTTTTCTTAGTGACAGAGTATACCCGGATTGTGAACTGAAGTCCTGGAGCACACAGACATAGCACGCACTTGGGTTCAAATGAGCCCTAATTAAAGTGAATCCTCAGTCAGAAAAGCTTCCCATTCAAAAGGACAAATTAAAAATAGACTCTGTGCCCTAGCTGGTTTGGCCCAGTGGATAGAGTGTTGGCCTGTGGACTGAAGGGTCCCGGGTTTGATTCCGGTCAAGGGCATATGCCCGGTTTCAGGCTCAATTCCCAGTGTGTGTGTGTGTGTGGAGCGGGGGGTGGGGGGTGGGGGGTGGGGGGGGTGGGGGGGGGTGCAGGAGACAGCCGATCAGTGATTCTCTCTCATTGATGTTTCTATCTCTCCGTCTCCCTTTCTCTCTGAAATCAATAAAAATATATATTTAAAAGTTTCTTTTAAAAAAATAGACTCTGTATTAAAAGAAAGGGGATTGGGGCCTCTTTAACTTGCTGAAACAGCAGTGTGCTTTTAAACATGTAGCAGCCTGTGTGTGGTCTCTGAAGGAGGTGGGCAGTGAGGAATAGGCCCACAGGAGGGCAAAGGCCTCAGGGAGTCAGCGTGTTTCCTGGCATCTCCAGTGCCTCTCCAGGCAGCCTTTTTCTGCAAGAGACATCATGATGCACCATTTTGACTTCCAGTTAGCAGGCTGGAAATGACGCAGGTAGTTCGGGGTTTAAAATCATGGTTTTGTTGAGCAGGAACCAGGCGATCAAGTCATGTGGTGTCAGGGTGTCACTTACTGAAAGGCTGTGTGGGAAGCTCCCATTACACCTGCCCTCTCGTCATGACGAATCTCCTTTGTTGTGTCCCCTTGGTATTTGAACTTTGTTAAGTGCAGCGTTGCCATGTGTTTTCCTGCAAAGAGGTTGATAGTCTCTGATTTGAATTTAGTGAAGTACTCCACGAAATGTCACCTGCTCCCTTCTGCCAGCCTTCCCTCTCTCCATGTCCCCTGTTGTAACTGACCATGAATCAGCCTTGAGCTTGCCAATTGGAAAACTCATCCTTAGGACTATGAACTTGATGGGATTAGAGCACATTAGCCTGGCGACGTGCAGTGCAGGCTCGGTCTGAGTGATGAGCCTGGAATGCACAATTGGCTGGGCGGGAGGACATCCTTCAGCAGCGGGGCTACGGCCAGGCTGTCAATGTGACGCGTCCATTTCCCTTGAACGTAGACAAAGTGAAATCTGAGCAGCTCCTAAGACTAACAGATAAAACACAATCTGGGAAGCTTTTACATGTAGTGCTCCAACACTAAAGAAACTTAGGCAATTTAAGAGCCAAATGGGACCACCAGCATCCCTAATCTAAGTCCCTGCTTCTATAGATAAACTGAAATCTACCCTGGGAAAGTTACCATGTGAAAGTCACACAGGCTAAAACCCAACTCTTCTGCCTCCTGACTTAGGAAATTGGCCCAGGTTATTGGTGTAGGAAATAGATTATCCGAAGGAAAATGTGTCTAGATTTTAATGTTGCTTTGCAAATAAGTTACCCATTTACTCGCCGGGTGGTGTAGACTTAATGGAGTAGGTCAGGGCTCTGCCTTAGTCTCTCCTTTCCTTCTTCTGGACTGGGGTGCTTTCTCAGTACTAAGAGCTTTCTTCCCCGAAACAGGACTTCAGGCTCTGCTGAAATTTGAGATGACAGTCATCCCCAGCACCTAGCACACCATGAAGAAATACATTATAGTAGACTCCAAGAAGACTGGCTGGTTGCTGTTTCTCTCGTTTAATAACAAGGGGTGATTCGATTGAAATTGAAATGGGGAAGGAGAAAGGAGATTCAAATGATGGTCATTTGAATGAGACAAAGGAAGGGCTCCTCTGGTAAGCAGCTGTTTTAGCTCGGCTCCATAGCAGAGTACCATGGACTAGGCGGCTTAATTGACATTTATCTCTCACAGTGCTGGAAGCTGAAAGTCTGGGATCAGGGTGTCAACATGGTTGGGTTCTGAGTGAGGGTCCTCCTCCTGGTTTCCAGCTGACCACCTTCTTGGATCTTCATGTGGTGGAGAAAACAGTCATCTCTCTCCTGTCTCTTCTTATAAGGACACTAATCCCATATGGGAACCCCACTCTCATGGCATCATCTAAATCTAATTACCCCAAAGTCCATCCCTTTGGGAGCTAGGATTTCAGTATATGAATTGGGTGAGGGTGACACAAACTTGCAGTCCAGAACTGCAAGGTACGGGCAACACTGTAAAACTCTGCCCGGAGACCATCAAAAACAGTTATTGCTAGTACTTATTAGTCTTGGTTATGAAAGTAGAGTTCTACCTGGACCTGGAGGTGGAAACTATGACACCCTTAAGTTCCTGCCAAATTTGAGGTTGAATTTCTTTCATGTTAAAGCCTAAGATTGTTGGGGAGCAGTGGCCTTTCAAGACCACCAGCAGCTGTGGAGAAAGGTATGAGGTCAGGGCATGGGGGCTAGTGAACCACATTGCCAATTCTGGTCTCTCTCTGACTTCCCTCTTTATCTGGAACTTTCAGCCGCCAATTTTAGATTTCTCAGAGTGGGAGCAAAAATTCTTAAATAAATTTACTTAGAGCACAAAATCAATAGCATGCATAATAATAGCATGGAGTAATGCATGACATACAAACCATAACAATAAATGTATGACCCCTCTGTCCTCTGTCTCCCCAAAGCCTTCGGTTGGTGGCCCTATTACTGGACCTCTGCTCATTTCATTCTGTGATGTGGAATCACTTATTTATATGCCTGTTTCCTAGGAGACAGCAAAGCCTTTGAGGATAGAAATGATATGATAATAGTTCATGGATCACAACCCTTACTTATTACAACCTGCCGTCCTTTGTGTGATTTCATTTCTTCTGGAAAAAGAAATTCAATTCTACTATTTTCAGGATTTGAATGAAACTTTAAAATCTACTCTTGTACTTTTCAATTTTTAATATTTCTTAGAATGCAGCCCTGCTATATAACACTGCCCACAATTTCACAGAATATTTTTGCAGGTGAGTTTGTGACATTTATTACTGAAAGACCCACCTTATTGTGACCACTTAACTCTTTCATGCCAGTGGTCATGGGGATGGTGGAGGAACTAGGAACCTGCTTGTGTGTCTCTACCAGGTCTGCACCTTTGAGGGCCAGCATTCTTCCTACCATGGAGGCCACGTTGCAGCATGGAAACTACTCTAGCCAGCAGCTTGCTTGGCACAGGCTTGCTTGCAGCTGGCTTTTACAGGCATGGCCCCATATTTATGCAGCCCTGAGAGTGAGCACCTCTTTTAACATTTTGCACCCTAGACAGGCACCCCCTTTGTCTCACTTTATTCACAACCCTGACCAGTGTTAACTTCCAATTAATGTTGAGCTTCTACCTTCATGTGGTGCTGTGTCTCGGCTTCATTGCAATGTCCTGGGCAGTGGTTCCCCAGTGTGGCCTTGAACCAGCAGTACCACCACCGCCTGGGAACTTGTTAGAAATGCAGGTCCTCAGGGCTCAGCTCTGACCTGCTGAATCAGAAACTCTGGGGGGTGGAAATCAGCCCTCTGTGCTCCCCTCCAGGTGACTCAGATGCAAGTATAAATTTGAGAACCACAAGTCTGGAGATGCGGGAGGTGGGTATTGATCCATTCTCTGAATATGAATCTCCTAGAGCTGCTGCCTCCCACCTCCTAAAGTATTCCACCAACCCCAACCCCACCCAGTTCATGTGGCTGGAATATGGTAACCCCGTCACCAGCATCAGAGCTCCCAGAAAGGTAGGGAAGTCCAGATATATAAAGAATGATGAGTAAAAAAATGAAGAAGTTTAACCTCAAAAAGAAGAAGATTAAAGATGGACAGATACGTGACCTCAGATATTTTAAGGATCATGTTGTAAAAGAATTAGAATTATTCTTTATTTTTAGGTTAGAAGCAGGGCCAATAAATAGAAGTTACAGGGACCCAAATATGTGCCAAACGAGAAGGAAGACCATCCTGATAATCATGGGTTTATACTCAGAATGGGCTGCCATTAGGGTTAATGGGTTCCTCATCACTGCTCATGCTAAGGCAGAGACTGTGGGACTCAGGTCAAAGATGTGATAGAGCAACTTCATGATTTAGGCAAAAATTGCCCTAGATCACCTTAAGGTTTCTTCTGATATTCTGTCATCTTAGTGCCTTACAGATAATAGATACCAACACACATAGGAAGCAAGGAAAGGAGCAGAGGAAGGAGGGATAGTGGGGAAAATCCCCAAATTATTTATACTATGATTGTTATATTTGGTTTTCACTTGTGTTGACTACGTAACATAAAGTTCACCTTCCGATCATGTGTTGGTTGGTATGGTGTTAATGTGAATCTGTGAACACATGGAAACTAAGATCAGGAGAAGCAAAGGGGTGATAAAGTGATTTGTATGACACATGCACACCTGTTCCCGGCACCAGGCACTGCCAAAGTAGGTGGCAGCGATGCGGAAAAGGGTTAAGACATGGTCTCCGAACTGTGATGCTCAGGCTGGTGTGGGGCATGGCCAGGTGGAAAGATCCCTAAAAGGGAGCTCCAAGTTGCTGAGACCTAAGAGGAGGGCTGGAGTCACATGGCACAATGGTTATTTCCAAGGCAGAAAATTAAATTGACTAAATTGCTAATCCCTATCACATTGTAGAAAACATTGCTTTTAACCATTAAATAAATGTTTTAAAAATAAGGAGGAAAGGTAGGTTTAAAAAAGAAAAAGTTGTACAGTTCTTTGCTATTGTTGGTATTAAAGGAATAGTTTTTTGTTTTGTTTTTTTATCATTAGCAAGTCGAAGGAGTTAACTACTGGTCTCCAAGTGCTATCCTTTGTCTTTACGTTGCTGCCTCCACCCTTTATGTTTGAGCCAATCCGGACTCTCAGGAAGATCATTTTATGTTTTTAGAAAGAGTTTGAAAACCAAATACAGATTCATATGCAGTTCCAAATACAAACATGTAAGTTAGACTAGTCAGAGTACCTATAATAATAGTTTGATTTGTAAAATCTACCCAGTTAGGGATCTTTTAGCTTCCTTTATTGAAGAGCATAGATTTCTGTCCTAACAAATACACACATACATTTCATCAGATAGCAAATGCCTGTTCATGGCAGAAAAGTCGCAAAAGTAATCTGCTCATAAATTGAACATTCTGGAAAAGGATTTAGTACACTCAGCACATTGAGTGAAAATGTCCATTTTACATTCAACACAGGACACTGAGTGGCTTCAGACAGACTATAGTCTCTGATGATTCGGAGGCACATCCTGTCCTTCCCTCCCGCCAGGCCACCCTCCTGGGCATCAGTTGTCATTGTACAGTGTTGTGGTCAGAGATGAGCCTGCAACTGTCTGACCTCACCCTGAGACAGCCTGGAAAGTGCACTTTTTGAGTCATTCCCTGATAACTATCTGTTCACTTCACATCTGTCCTTTCCGCACAAAATTCAAGTCAGAATTGGGTAGAGAGGACGCCTGCCCCTGGGTTGCTCCCTCTCTTGTGATGGCATCAGGTGAGGATGAGACCTTCAGTGATGACTCAGCCTGTGCTTTCCTTTGTGTGCTCGTCACTCTGTGGGTGCATGTGGGTGCTTTGGGCCTCATGGTGCACCCCCAGCAGAAGGCAGCTCTGAGCCTGGCTCCCAGAGGCGAGTTCATGGCACCATCTTTGTGTAGGAAGCACCAAATACTTTGCTTCTGCTCCATTTAAAAGTCTTCCTTCTCTAACAATGGTATATGTGCTGAACTCTGTATTTATCATGAGGGAATAAATGGAAACATCCATGATAGTCATTCAGCTATCTATTCAGATAATTTATCCAAGTATTCAGATCAATATGAACAGCCCTTTTGTCCATCTACAAATATTGCTGGTGGACCAGTATGTCCAAAGCTGAAAAATATATTTTTCAAAGGTGATGTTGCCATTCTCTCCTTACACCCTCATTGCCTTTTTGGCAACTCGCTGCATAGAATGTTCATCTCCTTTCATCGCTCCTCCCCTTCCTGCCCACATCCCATCCCCATGCCCCTCCATTCACTTTCACTCCGAGGCCAGGTGCTGCTCTGTGGGCCTTGCTAATCTCTCTTATATTCAGTTTCCTGTCTCTTATAGGACCTTAGCTATTGTCCTAGACCAGACCTGAGCTGAAAAGTACCACCTGGCCCAACCCTTTGCTTTTTATAGGTGGAAACTGACCTAAAGAAATGAAGTTGATGGTCCTGGCTTTAGGACAATAGCTTGGAAATGACCACACCACTGCCTCTCCCCAGAACTCTACACCATTGCCCAGCCAGTCTCTCTCCATTTCCATCCATCCTGTGCGGACTCCAGGCTGCTCTCTCTGAAGCACCATGATAGGCTGCCCCTCAGCCCAGAAACCTTCAGTGGTCCTCCACTGCCTCCAGAATAAGATCCAAACTCCTGAACTTTGCAATCAACAGCCAGGCCAACTTTCTTCACAATCCCGCCTTTTATATACACTTTGCAACCAATCAAACCACCCTGTCCGTTGCAGGTACTCCTCACCTGCCGTAGGTGTGCTCTTACTCCCACACCGATCTGTGTGCAGTTTGCAAACCTGGATCCCACTCATTCTGCAGGACAAACATTGAATGCTTCACTTTTCAAAAAGCCTTCCCTGTTTCCCCCTGTTAAAAAGGATCTCTCCTCCACTGTAGGAATATAGTTGTTCATTCCCAAGTCTTTTCTGTCATCTTCTACTTTGTATATAATAGTTGTGTGAACACAAGTCGATATTCTCTGCTGGTCTGAAGCTTCTTGAGGAGAAGACCCTAGTGTGCTTGGCTTTGCATCACCCAAAACTCTTGCCCACGGCATTCACTCATCTAGGGTCCAGAAATAAACCAATTTGTTCATATAGTTTAAAGTTATTAGCCAGTATACTTAGAATGCTGTAGTTTCTCCAAGCCAACTGTTAATTTTCTGTTCATCTTTATGTAGTTGGCCAATTATATTATTTTGGTTTTAATACACAGCTTAACTGTTCTGATAAACCATGTGACTTGTCACCCACTAGAAAGCATTTTAAAATTAATTATGTACCACTGGACTTATTTGACACAAAAATATAAAACAATATAAAACATCAAATAGATACAATTTTTCTTCTAGATCAAATCTCTTCCCCCACCCCCCATCTGCCCCATTCACACACAAAGGACTCAGATTATCATTGAAACTCATCAAACATTTACTGCCATCTTGTGGACAGAGCGATATTAGCTGGACACCTTAATGGAGTGAAGAGAGCATTTGCTTTTCTAAGCCTCCACTTAACTGTTGCCTGATGAAACCACAGGAAACAGCCTCTTCATTAATTAAACCACTTGCCCAGAAAGTGGTTAGTCAAAGCCAGAGAAGCCTTTGTTAATTGTTCTTTATCACTACAAAAGCCTAAAATGGTTGTCAGAAATGTGAATACAAATTATCTTAATTTTCTCATTCCTAATATCCAGGAAGGAGTGGGGTTGGGGGCAGGGGACTGTCAGGAAAGGTGACTGGGTGATTTATATAGGTCTTGCTTCTTGAAGCAACAAAGCTGGAGTTGGTTAATTAATGCATTCGCAATTAGTAGGTTGCTCCCCAAAGTACACAATTTACTGTTGATTCAATAGTCTCTTTGCCGAGTTGTTCCCAAACAAGTTGATGTCAAAGCTGAAGAAAGGCGTGTATCACCATGTGACTATAAAATCAGAACTTCACAGAAGGGGCAACCAGTTGCCTGTATGGCCACTCGCATATTGGAATTTAAATTAAATCATAAGCGGTGTGCATGAAATAGGGAGAACGAAATAAAACATTAAACAAGAGTCATTTTACTTTCCATGGGCACATGGGACACCATCCCTGCATACCTTTCATTCCTTTGGCTTCTACAGGTAAATCAATGATCTATTTCAAGTGGAATAGATGCTCAGAATATGTTCCTTCCGTTTAAATATAGCTCCATTCAATTACTGAGTCGGACCACATCTACAAATGTGTTCATGCTATTAGTATGTCTCCAGGCTGCTTTATTGCCTTCTATTCGGCCTGTAATGAAACTCATACGTGGCATTGAACTTGTCTTAAAGAAATGATTTCTTATATACCTGAAAGAGAACCAGGACACTCACACAAAGCTGACTTGTGTGAGTGGCACTTTCCCAAACTTGGACTGCATCTCTCCTCTCGCTTTCCTGCTCCAGTTTCCCGGGGGGATCGGGCTCACTTGTGTTGCACTTCTTTGTTTCAGCCTTGCCTGCCTGTGTTAATCACTCTAGGGAAGTGGTTCAGGAAGTAGCTGTGAGATAAGGCCATACCTAGCAGGCAGAAGAGAATTGCGTATTAATTTATTTATTCACCAAATCAAAATGTATTGATCACTTACTATGTGCCAGATCCTATGGTAAGCATAGGATATAAAGGTGCAAAATCTCTCCCTTCCAGCAGCTCAGGCTGAGAGGAGTAAGTTGTTACAGGCCCACCTGATACTGGCAATGCCAGAGGTGTATGTTGTAGCTTCTAGATGTAAGGTGCACCAGGAGGGGAAAGGGTGATGGTCAAGGAGAAACAGAGGCAAACCATGTGGTAGGTGAGCTTGTTTCCACAGTAGGGAGCAAATATGGAAGATAAATGTGAGGGAGTCAAGATTGGAACCTGACTAATTATGAAAGCCTTCCATAATCTCACCTGAGTGATCAAACCCTGAGTAACTCAGTGGAAATGGGTGAGAGGGGGCAGCTGCTCAGCTCCTAAAGAGGAGACATAGCAAGAGTTGGTGCCAGGTAGGATATGGACTCTGAAGGCTCAGTGTTGACGGTGATGGCCTGGTCCGCTGCCCGGGTGACCATGTGAAGTGTGGTGCCATTTTAATGAGTGAGGAAATAGAACTTTTGAGAAACACTGTGAAGTTTGTTTTGATAGGAATCCCATGTCCAGAAGCCAGTGGTAGAAAAGTTTTAAGAAGGAAATAGACATCACCAAAGAGAAAACCTGAAAAATTTTCTTGGAATTGTTTCATTGAATGATGGATTACTTTAGCAAGAGACATCTTAGGGAAGCGAAGTGATCCTAAACAGGAAGTGACAGGGTTTGAGGAATTAACAGAAACAAGGATAAACCAGGAATTCCTACTTGGGTTCCCTATTAGAATTAACTGAGATCCTTAGAAGCTACCAGTGGCCAGGCAGCATCCCAAGTCAATGGAAGTTCCCTGGGTTATTCTACTGTGCAGCTAAGGTGAGACAACTGGTATGCACTCTTCTTCTAGGAGCTGTGGTGGAAAAGATGTGAGAGAGAGTAAAGGGTACCACGAAGGTTATGTCAAAGATGAGAGTTATTTGAGAATAAACTAAGGGGCACTTACTAGCTTAGGGGGAGAAAAGGAAACAGGAAAGGAGATATTGGTGGTGAAAACTCTGAAAGGCAGTGAGGAGAACAGGTGTGTATTTAAGAGTAGCTTTGGTTGCTCTCTAAACCCCTCTCCACTACCATTTGTCTCTGGATCTATTCTTATTTATCAAATTATGTTAATCATTATATCCGACATATGAGTGAGATCATGTGATATTTATCTTTCTCCAACTGGCTTATTTTGCTTAGCATAATGCTCTCCAGTTCCATCCATTCTGTTGGAAATGGCAAAAGTTCCTTCTTTTTTATAGCGGCATAGTATTCCATTGTGTAGATGTACCACCATTTATTAATCCACTCATCTGCTGATGGGCACTTAGGACTTGTAAGCATGCATATTAGCATAACCAATGGACATGGGGCAGTGGGGGCTTGCCCGGGGTGGGAATGTCTGGTGGTGGGGGGCCAATAGGGGGAAAAGGAGACATATGTAAAACTTAAGAATAAAAAAAAGAGTAGCTTTGACTAGAAGAAAAGGTATCTGGAAGAGAGATTAGTAAGAAAAGATGGGTGTATATATAATTAAGTGTGTGGGTGGAAGGGTGAGAAGACGCTTCATTATCAACATGGCAGTCATTAAATGGGTCCTAAAATGGACAAGCCTGAAATGTCTTCTGCTCTGAATAAACAAACTTGTTAAGGAAACATTTGAGGAGATTCATGGCAGGAAGACTGACTGGCAAGATCAACGTACAAATTCCTCCCAGTTTTTGCTTTGTCAGTATTTCTCTAATTCTCACCCCACCCCCAGTGTCAACCTATTCTCAATGCAGAGTAGATCTTACAGAGAGGTAGATAGTGTTCTCTTTCTGTACCCATTTTGTCTTCTTCATCACCTTCATCAATACAAATTTCCATGAGCATGTGACCATATTAAGTGTCAGAGGAAACCATTTAGTCCTTATTGTATACTAGTGGCCTGGTGCACTGGTTTGTGCACATTGAAGGGAAATTTAGAAGAAATATTTTAATATCGCTATCCATCCTTTTTCTATAATAGAAGTGTCAACCAGATTCATGATTGACAGTGACAGATCAAAACACACCTGTGTGATTGGCGCCAGTGAGAGTTTTATATGTATTGCGCATGCATGAGTCAATGTTTATTTTTAAATTGCTAGTGTGCATCTTATGTACTGGCTGGTCTGTCAGTCGGGAGGTCAGATGGACAGACAGTCACTTAGCCTTTTCTATATGTAGATATTTGCAATCTGACAAATAACTGGCATATAGATGGAGGAGCTAACCATCAACCACGTGGCAATGGTGATAAGATGATGAGCTCAGTCAGCTTACTCTCTCTGTGTATTCTGTGTATGTGTACAGTATGTTTGAGGAGCTCAGCACTATATTTGTCTCTACCTTTTGTCCCACAACAGTTTTGCCCAAGCAAAGCAATTATAGCTTCGTTTAAATTCTTATGTGGTGGCTGCTCGTATTACCTAGAAACCAGCAGTTCTGTTGCCTTTCTTCAGGCTGTATCCATTGTCCTTTCTTTTTATTTTTATTGTTGAAAGTATTGCAGATCCCGCCGCCCCGTTCCTTTTCTTTCTTTCTTTCTTTTTTTTTTTTTGACTCATCCTCTGCTGTGAAAATCTCTCTGCCTCACTCTGTCGTAAAGGCAGTAGGTCGGATATGATGCTGTCCTCACTTTCGGCTTTCTAACCAGTACAGCAGGACTATGCAGCACCCGCAATGTTAGCTCAATAAGCAAGACTATTCTAGGGGCTTTGGAGGAATGGTCAGCCTGCTGCCCCTGTAAACTGTCTTACTGGCCAAATTTCCATACACAGAACCATCCCCTGGTAGTTTCCGTTCTGTTGAACCTGAACTGGAGAAATTCAAATAAAAGCAAAGAGGAACCATTTTTTGTTTGCATGTGTTGAAACTTAAAGCTCTTAACAAAGTCCACCTCAGTCCATCTCAGGCTTTCATTTCATGAAATGTTCACTCACAATAAACATTTGTGATCCCACACATGATCCATTAACAAGATTATCATTTGTTTCCTGATCAGATCATCAAAAATAATCTGGGCCTTTGAGAAAATGCTTTAAGGAAATATAACCCTAATAGAGATATTGTCTTAGTTATCTTTCAGCCCCTTCTTTAAAAGCTTATATGGTAGGATAAAGACAGAACTTCGGGAGTCAGACAGATTCACTGACACCCATTAGTTGTGTCACTCCTGCCAGGAGCCTGCCTTCACCTGTGAATGGGCAGTAACATCCACCACCCCGTCACAAGTTCTTTGTCGTGGTGTGCTGAAATATTGCAAGGGGAGCGGTTAATGCGGGCCTGCCTCACAGTAAGGGCTTGGTAAACATGAACTGTTATTGTTTTCACTACTATTAGGAGAAGGGTTCTATTGAGGGGAGACAGAGTGAGAAGTGGGATAGTGGCCTGCAAAAGGGAGGAGCTGAGGCTTTTTGTTCTGTGTCCCTGAAGCGCTACCATATGGGGGGAAACTCCTCCGTAGCCTCCGAGTCAGGCAGAGTTCCTCCTTACCTGAACTAGGGGTCTTGTTTGTTCCTCTCTTTGTTTGTGTTCACTCTATAAAGACTGACTATTGTAAGTGACCATGTTTTTTTCCCTTTACATTTTATACTAGAAAGCCAACCTCGATCAAAGATTGGACTATAGGACATGCTTTCTTACTATTCATCTCACACCTGGCACCATCTGATTTTCATGGACTTTATCTTCTCTTTGCCTTATTTTTTTATTTTAAATCTATATTAGCTATATTATTATGTGCAGCTATGTAAACTGCTTTAAATCATTTGTTTGCATAAAGGATATCCTTAATAAAAAAAATAAATGATGGATACATATATGTATTTTCCCCCTGTGGGTGCTGGTTTTGAATAATCCATTATTTATCTCAAAATTCTGCAAGTCAGAAACGTGCTCCAATGCCAGCCCAATCATCCAGGAGGGTGCTCCCGAATTACTGCCGAGGTCACCTTTAGGCGTGAATGGCCCATGCATCTAAAATGGCCCATTCATTCTGCCCTTGGCACAGATGCTGTGGTGGTTAATTATTTTGATGCTAATATCTGTGTATATCTTTTTTAATGTGGACACCAGACTGAAAATTTGGATTGCAACCAATAATCAACAGATGGCAATCACTCGGGGTCATGGCTGTCCTGGGCCAGCTTTTCACCGGTGACTGTTAATATAAGCCCCAATCTGGCCTGGCAGCCCCTCCCCCACTGTCTGTATACCCACCCAGAACCATCCCACTGGGCGAGTCTGTGACTGTTCTCCTTAGAGGAGAAAAAAATGTTTTCTGTATCAGCCTGAAGAAGAGTCTCAACGTGAAGGTCACAGGAATATTTTCACCATCGGTGAAACAGAAATGTCCAATATTTATGTTTCTTGGTGTTACGTGACATTCCTGAAGCTCTCCTTTTAAAGAGTATCTGCCTCATAAAGAATCAGTTGGGAATAGCATAAAGAAAGAATCATAGATAATTGTAGAAACAGATCTGACCTGTGTCAGTTATAATTGAACAATTTCCCATTTCTTTATTGAACACATATTCTTTGCAAGTCACTGCACATGCTGCAGGGTGGCAGCTCTGAGTACGACATTGTGGAATTGTGATGTATAATATTGTAGAATATCATGATGAGGATTTTTGCCATGCTTCCCTTTCCTGTTTTGATCCATACTGATGCAAAAATAGGTAACAGCTGATGGCAGCTCTCACCCCAAAAATAGCTCTATCATGCACAGAATCTCAGATGCTAATATCTTGGTTGGGACCTTTTACCTGAAACTGATAGAATATTCAACTCAAGCTGGATTAAGCAAAGAAAAGGGGGTAGAGGGGATGTTTATTGGTCATTGTAATTTAAAACTCAAGCCCTGGAAACTACTTCAAAATGTTGTAATCCTGGTGCTCAAACAATGCCGTCAGGGCTCCCTTGATCCCTCAGGATCTCCAGTCTGCCTGCTGTGCTAGCTTCAGCCTCAGGAAGGTTCTGTTCCCGTGGTAGCCCAGAAGCTCCAGCCTCACTACCTCACAACTGGGAAAGGAAAAAAGTCTTCTCTATTCCAAGGGCTCCCATAAAATCCTGAGATTCATTCTGATATGCTTGGCTTAAGTCACATGATCACCCCTGCATTCATTTGCTGGGACTGCCATAACAAAGTATCACAGACTGGGAGGCTTATATTGTAGAAATTTGCCTTTCACAGTTCTGGAGGCTAGATGTCCAAAATCACGGTGTCGGCAGGGTTAGCTCTTTCTGAGGACTGTGAGGGAAAATCTATCCCATGTCTCTCTCAAAGCTTCCCATGACTTTGGCTTATAAAAGGCATTCTCCCTGTCTTCTCATCATCTTCACTCTCTTCATGTCTCAGTGTCCAATGTCCCCTTTGTGTAGAGAGGGACACAGTCATATTAGATTAGGGCCCACCCTAATGATCTCATTTTACCTTGATTACCTCTGAAAAGTACCTATCTCTAAATGAGGTCACATTCTGAAGTTATAAAGGTTAGGACTTCAAACCATCTTTATTGAGGGGAAACAGTTTAACTTATAACATTCCCTAAATCGAAGACAGTATTGGTGAGACAAAAAAAAAAAAAAAAGATTACTCGGCCAGTTCTGGGTCACCTCCATAAATGTAAGTGGTAAGAGTGAGAAAGCGCTGATTTTCCAGGGAAGAATCAGGCCACTCTACCAAGAGAAGGGGGAATGGATGGAGGGCGAGCAAAATAATCTTCATTACATTAAGTAACATTAAGTCAAAATAAAGGCCAAAATCTTATGCCCATGCCTACATATGACCTACATATGGACTATCTATGACTGGCCAAATAAATTGCAAAAGTGTATATACTGTTATTATTCAAACTAGTGACCTGGTGCATGGATTTGTGCACACTGAAAGAAAATTAATTAGAAGAAATATTTTAATATTGCTTTTGCCCTTTCCTATAAAAGAGTGTCAACCAAATTCACAATCGACAATGACAGATCGAAACACATGTGTGATTGGCGCCAGCAAGAGCTTTATATGTATCACACATGCCCGAGTCAACTTAGCTTTTTATATATAGAGAATAAACTTGCTTAATTAGACCTGCTTTCTGATTTAGCTAAACTTTATCCAGCCCAGTAAAGCACCCCAACTTCTCTTTTAGGTAATTGTCAGCAACACAGCAGTAAATACCAGCACAAAGCAGATTATTATTGTAGATCACGCAGGGAGAACAAAGGGTAAAATATTTAACTGCAGCAGTGTTTGACTATGTTCTGCGCAGTGAGAAAGCCTGAAGCCATTTTCAGGGTCCATCATTTCTTACTTCTTTTCAGTCGGGTCAAGTTTCTAAACTTTATAAATCTCCGTTTTCTGGCTAATGAAAAGAAAATAGAATTCCACCAAGTCTCCTATCTACCTACTCCAGGACTCCTGTGAGGATCAAATGAGATGAAGCACAGGAAAATGCTTCACAGACATTTGGTTAAAGTGTAAAATGTGTTTATCTGGATATAAAGCAAGTCGTGTTCCTGGGCTGAAGAAACTCCAAGGAGGCAAGTTGCTACATGATGTCATTACCCGGTGCCCACAGCCACCGTTTCTGGGCTGGGCTGGGCTGTGGCCCCCCCCATTTTGTGCCATGGGGTCTCGGCAGCATTGGCTGCGATTTGGTGGGCTGTTGCTCCAGGGGGATGGCGGGGCTTATGTCCCACTTAGGGGAAGCCGAGTGTGGCTTTGTGGGTGCCAGGTCCATGGTGCTATTTCTCTGTAAATGGCCAGTGCGTGTCATGGCAGCTCCTGCATTGAGTTTCTGCCCCCTGGTAGTCAGTGCACGTCATAGCAACTGGTCAGACAGTCAGACACTTAGCATATTATATATATATATCTATATACATATAGATATATATATTTAGACATAGATATAGATATAGATATAGATATAGATATATAATCATAGCATACAGATTTCTCTCCAGCACTCCACAGGTTAAGAGAAATCTTGCATTTTAGCATCATTCTAATAAGATGAAATTGCATTTGACTGTTTAGATGCCAACACAGAGGAGAGTAAATCTGACAACAACAAGAAGACAATATCAATATCCCATTTCCCTCAGCTTTCAAAGAACAAAGATTCTATTGTTGTAGAGCCCAAGGAAGGACATGGTATCACTCTTAGCTGGTGTCTAGTCATGAGTGAAGGTAGGGATGTTGAATACATAACAAGTGTCTTCCATTCCCTTTCTCATGTCATGAATCACTCAGGTATTTGTTCCCACTGAGCCTTGGTAGGGCTCAGAATCAAGGTTGGGCAGTGTGTGTGTGTGTGTGTGTGTGTGTGTGTGTGTGTGTCCCAGGAGTCATGTAGCACACATCTTTGTACCCACACCTGGAAGCCCTGTGTAAATCCTCCTCAAGTCAGGCTCCTGCTGCCTTTACCACGATCAGAACTGGCTCAAGAAATTCAAGCCATTTGCCCTCCTGGCCTTAAAGCCTCCCGTGAGCTTCTGAGAAATCTTCCCTAAGATAGCTCTAACCTGATCTATCCTATGCCCATGTTATTCCTGGATGCTTGTTCTCTATGCACACAAATATGCACAAGGCACATATTCATCACTATATAATAATTTTCATATGTTTTATTTGTATTTAGAGAGGAAAGGAAAGAGATAGAGAGATAGAAACATCCATGAGAGAGGAACATCATCCATTGGCTGTCTCCTGCACACGCCTCTACTGGGGATTAAGCCCACAACCCAGGCAGGTGCCCTGTCCGGGAATCGAACAGGAGACCCCTTGGTTCCTGTGTTGATGCTCAACTGCTGAGCCACACCAGCCAGGCTAATAATATTTTAATATCATATAATGCCTTGGCTTGGTGCACCCTCTGTACTAAAAACAGTTTTCTTTATGTCGGGGAATGCCACTGCATACTTTTAGTTTCTAGAAGCTCAAGAATGCATTTTTCTGACAATGGCTCGGGACACAGGCTGGTCTTTTGCCAGCGTTCTCGCTGTTAGTTCATTTCTTTAATAGCATCATGGTGAGCGTCTTTTCAGAACCCAGGGATTCCAGCCTCAACCCTTTCTATTAACTAAAAAACCCTGAATAGCCCTCCATATGGTGCTGCCATGGCATTTGATAAATACCTAGCTGATTATTTATATGACTTTACTCTTGTTTTGACAGGTTGACCACATTAGTCTGTATTGCAACCAAACTTTGGTTGTAAATGTCTTCCCACAGCTCTCTGTCGCTGGGTTAAGTGAACTACTGAACTTCTGCCACAGGAAACTTGGGAGAAATAAGAAAAAGGAAAGTGCAATCTAAAACAAAAGCAATTCTGAAAAGCAAGAAAAGGGACAAAACTCTATTAGAGGTCCTGGTGAATACATTTGTACCTCTGTCAGCAGCGCTCTGGACTGGAAACTGCTTGAACTACCAGGATCAATAAAGGGCAAGGCCTGGAGATGGTAATTATGCTAATTGATAGTGATGAGAAAACAGGCAGGCTGGGGATAAGCAGACAGTGTCTCAGGAGAAATAGACACATTCGTTAAGGAGGCTAACATGTGGTACCCACGATGAGGTTTTTCCTATAATCCATTTCTAAGAAATGCTAAATGCAATGGTCAACATCACTTGAGTTCTTCCCTCAGTAGAAGGTTCTACCAGGCACATCAGAGAAATAAAAACTCAGTACCTTCCTTCAGGGAGTGGACAGCTTAGCTCAGACAGCGACAGCACACAGCACATGAGCGCAGGCGCACACACACACACTGAAAGTTACGTTCACTGTAAAAAAAAAAGAAAAGAAAAGAAGGAACTGAGAAGACGAATAGCAGAGCCCTATCAACAGGAGAAGGGACCAAAGTCAGATGGGATGAGTCACAGAAAGCCTCTTGCAGGTCCTTGTTAGGGCCGGGACTCTGACTGCAGAGAGGATGAAGGCATCGCAAGGGAAGAGACTACTCTTGGTCAGGAAGTTAAGAATGCCTGACACAGAATCTGCCTTGCAGTCACTGTATTATATTTGTGGAAAACACCCCACTAGATGTGGAAGGATAAAAGCTCTCGAGTAACATCTCTGTGAGTGTAGTAGATGCTATCTTAGAAATAGTAACTACACCAGTGAACCACAGTGTATGGATGGGCCCATTGAAAATTCAGATTCATTACATTACCAGGCTGCTGTGAGATTCAGAACTTTCTAATAACCTTGACTAGTAAAATTGTACACACAATTTTCTTCAATGTGAATTATTGTTAAAGCTCAAGTATAAATAAAGTTTAAATAAAATTTAGGCATGAATATTTAGAAAGACTATTAGAACCTCTTGGAACTGTAGATATCAAATTTATTTCTTTTAATTCCATCCTTATATTACATGCTCTTGTTATGAAAGAATCCTTTCCCAAGAAACTAGACTACAGAATAGCAACTAGATTTTTTTTTCAGTTCTTATTCCATGAGTGAGATGGAGGGAATCATAAATACCACACACATCCCATGAATCATAGTTCAGTATTTAAAGAAAATTGTGAGTTAAATGGGTCAAATAATGAAGGATAAGATTAACCACAGAGCACTGGACTCCCATACATATCTTTTAAAAACAACATACAAACATCACAGTAATGTTAAGCAGTGTTTATTTTGGAGCAGTAAATTCTGTGAGTTGAGTGTTCTAGAAAGTTGGATGGTATGGAAAGAGATCTGAGCTGAAAGCTGTGATAATAAACGAGTCATTCCCCCTCCAAGGGCTGGCTGCAGACGGGGTGGGGTAGAACGGGGGAGTGTGACCTGGATCATCTCTGGGAGCCTTAGAGTTGGAGCATTTCCTAACAGATATTAGAAACTGTGACCAGGAAACATCTGTTTGTAGGGTTGCATAACTGCTACCAGCAGGGGGCAACACCGCTTAGGTAATCACTGTATTTTTGCCCTTCCTCATTTAGGAAAACCTATGAAAAAAAGGAATTTCTTAGCAGCTCAGTAACCTATCAGTGCACCAAAGCCAAAGAGTGTCTTTATCCCAAAGGATTTGCATTTTTAAGGCATCAACACCTACCCAATAGGTGTGCTGTCAACTCACACTTCCTAGGGATGCTCTCACTGATGATGTACTTACCATTGATTTTCCTTTTTGTGTTTGTTTTCTCTTTATTTCCTACTTGTTTCTTGTGGGGAGATGAAGAAGAATTTTATATGGAAATTTAAAATTTGGGAAACAGGAATTTTTTACCAATCTTTCTCTCCCCAAATAATGTCTCCTATTTAAAGTGGAGTTTGAGATAGAGACTTGAGAGGCAACTCCTTAAGAAGGTAACAATGGAGAACAGAGATGAAAACATTTCATGGTAGAAAATGACTCTTCCTTTTCTTAGAAAATGACACACAAAAAGCATAAACCAAAACAAACAAACAAAAAGCATTAATTGATCAGTGCTACCCTCTGCACGTAAAAGGAAATGAAGTCAAAACAATTGAGGGTGTACCTTATTCTCTAAATCATGTTTTATTTTAATGATGTAAATGTTTATTTAGAAATTTAGCTTGCTTATCGAATAATGCTAAATCCCATCTTCTAATTAATTTTAAAGTTTAAATTTGTTATTAAGATTAAGTTCAGCATTATTTTAAAGATAATTTTAAAATTACTAGAAAACATTTGTTCCATTTAATAAGAATATTACTCTATGATCAATTTTAATTCAGATTATACATTGGGCTTTCATTTTGCTGAAGTATGTACCTTTGAAATTCTTTATCTATAATTGGAGACTGTTTTCCATAAAACAAGAATTGGCAGGGTGTGGGGGGAGCTTGAACATCTAAAGATGTTACTTAAGAGCAACAGGGGCAATAGTCTAGAGCCTGCTGTCACAGGGAATTACAGTCACTTACATGAAAGCACCTATATCCGCTCCTTCTCTGCTCTTTATCTTTCCTTTCCTTGGGCATCATTCATATCCTGTAATCATTTCAGGCAGGGCTGTGTAATGCAAAACAACAACAACTGTGCTTTGAGTTAGACATACCAGGATTTTAAACCCAACTCTGCCACTTATAATTTTCTCAACCTTGAACAAGTCATTTTTAAGCCAATTTTGTGTTCTACAGTCAAGAGCCATTAGTCACATTTTCTCTAATATAGGGAAAATAATATGCCTATCTTAATGTGGGTTTTTGTGAAAGTTAATTGAGAAAACATTGAAGCTGTAAAGAGCATGCAGTAACCAGTTGGTGATGGGAGTTGAGGACTTTCCTCAAGGAAGCTTGTGGTAGAAAGTCTCCAAGATGCCTGCCGCCAGTTTCATCCCTCCTGGAGGCACATGCTGCTCCTCACATCCAGAGGCGGAGTCCAGTTCTCCTCTGAACCTGGCCTGGCCGGAGGGACTAGTTTGACAGAAGACAGTGGAAGTGACACTCTGGAACTCCCAAGGCTAGGTCGTGAGAAGCTTTGCAGCTTCCAAGAGTACAAGTCTCTTGTATGCTTGACCTTGTGTTGATCTCTCAGAACCCAATCACCAAGCTGTGAGGAGCCCAGACAACAGGGAGAGGCCATATGTAGACATGGGCCAGCTGGACAGCCCAGCTGAGCTCCCCGTCAATGATCAGCATCAGCTGCAGGCCACACATGAGTGAGCCACTTGGACACCCACCCCACATGGGCCTTTAGACCCCTCTAACTCCAATCCCTATCCTACTGCGGCCATATGACAGGTCTTAGACAAGAACTGCCCAGCTGAGCCCAGTAGATCCACTAGAGCAGCGGTTCTCAACCTGTTGGTCACGACCCCTTTGGGGGTTGAACGAACCTTTCACAGGGGCCGCCTAAGACCCTGTGGAACACATATATAATTACATATTGTTTTTGTGATAATTCACTATGCTTTAATTATGTTCAATTTGTAACAATGAAAATATATCCTGCATATCAGATATTTACATTACGATTCATAACAGTAGCAAAATTACAGTTATGAAGTAGCAATGAAAATAATATTATGGTTGGGGGTCACCACAACATGAGGAACTGTATTAAAGGGTTGCAGCATTAGGAAGGTTGAGAACCACTGCACTAGATGGTGAAGGATAATCATAAATTGTTATTTTAAGCAACTACATTTGGGGTGTTTGTTATGCATGCAATGATAGATAACAGGAACAAAACTACAGGGAAATGTTCTACATTCAAGAGCCATTAGTCAAAGCCCAGAGAAACAGCTAGGAGCGAAAGGGTATTTCTATAAACATTTATCTATAATTTGCAATTTTGTATCTCACATCATTCTTTCAAAACTTCCAGAAAGGTTTGATTAGATGATGAAGGGATATGTGGGGTTGAATAAATGTTAGTTGGATACATAGGGAATAAGTGAATGAATGCAAGTTTCCTATTATATAAGTCCTCTAGTAAAAAACATCTAATGACCAGGAATTAATCAAGAAGTTTCATTAAAAATCCATTATTTCTTTTTTAAAAACTTTTGTTGCTGTTGTTAATTCTATTACAGATGTCGCCCATTTCCCCCTCCTTCACCTCCCTCAATCCTGCCCCTCCTAGGCTTTTACCACATTATGGGCTATGCATATATGCATATATATTCTTTGGTTGATCTATTATTTCTAAGCCATTTGGGGATATAAGCCCTATTCCAAGCAATTTCAAGTCTTATAACTAGCAAATAAAAGAACAATAGAAATAACGATCATGTGCAAACTCATTCTGGAGTTTAACACCTTGAATGTGAGCAGGTACCCAATATATGGAATGAACACAGGACAATAAGAGGCGAAAAGCGCAGCATGATCAGAGTTTTATCAGGACCACAAGAGACCAGGAGCCCCTTTGTTGGGAACTTAGTGTGGAGTAGAGAGAGGAAGAAGGGCAGGGAGTGAGCTGGGACATGGGCTGAGAAGCCTCAGTTCCTTGGGCTTGGAACTGTGTGGGTGACCCACATCTGGTTCCCTTGACCTAAAAACTGTGCTGCAAGAACTGGAATGAAGGGCCACATATTCATGCTAAGGGTGTATCCCATAGTATGGTGATGGGGCCCCATCATATGTACATGGTGCCATGAGCATTTTCAGATGAACTTCATTCCCACTGCAATCTCATTAAACCCTGCAAAACAGGTAGAAAATGGCAGTGAGGGCGTGGCCTGCCCAAGGTCACCTGACTAGTTGATGTGCAGCCCAGACCCAGGTCTTCCACCTCCCGGGCAAGTTCACACCAAACCACGCTGCCCTTTCCAGATTTTATTTTTGCCAACGCCCAGCAATGTATCCTAATGACCTTGTTTACAGCACAAAATAATGCTATAAGGCTGCTCTTTGAAGCTGTTTTGAGGAATGGCATATTACTCTTTGTTAGAAATAATGATACTGATTACTGGGCCAAAATACAGTGTGTCTATCACTGAAATAATTCAAAAAGCTATTTTTGTGGGTCACACTCTTTGTGATAAAAACTGCCGTTTTAGTTGACTTTAAAGGACACATCCCTCTGTAAATCCATACGCGTGCTGTGTTCTCTGCTGAGCGTGGCACCTTCTACAGAGAGTATATAAATGACTCTGATTCAGAATGGAGGTAGAACCGATAAATAAAGTTGACAGTTCACAGAAGAGGTCTTCATTACTAAATTATTTGGGGAGGTTTTGTAAGTCAGGAAAACTAATCTGCAACTAATGCCCCTTCGGTGCCACTTATCCAGTATCCATCTCTTGGTTTTGAGTTTGAAATAACACGAAGGCAGAGTTTTTCCTCCCCATCATCAATTACAAATAGGTCCTTTTCTCCTCTCTCTGTAAAATTGCATTTCTTATAAATTGCCTTGTGCTGGTGCCTTGTGAAGTAAACATCCCGATTCCTGAGGCACATGTCTGCCTTAGACAATAAGGGACATCTGCCCCAGAGTGCTGTTAGAGCCGGGCCGGCCCGTGTGTGTGTGTGTGTGTGTGTTTTCCAACTTGAGTGGGAGGGCAAGGAGGCTGGGAAGCCATGTGCCTGGTCATGAAGCTGTTGATCCACATTCCAATCTGTGAAACCTGGTTGTCTGACAAGAAGGCAATGGCCAGGACAAATTAAACCAGTCTCCCTTCTGCCCAGACCCTAGAAAAACATCTTTCTGAGCATGCATGGTGGTGAGAGTCGGGCCTGGGGCAGCCCAGATGTCAGGAGAGCCTGTATGTATGCCAGAGAAGGCAGAGACCATGCGTGCCTGTCTACTGGAGGCCAGTCCCCTGCTAAGGACCTTTCTGCTTGGAGCTCTCAACTAGGAATCTATTCATCACGCACAATTTAAAGATCAGAAAAGATTAGCTATGTATTTTACTGTCACTCATTTGCTAGATGCCACAAAGAGTTGATATTGGTAGGAGAAATCTTTATTTTGAAATCTGAAAGGGCCACCTGGGAAGGTTCACAGTGATGCTTAGAATAAACTGGACTTAAACGTAATCATTTATATGATTTTGAACATGTATAGCTGCACAGTTAGATGATGTGGAAGAAAAGTGTAGCTTATGAAGATAATTGATATTTTCTCATGTATGACTGCATGTATGCACTCCTGTTAGGAAACTATTCAGTTTGCTTCCCTTCATGCATATGGTTGCATAGTAACATCGGCTTGATGTCCTTCACATCAGATTGTTCCTGTCCTGCACAACTCACTCACTTTGGTTTCATTGTGTTTCAATAATTCCAGAAAAGGCACAACCAACACTTTACTTATAACATTTTTTTATAACATTTTTATGTAGAATGTGCTCCTTCAACCAAAATGAGCCCTTCGAACTTACTAAGAACTAAAAACATTATTGGTTATTCAATCCAGTTCTGGAAAAACACAAATGCATCAACATTCAGTGTACCAAAAGCCCTGATTCCTGGGAGCCAGTATAGAAGTACTTTAGGTTCAGGACATAGAAATAGCTTACCTTTGCATTTGCCCTCATGTGCCACAAAAAAAAAAATGTAATTGGACTTCCTGATGCTTTCTGAAATTGGAAGGCACTGTTAAGGATACAGAGAATGAGCCTTGGTAGGTCTTGGTTATTGAGTCTGAAAGAAGATGGTGGTGCCTCTTTGGATTGCTAGAACCATACCTGGTATTCTGTTATTGGTGTGTGGGCTGAGAAATGCCTGTCATCTCCCTTGTCAGGTGGCTGCAGGTGCTGCTATGACATTTCCAAATCAACCCCCGCCTTAAGGCAGATGGGGCAACTGAATACAGTACTAAGACCATTATCACAGAGCTTCAACCTGGTCATAGGTGCTCTTACTTTACAGGCTCCATGTCAGTAAGCCATTGTCTTCCTCCTCTTGCCTCCAAACAGGATTGGACTTAGCACATTCTTTTAAATAGCACCTTGCACCTTAGATGTGAAAGAGACATGGATCTCTTTTTAAGATAGCTCAGTTTTAACACTTCGTTTCAATTACAGGTTATATTCAATATAATTTTGTATTAGTTTCAGGTGTACAGCATAGGGGTCAAACAATCATATATTTTACAAAGTGTTCCCCTTGATATTTCCAGTGCCCACCTGGCACCATACATGTTATTGACAACATCCTCTATGCTGTACTTTACATCCCCTTGACTATTTTGTAACTACCAATCTGTACTTCTCAATCCCTTCATCTTTTTCACCCAGTCCCCCAACTCCGCTCCCGTCTAGCGGCCACCAATCTGTTCTCTGTATCTATGAGTCTGTTTCGGTTTTGTTTGTTCATTTATAGTGCTCTTTAGATTCCACATATAAGTGAAATCATATGGTATTTATCTTTCTCTGACTGCCTTATTTCACTTAGCATAACACCCTCTAGTCCATCCATGCTGATGATAGCTCATTTTAACATCCACAAACTATGCTTCCATGGACAGTGGCTGAGTTTACTGAACTGGCCTTAACAGAGTTGGAGATTGTGGGTCCTGTAATTTGCATGCTTGACTTTTAACTACCACAAAATAAAAAACAAAAAAACATATTTTTGTCAGACTTTCCACTGTTGTCAGCCTCTGTTTGTTTAACCTTGGCACAGTTTCTGTGTTTATATAAAATAAATCAATTGGACTTTCTAACCTAGAGATCAGCCTTTCCTGTACCTTTCAGTAGCTCCAGCTCCCAGCAACTTTTTCTAATTTTTTATCCAAGGCCCTCTTAGGTGCTGTCTGTTTGGGCTTTTACTGCCTCTACATGAAACCAATGTGGTTATTTACAAGTTAGAGAGAGAAGAGCATTGTGATAACATGGAATGACCACAGACTTTTAAAAGCAGTTCAGCCTGGTTTGAATCCTGGTTTAAAATCTAAATGTTTCATGTTATTGAAACATCCTGAGATTCTTAATTTGTAAAATTGAAGTGAGAACTGTTTGCTGTTGGACAATTACATAAGTATGTAAACTCTAAGCGCATGGAGAGGTATGGTTTCTACTCCCACTTCAACCACATCCATTATCTTCACAATGGTGGGTATTGCCAACTGGGTGACCACAGGAAATCCAGGTAACTCTCTGAACTTCAGTTTCTTCCTCAGTAGAAAAAGATAGCAATATCTACTTCATGGGGTTATGAGGATAATAAAATGCTAGGCTTTATAAAGTGTTAGCACCTGGCATGTGTTCCAATTTCTAGATCAAAATCTTTTCCTCTTTCCCCCTCCTTTTAGCAATAGCAGGACTCATAGCACTCGCTGTGATTCCCAAGGTCAGGAGTTCAGTCTGATCCTGAGACTGATCAGAGCCTGCAGGGTTGCCTTAAATGTACTTGAAATTGGACCTGATGTCTGGGTTTGTGTCCAGAAGAGATTCTCACACCACCACCAGGCTTGCTAAGTCTGAATCAATCTTTAGTTTGCAGAGGAAGCAAGACATGTGTGCAGTGCATGTATATCCCCTGAGCAGGTCTTTCTCCTTTTCCTTCAGAGACCCTTCGTGGCAATGCCCAACACAAGTCGCAGAGGCAGGCAGTATCCCAGCATCCCTACCTTTTTCCTTCAGGCTTCCCCTTGTGCTGTTGTTCTTTTTGCTCAGTGCTAAGAGGGTCTTTCCTCCTCCTGCTAGCTGTTTTCTGGCCTCGCTCACCATCTCCTATTGTCAGAGACAAGAATGCAGACCACCTTTCCATGCAGACTGAGATCCTGTAGTGTCCCCCAAGGGCAGCCTGGTACAGGACACGGTGCAGCTGGCCACAACACCTTGACAATCGCCTTGTACTGCTTATGAAATAGTAGATTAAAATGGAGACACAGGCCTAGCCAAAATGGCTCAATGGTTGAGCGTCGACCTATGAACCAGGTCACAGTTCAATTCCTGGTTGGGGCACACGCCCAGGCTGCAGGCTCGATCCCCAGTGTGGGTTGTGCAGGAGGTAGCCAATCAATGACTTCTCTTTCATCGCTGATATTTCTATCTCTCTCTCCCTCTCCATGCCTCTCTGAAATAAATAAAAAATATATTTAAAAAATTAAAATTAAAAAATAAATAAATAAAATGGAAACACAGCCTCAGCGTACAGTTTATCATCCACCCACAACAGAAGCTATTCATTATACTTCCTCTTTGTGTTCTCTGTACCTTCCTTCTGAAGACACGGAAGGCTCTCCTTGCCTGTGCCTGTGTGGCTTCCTAGGGTGAGGAGTTAATGTTTTCTACCAGCTTGTTGTGTCTGTTTAAGATTCTGTGGTTTTCTTCTGTTCATGCTTCTATGTTTTATTTAGGGGAGACTAAGGGATATATTGTTTTATGTTGTCAGATAGGCTCCAACATGCGTGACAGGGCTCATTTTATTTTTATTTTTTAGTTGCATCTGTCAATGGCCCCAGAAACTATTTGGTAATGGACATAGGCGATATGTACAATAAATTTCAGGAATTGCTACACTTAACTTTGGAAGAGAAAGGCCAGATTGACTTATGGGGTGACCGGGCCATGCTCATTTCCTACAGGGCCTTTGATCGTTGATCCTAAATGGATCTTTTTCTCAGCCATAGAATTTTATTTGGTCAGGATGTGCTCTCTATCTTTTATGGTCCAAACGCTAAAATGGCAATGAACACGATGACCACTCCTAAATCGGAAATCTCACCATCTGTTGTTTCAACCGGTGCCACTTAATCTGCAGAGTGTGGAAACAACAGCTGTAAACTGCTCACCCTAGAGCCCAATGGTGAGGGCCAAGGTGATACCCAAGGAGCAAAGGCTGATGGCTGACCTTGAGCCCAGGGGTAAGCCACACTCTAGTTCTCTAGCTGTCACACCAGCGATGTGACTGCACCTGCTTACATAGGAAAAAATTGGCAGACTTGCCGAGTCCTCACCTCAGTGCTTGGCATCAGAATGAGGAACTGTTGTGAATCCTTGTCCTCCTACTCAGGTGAGGACTAAATGTGACTTGATTGATATTTCCTTTAAAGCAACTTTGAGCCCTCTGCATTTTATTTTTGTCATTGTTGGGCTCTCCTCTCCTTCCCAGAGTTGCATCAATTGTGAAGGTTACATAGTGGCCAGAAAGGTGAGGGGCCTTGGCTGTGGGGTCTCTCATGGTCTCATCAACACTGCACTGCTCAAGTCCCCAGTGGCCCTTCGACACCTAGAAGTTCTCTTCTGCTTCTACGTCCTCGAGGCATGAGGGTCTCTGTGGAAGCTGTGAGCCCCAGCTCTATAGTTTTTCCTCTCTAGACACACAACTCTTCTTCCCTGGGGTCCTCCGCCTTCCCAGGGCCCAGCCAGGGAGCCACTCCTCTCTGGGACCTCATTTCCTGTCCCTGCCCCCAGACCAGGAGAAGCTCCTCCTCGTGTGAATAACTACACCTCACCATGGCCTGTTTCTCAAAGACAACTGCATGCTCCTTTCTTCAGAGCCTATCTTCTCTTGGGGAATCGGGCTTTTAGAAACCAAAAGCCAGGAAATCTCGCAGGGAGATCTAACTTCTGCCGAACTAAGGCAAGCAGGTACAGGGGCATGGAGGAAAGAGGAAAAAAATACAGAGAGCGAGAGGATGGGGAAAAACTAAATTAAAACCTCCGAACATTGTTATTGATGTGTGTGGTAGCAATAAACACAGCACTGCATGCCATGTGAGGATCTAGCCTTTTCTCCTTTATGAAATGGAGGGAACTTTTTATAAAGAGAAGACTTTAGATCCTCACTCTCTGTGTTTGTGCAATGGAGTGGCAGGGAATAAATGTTTCTTTTCAAGGCACCCCTGCTTCATCCTTTACAGATTGCCTTTAATAGCATTTAGTTTTGTTGGAAAAACACACACCCATTTTGCATCCTCTTTTGTAAATAGTTTGCAAATGAGTAGAAGTAGCTAAGCTTCAAGAAGGCTCCCATAACTGCTCTCTGTGAAAAGATGACTGAGACTTAGCTGTGGAGTCAGTGTTGTGTTCTAGGATCTTCCATGGAGTCAGTCACAAACCAAACTGGCTGTACTTGTGTCTCTCAGTTTAAGAAAACGTGGTCTATAACCCACACTTGTAAAACATTCATGGGGCAGATAGTATCAAAGCAAAAGTTGTTTCCCCCTTACAGGTGGCAGTGACTGGGGGTCCCCTTAAGGATCAAGACATCCTTGAATTTTAAAAATCTATAATTTAGCTTAGAACCACAGGTTTATGTGCAGTTTTTCAAAAGCCTGTCTATTCTGTAAAGTGCGTACAGCCATACACAGTGAAATGAATAGTAAGCCGGGAGAACATTACATTTCTCCAATGGGAAAGGAGACGCCTCCCTGCCAGACCTAAGTAGTCGCTTGGCATGTTTGGAAGAATCACACAGCACTCCAGTGACTCACCTGGCCACAAACACGGGGTGAGAGGTGAGGCAGGACCCGCAAAACAGGTTCGCGCAGTAGATACATTAAGGGCGGCCTTCCTTGGGGTTCCAGGGGAGAAAAGGAAGCAAGTACTTTTAGGTATTATCCTCCCAACAAAATCATCTTTCTCCCTCTGAAAAGTAACTATTCTTTGACCATTTCCCTGGGTCTCTTGGTTTGTAAATTTTATTTATTAATTTATTAATTTATTAATTAATTAATTTATTTATTTATTTTGGTGTTTCAGCAGTTCATCTGGCAAGGTTGATGGTAATTTGAGGCACCAAGGAAATGGAGAAAATGGACCAGACATGAATAATTGCTTTCCTGGGGAAAACTATATAAAACTAAGCATTTTTGAAAGCCTTACCCATATTAAAATAAGGGGTGGGGGAGGTACCCCCACAAGAGAAAAACTCTGAAAGTGATACATTCCACGTTGGAACAATAGTATGCCATTGGCTTCTGGTTTTGCACACCAGGTGTGGAGATCAAGTTCAGCTGTTGACCTGAACTTTACTGTAAAGGGTCACTTCTCAGTAAGTCCTGTGTGATGAGAATCTGGCAAAGAAAGGGACTGTTAGGATAATTTGGGGAAGGCTTATTAAAGGCTGTGCAGTTTGTGCATTTGAGTTTTGCTTTCCGTCGTAAGATCTGACAACTTCACCGGATCTGAATATGCAAGAAATGTTCATGGGATGAGGAAAGGGCGTGAGACCATCGACACCAGTGACCAGCGCTCTTCCAGGTCTCTCCCAGCAGACTTGGCGTAGACGCTCCTTTCCCTTTTGTCTTTAGCCAGCAGGAATGGTGGCTAGGGGGTGTTTGACTTCCGTATTTACACATATGTGTCATTTGAGTGGCCATTTGAGTGATCAGTATTCATGAAGACTGGAATAACTATAGATCTTATTTTCTAGGCTATTTGGAGGAAGTTATTTCTTTTCCTGTCTCTTGTAAGAAAAAAAGTGAGATTATTATAAGCACAGATACTTTATGTGGTTGTTTAAAATCACACTTGACCTGTTCTAACAAAGTACACAGAGGATGAATCATTTAGTAGCTGACTTGGGTTAATTTCAACTTGGGTTAATTTCGCCCCCACAGGAATGCCAAAAGTTGTCTCCCTAAACTTGCAACATTATACTTGCATTCCAGATCCCATTCTTGTGTTCCTGTGCACACCTTAAAGTGAGCTGAGAGATTTATAATTACAAGAGTCTGCCATTAAAAAAAATGCCAAAAGGAACCTGCACCACCCACCGTAGGCTTGTTCTTGGCACGGTGGTGGAGGCGTGGTGCGTTTGTACTCGGCAACAGAAATTGTCATGTCTTAAATGGTACTAATGCTAGGGGATACTTTTCTCCTTTGAGTTATGTTATTATCTCCTTGAATGAAACATATCTTGGTTTTGAATCATAACTATAGGAAATGCCCGCACCCATCTCACCCCAACATATGTAAATTCCATTTCTCCCAAGACTCCCAGCGATGAGAGAATGCAACCGTCAATATTATGAAAGTGGCTTGACTGACATGTTTGCCGAGCGCTGTGCTCAGTCATTTGAGCAGTTCAGGTGACACGTTTGACAAGGCAGAACAAGAAATTTACCCCTTCAGTATGGAGCATTTTACAAGGGAGGCTGAGTTCTGGAGCAGACTAATGGTAAGTCCAATGAGCTTTTTAAATATCAAGGGCATCATGCTGGGCATTTTCCTTGTGGCTTTTCATAACATTAAGATGAAATGGGAATTTACAATCAAAGTGCTGTTAGTCTTGCTCATTATTTTAAAGCGAAACATGTCCTCTTCGTACCAAATGGCATTAGTGATAAATGACTTCAGATGTATTGTTTGGATGTATATTTTTCTAAAATTATTGATGAATCATACTGAACAGCTCATGGGCACACAAGATGTGACCTCGCTGAAGCAAATCAGCTCCCCAACAGAAAGGAGTTATAAAATCGAGCTAGGTTTTTAACACAAATGAAGCAGTTCTTGGAACTTTGTGTTGGGTTGTTACTTTTGATCTTCTTGAAATGTACTCTTTTAAGATTTTATATACACGTATGTGTGTGTGTGTGTGTGTGTGTGAGAGAGAGAGAGAGAGAGAGAGAGAGAGAGAGAGAGAGAGAGAGAGAGAAGAATAAGAGTGTCTGTCTAGTGTCTATCTAAAACCAACTTCTACAGTTTTTGAACTGGGCGTGTTCAGAACTGCCGTTTCCCTTTATGTCATTGAGAACTACTGAGTTTACTTGGGATGAATTGGTCAAGTCTTAAAAGCCTCATAGAACAGCAGGTTCCCAGGCCTTGGTGGTCCTGGCTGTCATCTCACTGTGTAGCCGAGTAAACTGAAGTTCCTCTGCTTGAACAACCCAGGGCTGGGCTACAGGATCACAGACTCCTACCCCCTGTCTAGTGCTTCTTCAGTTAGTATATCTCACTGCCCCATAGTATCATCTTTCATTTTATTTTCTCCTTTCTAATGTGAATTTAAACTTTATTGGAAATAGAAGATTCTCTCGCCAACATGAGTGATTTTTAGAATGGATGGTTTAACAAATTCTCTTCTGGTGGCAGTGATGTGACCCATCAGTCTTTTTTCTCTTGCACTTTGATCTGTATTACCTGCTTTGATGACATGAAGTTGACTCCAACAGCAAATTTAAACGTTGGTTTCCAGAGTAATCACTTCCATTCATTAAAGAATGTTCACTATCTCTGATATCTTAGGTGCTCATGCTATATCTAACTGGCAAGCCATGTTTTATGTTTGGAGAAGGAGGGTAAAAGTACTGTGGCATTAGTGATAAATGACTTCGGATGAATTGTTTGGGTTTAACTAAAAAGATGCAGTTTTCAGGTCAATATTCAAGCTTTTGATACACCTACCTTTGTTTATCCAAGTCATTCACTCGTTTACTTAACAAGCATAACCAGTTGTAATCTGGAAACAACCATTTCTATGCTGTTGTAAAATTAAGACTTTTAAAATTTTGTTGTTTTCATTAGCAGCTCATTTTGACAAATTATAGAAAAATAAAAAGGGTTTTCCTGTGAGCCCTCTGGGCAGGAAAGACAGTCTGTGCTCCAAGGGGCTGGGAGCTGAGATAGCAGCAGGCTCTGATTGGCTCAGGGGTCCTAAGGCAGCCCATGGAACCGAGTCAGAAGCTGGAGCTCAGGAAATACACAAAAGGATGAGATGTAAGCATCACTGGTCTTCTCCACTTAGACACCCCCAGCCCTCTGCTCAAGGAGGTTCTTGGGTAAGATACAATCACATGAGAGAATATAAAAAATGCAAGGTAAACCTATCATGCACATTCAAGCTTGCCTGTTGATGTGTTAAACCTTGATTACTCAAACTGCCATTTTGAAAATTATCTCCTCTTTTGGAAACTCTCAGGCCCCTGGCTCCGTCTCTGCCGCTACATGTTGTCACCACTTCCCTTGGCATGTGGGTGGCCACTTGCCACCATGTCAGAGGCTCCAGAGACTGCCTTACATTGCTGGCAGCAACTCCACAGTCTCTCCTTAGCTGCTTCCAGGCTGTGCAATAGGTCGACTACCTGCTGGCTCTGACACCCAAGGACAGGCATGGCCCAGGGCAGGACAGACTGAAATTCCTTATGGTCCAATGGCTGCTCAGGAATCTGTGTGAATCAACAGAAATGGAGTCTGAAGACCCTGGTATATGTTCCCAGTGTCTTTATGTCATAATTAACACACCCAGCCTCTCTTGTGGTCAGCATGTTATTATCTTAACTGCATAGATTGTGATCCATAGAGATTTAATGATGGGCTTGGCGCTGTCAGGTTACTGAGCAAGGTGGAAGTGAGAAATATAAGCGTCTGCCCTCCGTGGCTGGCGATGTCATACATAACGTTGGACATGTTCTCGCTGCCTTCTCTGCCTGGAGGACCAGAGCAGCGTCTCCATTGACAGTTCCCTGCTTGCTCTTGGTTCCTGGTGCACTGGACTTCTGGCATAGCTGCACTCTTGCAGACTGCCCGTGCTATTTAAAATTCACTTCCATGCTGGATAATGCTTCTCTCTGGTGACCCCTGCAAGTTCAAATTTTGGAGCTTGCTTTCAAGTACAGTTTCATACCCCAAGACTGTGTGATGTTCAAGGACAGTTGATAGACCAGGTCTTTGCTCTGCATACAACTTTACACAATGTTTATACAGGCCAGCTTCAACCAGGACATGCTAATTATGAGGATGCGGTCAGCACCGGATGATGGACAGTGGGCAGCAGTCAGCAGTGAATGTGATTTGCAGGGAGTAGACATGGTAACTGGCTATGTAGTTCTATGTGTTCATCACCACCCAAGAGACCCAAGCCATCTTTCTTATTTCAAGCCTGAAACCCTCATTTGCCCCATCCCTTTTCTCCAGATGAGCTCATCTGAGCAAAGCATTGGGTAAGTGCTTCTGAGTCTAGCCTCTGTATTACTCCACTTTTCTGCAAAGAACACAGAGGAAGAAGGCCTGCTCTTCACTCACGAAGGTCAAGTATAATTGAGAGACAACATATATATATATATATACTGTACATGGAGCAATTAGAGAACAAAATAATATGAAATTGAATGGCAGAGAGCATGGTTCAGACATTAAATGGCATAGCGATTCTAAAGTCAGGGAAGTCAAACGAGCTTCATGAAGGAAATGGACTGAGGAAGATGGACAGGATTTGAAGGAGAATGATGGGCATCTAGCATTGAATAAAATGATGAGAAGCAGAAGCACCCCTGGTCCTGAGACAGTTCTGAGAGACTGAATAGGAAATGCATGTCGGGGTCTAGGGAGAGAGAAATCTGAGTGGGTCTGGGGGACCACTGAAGGCCAAGCAGACTTTAGACTTGGTAGCAATGGGAGCCATGGAAGATAATGGAACAGTAGAGTGGCATGATAAAAGCAGTGTTTAAGGAAAATTAGTCTATCCAGATAGATTGGATATTGATTCTGGAGGCCTGTTAGAAAGCTATTGCTATGGGGCCTAAATGTGAAATAACAGTGGTCACAGACCAGAATGGTAAAGGTTGCGTGGGGCGAAAAAAGCATGTTTCTAAGGAAAAAATATACACTAGTTGAAGAGTCAGATCCTGTAGAGGGAAAACTATGTACAGTTAGCAAATCATTTCTGTGTTATCTAGGCAACAGTCTACCTTTGCTCAGGATAAAAGAGAAGTCTAACTCTTTTAAATCTACTCCTAAAGCTTTCAATCCTTTCTCATACTTCCCTCCCTGTTCCTTTCCAGAAAATTCTCCAGACAACACTGCCCATCCTGAGAGTTCAGGCCAAAATTTCTCTTCTAGCCAATACTCATGCCACCTGGAACATTTTGTACCCTCCAAACTCCTCCTCTGTCACAGCTAGATTAATAATATCGTGGTTAAATTTCCCAGGTTCTTCTTAGCTAGAGTGTGCTGAACTTGAAACATTTTTCTTCTTCCTACTTCACTCTCTTAGCTTTACTTCTAGTTAATTTTCTCCTCTGATATCTGGTTACTTGGCAGCATGCTTCAGCTTCTGCTGACCAACTTTGCCACGCATATACGTAGTTGCATTTATCCTAACATCTCTCCTGGGAAAAGAGGTACACAGTTCACCTGAGAGTTTGTAAGGGAAATAAGATATCACAACAACTGGGCAAATCAAGGGGTTGCATGTTCAGACTGACAAAGCCTAGTGGCTGTGAAGGCAAATGTTGAATCCTGGAAGGTGAGAACTTTAAGGGACCATCGATGTGTTCTATTTGACCTGCAGAGCATTTTTAGTAGTCTGTCTTTTCATCTTTGAGCCAACACTTAAAATTCAGATTTTGGCATAACAATCCAGAAACATATTTCCTTGGAAAAGAATCAAAAGATGACTGTTATCCCCTGTAGATGGGGCACACATTCTCCCTTTACCTGTATCTCACAGCGCTTTTCAGGACCCGTGCAAGTATGACTCCTAATCTAAACAATCTCTCATTTTACAGAATGAGAAACTCAGGCCCATGGACGTTAAACAACTTTTTCAATATAACCCAAGAGGTTGGTAACAGTACAGGGATTAGAGCTGAGCTTTGCTGTGATTCCTTGACCCTCTCTCTTCTCCCTCCCTGTCGGGCCTGGAGTTGTTTCCTGAATAGCAGACCGGAAAGCCTGGCAAGCTGGAGGAAGGCAAAGGCCAGCTTGTGCGAGTGCGCTCATCTTTCGAAATGGGTATTGAACAGGTGTTCCTGCCGTAGGAATCTGGGGAAATCCAGCATTTCCCAACTGTGGCCCTTGATGGAATCCTATTTTACTTTATTGTACTTGCTGCTTATAATTCCAAGAAGGAACATATTTCAGAATTAGCTTTTCCTCTTTATTAAAATTTGTGTACTTTCAAAAAAGTGCACTTGAAAATAGAGCATTTCTGATATAATATTGTAAACATTTATATTGCAATGTCCCAGATTTCTAAGTGAAACTTACTGATAAAAATATGTGTGTGTTTTTCCTTGTCTACTTTCTTCTCATAAGCTCACTTCATTCCCATAGACCTCTGGCCTGCACTGTTAGTTCAGTTAGAGTCTCTGTCTTGACTATGTTAAAATGACATTGGTACTTGGCTAGAAGCTCCGTAAGCACTGCCTCCCAGGTAGGCGGTCGTGCTGTGAACTCCACCAGCTCGCAGGGCTGACGGGAGGGGGCCACGATCATCCTGCTTATCATTATTGATGTGGCTTCGGCGACCTCAGTTGCGTTTCTGTCCAGTGTGATTCTGGATGTGATTCAGAAAACACCTGCTGAAATCCTTGCAAGAAACCCATGTGCGTGCCAGGGCCAGGTGATTGCTGTCGCTCTTGAATAATGTGAAGGTCAACCTCTTGGCTCTCCTTTAGCTTCAGCAGTTATTTTAATGAAAGTCAGAATTTTTTATTGAGTGAATTTTAATATAGACCTAGCCTCGCCTGGCAGGTCTGCTTTCTGCATAGTAGCATTCAAAATAGCCTTTTAACTAAAATAAAAGAAGGTTGGAGATTTTGCAGGGCATTTAGAATTGGAGGTTGGAGGGAAAAGAGCGATTCTCTGTGTTCTTTGAAATACAGGAAAGCTTGAATTATGTTTGATTTCTCCTTGTGCTACTTCCCCCTCATCCTCCTGAAAGGAATTATACATCTGTGGTTGCTTCCTTTTCTTTGGGCGAGGAGGACGGCTTTCTTCCTCCTCCCCAAACTCTTGGAGCTATTGGCTCATGTAACAAGATCATTTCCTTACATTGGTGAGGATGCTGCAGCCCCACCGTGTATGCTTTTGTCTTCAATACAGATTATCCATTTCCATCTACTATGTGAAAAATGACTTGTATTGGGAGACACATACTCTGTAGAGGTATTTAACAGTAACAGTCCATAGTAGAAAGTTAACATACATAAAAAGTCCACTTGATCTTAGACTGCATTGATAAAATGTTATATAATTGATATAACAAATTGATTAATGATAATACAATGATAATAACTAACATATATCACATAGTTGTTAAGTGCTAGGAACTGTGCTAAGTATTTCATAGGTGTCATCTAATTTAATCTTCATAATGTTCCTATTATCCTCTAAAATGAATGAGGTATTAGTCTGTGTGGGTTAAGATTTCACTTTAGGCATGTAAGTTTAAAAGGGATTCAGGCAAACTGAAGCCCATTGCAAAGTAGAGTGGGACCATCTGGACAGAGCAGCACTTCTCCAGTTCGAGCCGGCATTAGGGTCTCCTGGAAGGCTGGTTAACCACAGCCTGCTGGGCCCCACTGTGTGGCGTTTCCGATTCAGTGATCTAGGGAGAGACCTGAAAATCTGCATGTGTCACAAGTAACGTGGTGATGCCAATGCTGCCGGGCCAGGGAGCGCACTTCAAGAACTGCTGGCCCAGAGCTCAAATCTGAATCAGGAGCAGAACAGGTTGCGTGACCTGGAAAGCTCACCCTTGAGAAGAGCCTACTCTGGGTGCACAAAAGCCTCTGCAGCCCGTTGAAGAGCTGGAGTGTGTAAGTGATACAAAGGTTCGAACCAGGAGCAGTGGATGTGGGTTGAGGCAAGCCTAGGCTGAGAGTTAGGGACAGCAGATGAGGTGGGCTACCTGTGGAGGCAGCAGATCAAGGAACCAGGGAGGAGGGTGAAGGGTTGCTGGGATTACAGACTAATGGCCTGGAGGCAGAATGCAGCTGTGCATGTATCTGCTGGGAGTGCATAGGTGTTTCATTTTAAATGCTGCTGGAGGCATATCTCCTCCAGTCCCCGCCCCCCCCCACCACCACCCCCCCCCCTTCAACTGTCTTAGTCCTGCTAATTCATCCATTTACACTCACTGCCTGGCCACTGATGGCCTTGGAGCTGAAGGCCCCCGCTGTATAGGGTGAACAAGCAGTGGGGAATATTGAATTAGATGGGGTATTTTTTTAATAACCTGTCGTCTAAACTCTAAAGTATGAGAAGAGGGTTACTAGGTAAATTGAAGCCAGTTTCTTCACTTGTAGAAATTGTGCACTGGGAGCAAGGAGCCACTAAACACTACCATGGAAGGCAACTCTAACATTGCCAGTCTAACCAGTGTTTCTTGGTGTGGCTCTGAGTCCAGAATGCTCTCAGTCACCCCATCCTCCCTCCAGGGTTTGCCCCATGACATGGCCCATGGTAGCCACAGGACCTAAATGGCAAAGACACATAAAAACTGTAGCTGAGCTCACTTGTTCTATTCCTTCCTGCAAATATCATGCCAGGTCTGTCCTCCCTGAGTCCAGAGAGCTGTTTCTCCTGCTAGGAGACCAGTGAGCCTTTCAGGATCCTGAAAAGCCAGACAAGAAAATGTCTTGGAAGGTGATGGCCAAGCCTTCGCAGGAAGAGAGACAGATGGAGAGGAATTTGCGGTTGACTACAAAACAACTATCCCCAAAGGTGCTGAATTCCCAGGAGGAAATGCTTATATGAGAAGTTCTAGAGAGATGAAGAATAAAGAAAAATGAAAGGACAGAAAGAAGTAACATTATCAAATTAAGAAATGGAAGACCTAAATAAATTGGAAAACTATATTGTCAGTGACAAACACTTTGTCCTTGAGGGAGTTAAAATCAGAGAAAGAGCTAGAAGCATGTTTCAGAAGAACCTTCACTGGCAGCTTTAAGTGGTCTGATTAGCAGATGACATGATACCATATATAGAGAACCCTAAAGATTCCACCAAAAAACTGCTAGAACTGATAAATGAATTCATTAAAGTAGCAGGATACAAAATAAATATCCAGAAATCAATTGCATTTTTATACACCAGTAATGAGCTTTCAGAAAGGGAAACTAAGAAAATAATCTCATTTATAGTTGCATCAAAAAATTAAATACCTAGCAATAAATTTAAACCATGGATGTAAAAGAGCTGTATTCGGAAAATTATAAGACACTGAAGAAATTGAAAAAGATACAAATAAGTAGAAGCATATACTGCATTCATGAACAGAGTTAACATGATTAACATGTTCAGATTACTCAAAGCAATTTATAGATTCAGCGAAATTCTTATCAAGATACCAATGACAAATTTCACAAAACTAGGACAAATATTCCAAAAATATATATGGACCCATACAGGACCACAAATAGCCACACTCATCTTGAGAAAAAAGAACAAAGTTGGAGGAATCACGCTACTTGCTATCAAACTATACTACAAGGCCACAGTAATCAAAAGAGAATGGTACTGGCATAAAAACAGACAGATAGATCAATGGGACAGAATACAGAACCCAGAAATAAACCCATACCTTTATGGTCAGTTAATATTTGACAAAGTTGGCAAAAACATATAATGGGGTAAAGATAGTCTATTCAATAAATGGTGTTGGGAAAATTGAACAGATACATGCAAAAAAAAATGAAACTAGTTCACCTTCTTACACTGCACACAAGAATAAACTCAAAATGGATAAAAGGCTTGAATGTGAGGCTCAAATCCATAAAGATCTAGAGGAAAACATAGGCAGTAATCTCAGACATTTCTCTTAGTAATATTTTTTCTGATACATCTCCTGGGGCAAGGGAAGCAAAAGTAAAAATAAACAAATGGTACTACATCAAACTAAAAAGGTTTTGCACAGCAAAGGGAACCATCAACAAAATTAAAACAAAATTTAGTGGGCTCACCAAATGGGAGAACCTATTCAGCAATGTACAGCTGAGAAGGGATTAATATCCAAAATTTATAAAGAACTTATAAAACTCAACACTAAAAAAACAAACAATCCAATTAAAAAATGGGCAAAGGACCTAAATAGATACTTCTTCAAAGAAGATGTACAGATGGCCAATAGACATTTGAAAAGATACTCAGCATCCCCAATCACCAGGGAAATGCAAATTAAAACCACAATGAGATATCATCTCACACCTGTCAGAATAGCTATCATCAATAAATCAAAAAATAAACCAACAAAATAAAAACTGACTAATAGACACAGAAAACAGGTTGACAGCTGTCAGAGGAGAGTGGGTAGAGGGGCCAGGTAAAAAAGGTGAAGAGATTAAGAAAGAAAAAAGAACCTCCTAGACATAGACAATAGTATAATGATTACCAGAGGGAAAGGAGGGTGGGGGGACATAGAAGAGGGCAAAAGGGGCATAAATGGTGATGGAGGGAGACTTGACTTGAGGTGGTGAACACAAGATGATGTATTTATAGATTTGTATACCTGAAACCTAAATAATTTTATTAGCCAATGTCACCCCAATAAATTCAATAAAAAAGAATAAATAACTGGCCTGATTAAGTCTTTTCTGCCTTCACCTTCTGGGTTTGTTTGCTAGGTATTTGGCATTACCACCCCCCCCCGCAAGCACACTGCTTCTCAGTTAGGGGAGTTCTGGGTTGGGGCTGTGTCCAGATGGCACAGCTAGAAACCGCATATCCCCTCTTCCTTAAATCATCTTTCCTCTCTCTCTCTATTTCTTTCTCTTCCTTCCTTCTGCCTGTCCTTCCTTCCTTCCTTCTTTCCTTTCCTTCTTTTCCTTCCTCCCTCCCTTCCTTCCTGTCTTTCTTGCTGTCTTCCTACAAATAAGGATAGAAAACCTTGGGATTTCTCTGGCTCAGGTTCCAATAATAACCTTAGCAGGTAATTTTTGCACATGCACAGTGAGTTATTTTCTTATAACTGAGACCAGGGGCTGTATTGCTCCCAGGAGAAAAAACACTTATATTGCCATGTTTATGTTTTGGAATAATAATATTTGTCCATGTGAAAATATGTGTGATTCCTTTCTGCCACACCATATGGCTTATTCCTATTCATAATCCAAACAGTAGCAGCTGCTGCAGAATGCGAATGAGTTTTCTTGAAGTAAAAATGGGCTAACTATTGGATGCCACATGTAGTTTCCAAGTATCACGAGTTATTCACCAGAAACCTACATATGGGTCCCTCCCATTAATCCATCCCATTCTTTATTAATATCTCACAAACTAATTATTCTATCCATCTCATTCAACCCTACCCCCACTCAACCTGTGCCGCCAAGAGGCCTTTCTTGGGAAATGGACATGCATTTTCCAAATCTGTCAGCCACTAAAGGTCTCAGTTTAGATTTTGTTGACTGATGACAGCTGCCAGAAAAAAAAAAATTGCAGTGCATTTTTGCCGTGGTTCTCCACGTGGCTTTCTCCTTGCAACCGAATTATAAATTTGTGGTTAATCCAACACATGGAAGCACTGAAGCAGCTGATGACTGCCCCTCGGGCCCACTTGGCCCAACTCCGAGGCAATGGAAAATGTAGGGTAGCACTTTTACAGACCATTTGATTGCGGTTTGCAGAAACCCCTGAGGTTTAAGAGGAAGTGATTTGCAGAATAGGTGCTGGATACCACTGTAGAAACCACCACAATCCACAGAACCAAATAGCCCAACTTCACAGGGAAGTCTTTGTAAGACTTACTTATATCATTACATAGTCCTTCTGAGTCCCCTTTAAAGCTGAAGGTTTTATGTTGATTCTACATATCACAATATCCAGACCAGTTAGAAAAAAAAAATCTGAGTAAATATCCCAAAACTGAAGCCTAAAACAAAAGTATATAGATAATTGCTCCACTTGTCCACTGCAATTGGTTTAGTCATAATAATACCTTGCATAATTTTCAAGGTGTTTTCACATACATTATTAGTAATTGAGACTTTTTCCTGGGAAGACTGTCAGGTGAGCCGAATCAATGGACATTCATGAGACAGGGATGTTATCTCTGTCTGCTAAGCTGTTTCCTGGTCTCCTCAAGACGGGTATCACTAATTTCCAACTTGTATCAGGCGTCTGCCTGCAGCCATTTGTCTTTTTCAGGTGTCTATTGGTCAGTTCTCTAAGTACCTGCTGCTTTTATCACATGTTATAATAGGGTGATTTATCAATGTCATGCTCCTCACTCGGCAACAAGAGAGCAACTGCAAGATATGGAATTGGTTGGCATACCTGGCCTTTAACCACAGTCCTCCGACGTGAAATGGCATTTGTACCTCTGTCATCCAAGAGCTTGTCAGGAGGTCTTGGAGTCAGCCTTAACTTCCCCAGCCTTTGCCTTCAGGGTGCATTGGGTATTTGTCTCATAACCTTTTTCTTTCCAAAAGGAATATCTGCCAGCCTCCCCAAGTCACTTTTGTGTGTGTGTGTGTGTGTGTGTGTGTGTGTGTGTGTCTGCTTCTCATTTCTGTGTCTCTTATCATCACAATCAACCTGACTCAACTTGACAAATATAGGTGATTGTCCCTTATACCTTTATAATGTGATTTCAGGGCTAAAGAGTCCTGACAGCTCTTCCTAATAGATGATGCCTAAAATCCCACTATTTGGTCATCCTGGCCTTTCCCCAGTTCCCAGAAAAACTTCACCCTGAAGGCCCACCCCTGTCCACTGCCAGAACCCATCCTGACCTACAGGTAGTGATCATGTGAACAGGGGTTGATCCAGCTCTCTGTCTTAAGCCTGGTATCTGGTGGTCCCTGGGCACCCTGGCTGCTGATATGAACCTTAGCTCATGCCATGCTTAGCTGGTGGGCATGCATGGGATACTGCCATTTCTTTCAGATTTATACTTGTGAAATCCTACTGAAATCCAGTGGCCCACCTTGCCCACTGGTTGTGCTGCTGAGAAAGCTCTACTCTCTGTGTCCATTGCTCCGCGTGTCTACCAAGTATACATAGAAACAGGTGTGTTATGATTTTCATGGGCCCTAGACCCTTTCACCTTTGTGGGCCACTTCCTACATAAGAAAATATTAAAAGTAATAGTTTACAACTGTGTCAGTATAATGTACTAATATATTAAATGAGATATTAAAATATACCAACATTATATATTTTAAAATTCCTTTAACATGATAGTGTATTTTTTTCTTATTATTTAACTTATTTAAAAGAAATGATTACATTGACAGGGATCTCTAAGAGTATTGCAGGCTCTAGTGCACCTGATAGATAGGCAGCCCTGCCTAGAAACAGGCCTTCATGGCAGACCCTCTTGCCTTAGATCATCGTTTCAGAGTTGAGTCCTTGGCAATTTTACCATATTGCTCTTCCCCCATGCTAGTTTTCACCTAATATTTTTCTTTCAATTTATTCCCTTTGAAATTTTAATAACTATTTTTTTAATAAAATTTATGTCAGGAGGTGAGTCTTTTGGGAGGTAATTAGGTCATGTGGATAGATCCCTCAAGTTGGGATGGGTGCCCTTATGAGAAAAGACACAGAGAGCTTTTTTCTCTCCCTGCTGTCAGTGTGTAAGGACACAATGAGAAGATAGCCATCTGCAAACCAGGAAGTGGGCCCTCACCAAGCACTGAGTCTGCCAGCACCTTGACCTTGGACTTCCCAGCCTCTACAACTGTGAAAAATAAATATTCGTTGTTTAAGCTACCTAGTCGATGACAATTTGGTGTAGCCGCCAAACACTTGCTGTAATTTAAGAAATACACATTAATACAAATTCAAATAAACATGTTACACAATTTTTTTAAATTTAAGTTTGCTCATATTCTACTAACTTCAGTGTTCCGAGTTCCTCGGCATCTTTTGTCTTCTACCAGTCGCTGTAGAGTATTTGGGTCAATGTCCACTCTGTTCAGCTTTCAATTTATACACTGTCCATCCACTGACACCCAGCCACTGTCCAGCTTCCTGCTCCAAAGCAAATGAACCAACCAAACCTCTCCAACTCCACTTAAGCTTTGACAATGCATCTCGGCCAGTCAGACTGGATTTTCCTGGGAAACATCATTGGCTGTCACGATCCTGACTGTCCACTAGAACTTCCTGTGATGATGGGAGTGTTTTAAGTCTTCACTCACCAACCAGGTACCCACTAGACAAATGTAACTACTGGGCATTTCAAACATGGCTAGTGTGACTGAGGAACAAAATTGTTCCTTTTATTTCATTTTAATTAATTTAAATTTTAACTCTTTCGCTACTTATAGCATGTGGCTTTCACATGGCAGCATTAGAGTGTATGATTTTGACCATGAGTTTTCTTCTTGGATTCTAGATCTCCATCCAGAACTGATTAGTTCTAAAGTTCTTTCCTTTTCTGTGAGGCCTCTCCTGCCACATGGCCAAGTTTATTAGTGAAATGGAAGATACTGTACTTAAGCTGCTATTAAATATTTGTACCTTGGGGCAAAAGAAGGCTCTGGGAGGAGGTATGACAGAAGGAAGCAGGAATAGAATCTGAGAACCCTGTGTGCTTCTGGGAGTATTATGGAGGGGGCATGGGATGAGAGGGAACAGAATAGAGAGATCGAGATATTAAAGATTCATTTCCTTCTGCTTTTCAGTTATGCAAAGCAAATAATACCCCAAATCCAAACTGTAATATTATCATCATTTTATCTCCTGAACATTCTCTGCTTTGTCCCTCTTGAAACAATGGTCAGAGTCAAAGGTTCAGGTTCAGAATAAGCAGTCTGCTGAATGGTTTGCCATTAACCTGCTAAACCCAGAAACTACAGCTTGAACTGGCTTTAAGCCCCAGGCTTTACTGTTCAAATCTTTGAACCAAGTGTGTTGAACCAGATTCAAGACAGAGTCCAGCACACCCTCATACATTCCAATGAGGCCCCAGGCACCCATGGCTGCATTTAAGTAGACCTTTGAGGGCTCCAGTAGTGGCACTTACTTGTGTAGCACACACCAGATGCCTATCGATCCATTTCCACCTCACCACCCCCTGCTTCCTCACCCTCTGAGCCCTCCATTCCACGTGGCAGCAGCCTCTTCTGGGAGACCTTGAGCTCAGAGATGGTGACTGCATCCAGAACTCACGGAATGGGATGATAAAATGATTATCTAAGCCAATCATGGAATGTCACTTCTCTCACCACTTACTGATTTTGGAAGAAGAACAGGACCTAATGTTGGCTGCCCAAGGACTTTGGAGAAATTATCCTGCCAACAGAAAGATATGCACTGAAGATGGTCTTTCTTCTCCATTGACATGTTGGGTCTGC
The DNA here is from genome assembly GCF_964212035.1 of Myotis nattereri. Taxonomy (NCBI): domain Eukaryota; kingdom Metazoa; phylum Chordata; class Mammalia; order Chiroptera; family Vespertilionidae; genus Myotis; species Myotis nattereri. Next base: position 67,707,493 of record NC_138081.1, on the reverse strand, counting down.
AACAGCCAGAAATATGGCAGCCATTTTCCCATGAAGTACAGAGAGGACCTGCTGGATCATGGAGAGCAAGGGTGCACAGGGTCCTTGATAGCCAGTAAAACAGGCAAATTAACTACCCCAAAACAATTTGGATGCCCTCTTTGTGAAATCATAAACCTCCTAGTAGGTTAAGCCATTTTGAATTGGGTCTTCTTCCATTAGCAGCTGAAATCATCATTAATTATATAAGGATAGTACATTGGGAGCTCTTATTGCCTGGAATTTGACTTAAAATTTTTTCCCACCAGAAAGTGAGCATGTTATAGCCTTAGCTCTTTCCTGCTTTGTGTATCAATTTCTTCATCTTTGACATGGGAATAAAGGACTGGACAAGTTCTTTTTCACAATGACAGAACACAATTGATAATAAAAATAAATTCTAAACAGCAAATAATAAATAACAGTAATAAGATGTAGCCATTTGCTATAATGCTTTTAATTGCATATATAAAATATAGGTTTATTTATATCCTTAAGAATGAGCCTTTTTTTCTGTTGAACATGGAATATTGAACATTTATTTAATGGGCATAATTCTATTTCCATTGTGAAGAAGGTGCAAATTATAGCAGCTTTCGCCCCAAAGCAGAAACCCTTTAGGGAGTCTGTCTCCACTAATGCGAGCATTGCTATGCATGCATATTTCCCATTAATACTAATAGAAACTAATGTGACTGTATGAATCACCTGAATTTTGATGCAGTGTGAATCTGATGTGGGGTGATTCAAGATGAACTCACAGAGTACATTTGTCTGGGAGCTACTTCTTAATACGCCTTCATCTCCAGCCAGATTCCTCCCCTGACTGAAATATTAATCAAAGGCTGTTTCTGCTCGCTCCCATCTTGCACGCCCGCCTCTTATCATCAAAAGTGAAATAGGCTCATCTGTGGGACCGCGTACCTCTACCCAGTTGTGATTTAAGATTCTGTTGAAAGAAATGAACAGGAAATGGACAGAAAAGAGAAATTAGGAGAAAGTCTCCTTTTCGTGGGGATCAGTGTGGGGGCCGAGCTAAGTTAAGTAGACATGTGTTCTTGAATCCTGCCTGGAAGGTGTGCTGGATCACACTGGCCATAGGTGAGGAATTTACACGTCTTTATTCCCCACTTTGTCCTCCCCGTTGTCAGCTACAGAGCATCTTACCTGCACGCCTCCAGAGCAGCATTTGTTACCGCACTGGCAGTGTACTCGCTCTCTGGGAGGGATGCGTGGTATTACCTCTGGGAGAGGTAAAGTGCTTCCCAAACAGTGTGGCTCGCCCTCCCCTCTAAAACAGGCCCTTCCAGCCCCATCAACTCTGCTCCCCTTTGGGCTCTTCCCCACCCCCACCCCCACCCCCACTACCTAGGTCCTAGTCGCAGTGACTGCTCATGCAGACTGCCTCTTATTTTACTCTTTTATGGGCAAAAAAGAAAAAGTGTACTTTTAATAAAAAGAGATACACACACACACTTGTGCATGCACACACATACTGTATCCCCCCCCCCCCTTGAGCTTCTTTTCAACATGCAACATGGCAAAGATAAGAATCAGACGGAAAGGGAAATGCAGATTATAAGCAAAACCCTACAGAGTGCTTGTGTAATGCTGGACCACATAACTGAGAGTTGTGAAAATGAGCGCTGCGAAGGACCTTGGCGTATAGCACAATAGCGTGACATCCAGCCGCCGCAGCTTCTCACAGCTGGCAAAGCCCTGGCGTTTCCACATGCCTCTCCCAAGGCTTGGCAAGGACAGTTAAAGCCCCTTTTACAGAAAAAAGGAACTGAGGCTAATTGCAAACGCTGCAGGAACCGTATCAATGATTCCATAGCAGTAAGTTGGGAGTTATTCAGTGTTTTCTCTCTTTCAAGGGAAATTTGGTTTCATCTCTACTCCATTTGGTTTCTTCTCGAGTCCAAGTAGAATAATTAGATTCAGAGCTGCTTGAATGGGTTTTTTAATCCAAAATGTCTTAATTCCCCAAACCTACGTAAAGCCCTCGGTGAATCTCGAGCAAAACATTTCAGGATTAGTTTGGTCATTGGAATCTGCTTGAACCCAAGGGAGTGCTAGGATTAAATTAAGCTTGAATGAATAATAGTGAAGGATTCATGAAAAAGGTGTTGAGTTGCAGTAGATCTTCAAACCTTACTGTAAATTGAGGCCTTTTAAAAAAAATTAAACACTTTTAATACTAGTTATTAGAGAAATTGCTCTGTTTACATAATTAAAAGTTCCATTTTAAAAAGAAAACATCCTTGTTGAGGGGAAGCGCCTGCGGAGTCTAACTCTGACATCCACATCAGAAGGAGATGCGGTGATTTGGACCATGAAGCTCTGGCTGGGGCATCTGCACCCTAGTGGCCTCTTATCAACTTACAGGTAACATATTTAGAAGGAACTAAAGGTGTGCTACCAACTGCAAAATCAATGCATTCATTCACTGACTTATTCCATCGTTTATTACATACCTACGGTGGATTATAAACCCTGTGCTAAGAATAAAAACAAGGAGAAGGCGCGGTGCTGCCCTCCCTGACTAGTAAGGGAAAGCCCAGGCAAGGGCACTGAAGCAGGGGACAGTATATTTATTGGGGTATTTTTATAGATAACTTCACAAACCCCTAGTTATAGCCCTGGTCAATAGGTAATATTATCTCCATGTTATAGGCGAGGCCCAGAGAATTTAAAGCAGCTCACCGAAGCCCACACAGTATGTGAAAGCATGAGGAATCAAACCACCAGGTGTCTGATCTGGCTCTTTGCGCTCCACTAATACTAGGCTGGTGACCCCCATTTTCATATGGTATCGTGCGGTGGCCTTCAGCGGGTGCCACCTGCTATTGACAGCTAACGCTGCTGGGAGTTCCGCTGTACTGGATGGAGCCCACGTTCCTTCTGTGGGGACACTGGAATGGGGAAGAGAGGCCGGGAGAGTGCGCCACCCCCAGAGGAATGCCTCACGTCATTCGTTCTCAAGCAGTCTGGAAGCAGCTCTCGGGCAGACCTGAGTGCAGCCGAGGAATGTCCCCGCTCCTCTCCAGCGGAAGAGTTCTTCTGACCAGTGGACCAACCAGCGTCGCTCGGCGTGATTTTGGTAGCGCCTCGAGAATATACGAGGCCGGCAGCCAACCGCCCGTGCAGGAGTGGAGCTGTGGCTCGAGAGATTCCTGGGGATTCGAGTGAGTTTAAGGCAAAGCCGAGAGAGGAGAGGCGGCTTCCTCCGAGCGCATTAGTAGCAGAGAGGAGCCACCGGGTTCAGCAGAACGCGGTTCCAGTGAGCATGGAGGTAAGAGAAATGGACCGTGTAGCAGGTGCTGCATGGCGCCAGCGCTGATGCCATGAGTGTATATAGGGCTGAGCCAAGGCTGGTGACTCAACAATGACATAAGATTAGGGCCCTGAGCCCGGCTGGTGTGGCTCAGTGGTTGAGTGTCGACTGATGAACCAGGAGGTCACAGTTCGATTCTGGTCCAGGCACATGCCCGTTTTGTGGGCTCATTCCCGGGAGAGGGGCGTGCAGAAGGTGGCCGATCAGTGATTCTCTCTCATTATTGGTGTTTCCTTCACTCTCTACTCGCCCTTCCTCTCCGAAATTATATATATATATATATTTTAAGAATTAGGACCTTGAAAACTAAAGAAACTAGGATTCAACCAGTGGTTGTTAAGAAAAGATAGGTCTACAATAACTTATTCTCAATTTATGACACTCTGGAAACTGAAAAATTTTGGCAGCAAAACCTGTACTAAATTGATATAATATTGTCTATAATCTTGACTCATGCCTCTTAATATGAATATTTATAGTTTTGCTATAGAAATATCCATATAATTGATTATGGGTGATGCTAGTGGCATTAAGTCATATAGAGGATAGGAGTATCTTACATTTCTAACAAAAAGAAGCCTGAACTTCAAAAGACATCTGCTCCCAAGGGACACTTATTTCTCTATTACCTCATTTAAAAGTCTTGACTAGACAGTATTATTTTCCTCACTTCATAGATTTAACAAAATGGATAGGGAAGCATTTACTTGACCAAGGTCACAGCCCACACATCTAACCCAGGCCCTGTGCTCATGTCTGTGCCACTCACTGTGCTGATGGGGACTGTGGAGTAGCCAGCTGTGGCTCCCAGGGAGGGCACTCGGGGACATGTCAGCTTCTCCTGGTAAAACCCGCCCCTGACACTGACACCTCCCGTAGTTGTTCTAGTTTTTATGTTAAAAAAGGTGAAGAAGCAACTGCTGGGCTAGAGCCTCCTGTCCACGTGAAGTTGTAGGAAGTGTTGAGTTAGAATGAAATAGGAATCTTTTAAATCTAATATCTTTAAGCTGCATCAGAAGACCTCTAGGACAGTAGCTAAACCTTTAAGGGATCAGATTCCTTTGAGAGTCTGATGAAAGCTGTTTTTCTCCCCAGGATATTGCACATACAACTCCACAGAGTAAATCTTCATCCTAGATTAAGCACCTTCATTCTCAATTTTTAGGGAATTAGTCCGTTTTCCATGACAAAATTAATAGCAAGGTTCAACTGTAAAGAGAGAAGGTTATTTCAATTGATATAAGTCAATAATTAAGTCAGGATGTAATTGCTATAGAAGACTAGAATTCTCTGACCAGGTGTGTGTGTGTGTGTGTGTGTGTGTGTGTGTGTGTGTGTGTGTGTTAGGGTGTTAGGATTGGGCAGGGGGCAGGGGGCAGAGGTAATTCTGGCTTCTCAAGAAAATTACCCATACAGGTATTATTAAACCTTTACAGTTCAGTTGACCCCTCTGCTCTTATAATCAACCAAATGTTCAGTCCTGAAAGCAGGGATTTCATTAGAGGTCACGTTCAGTTCCAGGATCTTGTAATTATCTTCTATCTGTATGTGCTTGGAGACTTTGGTGCTCCTGGGCAGTTCCCTTTTCATCTTCTGCAATACTAACACTTCAGTCCACTGTCTAGGCCCAATTATAAAGCAGCTCCAGTTGGCATTGTAACTACACTTTCCCCCCTTGCTCTTTTGATTTACTGGGATTCTAAACCATTATATTTTGAAACAAAATGTTTCCTAGTCTTTTGTGTCTCTGGTTTGATAACTATGATAACCTACTCCCAAGAGTATAAAACTGGAAATGACGACTAGAAGAAGTGTGCTTATCATTAGCCAGTGCAGACAACAACTCCTTCTTAGAAATTCAGAAAGTTGATAATGGCAGGTTTTGTTTTTTACATGATTACCTTTATGACAGTTCTGTCACTCCATACCAAGTGTAACATATTTGGGCTGGTTTTTCCCTGATGAGAGTATCCGTGGCTCATGACACTTGGCCGAGCTGTATTTCTGATTTGTGCATTTGTTAATTGATAGAAACTGATGCCTCATGCATTTTGATAGGATGTTTTTAAATAGGCATGTTCAGATGACTAAAATATTTGTGTGCCCCTCATTTCCCACATGTTAATAAAGAAGATTAAATGACAAATGTGGTTAAAAACACTGGATAAGCTCTTAGACTCGAGTTAATCCAACCTGGGTTTGGATCTTGAATCCATCCCTTATTAGCTAATGACTGTCGACAAGTTACTCCATCTCTCTATGCATCACTGTCTAGAAATGAGCATTAAAAATGGTATTACTCCATGGAGGGGTTTTTTTTTAGGATTAATTGAAATAGTGCAAAGTACTTAGCACGAGGTCTAGTTCAATCCATGTTGGCTATCATTAATATTATCTGTCAGGATAATAATGATTTCCCAGCTCTGACCTCCCACCAGAACCCTCTCTGGCATTATTTTATTTGGGCTTAAATAAAACTGAGTTCCAGGATGTTCCAAGATATATATTTGGTATATCTCCCAGCTCTGGGACATCAGAGAATTAGGCATGGATGAGGCAGGGGAAGCGAAACTCATATTACCATAGTGCTTTGCACAAGAGGGAGATTGCAAGATGCCATGACAAATGCAAACTGTATTCTGCAAACTGTATGGCAGCCTAATAGGGACTCCATGGGTTTCTACTGAGCTGAGCTGAGTGTCTGAGATAAAGAGAACGATGAGTTGTTCTGCCTGCTTGCACCCTGGTGCCTGTCCCTCTCTGCCCTGGCCCTGTGGTCATCGTAGTGAAGGGACTCAGACCTGTTCCAAACCAGAACATTCCAGGGAGTCAGGTGAGCCTGCCTCAGTCAGCCCTGGTCCCAGGAGCCCAGAGATGCCAGGCTCATCTGGAATCAGTGTGGGGATCACCTGCCACCTGGCTTTGCAGAGTTGGACTGCAGCCCCCGAGGATTCTGCCAGCGCTGGGACAAGCTCTCTGTGGGAAATAAAGTTGGCCTAGCCTTATTTTTTTGTCAGCCTTGAATAGCTCAGAGCCTAAAACCACCTGTCTTATTCCAGCTGAAGTCCAATAAATGTCTGGAAGAAAATAATCCCATTTGGAAATCAGTAGGAAACTCGGTTGTTAGATTTCCTGGTCCTGCCAAAAGTATCAGATCTTTGATTCTTGGGAAATTAATAACATTTTAAAATGTGTGTCACATGGAGGCAGAGGTTCTAAAAGAGGAAGAGCTTATAAGACTTACTATCTATACCAGCGGTTCTCAACCTGTGGGTCACGACCCCTGAAAATACATCCTGTATATCAGATTTACATTACGATTCATAATAGTAGCAAAATTGCAGTTATGAAGTAGCAACGGAAATAATTTTATGGTTGGGGGTCACCACAACATGAGAAACTGTATTAAAGGGTCACGGCATTAGGAAGGTTGAGAACCACTGATCTATACTAATAAAAGGGTAATATGCTAGTTAGACCAGACATCTTCTGGATGTCCTTCTGGACAAAGCCATGATGGCAGGAGCGAGGCAGAGGCAGTTAGGAGCAATCAGGCTGGCAGGGGAGGGCAGTTAGGGAGCGATCAGGCCACCAGGCAGAGTAGGTTAGGGGAGATTAGGCAGGCAGGCAGGCAGGCAAGCGGTTAGGAGCCAGTGGTCCTGGATTGCAAGAGGGATGTCTGACTGCCAGTTTAGGCTCAATCCTGCAGGGGTCCCCGATTAGAGAGGGTGCAGGCTGGGCTGAGGGACCCCCTCCCAACACCTGTGCAGGAATTTTGTGCACTGGGCCTCTAGTGTTTAAATAATGGTACATAGACCTTCCAGAACCTGTCTGGGCAAAGCTAATCTATAGGTTCTCACTATCAGATATGTTTTCTGGAGAGCAGAGAGGATGTCTTTCTTCATGGCCACTAATGAGGAAACTTGCAGTAGATTAAAACTTTAAAAATAGGAAACTGTCCCTAGTCAGTATGCTCAGTGATTAGCACATCAGCCCATGGAGCTTCAGTCATGGGCTCAATTCCCTGTCAAGGTCACATACCTCAGTTGCAGGTTCAATCTCTGGCCCAAGTCAGAGTGTGCGCAGGGGGCAATCAATGTGTCTCTCTCACGCGGATGTTTCTCTCTCTCTCTCCCTCATCCCCCTCCTCCCTCCCTTCCATTCTCTCTGAGAATCAATGGGAGAATATCCTCAGGTAAGGGTTAAAAATAATAATAAAACAATAAGAAACTTCCCCGAATGGGGTAGCATAGAAAGCAACATTTTCATGACTGTGTGATTACTCATGTTAAATAATAGTCTAGTGTCATTATGTTCCTAGAAGTAAGGTTCAAAGGTAAAACCAGGTAGAATCAATGTGCAGCGCAGGCCTGGACTTTTCCACAGCCCTAAGATTGTGTTATGGTGTTAGTGGGCAGAGCAAGCAGAAAATACTTTATTCAAAAACAAAACTTTTTTTCCTGGCAGAACTATAACCAGCAATGCCTTTTAATATGTAGCTACGCACAGTAATTTTCCAGAATTTGGATAACACGAAGGAATTTTGCAGTGTTACCTTCCCGCATCTACTTTGGCCACTTTTTGGCTTTTTCTCCCCCCTACTCCTTTTATATTCTAAAGAAAAGTGCCCAGTATTCTTGTTTACTTGGCCTTCTGAACTTCCTCGTGCTTGTGCAAATTAGGTTTTTAATATTTATTCCTTTTAGAAACTTTTTATTATCATAAGACTTGTGGCCAGAGAAAAAGAAAACATGAAGTATATTGAATTACTCACAGTGGCCATTGATCCTGTTATTATAATAGCCTGGACAAATCATAAACAATGGGCTGAAGTCAAGACATGTGGGCCCAGCGCATGCACCGCCAGGAAGCCCCCTGGCATCTGGGGACATTTATGCGAGGTGACTCTGAAGAGTCTAGGGTGGTGCCCAGCAGTGTACAGGGATAGAAGTTGGGGTACCAATCCTGAAGGCCAGCCTCTCTCAGCAGCATTTGACCTCTCTGATCTTGTCTCCGTCATGAAGATAGTAAGAGCATCCCCGAGAGCACAGAAGAGGAGTTTGGGTAGGGAGGTAGATTAAATCCTGTGCCGTAGAATGTTTACCCCTGGTGCCAGAAACACAGTCCTTGCTGCTTATTTTGGGCCACCCAGTCCCACTTAGCACCAAACAGCAACCCAGCAGACTCTGGAGGCATACTGCTCTGCCACTTATTGGCTGTGTCACCTTGGGCAAGTTACCTAACCTCTCTGTGCCTCAGCTTCCTCGTCTGTAACACAGTGATGATGATATTAATAGTAACCCACCCCGTAGGACTGTTTACTATGTGTCGGTCATTGACCCAACATGCTTGACTCACCTTATCATTTTGGATCGTCACAGCGGCCTATGAGGTGCTGCTCCTTATCACTATTTTACAGACAAGAAAACCGAGTGCATTGTCCAAGGTTACATGGCCAGCATGCAGTGGAGCCAGGGTTCAAACACAGGTTGTCCGAAACCAAAGAGTGTGCCTCTCAGCTCTATAGTCAGACCCCCCCACCCCCACCCCCGTCCCGGGCCCCGCCTCCCAGGAAACAACATGAGCAGGTCCAAAATGCTAAGATGCTTCCAGGGCAGGTGCGGGCCCTCACAGCCCCTGAGGAAATTTGTCAGGAACGCTGGGCACTTGCAGCCCGGGAAGCCGGTTCCCAGGCCGCAGGCCCTGGAGCACACCAGCAGCCTGATTTGCAAACCAGATTCTGGGCTGAGAGCGGCAGCCCCATCAAGAGGGCACGGCACACTCTGCTTAAAAGTCAAGCACTTTTGAAAACATCTGCTGGAAATTGTGTGCCGCTGATTGAAATGAAAAACAAACTCGGCTGCCAAGCAACCGTGGAAAGAGGACAGGAGAAAAGATCCAGTGACAAACAACTAGTTAGCACATCACCCACCCAGATGGTCACAGTAAGAGCCCGCACGAAAAGGAACCTAACAAGGAAAATGACTGAGGTCCCTGCCAAAAGTTAGTCAATGTTCCAATATGTAAAATATAAAACTGATTTTTCTATCAAATGATACGAATCTCTGTGCCGTGGGGTTTGTTAGTGTGATATGAATTCGTTGGTTCTATCACAGCACTGCAGTGCAATGCATCTGACTTTTGCAGCAAAAAGTTCCCTGGTTTTTGTCTTCCCCTCTGGTGTGGCCAGAGGAAGGACGCTTCCTCCCGTTCCCTGTACCCATGTGAGGACAGAAAACACTCATGCTAGCGGTGTTTTGAAAGAAGTTCCGGTCCGGACTTTCTGGGTCACACAGCTGGTAAGAGGCAGAGCTGGGAGTCAAACCCAGGCAGTTTGGAGCCACACCATCCTGTTGTCTCCTCTGCTTCCCTGTGATGAATGTTTAACCTTATCTGACCATGACCTGGGTGCCTGCCTGAGGACAGACTTGTTTATCCTTTCCTAAAAGAGTCCCACAATTTTATAATCTAAAACATCCGCCTCCCAACCCAAATGAACATAACTTAGAACTCACAGCTAGCAGTGCTCAGCCTGACAGTGGATGGGGGTGCTGAAGTGGGGTGGGAGCTTACCCCAAAAGACTTTGAGGGGGAACCCAAGTTCTTATGAGTCATGAGAAGTCAGGCTTAGCAATGTCACAGGAACAGTATTCAAGCAGACCCATCCACACAGAGTCTCTACTTCCAGAGGGAAAAGAGCCCTATGTAAGGTGTATTAGTCGGCTCTGGCTACTATAACAAAAATGCCAGAGCCCAGGTGGCTTAAGCAACAGAAATTTATTTCTCACAGTTCTGGAGACTGGGAAGTCCAAGATCAAGGAGCTGGCAGACCCTGGGCTTGTAAACAGCTGTGTTTTCATTGTATCCTCACAAAATAGACAGAGTTGGGGTGTGGGGGGCTAGCTCTCTTCCTCTTCTTATTGGACACTAAGCCCATCAAGGGGCTCCAGCCTCATGACCTAGTTACGCCCCCCAAAGACCTCATCTTCAAATACTATCACAATAGGGCTTCACATCTATGCCCCTTTGGAAGGGGCGCAAACACTCAGTCTATAGCAGTAGGAATAAAACAGACAACCGCATTTTATCATGCAAAACCCTCTTTGGCCCAGTTTCTCCATCTCCCTCACCCCCTACATCTAATGGGTTGTCTCTTCTTGGAAATTACATGAACTCCCTTCTCTCTGCTTTCAGTTCTTGTTACTTCATACCCAAACTTCTCAGGAAACTCATTCTGCTGATCTGGCTCTCTCCCCTTTTCTCACTCACCCTGCACATGAATGCCTAAGAGTTCAGAACTGCCCCTGTGATCAAAGTTTTTTACCCACACATTTGTGTCCCTCTAGGATCTGATCCCTTCTCAGCAGCATGAATTATCTGCTCCAAACAAATTATTCTTTCCCTATTCCCTATGCCTCCCAGTTCTCACCTGTTCCCCTCTCAACCAGCACAACCCTTAGATCCAGACGAGAAGGGTCTTTGTACCACCTCCATCCTTCAGGGGACCTTACTCTGGCCTCACTCCTCTTTCTGGGGTGAAAGATTGGAAGAGCCAAGGGGATGTGCCCACTGTGAGTGCAGGTCCTGCTGTGCAGTCCAGCTCTGGATACCTGAGACCCAGAATTCCCTGCTCCGATGACACAGTGACAGCTTTTCTGGCCTGATAAGGCTGGGGGAGGGGAGGAGGGGGCTGAGCTTAGGCTTTCAGGCTGGGGTATTTACACATGTGCAAAGGGGAACCTGGATGGGAAGGGATGGGACATGCCTCATGCCAGGAGCCAGGGGCTATCTCTCCCATACCACTGCCAAGTTCCAGAGCCCGGTGATTACAAACTATACTTGTCAAGGTAAAAGGATAGAGAATATTTTATTTAACAGTTTGTTAGCTTGATTTATAACTTTAAAATAGATAGAAGACGTTTTATTTAATGGTCTGTTAGTTTGACTTATGACTATAAAATATTAAATCATGAGGTATGTGGGTTCCATTTGTATTCCTGACCCAGGATCCAAAAATGTTAGTGGGCTCACCTTCCCTCTACCAGTTCAAATTACACCATCTTTTAAGTGACAGGTCAGTTCTCACCTTTACCATAAAGCCTGCTCTGCTGACCCGCCTACAATGTAATTTTCCCTTTGCTTCCTTCATTCACAACCAGGCTTAGGGACCGATTGGGTGCCAGGCACTATGCTGGGAACTAAAAATGCCGATATGAAGAAATAATCCCTTTCCCCCAAAGAGTTTACACTGTCGAAAAAGTCATAGAGGTAAACGCCTATCGTGTGCAATCCATCATCACTTTCTATTGGCATCACATCCAAGTTATGTCCCACATATGACACGTTCTGTAAGTTCCTCTGCTAAAAGCCCAGGTCAAGGCACCATGACTCAGATTCTGGACTATGCCTCTGCTCTTGACCTACTTATGATCCGTTTCCCACCAGCTGCCCAAGAACCTTTTGCTCTGCTTAGCTGCTCCCCCAGTGGCTCTCCACTGCACTTAAAATAAAATCCAAACCCAGACCCTGGTCCCCATGGGCCTCTCCAGCCAATGGCCTGGACCTCTTTCTCTCATCTTCTACTTCAGTGACTTCTCAAGCCTGCCTGGGCTTCTTTCCATCTCTCAGACATCTTGTTTCAATCTCGGGGGCCTTTGAACCTGCTCTTCCCTCTATCAGAAACCTTCTTCCCCTAGATCTTCACGTGGCCTCTTTCTCTTCATTGCTCTTTGTTCAGTTGTTCTTCCCAGACAGTCCTCACAAAAGCACCTCTAAGTCCTTACTATCCCATTATTCTTAGTTTCTTAATTTGTTTACATGTTTACTATCTATTTCTCCATCAAGAATTTAATTGCATTAAAACAAAGACAAAATGTTTTGTCCATAAGTGTCTCTCTGGTGCACACAACACTGCCGGGCATATAGTTGGCATTTTGTCCATTTTTGTTAAATGAATGAATGATTGCAATAGAGTGTAATATGACAGTAGAAGCTATAGGAGCTACTTTTACATGGGAGGAAGTGTGGTTTTGACTACAGTTTGGACTTGGGGAGGGGGGGTGTGAAATATGACATAGAAAGGGGTGACAATAATTTGGTCATGTTAAGGAGTTTAAACTCTAATCTGAAGCCAGGAGAAGCCATTGAAGAGTTGAGTGGAACTATATTATCAGATTTGGAGCAGGGTGGAAGAAGGGACTAGAGAACACTAGACTGGAGGCAGAATTTAAGTCAGGATAAAGTTTACCATATAGAAGAAGGAAGGGGATTCCTATCAGGAAACTATGAAGTAAACAGTTTTAATCAGCAAATCTGCACTGGAGACTTCCTGAATGTGCAGTCAGGGTGAAAAATAGGGTTGAGGACAACCTCATGGAGGAATGACGGAGGTAGAGCTGTCTCTAGTGGCTGTTTGGTTTCAGATTTGATGCAACCTTTCTCAACCCGAATTCCTGGAGAGAATCAAGCTCCAATGACCAAAGGCATCTACCATATGTAGTGAACTAACTTCCCTCCTAAGCACCTGGAATGGTTCTAGATATGTGCCATATTGGTGGTAGAATTGAGAACACAGTCACTCACATTTCCAGTGTTGTGTAGGTCAGATGAGATCTACCATTGAGAGTTGGGTAGATCATGGGATACAGAGGTAAAAGCATATTTGGAGGAAAGATAATCAGTTCAGCTTTATCACACAGAATTTGTGGTGATGAGTGAGGAGTGAGCTATGGAAGAGAGAGAGAGAGAGAGAGAGAGAGAGAGAGAGAGAGAGAGAGAGAGAGAGGAGAGAGAGAGAAAGAGAGAGAGAGAGAGAGAGAGAGATCAACATACAGGAGTTAGTGGACACCAAGGGTATAAAGGAGGGTGCCTGGAAAAAGGAAGCAAAGGAAAGATCCAGGGAGAGCCCTAGGAAACCCCATTGGTTAAGGCTTACTTTAAAGCAGCGGTTCTCAACCTGTGGGTTGCGACCATCGGAAAACACATATAGCATATCAGATATTTACATTACAATTCATAACAGTAGCAAAATTACAGTTATGAAGTAGCAATGAAAATAATTTTATGGTTGGAGGTCACCACAACATGAGGAACTGTATTAAAGGGTCACAGCATTAGGAAGGTTAAGAACCACTGCTAAAGCTTCAGATTAAAGAGTTGGAAGTCTAGAGATCCCAGGAGAAAGAACTCAAAGGAAAAGACAGACATTTGTAGAGAAATAGAATAGGATGGCGCCTGGTAAGCCAAAGGAGTTTCAAGAAGAAAGGGGTAGTCAATGGTGGTATCTGTAACAATAGTGAAATAGGAAATGTACTAAAACATACTAGTACATGTGAATTTGATAATATGGAGGTCTTCATCTAATTCTGGAAAAGGCACCCAATAATTCTCATTTTGAAGTCAAGTGTACTTATTATAACTTTAATTATTATCATTACTACTAGTTGTAGTAGTGGTCATAGTAGTTTCAATGTTTGGATAGGGAAAGCAGGAGCGAATTATCTTCATGATCTAGAAGTAATTTTTCAGAGTCTTTGAAAGTATAGTTACAAGATAGATTATAATGGATCCTTCACTAATCAAAGCTATAGCAATCCACTCTATGAGCCAGCTTCTTAAAAATGGCCAATAGATTCTACACCAAATACACTCTTTCTGTGTAATTCACCTTTAAAACAAAATCCATCTTTTTCCTCCCCAGAACTTAATTTATTCTCATTTATTAAAGCTATTTTCTGGGATTTGAAAATGCTTTTGAAATGTTCATTCCATTTTTACATTTGCAATCCATTTTATTCAGCACGCCTTACTGCAGATTGAATTGCTTGCTAACTTTGAAAGAGATCAATAAATAGCAGCAAAACTACAGGAGGTCATTTAATTTTTTTTTTATTAACAGACCCAATAAATCTGAGCCTATTTTCTTCAAATCAATCAGCTGGAAATAAAAAATTGCTTTGGGGCAATTTATGAGGTTAAATCTAAAAAGAAAATTTTACTTTCGTTTGTAGTGGGTATTAACATGACAAAGCTTCAACAGAGCTTGCTGAGTTCTGAATTGATGCCGCCCATTTGCACAAATATCTTTTGCGTAGCTGATACCAGTGAGTGAATAGGCTTGAAATAGAACAGAGGGAAACTAGCAATGCAGTTGGAAGAGAAGAGGTCTCTGTTTTTAAAGATTTTAGGGTACATATAAAAATTCCGATGTCCAGGCAAACATTTTACAAGAACCTTTTATTTTGAAAATGTTTGGGTCTCCTAGAATTTACTGGAGGGAAACTAACCTTTAAAACTGGTTTTATTTGAGTTCATCTAGACGTGGGGTGATACTGCTTTGGCTACAACCAGGAGCATAACTTTCCCTTTGGCAAGCTGTGGGGAGCCATGAATGGTGATTAATTGGCTACTTAGAATTTCAAAGGGCAGTGATAACAGTGGTGAACAGAAGGAAGGAACAGAAGTTCAAATCCATTAAAACACTTTGCAATGACTGAGGTTTTCCCTCCATCTCTTTCTGTTCTATAAGCTTCCACCAGCTGTCTCTATGCCTATCCCTTCCTCTCCACTAGGCTTCCTTATTTTATTTTTCCCTTTCTCTGGCCTTTCTTTATATCCTTACCACCCAAAAACTGAAAATGAAAAATAGGACTCTTTTCCTTCATAAAGGTTTATTTTCCTTCACCTTAAATTTGAAAACAAGTTGAGCTTTTTTTTTTCACCCAACCTATGATTGCTCTAATTAGCATGGAGCACCTAGATTTATACCAAATAGATTTCCAGACTAAGGGGACCCTTAGGTAGCTTAGGAATAGTGAATTTGTGCAGATAAATCAACAATTAGACTTTTTTCCCAGACACAATCAATATCACTGTCTTTAATAGCCTAGCAACAGGAAACTATTTCACAACCATTTAAAACCGCCTAAATTAAAAACCAGGAACCAGGCAAGTGAATCAAGCTGTTCCCTAGGCAGGGAACGTGCCATCATAGAGCCCGGTGTGCCTTGTCTCAGTTCAGGCTCCCCAGCTAGAAAGGAAAAGGACACCAAGGGCTCTTGGCGCTGCGTTGCTTCAACTGGCTCCTGAGATCTTGAACCAACTGGAGCTGCACTGGCCTCTGACTTCTTCAAAGATTCACAACTGCCTTGTGAGTTAGTGCCCACAGCGCAGCGATTATGACTGTATACACTATAATACATTATCCCCACACAGGAAGTGGTGACTAAATATATAAAATCATATTTGCTTTTATTCCTTATAGAGTTGATTATTGCAGGCAAAGGGTTGTGCATTTCAGGTTTCTCCTCCCTACTTCCCCTTCAATAACATTCACTCTCTTTAAATGTGTTTACTAAGCAAATCCTGGGAATGAAAACTTCTCTCATGATTAGATCACAAGGCTGGGGACTTCTATTTCTAATTTTGTCTCAGTTCCACTTAACTGACCATGTGTTCCTCTTTTCCTTATCCATTCTCATCTCCTTAGTAGTGAAGATACTAATCCTTTGCATGGAAACTGATTCCCAGACGAAAGGTCACTAAATTTTGTTAAATGTTTTCTTTCATCTTCATCCTCAAACTTAGGAGTGTTCTGGGTATGGTTAGGCAAGATGATCCTGAGAACTCCCTAAGAAGGCCCAAGAATTGAAAATGTCTCTGGAGTGGTGGCTGTAGCACGGTGGTTGTGGCATGAGGGAGCCAGGCTGACTGGATTTGAATGCTAATTTCTCTGACATCTGAGATTAGCTGTCTCAGTTTCCCCAACTGTGACATGGGGGCATAACAGTGACCCTCTTAGGACTGTAATTAGTATTGCACAAGTTAATATTTATAAAGCTCCTAGAACAGTGCTTCCCATGTCAAACTGCCGTGTACATTTTAAAAATTAGCATTTCTGATTATGCTGGGAAAAGGCCCCTTTGTCTGAAAAGATGCAGTCCTGGTCTTTTTGACTCATAAGCAAGAGCTCAGTTCAAACAAAGGGGCTTCAGCTGATGGAGGAAGGAGTGACCATATGCTAGCGCATAAGAATCCCTCAACTCCTGGATTATGCTTCTCTACTTACTAAAAAATGTTTGCGTATGTAACACAGCTTAAATTTAATATCTAAAATTGTACTAAAACTTTGTTTTTGTTATCAGGAGGTAGAAAATATGCAATGAGATAGGATGAGGATTGACTGTCATTGCAAAAAGTATCTCATGCCTTGGTTTGAAAAAAATAGACTATAGCTACCCTATGGAATAAAGCACAGCAAATTTAAAAAAGAAATTGCATAAAATGTTGATGTGTGGATTTATCAAATAATCACTAAATATTTTTTGGAGACCCACAAAAACATTCCAGTTGCATTTAAAAAGATCATCTTTGATAACTTATGCTGTTTTGACTGTTTGAAATTGAGAGTATCCGTCCCTGCATAATCTAAAATATCACCTTATCAGCACCAAGGCCTCAGGGAATTATATAGAGGACAGGGAAAGGTAGTAAGTCTTATATGTTTGAATTGCCTTAACAAATAAGTAAAAGAGGCTTCCCCAAACCATTATTTCTACGTACACCTTTGCTGAGCTCTACTAAAAATTTTACACCAATGGGCAATACCCTATAGTCAGAGAGTAAGAGTTAGGACAGTTAACAGGTATGCTTTTATTTGTTCTAAACTGATAGGAACAATTTCACTAATTTTTTTTTTCTAAATAAAAATGAATGAAGCTCCCTCTCAAGTAAATCATCTTTGGGAGAAAATTATTTATATGTAATTACTAGAAGCCCCGTGCATGAAATTCTTACATGGTGCGGTCCCTAGGCAAGGCTGGAGATTGAAGCATCAGCATCTGGCATGGAAGGGCAGGTTTCAGCTGACCTCTGGGCCCTAGGCAGCACCTAGGTCCCCGGAATCCTGAGCATACGCCTCCGCCTGAGTCATGGCCCCTGAGTCCCCACGCAGAGATACGGTGAGCGCAACCGGACTCCATAGCCTGGGGTGCAACATGGGCCTCTGGGCCACCCAGCAGCGCTGCATGGAAGCCGGGCGGGCATCATGCTCTCTCCCAGCCAGCCTGTAGACCGCCTACTGTGCAAACCCATGGGGAGCCTGACCAGCCCTGTGGTCCCAGAGGCTGAGGCCCTGAAAGAGACTGCGTGGGTGCAGGGTGGACTCCTCGCTGGCCCTGGCATCCAGGGGGGAGGGTATCAGGGGGAGTGAGAGGACACCCTGCATTCCCACCTCACCTCCGTCCCCATCATCCCTGTCCCCAGGTAGCCAGCAAGAGGTCGCAGCCCCCCCACCTGGGTGCCGCAGGAGGTTGGTCACCGCCCCCCACCCCAGTTCCTCATCCCAGCCCGGGGACCAGCCTGGGACCTGGCCCCGATGGGATGATCAGGGCCTGCTGGCGGCTGGTCACTGTCTGCAGGGCGATCGGCAGGGCAATCGGCAGGGCAATCGGGCCCCCACTCACACCAGCCTTAGCCTGGTGCTGCCTGCTCACCTGCTCCACCATCCTGCCACAGTCCCACTCCCTTTGGGCCCACAGCACCTCCACTGCCTCCCACTGCCAGCACTGCTTCACCAATGCCCACCATGTTCCTCACTACCCCCTGGTGGTCAGCGCACATCATAGCGAGCAGTCAAACTCCCTAATGACCATCTGAGGGGACAATGTTCATATTAGGCTTTTATTATTTAGGATGATATGCGCTCATACTGAGGATACCAAAACTGATTCCTTTTTAAAAGCTGGGCATATGTAGAGGTGACCCATAGTGCCTCCACAGCTTCCCTCTTCCTCCCAGAGAGATGGAAGGAGGAGGGATGCTCTTTGTCTCCTCAAGGACCACTGAGCATTGGCCATCAGGGAAACAGACCAGGAGAAATATTATGGTATTATGGTGGACTGTTAAGGATTGGTAAGACAGATAGAACAAACAGAAAGGTGGGCACAGCAAGAAAGAAGACCTGTGATTATTTTATGCATGAGTGGCTGTTTTTAACACTATTCCATCTACTGCCTCCACACCCCATGCCTCAGATACTACTAGCTATGCTTCAAGCCGTAGTATAGCAAAGGTTATGGATGAAGCCACATTTACAGAAGAAACCTGATGAAGTCTATATATTTAGATTTTTCATAAGTACAATTCCTTACCACTTGTCCTTTAAAAATAAAGGTTGAATTGCTAAGTAATAACCCAGTGAGATTGTTACTGCCTTACTGGTCTTTCTCCAAAAAATAACAAATCTTTATAAATATTCAGAAACTTTGACTATATCAAAGTGACCAATAGAACATTGCAAATAAGAAACAGAAAATGTTTGCAAGACAATTGGCATTTCATTTTTAGAGAAAGCTGTTTGTTGACAGCAATGGTTTAGCATTTCTGCTTTCATTTTATTTAAAAGCAGACCCAAATGGAGAAACTGTAGTTCAGAAGAAAAGCCAGTATGAAAAGGAACCCAGTTTCCCCCTCTCATCTCCATACATAATGTATGCTTGTGGGAGAGCTCCCTGGGGGAACAAACAGGCAATTGATTGCAATGACTATTCTCTATTTATTCCAGTGATAAAATGAAAGACAGGACACAACATTAGGTTTTTTTTATTAAGAACTTAAAGAAAAATTGGTTTGTTTGATATCTTACTGCATCTCAAGCAGTAAACAACTTTGTAAGCATTTCTTTTATTTGAGGGTAATACCACTACTTATTGAATTGATTTTTTAATTGTAGTAAATTCAGCTACTTATTTTCAATCCTGAAATTTTCTACTTCTACAGTTGCTTTCGCCTGTGGTAAAAATAAATGTGACAATCATAAATGGAGTGGGGAGGTAATTTATGCCTCCATATACATTTAATCAATCAGTTCCAATGCTCATTATATATGTGCATTTGTATCTACTTTTATCTGTTAAAATGCTTTAGGCTGCTAGGAACAGAAAAGGCATTTGTTTTCTTACAAACAAGACTCAAAGTGGGGTGCCTCCAGGGTTGGACAGTTCTGTGACTCAACTGTGTCATCAAGAACATAGTTCCTTCTTTCTTCTGTGCCTTCTTGGACATGCAGACCATGTACCTGCGCTGGCTTCTTTAGGATTGCAAGGTGATCACCATAGGTACAGGTGTCTCATCCAAGACATCACCTGATTTCCAGAGGTAGAGAACACCGTATCTTCTCCCTGTGAAAGGAAACCTTTCCAGAACCCTTATCTCAAACCTCAAGTCTTATCAACAAAGACTGTCTAAAGCAACCCATTCAAAGTGAGGAGGATTACTCTGACCAGTTTAAAGGATTCAGGTCAACCCCTAACTTCCTCAGGAGAAGTATAAACCCAACAAGATTTTGGATTAGTGGGCAAGAAAGTTTGGGGTGGGATGTGCTCTAAGGTGGGAGCTGGCTATTGAGGAGGCAACAATATTGAACATACATTGATGTAGGGTAGATCTATGAAGTGTGAATTAGTTTGCAAACGTTCATTGTGGTCCTAGGGATTCTAGTCTTTACAATAAGCAACATAGAATTTGGGCACCATGTTGTTTTATTATCTTAAGAATTGTCAGAAAATATTTTATGTTACAAAATTGTTTCTGGTCTCTCTTCTCCAATGGCAGGTAGGTACCTTGAGAGTGGAGACTGTGTTGGTCTTGGTTCACAGCTGTATCTCTGACATCTAGAATAGTCAGCAGCACATGGTGGGCAGTCAGGAAATATTTGTTGAATAAATTATTTAAATTACAAGGAATATACTGTAATCCCTTTCCAGCCATGGTGTACAAATTATGATTTAGAAATTATATGTTTTGATAATGCAAACCAAAAATGTAAAGCGCTCCACATTTCTATAGCCATGTGGTTCAGGTCCACCCTCTGAAATAGGAGAATAGCACCATAGTTACTGTTCATTCTTTCATTAAGATGGTTCTGTGACATGGTACAGAGAGAAGAGGTTTGAGGAGAACATAAAGATGGAAGAACACAGTTACAAAAACACACCTGTTTGCACCACAGCCACATAAAAAGGCAGAGTGGTTACCTACATTAGGCCAAAGCTGTCAGAGACAAAACAGAAAAAATGCAAGTGCAGGAGACATTCAATTTCAGGCGAGTACAGACTGGTTTGAAAACTCTAAGATGATTCATTCTCTAAACTTTAAACAATTTCTGATGCTCCTGCAAATTATGTCATGATTAATTAAAGAAGATTAGGGAGAAACACCTACTCTAGCAGTGTTTTTTTTGTATGAACTACTGCAATTTACTTTGGAATTTATATACATGATATATTTTTAGATATATAACCCCTGGAGTTAGTTATTAAGATTTAATAGTAATTTAATAGCATTGACATTTTTATTTATCTATGTTTTTTATAAAACGTATTACCCTTAAATTCTAAGTAGCAAAAGTATCCCAAAAATCATAATTCCTCTTTTTAAGTTTCTTATGTTCTAGAACAGATGGTGAGACATGCATGTGAACAATTATAATTCAAGGTAGTATGAGATAAATGTCTCAGGAATACTACAAACAAAATATTACAATAAATAAGGTAGAAGGAAAGAGATATTCTGGCTGAGAAGATCAGAGAATGTTCCATGAAAGAGTGGCTTTGGGTCTGAGCTTTTCTGATGGATGCTGGGAGGCAGGTAAAAGGGCACCCCGAAAGAAGTCCCAGCCAATAGATGAGAGCATAGTTCAGTTAGCTAGAGACATTAACTTAGTTGGTCTCCAAGTAGTGTTTGATGTTCCACCAGCCTTTGCCCTTAGCTCTGTCCTGTTCAATATTTTTATCAACATATTAGAAAAAGAATTATAGTCTTTAACAATAAATTTATCAGTCTTTAATAATAAGTGTAATTATTCAGATTTATTTGTAATACAAAGCAGGAAGAAATGGAGAAATAGAGAAATGATCCAAGAAAAATTTAACTGGCTAGAATGATTGATGAGATCTAAGAAGATAAAATTTGACAAATAAATGGAAAGCTCTTCACTTTGATTCCAAAAAATTACTGCCCCAGTACAAGATGAGAATTGCCATAGCTTAACAGCAATCTACATAAAGAGAGACTTGAGGAGGATTAGTTGATTATATGTGAAACTAGAGGCCCGATGCACAGAATTCATGCAAGAGTAGGCCTTCCTTCCCCCAGCTGCTGGCACTGGTTTCCCTCTGGTACCAGGGACCTGGGCTTCCCTCACAGAGGGAGGCCCTGCCCACCCACCACAGCCCATCGGTCTGGGCCTCCCTCTGTGGACTGATCATGGGGCAATGGCCGGGCCCCTGACCAATCACATCACACCCGCCTTGGCTGGCCTGGCACCAGTGGGTGTCATAGCGTTGTCCCAGATGGTTGTCCGGATGGTCACTCCACTATTCAGCCATTCGGTTGATTTGCATATTATGCTTTTATTATATAGGATGTTGACCCTAAAGCCATTGCAAACTATATTCATTTAGCCTAAAATTTATCAGTACACATTTTAATTAAATATTCTGCACCAAGTTCTATATAAGGAAATGGAGATATAATGATTAATAAATATGATCTCTGTCCTTAGAGACATACAGCTTATGATAGATACAAACAAATACAATTACAATAGAGTGCTGTAAATATATAAATAAAGTATAGGCCTCAGAAATAGCAAACAATCCCAGTGAACAAATACTGGTCAGATTGTAGCTGAGTTTTGTGCTAAATTTGTATGCACATGTTTTAAAAAGCTTTATTGATCTATAATTCATATACTATATAATTCACTCTTTTAAAGTGTAAGATTGAATAGTTTCTAATATATTCACAAAATTATACAACCATCACTACCATCTGATTTTAGAAAATTTTCACCACCCATAAAAGAGACTCTGTAACCATTAGCAGTCATTTCCTATTTCTTCTAACTACCAACCCCATCCCCACAGCCCTAAGCAACCACTAATCTTTCCATCTCTATAGATTTACCTATTCTGAATATTTCATAGAAATGGGATCATATAATATGCAATTTGTCTCTGGATTCCCTCATGTAACAGTGTTTGCTGGTCCATTCATTTTGTACCATGTAACAGTACATTGTTGAGTAATATCCCATTGTGTGGATATACCATATTAACTGATCCATTACTCATTTGATAGATCATTTGATAGATATTTGGGTTGTTTTTATATTTCAGCTATGATGAATAATAATCTATATTCAAATTTTTGTGCCAATGTATGTTTAATTTCTCTTGGGTAGTTCTAGGCATGGATTTGTTAGGTCAAATGGTAACTCTATTTAACATTTTGAAGAACTGACAGTTTTCCAAAATTGCTGTACCATTTTACATTCCCACCAACAATGTATGAGTTTTTCAATTTCTCTACATCTTATCAGTTTCCGTCATTGTCATCTTTTTTATTATAATCATCCTCGTGAGTATAAAGTGGTATCTCATTGTG
The DNA here is from genome assembly GCF_964212035.1 of Myotis nattereri. Lineage (NCBI taxonomy): Eukaryota > Metazoa > Chordata > Mammalia > Chiroptera > Vespertilionidae > Myotis > Myotis nattereri. Next base: position 67,684,692 of record NC_138081.1, on the reverse strand, counting down.
ATTTTGATTTGCATTTCCCTAATGACTAATGATGCATTTTTTAAAAATATATCTTTATTGATTTCAGAGAGAAAGGGAGAGGAAGAGAGAGATAGAAACATCAATAATGAGAGAGAATCATTGATCGGCTGCCTCATGCATGCCCCCACATACTGGAGATTGAGCCACAACTCTGGTATGTGCCCTGAGTGGGAATTGAACCTGGGACCTTTCAGTCCTCAGCCAATGCTCTATCCACTAAGCCAAACCGGCTAGGGCTGTTGTGCATTAATTTATATACTCATTTCCTTTTGTTTGTCTTCTTTAGAAAAATGTCTACTTGGATCTTTTACCCATTTTTAATTTGGTTATTTAACCTTTTACTATTGAGCTTAAGAGTTTTTTATATATTCTGAATACAAGTCTCATATCATTTATATGATTTGCAAATATTTTCTTGTATTCTTTTAATTTTTTTAACTTTCTTGTTGGTATTGTTTGTAACACAAATGTTTTTAATATTATAAAGTCTGAGATATCTTTGTGTGCTGTTTTAGTTGTTTCTTCTTGTGCTTTGGGTGTGATATCTAAGGAACCATTACCTAAACGAAGATCATAAAGATTTACTTCGACTAGTATGCTTTCTTCTAAGAGGTTTATAGTTTTAGCTCTTAGATTTATGTATATGATCCATACTGAGTTAACTTTTGTGTATGGGATAAGGAAAGAACATACCTTTTTTTGCATGTGGATATCCAGTTATCAGAGCATCATTTGTTGAAATGACTATTAATTACCTCCATCAAAAAGCAATTTACCATGCATTTTAGAGTTTATTTCTGGACTCTCAATTATTTATCATGAATCTATATATCTGTTCTTTGGACAGCACCACACTGTCTTGTTTTGTACTAAATTTTGAAGTTGGGAAGTGAGACTCTTCCAACTTTGTTCTTTTCTAAGATTGATTTAGTTATTGTGGATAAATTGCATTTCCATGGTTAACTTAGGACAACATATTTTAAGATGGATATTGGTAAAGTATAGAAGACCAGAGACATTAGAAGAAAAATGTCAACAATTTGTGGTGTTTAATTTGCAAGATGAAATATAAAAATGGAGCATCAGAGATATCTTTATAAACTTAAAACTTTGTTGTAATGTGGAAAATTATTTCAGTGAATTTTTATTACTCTCCAGATGGTGAAAATGACTGAGAGGGGACCTCATTTCATTGTAAGGAAGAGCTTTATAAGAACTAAGCTTAGTCATAAATAAATCAGATTTTCCCACACTCTAATCCACCCATCCCTGAAGAGATTCAAGCCAAGGCCAGATGGCCTATCCATCAGTATTGCTGTAGAAGAAATTCCAGCATGGGGTGGACTATAATATGATATGTACTTGTGGATAGCAACAAGAAACTAGGCATTGTCACTGGGCATTATCTCAATTAATTCCCCATTATATAAGATGGGCAGTATTATTTTCCCTTTTGCCAGATAAAGAAAGAAGTTTAGGGAGATTTAGTAACTTATCCAGCAACACATACACAGTTAAAAAGCGACAGAGTGTGCATTCAAATCCAGTTCTCTTTGACACCAAAGTCCATGCTCTTAACCCACATAAACTGAGCATGAGTTATGGTAGCAGATATAAGAAGAAAAATAAATATGATTGATCATGTAAAGGAACAGGAGCTATTGAATTTGCTAAATGGGGCCACTGAGGGAAAGTATGTTGCCAAGGATGAGTTTGGGGTTCTAAGCTTTAATAACTGGGGGCAGTAGAGATACTATTAATAGGAATGTGGAAGTCAATAGAAGAATCAGATTTTGGTGGATGTAAACAACAAGTTCATCCATTCAATAGTAGGTAATTGCCGATGCTCAAATTTAGGTTAAAGTCTACCAGAGACCATGGTTGAACACTCTGATAGGTGAGTCAAGGGTAGTTTTGAGCCTGGAATTCAGTGCCCTTTGGAAAACTAGCATTTAGTTAGTGTGTCTATGCAGGACTCTGAGCCTGGCACCAAGCTCAGAGCTGTTATGTAGAGTATATTATTTGGTATTTGTAACAAAGTCTAGTGCACATGATATTCTGTCCAGTTTATAGAGGAGGAAACCGAGATTCCAAACGGTTAAATAATCAGTTGCAGGCAGGGCCAGAGCAAAGATTGAAACCCAGTCAGTCTGACAGGGAAGTGCATGTTCCTCCAGGTGCCCCAGGGTATGTGCTGTGGAATCCAGCTGTCGTTACCCCTGGTCTATCAGAGAAAGAGACAAAGCTTTTAGGCAGGCAGGAGCCTTCACCCACCCAGCTCTCACCTTTGTCCCTCCCTCCTTTCCTTCCTTTTATTCTTCCAGCCATTCAAATATCCATTCATATCTTTTTTTTAATATATATTTTATTGATTTTTACAGAGAGGAAGTGGGAGGAATAGAGAGTTATAAACATCTATGAGAGAAAAACATCGATCAGCTGCTTCCTGCACACCCCTACTGGGGATGAGCCTGCAACCAAGCTACATGCCTTTGACCGGAATTGAACCCAGGACCCTTCAGTCTGTGGGCCCACACTCTATCCACTGAGCCAAACTGGTTAGGGGTCCATTCATATCCTTTAAAAATATGCATTGTGTATGTACTATGTACCAGTCATTGATGGCACAAGGAAGAACAAGAAAGAATAGATTCTTACCCTCATGGTACTTACAGACAAGAGAGAGATAAAAGACATAAGCAACCTAGAGAGCTAAACTATCTAAATGCCCCTTTATTTATTGATTCACCAGGAAGAGAAAATAATTTGCTTAATAACATTTGCTGTAAAATGAGAACCACTTAGGTTAATGGAAGGGCCCTAAATTTAATTTTAAAGTAAAATCAGATTCAATAAGAATTACTTATTTCTATTGAAATGGGCATCCCACATTGTAGTTTCTTTAAAACATCTTAACCAGTAAATGAGCAAACTTAGCAATCTTTTTTATAACTGATTCAAGCACTTTATACATTTGAATTTCATTGTCTGAGAGAGAGAGAGAGTATTCATATTGAATATTCATATTTTGCTTCTGCCAGTGAAGTTTCCACAAGGCAGCTAGGGTTTGGCATGATCCTTGACCTCTTTCTGACAATGTCTGTGCTTGGCTGAGTTAACTTGGGGTGGGGACATGAGGACAAAAAGAAGATGGAGGTGGAGTCGAAGCTAGTGACCAAGTAAGAAAACCTCCCAGGGCCTGAAAATCCTGATTTGCAAGTGTTTTGGAAATATCTGAAATATGTCCTAAAATTCACCCTTAATGGGTCCATGAGCTATTTTTGGCCCAAGTACAGTAGCATAGAATTCATTTCAGAGAATCTGTTAGCCAGCTCCTGGCAATGCCTGGGTTCTCTGTCTTCCTCACTCAGCACCTCTCCCATGTGATACAGGTTCAGACATCTGGTAAAAACAATGGTTCCCACCTCAGGGACACTTGTGACATAAGGATACATGTCCATTTTATTTATTTTTTTTAATTAAATCTTTATTGTTCAGATTATTACATTTGTTCCTCTTTTTTCCCCCCATAGCTCCCCTCCTCCCAGTTCCCACCCCACCCTCCGCCCTCACTCCCCACCCACTGTCCTCATCCATAGGTGCACGATTTTTGTCCAGTCTCTTCCCGCATCTCCCACACCCCTTTCCCCCCCAAGAATAGTCAGTTCATTCCCTTTCTATGTCCCTGATTCTATTATAATCACCAGTTCATTCTGTTCATCAGATTATTTATTCACTTGATTCTTAGATTCACTTGTTGATAGATGTGTATTTGTTGTTCATAATTTGTATCTTTACCTTTTTCTTCTTCTTCCTCTTCTTAAAGGATACCTTTCAGCATTTCATATAATCCTGGTTTGGTGGTGATGAACTCCTTTAGCTTTTCTTTATCTGTGAAGCTCTTTATCTGACCTTCAATTCTGAATGATAGCTTTGCTGGATAAAGTAATCTTGGTTGTAGGTTCTTGGTATTCATCACTTTGAATATTTCTTGCCACTCCCTTCTGGCCTGCAAAGTTTCTGTTGAGAAATCAGCTGACAGTCGTATGGGTATTCCCTTGTAGGTAACTGAGTTTCTTTCTCTTGCTGTTTTTAAGATTCTCTCTTTATCTTTTGCTCTTGGCATTTTAATTATGATGTGTCTTGGTGTGGTCCTCTTTGGATTCCTTTTGTTTGGGGTTCTCCGCGCTTCTTGGACCTGTAAGTCCATTTCTTTCACCAGGTGAGGGAAGTTTTCTGTCATTATTTCTTCAAATAGGTTTTCAATATCTTGCTCTCTCTCATCTTCTGGCACCCCTATAATTCTGATGTTGGTACGCCTGAAGCTGTCCCAGAGGCTCCTTACACTATCCTCGCATTTTTGGATTCTTTTTTCATTTTGCTTTTCCGGTTGGGTGTTTTTTGCTTCCTCGCATTTCAAATCATTGACTTGATTCTTGCGCTCCTCTGTTCTGCTGTCGGGAGTCTGTATAATATTCTTTATTTCAGTCAGTGTATGCTTAATTTCTAGTTGGTTCCCCAATATAACATCGAGAGTCTCATTAGTTTTCTTGTAGATCTCATTAAGTTTATCGGCGGCTTCTAAACAGTTCTTGAGAGACCTTAAAAGTGTGGTTCTGAACTCTAGATCTTCCATTGACAATTTTGTCCTGTTTCTTTGTCTCCGCATTTTGTTATGCTTCCTTGGTGCACCCCCTAGTGGTCTTTGTTCGTGGTCTTATAGTTAAATCTTGATTGTTGTAGCTAATTCCAGGGAGGGTTTGACCTCCAGGCCAAGTGGCTATGAGAATCAGCTGTGTCAGCAGTGAGAGAACTTCTGTCCTCTGGGGAGGTGCTAATCTGGCGTTTGCCTGAGGCTATCCGGCAAATGCCTCTGTGCAGGGCTTGGGCGGGGCGGGTCGCACAGGATCAACAGGGTGGGCCGGAGAGAGCAGTTATGGCGGCTCTCAGTCCTGTCCCCAGGGGCTCTGCCTCTCTGAGTCCCAGCACCCCCTGCAAAGCTCGGAGAGAAAGCTGCACTCGCTCTGACTGAAGCCAGGCAGTCCCGCCTCTCCCGCTTGAGTCTGGGTCCCCAAAGACTCGCCCGGATCTGGAGCTCAGAGTCTGCGACTCCCTCCCGATTGAAAACGCCAACCTCGCCCTCCGCCGCCAGCCCGCTCGGCGCACTCCGCACCTCAGAATTTGACTTCAGCACTGCGCCTCCTCTGAGTGTCCGTATGCGTTTCTCTTTCCTCCTAGTTGTAGGACTTCCACTCAGCCAGCGTTCCAGTGGTTCTGGGTGATGTCCGTTCCGTCTTTTAGTTTCACTTTTGAAGTAGTTGTTCAAAGCAGCAAACTCCGGCGTTAACCTATGCCGCCATCTTGGTTCGATCGATACATGTCCATTTTAATCACATAACAGAATTCAATTCTACAAAGAACAAAAATTTTAAAAGGCAATTGGTGGATGACAAGGAGGAGGGGGGGTTATAGATAAGTTAATAGGCCCTGATTGTGGACATTATATAATCACTAGAGGCCCAGTGCATGAACTCGTGCACAGGTGGCGTCCAGCCAGCCCAGTCGGGCATGTCAGGAGGAGGAGACAGTGGGAGGTTGGCCGGCCAGCCTGCCCCTGATTGGGGCCCAATCAGGGCCAGGCTGGCTGGGGGGAGGGGCTGCAGGCGATTGGCTGGCGTGCCCCACTCCCGATTGGGGTGGGGAGGCCGATTGGGGGCAGGGCCGACCATGGGAAGGGGCTGTGGGTGGTTGGCTGGCTGACCACGCCTCCTATTGGGGTGGGGAGGGCAATCAGGGGCGGGGCTGGCCAGGGGGAGGGGCCACGGGAGGTTGGCCTGCTGGCTTCACCCCCTGATTGGGCAGGTTCACTGGCCGCAGTGGGCATCATAGCGACCAGCCATTCTGGTTGTTATGGTGTTCTGGTCGCTGGCTTTTTATATAGATAGATTAGATTAGATAGATAGATAGATAGATAGATAGATAGATAGATAGATAGATATGCTTAATCTGGTCAGCTGTAATCAACTCACCAAATGGAAAGACAAAATCAGAAAAATAAAATCTCTCTAATAAAAAAGATATGTACTGTTACTATAACCCTTTCTTATCCTTTTTGACCTACTCAATTGTGGAGGGATATCTAATATTACTGTTTTGTTTTGTTTTTCCAGCACAGTTATTTTCCACAGTTTATTCAGTTCACTTAAAACATACAGAGGAAAGCAAGGGGGCAGAGATGGGGTGAGTTCATAAGGGCGAGGTACAGGCAGGTAACAGCACCCCTACCTGAATTCTGGATGGTGAAGGTCCATATGCCCTGTCCTGTCTCTTTCTCTGCACTGATGGGATGGTTATGGGACCAGAGTTGAGGTTTCATCAAGGGAGCCCACAGGTAGAAAGCCCCTGGGCAATGACATATACTAGTATTTGCTCTATTACCGAGATGCAGGGTCAGGGACCCAGGACCAGTATCTGTAGCTTTCCAGTTAGTTTGCTGAGCAGCCATAGATTTTTACCTGCATATTTTAAACACAGCTCTTGTGGGACCAGAATGGAACCATTTGAGGGTCACCAAGGAGTGGCTAATAATATAGGGGCATTGTGGCTGTCAGCCCAGAGGTAGCATGATCAAGCCTGGTGACTTAATATTTCCATCCATTTCTATCTATAGGTAGAATTCTTATTTATTGCATAATGTAATCTATTTATTCTACTTTTCTTCAATATATTTTGCCTATACTAAATTGCTTTCTATCTGTACTTAGCACATGCTTATATTGCCTAAGGAACTAGCTTACTATATATACCTCAGGTTTCTTAGGGATTTCATCATTCCACTTGTTTTCTTGTCCTCTAGAACTGAATTGAATATTCCAAATAATGTAGCAAACACATTATAACGTGTCAGTCCTAATGGCAGGTTTCATTTCCAAGTTCAGCAGGAAGCTGGAGAATTGAAAAACCACATGCAAACAAAGACACATCAGTTTTATATCTCCCTCATGGATCTCACTATCTATCAAACCCAAGTAGCTGAGGCACAGCCCAACCACTTTTAGAATATGTGGTATCAGTAGTCACAAGCAATGCAGCTGTCTAAAAATGCCTTGTATAGTCAAGTAGCCTTCCCACATAGCTAGGCAGAGGAGCCTGGAAATACCTGGCCCCATGTTTTCTCTCTGACACCCCTACTCTCCTTGGCCTCTTGCTCTTCCCAGAATGCTCCTACCTCATGACAGGTCTGCCATGTTTCCCACCGCAGATTGTTCATGACACAATTCCAGTGGACACCATTGACATAGGGTACCATGAGGATGGCACACCCTAAAAGTGGGCATCATGCTGGCCATACTCACAGCCTCTACACTTGCAGTTCCTGGGCCTGAAATGCTCTCCCCCACATGGCCTTAAGTATTGCTACTTTTTCAAGTTTGTGCTCAGACATTACCTTCTCATTGAGCTTTTTCATCACTTTATTTAAATTACTTCCCACCTCAAATCTTCCTATCCTCTTTTCCTAGTTTCACTTGATAGCAATTAACTGCCTTCTAACATACCATATAAAATTTCCTACCTATCGTGGCATTATGTCTTACCTACTCTCATCTTAATCACACACCAAATTATAAATTCAATAAGAGAAGAGATTTTTATGAGTTTTGTTCATTTGCTGTACTTCTAGGATTAGAAAAGTACCTGCATATAGTGGCTTCCAAGTCAATATTGTTTAATATATCTACTCCACCCCCTTATCGCAACTACATACATTTTCCTCCTACTGATTCAGCATCCATACCAGGGTAGATGAGGATCAATCAATGTGAGCCACCTCAAAAACAGCTCCAAAAAATCACTCAGGGAATTGATGCCATTCTCTGACCAAACTAGCAGGCAGATTATAGGAAGCTGGGCAGGGTTAAAGTCAGACAGAAGCAGAGACACAAAATGTGACACTACAAAGGACCACGCATTTGACTGGTCTATGAGGTTGTCGTGCCAGGTGGTTGGCTCAACAGGGATATTAGAATTGCTTTGAGGGGCTTTACAACTTATGTAAGACAGGGCATTTTGCTCACTGGTACCAAACATATTTGTTGACTGAGAGAGGTTTTTCCTTGATCTAAGGTGAGAGCTGTTACTCTATAGGAACTCACGATGGCTAAATAATTGGGGGTGTTGCCATTTCCTGTAGGAAATGATAGTGTGGTCCTTCTGGTAGGAAGATAATAATACTGGCCTGTTCTCACTGAGATGTGGCCTTAGGATGTTTCACTAGAGGGAGTGCTGGCTCAGCACTGACCCTCCCACACATGCCCAGCTCCATGCTCTCCAGCCCCGGGGCATGGATTTGAAAGAAGTCTGACAAGCTGGGCCACAGCAGAAGCTGGTTTAGCTGTTTTAACCTTCTTCCTTTACAAAATCAGGACTCCCTTTCATCTTTGGGGCTCAGGAGCAAGTACCAGCATTTTGAATGCTACTCCAGGCCCTGCTCTAACTCACTAATCAATCAAAGCAAGCATTGTACCACCATCTTTGTCCCTTTTCATTTCAGTTCTTTCATCTGTAAAAGTGGAGCCTTGCTAATCGATCTCTCAGCAATGACAGAGAGATTAGCTGAAAAATGTGAATACAACTTGAGGAAATGTTGTCCTGCTATATTAGTGCTTCTTAATTCTTTTCCCACTGTGTTCACTCTTCTGCCTCACTCCTAAAAGGGAATACCTAGACATCCAGCAACCCTCGCCCCTGCTTTGACCTCACACAACCACTTATGCACACACTGCATAGGAGGAGACAGATGTCGGGCAAACAGTATGCCTGCACCTGCCCCCAGCCCTCATGCTGCCCCTACATAACCTGTGTCAGTTCAATCTCCCAGGACATTGACATGTTACAGTAGGACAGTTGGCTTATACCATGTGTCATTCTTTCCCATAGAAACTTAACCAAGTTAAATCAGAGAAGTATCATTCAAATGTCCTAAACTAAATAATTTGTATACCTAATATGAGGAGTATTTTGTTGACTTGTTTTCTTTTTCTAACCTAAACCAGCGTCTCACTGAGGAAGAGAAATCCTTGTATGCTCAGAGCCTAGGATAGAACATTCCCCCAACACAGTGTCCGCCAACACTTGGCCCGAGGTCGCATTGCAGTTTTAGTTGTCTGGGTTAAGTGTAGGGTAAACTCAAATCCTCACTGTTTTCATGGAATAATTGCTAATGAATATAATCATGTTCCGATGTAATTTGTTGCATTTGCAAGTTGGCAGGAACCAAAAAGGCAGCTTTCTTTAGAAATGATTAGACCATGGTTATTAGGGTGAAGTCATTGGTTTACAATTAAGTCATTTTTTTCCCTACGGTTATAATAAGAGTGATGGAACCCAGAATCTTGTAGCTGACTCTTTGGCAAAAGAAGGAGATCAAATTTTCAGAGTTTGGGCTGCCTTCCCCAAATTAAAGGAATAGTTTCCCACACCCAAGGCTGCTGGTGGGTAATGGCCCCTCATTCCACAGGCATTACTCTCTAGCTCTGAGGGCCAAGGCTGCTCACAGCACTCCCCAACTTGGAGCTGAAGCCTTGTTAACACGATCCAGGGGAAGATATTTTAAATTTAAATGCCAGGTTGGGTTTATTGTCACTTGCTCTGTCCTGTGCTAATAAGTCTAAGAGCTGTCTTTAAAGGAAGAGAAAGAGCAGAGCCAACAATTTTGTGCTCCCCACATAAGAAAAATATCTTTCCACTTGGGGTCAGGAAAAGTTATCAGCTTCAGACCTCTCAGCATGGGATTTAATTTCCCATATCATTATTTTTGCCTGCATAGTCACTAATTTTTTTATGGTTTTATCTCTTTTCCTCTCTTATAAACAAAACATGTTACCATCCCCACAGACCTATTTTTGGCCAGCTCGAAATAATCTGTAAAATATTTAAAGCCCATCATAGGGGAAAAGTATCCACTGGAACGAAAACCATCAGATTCCAAGTAATTATTAACATTCTGTCGCTCCATTGAAGATTGTTTCTATCTGTTCTTGGATTTAAGAGGAAGAAACACTTGGAAGAACCCTGAAATGGGAATTGAGACTTGGGTCTTTATCCTGATCATGTCGTTAACTAGTTGTCAGACCCTGAGCAAGTCACTTAACCTAGTGGGAGAGCTGGGTTATATACACATTCTAACCTCTCACAGTCCAAATACCCACATAAGTGCACATACTCAAGTGAATCTACCACACATTTTGCAATTGCACTTCTAGAATTTTTTCTAAAATACATGCTTCAAGATTAAAGCTACTGGGCAAATGGCATCTCCTCCTGCTTTTAAAACTTGAGATTTACGGGCACCATGAATTGTGTCTAAGGAATGCATAGGAATATGCCCAGGATACCTATTTATATTCTATACATTTTGAACACTACATAGTAATCAAAGGGCGAATAAGCTGCATTATCATATCGCTTCATAAAGCAGTAAAGCTTCATGGTTAAAAGTAGAGGTTCTAGAGTCAGGTGGCTGGGGTTTGAATCCCTGTTCTTCCACTTATTAGCTTGGTGACCTTGGGAAGTTGACTCAACTTCTTTGTGCCTCCGCCTGCTCATCTGTTAATGTCTGTTGTAAGGATTCAAGTAAATGATACATTTATAGCAGTCAACTCAGATATTGACACACAACAAGTATTTAATAAATGTTAGGTATTATTTTTATAAACTGAGAGTTAGGTCAAAAAGAATGAATGAGACCCATATCCATGGATTATTGCATTAAATCTTTCTTATGATTTAAAATCTGATAGAAAGAGTTAAATAAAACAGTCAACAGTGGCCTTTGTTAGTTTATTGATGCCTTAGTTATTTATTAGTGTAAACATTTTTTAAATATAGGATTATTCAGGGTTAACTGTAATCATCTGGGCTCCTGCTGTGCAGATGATGAGGACTTGACTAGTAGTGCTAAGTGGTAGTTGGAAATGGGAACTTTTCTTCATGGAGTTATTTATAGATAAGATTGGAGGGGCACATGTTATCCATTTATCAACCTAAGCACCTTCATCATGGAAAACATGCTTATTTGACCCCATTAGACAACACAACATTTTTATGTTATTTACTGCCAGTGCTTTTTCTGTGCATAATTTTTCTTCCATAGTGGTAGTCATGCAATATTGTATTCTATTATTTGTATTAACCTTCCTTTTTTTTCTTTACCTGAAAACTGGCCATTGACCTGATTTTAAGGTACCATTTTCTCTTTGTAAATAACTAGCTAAAATAAAGTCATTGTGATTCAGAGAGACCAGAAAGGGTGGGAAAATATGTGAATGACTTCTTCATCCCAGTGGGAACCTGGATGGAAACCCTCTTTTTGGAAGCCAAGAAGGCAAAGTTCCATTTTTTTCTTGGCAAGACACTTTATGAGACTCTGAGTGTCTTTGGACTCTGCATTTTGGTGGCTTGGAATGAGCCTGAGAACACTTTCATGCCCCCGTGCTTTCAGAATCTCTCCCCTAACGACGAAGACTCCAGTTTCTAGTGTGCAATCTCATTTCTCAAGGCCAAGGAAAGCGTGTGTTTGCATCCATCTTAAGTTCTCTTTCACTGTCCCTCACACCCCAATGTTTGCTATAACTTTCACAAAAAGAGGGCTTATCATTCACAAGGTGATTTACAAGTGTAGGGATAACCTCAATATCCCATTAATATTTCTCTCAAAAAAGCGTAGCTGCTACTATAAAAATTGCATGTTGTCTTTTATTCTAATCTTTTCTCTTTGGTGGACTATATTGTGGGTGGCTCAGGATCCCATATGCCATTGGTTCACCTACAGGGATACACCGTTTTTTGTTTAGTTTAGTTTTGTTTTGTTTTTCACCTGGACTAGCCCAACTGCAAAGAGGGAAAATAGTTTCTTCCTTAAGCACCATGAGCTCAGGCTATCTGCAGTATCAACCTGTGTTCTTTAGCCTGTTGGCACTCAATCTTTTACCCTTACTGATGATATAAATCCCATAAGTTGGCCACCCCCTGAAAGCAGAATGTTTCAGCTGGCAGATCACATGGGAGACTTGAATGTGGTCAGGAAACTTGAAACTGCGCTGTAAAGCTGGATTTTAACTTTTAAAGCTCTAAACAATCAGGACACCCATTGTTGAGCTTATCAGCATGTATTTCTACTGGGAAGGCAATAGAAATACATAATGAGAAATGATGCAGGGAAGTCCATAGTTCAGTTAAACCAAACCTGATCCTCCGAATTAGGGAGGCCTGTGGGCTGAGTTGGCGAAGATTTGGAGTCTCTCTCCTGTGACCACCAGGCCAGTACAAGTGACATGGCCTCTCTCTTACTCTACTCTTAACTCCAGGAACATTTTCCAAATTCCCCAAAGCACTCTGAGATAGGACTGGAGCATTTAAAGAGAGTCTTACTAAATGACCAAGGATAGCAAAAGAAATAGAATAACACACAACCATATATGTCATCAACACTGGGCTTACTCACGTCCCTCCCTCCCCAAACTCTAGGCCTACATCCAGGTATCGAGGTTTTCTTTCCTCTCTACCCTGTAGGGAAGCTTGCTTGGAGTCCTGCAAGCTCAGACCTACTCACCAAGTTCTGGCTTCCTGTCCATGAACTCATGTTTCCTCTGCATGTTTGACACTGGAACGTGTCTCCCAACCCTGCAGGCGAGACCAGCTTTATTTACAGGGCATGCCTTTCCCACAGCCTCACCGAGACAACCATATCAGAAACCACAGCCAAATACTGAGAGCAGAACACACCCAAAGGCAGGAAGCTGTTTTATTATAAATGGTTACTGCGATAGCACAAGTGTCAAGGCCAGGGTTCCTGGGTGTTGAGGACCAACGTGCAGCTCGAATAGAAGGAGGCAAGCAGAGCAACTCATAAAGTACATGCTAGGGGCCTCCAATTCCTTTAACCAAGAGGACTCTTGATGCATTCATGTGGCCATTTGGAGAAGGAGCTATTGTTGTTGGTGGTGGTGCTCTTGTTTCTCCTGGGGCCGTGGTTCTGGTGGCTGCTGTTTTGAAGGCAGCTGGATCACAGCTGTGCTTCTTGCCCTGCAGGATTCCTCTGAGCACGGGCCCTGGAGGGCGACACGAGAAAGGTCACTTCACTTTACAGATCAGAGGATGGATTCTTACTTTGTGGCCCATAAGAAAGGACAGAACTTTAGCTGTGTTGCTCACAGGTTCTGAGATCTGGGGGTGGGGGCGGGGGGAGAGATTGATTACGAACTGGATCTCAGCATTCCTTTTGCAATCCCACATTCCATTACCCCATGTTCAACCCAGTTGGCTTCCAGGAGCCCTCCCAAGAGAAACAGCTGCTTCATACTTTAAGGAGGAAATGTTAAAAGCTCTTGAGGTTTAGAATTTTGGAATCTGCAGGGCTGATAACTTCCTCTCTTCTTATGAAAACAAACAGCATTAACTCCTCTGTTTCTCTGTACAAAAACAATTCCCAAATGATTGCTTCTCTTCCAGACTCAATTCTGTCAAGGAAGCAGAGATGATACCAGGCAGCCTGGAATTAAGTTCTAGATGCTGCTCATGGAATCGCTTCTTGATATTACAGCCTGGATGCGGTTGATCGTGATGCCACAACTAAAAAGTGATACAGTTGTAGGAACCAGATGGTTTCTGCTCCAGCTTAAAAATTTCTCTATCTCAAAGGAAACCTTGGCACAAAGTGTCAATGTAATATAAGTGACAACTGATTTGGAAATATTAATTAACTTAGAATAATTAATTGCCCCATGGTGAAAAATACATTGTTGGTGGACTTTGCTATAGGGTGCTTTAGTAAGGCAAGTTACAGAACCAGCAGTATAGTTTATAATAACAAAGATTTTTTTCTTTTGTCAAAAATTAAGTTCTGAAGCATATACTTGTCCCTAATTCTCTCTTTCTCTCTTTTTCTCTTTCTCTCAGTTTATTCTTTCTCATCCTCTCCCTGTCCCTTTCTCTCTTAGATTACCCATATCCTTGAAGGTTGAATCAGAATAAGAGCTAACAGGAATGTATAGATAAGTAGAAGTCTTTTCATTTTCATTTTTCTTATCATCATACAGTTCATTCATTTTTCTCTAGATGGTCTTGTTTTTTAAAAAGCTATTTCTATTACAATTGTTTTCTTTCCCTCAACTTTTGCCTCAAAATTTTTATGTAATGGAATAGATAATGTTTTGTGTATGGGCTTTAAAACCAAAACTAGGTTTTTCTGGGTGATGAAAGTGAATCTGTAATATCATCAGTACCATTCATTTGGGTTATTTTGCACATTCTTCAATGAAAGAATTCACCCCAGAACTGGTTTATTCTGGATATAACTACTAGTAACTTCTCATCACTAGATTTTAGTGTAGAGAACAAAATGATTTCCAATCCCCCTAAAAATTTGCAGATCAGATCAACATAAAGCAAGGGGCTGTTTTGTAGTGATAAAGAAAATATTTTAAGGAAGAAATTACTTTGTCAACCATGGTCAGGTTTGTAAGATATATCTAATATGACTTGTAAACAAACAGATAAACGATGGTCAACCTCGAAAGCCCTATGAATACTTATGTAATGAAAAAAAATAAATTAGTTTAAAAAAACAAGTGACTTGTAAATTAAGCTAAAAGTTTGCATTGCTACTAGTTTACATATCCAAAGAATATCACACACTTTTTATTATTCCATTCACTCGTTTAATAAATATTTATTGAGTTTATTGGAACACTAATGGCTTCTGTTCTCAAGGAGTTTACAATCTAGTAAGGAAACAAATAAACAGTCCCAATAAAGTGCTGCTGAAAATAAAGGAAGAAAGCCAAGGGCAAAGCCATGGAGTATTTGTCCCTAAAGGCAATTTGCCACACTCTAAAGTCTAGTTCCATAGGTTCAGAAGCCTTAGCAGAAATTGTGTCTCACAAGTAGACTCACATTGGCCAAGTAATTACAATAGTTACTAATAAACTAGGATGCTAGTTTATTACTTTGTTCTTAGAAATAGAATTGTCCAAGGAACTAGGCCCACGATTTTCAACCGGTGTGCCACAATAATTTTTAAATCATGCAATACCTGGCTATTTCTTCAGGGACACTGACCTTTTCCCCCTGAGATTGTCAAATAGAAAATGACAACAACTAACACAACAATAACCATCCACTATGAATGAATCAAAATTACACCTATTTTTTTGTCAGATTGGCAAAAAGTGTATTTTCTGATGTGCCTCAGATTTTAGCAATTAGTTTCTGTGTGTCATGAGATGAAAGGGGTTGAAAAGCACTGAACTAGACCGCAAGCCCAATAGCCAGTCACCCTAGGCAGCCACAGTGGGAGCTAAGTTATAATCAGAAGGTCTGTTGTTAGGCATGAAATAGGAAAAAGGAATGTTTGATGAAAGATAATAAAATCTGTGTGATTTATAAGAAATTATAATAATACCAGGTTATAATTATGATGACAGCCTAATGAATCTATCTCCTAAAGTGGACAGACCCAACACTATGGTGGGACAAAGCCGGGCTCTGGGCAAGAGCACCCTCTGCAGTGGCCGGTGAGCACCACCAAAGCTGACCATCCAGCCTTGATGGGTGGCTAAGTCACCAGGCCATACCTAGGGTCTAACACCTGGCTTTGTGGGGGCAAAAGCTTATACAAGTTTGTGGGACCTCTTAAAGAAAAAATACATCTTTATGAATAAAAATTAGGTATGTAAGTGAAGATTTAGTTGGAAGATTCCTATACAAGCAGGGGCCCATTCACTTAGAAAACCCATCTCTGCAAACCAGCTGTTAAATTATGGAAATACTCCTATACTAGTGGATAAAGAACTACTGTCCTGACTCCTGTCTCCCTGGCCACCCTGACCCCTCCCTCCCTGGGAAACCCTAGATCTTGCCACATTCTAGCAATGACAGAAGTAAGGCCTGGGACTATGGCATCTGTTGTGATCATGGTAATTGGTAGATATTTTTAACAGGTCTCTCTTTTTAAGGCACTTTGTGTATATCTCTGGTCTAATGCATTAGATATTGATTTTGCCACTTAACTCTCAAGATTAATCCTTATTTCAAATTCTTGGCAGAAACTTCATGGTAACCCCTCAATAGTGACAGTTAATAAAGGTCAGACATATTTAAAATTACTTTTATAATGCTATTTATTGCCAAACAAGGAGACTGAGTAGAAGCCTTTATCTCTTAAGCAATACTGCCTTCTAGGGCCTCCCCAACCAGAAACCCTAAGGAAGAAACCCAGTAAGGTAACAATGAGACAAGCTTCCAAAAGACCAGGGGAGAAAGCAAGAAGGGTATTTCCTGTTTGGTTGGCTTTGGTTTTATTGTGTTTTGTTTTGTTTTGTTTTGTTTTGTTTTGTTTTGTTTTGTTTTGTTTTAATCAAGACTCAGTACAAACTTTTTCCCAGGGGAAAGTTGAAACATTATTAAAAGAAGAAAGAATGGATGCACAGTTGAACAATAAACAGCAAAAGCATTCTCTAAAATTATAGTTCTTTGGGGACATAAAATTGAGAATTCATTCCATGGGTACAAATCCTCAAAATCTATTCCCTCCTGATTTTGGTACATTTGGAGAGAAAAAAAATATTTTCATATGTTTATTTTTAAAGAAGCAATTACTATTTTTGACCAGGAACTTAGTTTTCCACAAATCCATCATCAGCTTGGTTTAATGTTGCTCTTTAGAAATTTGCAACATGCTCAACTTCATCAAGTTAAAAAGGATAGTTTATTAAAGCAGTCACTTCCCACTCCCTCCTCCCCGACCCGAGTCTCAGAAGGAGATTCATTTGGCTCTAAAGCATCTCCATATAATTTATAACTGTGTGTTTCCCAAGGGGGAAGATATACAGAGGACACTGTGAGAAAATATGCTTCTTATTTAAGCTATGAAGTGTTGATAGAACTATCTTCTGACAGTCAGTGACAACCACTGGGGGTGAGAAAAGCAAACAAACATTCTCTTTTTTTGCATTCTGCCCTTTGAAGCTGATCTGTGCAAGATCTGCAATTAAGACTTAATATTTTACATACTAAGAAAACATAATGTGTGGTTAATAAAAATTTAAGAATTAACCTGTTACAAAGCCTGGCTCACAGTGAATGTTTGATGAATGACTGACTGAATAGATAGATGAGTGAATAAATGATTAAATGAAAAGCCAGCAAAATAGCTTTCTCCCTGAAAAAGCTCACAGATTGACAAACGAAATTTAAATTTAAACTTACTGAATTTTTCCTTTTATAAAAATAATAAAATTAAATATGCAGCTGCAGAGAGTGCATTTACATATCAAAAATTCTCTAAAATACATGAAAAATCAGGAAATTTAAAAAACTAAATTTACATCTTTTACTTATTACCTACCAAAAAGTAGAGAAGTTCTAGAGTAGTGGATGGCAACCCTGCTCACTCCATAACTGGCAGTATAATTTCTATGAGAGGTGCTGCTGCTCAGAATGAATGCTAAGTGCAAACACTGCAGAGTGGTGTGTGTTCATGTGTGCACGCACTCGTGTGCATGGGTGTACTGATAGGAGAGACCTATGGAACTGGGAAGTAATGTTTCAGAGCTACACTCATGTGCCAATAACCTGTGTGATCTGAATCAGCGTGTTCAATGCTTCTACGAGGCATCAGGGTTCCGTGGGAAAAGCAAAGATAGGCTTTAGATCCAAGCACGTAGGGGTACCAATCTGTAGCTTACCAGCTTTTGACCTTGGCCAATTTACCTTACCTCCCTGAGCCTGAGTTAACTCATCCTTAAAGTGGTGATAATAAGACTTACTTCTCCATGTTGTTACTGAGAAACTGAGGTAATAACAGCAAACACTTATATAACATTTGATACATGCTGGGCACGGTTCTAAGCACTTTATATGCATTACCTCATTTACACCCCACAGGAGCCCTAAGAGACAAGAATCTCCCTTTGCAAACAAGGAAAATGGAGGCAGACAGAGGTTAAGTACTTGCTCAAAATATATGGCATTGGCCTGAGCATAGTAGATTCTCAGTTGATAATAATAGCCATTATTTACTGTCACAGTTCTAAGTGCTTTACATTCATTCATTCTCTCATTTGACCCTCTGAACAGCCATATGTACTGAGAATGGTGTCTGCAGATAGCGGGCATTTGATAAATACTTGTTAAATGAATGAATGAATCTTCACTATACAGACGAATTAACTGAGGCTTAGATAAGTAAATTAATTTGCCCAGTGGAACACAGCCAGAATACGCACCTCGCAGAATAAGTCTGTTAACCGTCAACGTGGAAACTATGGTCTTGGCCTTTCTCTTGCTCTGTTTTGTTCATTCCACTCTTGTCATCTGCCTGAGCCCTAAGAATCTTTGCTCTGCATCCCCCAATTTCTAATTCTGGTTAGCAGAGGGAAAAATATTAGAAATCATACTCTGAACTATCTATCACTTAGCTATGACTTCTTAAGAGTTCTTAAGTAATCAGGCATTTGAGGCTTAGGATTGTATTTGAAGAGAAGAGGGTTGTAATGAGATGGGTGAAGAAGCATGTGATCCATTTTAATATACAATTCCCACACACTGCAAATAACAAGGTCCAAGATATCTTAGTCTTCAAAGAGAACTAGTTTTAAAAAATTAACAAAAATGTTACTCAAAGTTTTATACATGGAGTTGTAGTTGAATATTAATATTGAATAAATTACCTTTACATGCACCATTTTACAATATTGATAAGTGGACAGTGTTTCCTACAACTACTTCTTTGATTTAGCAAGAAAGAATAATGGGTAATTGTTTCCAACTTGGTGGACTAATTATTGAATGCTGTCATTCTTGGTGTTTTAGTACCTTGAGGTGATTAAGCATGTATGAAAGCTGAAATTGAAAAGAAAACCTCATTACCAAATACTAAACAACTTCAGTAACTTCTTGCCAGTCTCTGAAGGACATTCATGCCTTGTTATGACAAGAAATTATTCATAATGTGTGCCTCGCATATAGATTGCATCCTTTATTTGAAACAGCAAAAGAGTCATTCTTAGTAGCTGATCGAAATAAATAGACAGGCAAAATTTAAAAGGGAGAAATAAGACCAACCAGGAGGCCTCTATAATAATTGCTTGTCACTGTAACATCAAATAGTTCATCTTTTTAGGAACTCACTATGTGGCTAGGCCATTATGTTCTCTGGATGGAAAAAAAAAACACACACCGTAATTCACAGAAAAGCAATGGCAGGATTCTGCTGATTTACCTAACAGCATTGACTAGACAGGAGAATTATGGCTTGCAAGCAAAGAGTGATTCTGTATTTCGAATTGTTTTTGCTATCTTTTTGCCCAATTAGAATTTTTCCCATTTAAAAAATATCAATAGCCTTGAAAAATATCAAAGAGGCTGCCACCAGTGTTTTGATCTCACTGTACGAGTGCACAGCTTTCAGATTCATGCCCAATTACTCACTGAAACCTCTGCTGTTTGCTGGGAGGAGACAGGGAAGAGACGCTATGCTTTAGTGCCCCTTGCTGGTCAACCTGAAGAAAATGTAAGCGTCATGAATGCTAGAGCCCAGGTTTCAACAAATGATGTGGCACACATTCTATTCAGATGGGTAAGAAGCTGAAGTGATTTAACCTAAACATCTGTAGGCAGTCTTAAGAATCGTTATAAAGAGGAGATGATGTGTCTGGAAATGCATACATCCTCCTAGAGAAGGAAAAGTTCAACATAAAGACTGAGACATGTTAAGTCTTAGTCTAACTTCAAAATAAATCCAGGTAAATATATTCCTGTGACATAAACTCTTCCTAAGCCCACAGTTTTGCTTGATTATGCCTCCAAAAAATTGTCTGGTCTCTTAAGCCATAATAGAAACAGTAGATACCAAAAATATTCCTTAGTGGAATTCTCAATTCAAATTCCAAACATGATACAACAACTTCTTTCAACAAAGGAAAAAAAAAACCATATCTACTAATACAATAATGCATTTGATCATTGGCAATTATATTATGATTTGAACAAGTACTATTAGGAAACTATGCAAGCGGGGCACACATTATGAATAATTATGATTATGGTGAATTTTTTATCTGTTTTCCATTTGTTGAGGACGTGGCTATATTACTTTTATAATTTCAAAACAACAGCTGCAACATGGCTATACTAACCAGCTGGCCATCAAAGCTAATTAATTCTTGGGATGCTATAGTGAGCTATCAGACCTAACACATCAATCTTACTTAAAACTTCACCAGAGCTGGTCTCAAAATTCCATCTCCTCCCCACATCAAGAATTTGAGTTTCTAAGACCCAAGCTCTAAGGGCTGGCAAATAGTCTATTCAGACAGACTGAACAAGACTGAGGCATATGGAGACAAGTCCATGTAATCACTTGGAAGATATGTAGGCCTATCCCAATGTCTCAGTCAGCAGATAGATCCTGACAAACAGGCACCAGAGAGAAATGATCCTTCAGAACCTATGGAGCTTTAAGGGACCCAGAATAGACAAAACAATCTTGAAAAAAGAAGACAAAGTTGGAGGATTCACACTTCTTAATTTCAAAACTTACTACACAGCTACAGTTTCAAAACAGTATATACATTTTACTGGCATGAAATAGACATATAGATCAATGGAATAGAATTGAGACCAGAAATAAACTCTCACATTATGTTCAATTGGTTTTCAACAAGATGTCAAAGACAATTCAGTAAAGGGAATGAATAGTCTTTTCAACAAATAATACTAATATAGCTGGATATCCACATGCCAAATAATGAAGTTGAACCCTTACCATATACAAAAAATAACTCAAAAATTATCAAAGATCCAAATGTAAGAACTAAAACTGTAAAACTATTAGAAGAAAACATGAGTACATCTTCCTAACTTTAGATTTAGCAATATTTTCTTAGATAAGATCCAAAAAACTCAAGCAACAAAAGAAAAAATAAATACATTGGATATCATCAAAATTAGAATTTTTGTGTTTTAAAAGACACTATCAAGAAAGTAAAAGGACAGCACACTGAATGGGACAAATTGTTGGAAAATTATTTTAAAGGGGCAAAGGATCTGAATAAACATTTCTCCAAGGAAGATATACAAATGGCAATCAACACATGAAAAGATGTTCAACATCATTAGTTATTAGGGAAATGCCAATCAAAACTGCAATGAAATGCCACTGTATACCCACTAGGATGGCTATAAAAAAGACAGACAATATCAAGTGTTGACCAGGATGTAGAGAAATTGGAATGCTCATTCCTTGCTGGTGAGAATGCAAAATGACATAGATACTTAAAAAAAAAAGAGTTTGATAGGTCCTCAGAGGTTATACATAGAGTTCCCATATGACCCATAAATTCTATTCCTTGATATACATACCTGAGAGAAATGAAAACACGTATCTACACAAAAACTGGCACATGAATGTTCATAGCAGTAGCACTCATAATAGCCAAAAGGTGGAAATAATCCAAATGTCCACCAACTGATAAATGGACAAAATGTGGTACATTCACATCAATGAACTATTATTGTCATCAAAAAAGGAATGAATTACTGATACATGTTACAATGTGGATTAGATCTTTCAAACATGCTAAGTGAAAAAAGCCAATACAAAGTCCACATATTAAAGAAAAAAAGACAAAGTCCACATATTGTATGATTCTACTATGTCAATCTTATGGGGCTGCAATAACAAAATACCACAGAACTGAGTGACTTAAATAACAGTTCTAGAAGCAGGAAGTTAAGGATCATAGTGTTAGCAGGTTTGGTTTTTCCTAAGGCCTCTCCCTTGGCTTGCAGATGGCTATCTTCTTGCTGTGCCCTTCTATGGCCTCTTCTTTGTGCACACTTGTCCCTTCTATGTCTGCCTCTTCTTATATGGACATGAATCGTATTGGATCACTAGGACCTCACCGTTATGATCCCATTCAATCTTAATTACCTCTTTCAAGGCACTATCTCCAAATACAGACACATTGGGGGATATAATTTAGTCCATAACATCCAGAATGGGCAAATCTATAAAAATTTGTATGAAATGTCTAGAATGGGCAAATCTATAAAGACAGAAAGTAAATTAATGGTTGCCAATGGTTGAGGAAATGGGAGAATTGGGGTGACAGCTAAGGAATGCAAGGGTTTCATTTTAGGTTGATGAAAATATTCTGAAGTTGATTGTGCTTGGTGAATAACACTGTGAATATATTAACAGTCATTGAATTATATCCAATAAAGCTGTTGTTGTTGTTTTTAAAGCCTAAGGAGCAGGAAGGTCATCAGTTCAGTTTTTTATATATTTTTTTTCTTTATTGATTAATGTATCATATATGTGTCCTTATCCCCCCATTGCCCCCCACTCACCCCCACTCACCCTCCTGGTGTCTGTATCCATTGGTTAGGCTTATATGCATGCATATAAGTCATTTGGTTGATCTCTCCCCCTTACCCTTACCCTTCCCTCTGAGGTTTGACAGTCTGATCAATGCTTCTCTGTCTCTGGATCTGTTTTTGTTCATCAGTTTATGTTGTTCATTATATTCCATAAATGAGTGAGATCATGTGATATTTATCTTTCTCTGACTGGCTTATTTCACTTAGCATAATGCTCTCCAGTTCCATCCATGCTGTTGCAAATGGTAACAATTCCTTCTTTTTTACTGCAACGTAGTATTCCATTGTAGATATACCACAGTTTTTTAATCCACTCATCTGCTGATGGGCACTTAGGTTGTTTCCAAATCTTAGCTATGGTAAATTGTGCTGCTATGAACATAGGGGTGCATATATCCTTTCTGATTAGTGTTTCTGGTTTCTTGGGATATATTCCTAGAAGTGGGATCACTGGGTCAATGGGAGTTCCATTTTTAGTTTTTTGAGGAAACTCCATACTGTTCTCCACAGTGGCTGCACCAGTCTGCATGCCCACCAGCAGTGCACGAGGGTTCCTGTTTCTCCGCATCCTCACCAGCACTTGTCATTTGTTGATTTGTTGATGATAGCCATTCTGACAGGTGTGAGATGGTACCTCATTGTCGTTTTGATTTGCATCTCTCAAGTGATTAGTGACTTTGAGCATGTTTTCATATGTCTCTTGGCCTTCCTTATGTCCTCTTTTGTAAAGTATCTATTTAGGTCTGTTTCCCATTTTTTTTATTGGGTTGTTTATCTTCCTTTTCTTAAGTTGTATGAGTAGTTCAGTTTTTAAGGTGTATAGAAGTCCACTCCTAAGCATGGAGTTCAGAGTCAGGAATAGGTTCCTTAAATACATACAAGGAAGAAAGAACCCAGTTCTGATCCTAAGCATTATACATTCAAGGAATTTGGGCAGAAGAGCAGGTATCAGACCTGGAGCATATGGTCAAGTCTGCCCTGGCGGCAAATATAGCTTGAACCTGAGTCACAGAGGGTTGGCCTGGAGCCCTGTAAGCTCCTATCCAAGGTCAGCATTCATCTTAGAGACCAAATAAGGACCTCCCAGCCTGGGGAGAAGAGAGTTCCTAATGCTGGGAACTGGGCAGGCTGTGAGGCAGGGCCTGAAGTCATCTCTCTTGTGTTCTTGACCTTCCTCTTCCATTTCTTTAGAATTAGAATATTCAACTTTAGTGAGCATGTAATCCTTTTGGTATTCTTCTTCTCTCTTCTGCTCTCTTTTTGCACAGCATAGGTCTGCCAACTGAAGTTATTAAGCACATATGCTACACTGTCATTGTCAGCTTACTTACTGATCTGCTCCACTGGGCTTCATGCTCCTGGAAGATGGGAACTGTTACTTTTATCTCTGCACCCCAATGCCTCACCCATTGCCAAGCACATAGCTCCAAATAAATGAATAACTGACAACTGGCTTTCCCATTTTTAACTTGTTTGAATGTACTTACTTCCTGCTTATGCTAAATTAAGTCATTTTTGAGCTAAAGAAGACTCATTGAAGCATTGAATTTTTTTCCATCGAGTTGACATAATAATGGCTTAATGTTTAGTGAACATTTCTGTACTGGGCCCATGTTAAACAATTTATATTCATTACCTCATTTGGTCCTCACAATAACCCCCTGAGTACGTAGTATTACCTCCACTTTAGAGATGTGGAAACTGAGGCTCATAGAGATTAAGTGACTTGCCTGAAATCACTGTGTTAAAAGGGGAGCCAGAGCTCAAACCTCAGACTTCCAAATCCCATGCACCTTTCCTCTACATAATTACGACTTCTTGATATTTTGTTTTGCCCGGTACCCTTGTCAGAGGTAAATGAAACCAGAAGCAAGAGTTGTGGTTTGAGATTATTCTTGAAGTTTTAAGGCCCTGTTTGAAGGCTTCCTGGCTTCAAAGGTTAGAGAATCCCTGCCTGGATCCAGGATCACACATAGCTTGTTCACAAACTCAGGCTGTAATGTTCTGAGACTACCATAATCCATAGGCAAAAATTACTCCCCAAGCAGCCCCTGTGTGTCGAGAAGGGGACCATATAAAGAAGGCGTGCATGAAAAGCATGGGTGTGCCTCTCTCTGCCTTGACCGTAAATTCAGTCTATAATCAACCAAAACCAGAAAGCCTTTTCAGATTGTTTTCCCTGTCTACTGACTCACAGCTCCCAGTTTCCATTTTATCCTCTTTCTTTCCCCTTCTACACTTTAGCTGCACTTCACAGAATCCTGCACAAGGAGAGAACTTGATCCGAGTTGAATGGTTACCAGGATGGAACATGCTGACATTTCAGAACAAGCTCAGCTTGAGGTGTTTCAGAAAGGCATGCATCAAATGTCGAGAACGTTGTTATAAGAGATTCAACAGCTTTCACATTGACCTCAATAAACAACATTTAATGTTTGCTCATCTCATGGTTGCCATGTCCCAGTGCAAAAAGCCTGGTATTTTTCCTACTCACCTCTGTTACCTTGGCCATGTACATGTTATGACTGGACGACATTCAAGGATTGCTGTCTATGAGGGGGTGGGAGCTGTTCCTGCCTAAAGTGGGGCAACTCATGTTCCAGGAGAATTTGGAGTCACTCAAAACAATACCTGTGATTAGGAAAGTTAGAACCAAAGTTAACCCACCACGCTCAGGGTGTTTATTGTATCTAGCTAGAACTATGCCAAAATTCTAGGACGGGACAAGGTTGCCAATGCCAATTGTGTAAACTGTCCTCAAATTTCAAATAAATTGTATCAACAGATAGAGAGGAAGTTCAGACATCTACTTTTACCGCAAGAGCAAAATGCCCCCAACCGTATTCTGTCCTCACCAATTCACATGGGTCGTGAGCTGCTCCTGTTGAAGGCCCCATAAATAACACATCCTTCTCCCACCCTGGCCCTGGTTGCATTGCTGTTGCCTATCTCACTGCCTGTCACTGTCCACTCCACGAGGCAGGGCTAGGTTTGTCTTACTCACCACTGTGTCTTCAGAACCCAGCACACACCAGGCTTACCACATGATTACTAACTACATAAGTGAATTATAATAAAGTTGATGGAGAAGAAGAAATGGCTGGCAAAAAGATGGCTGGGATTTGACTCTCCTCTCATACAGATCTTGGATCTCACAGAGGGTGCTCCTTACACCAAGAATGAGTCAACTTATCAGCTGGGGAGAGATTTTTGTTGGGGTGATAGGTCTTTTCATCATCTTAACACCTTTTAAAGGTACTGTAAAGTTTGACTCTTTCAATTATTCTTTTCCTGGTTTTTATTTCTGAACAAAGTAGCATATTAAAGAACCAAAATTTTTCTTTAGCTCAGGATTAAATATATGTATAGCTTTTTGAATGATATAATGCTTTGAAAATACAAAAAGAACAGAGATTGGAGGATACCATTTTCATAATGTTGCTTTCACCTGTCCAAAAATTTGAAGAACTTTAATTTTTCAACTATGAAATATCATAGTTGGAAAAGATTCATTGGAATGGATTCCTATCTGAATCTAAATTATTTTTAAATATCACTTAATTTATCACATTAACCACCTTATAGTTGCCTCCCTCTTCCCCAAAATCTCGGAATATAGTCTACACACTTGATATATAAATATAATAACATCAATCAGTTTCTTAGGTGCCTTGTTTTGTTTTGAATCTGCATAATAGTAACACTCCTAAAAGGGCTTTGTAAATATTAATGTGTTTTCCAAAACTTCTACCATCGGTAAGCATCAGGAAGATTTCTAGCTGATATCTGACAAAAGACAGGCAATGGTAAACCCCCAGACAGAAGGTCACGCTTCCATCGCTGTATTTCATCCAGACTCAGATCTCATGGGGGGCAGTGGGGTGCTGCACCACCCAGGCCTTCCCCAGTCGGAGGCATGTCAATGTGACATTTACTTTCTATCATCATCTGTTGACTCCGTTTTGTCCTTGCCCTCCTCCCACTTCTGAAACATGTGTCTATCTGCCTGGAAGAGAGGAGAAGTGATCATAACAGGTCAAGCACCAAATGGAAATGCAAACTGGACAGTTCCAGCAAGTGGAAGCAGAACATGTCATGAAAGCTAACCCTGGGAGAAGAGAGAGGATCGCATGCATTTCACAGTCACGACGACGGGTTTGTAGATACAGGTGGCAGAAGCAAATTGCCTGTCAGGAGATTCGCTTCATAACGAGGCCAGCCATGTAGAACAGCCACCGCGCCAAGAAGACACCGCTGCTGGCCCGGATCTCGGGGGCTCTGAGCCAAGCTGCAGGGATGACAGCCCTGCACTCCTCAGCAACAGCCGCATCCCTGGGGGCGGGGCCAGACAACAGGGTAAATGCCGCCAGCTATCCCTCCATGCTGCCACGGCCAAACCATCAGTCAAAAAAGGAATAGGAATAAGGAGAGGGGAGGGAACTGAAGTCAGGCATGGGAGGGGGTGTACGCAGAAAGCACAGGGGGAAGAAGGGCACCCATTTATCTTCAGCATCCTCTGCATCTATGGTTAACAGCCCAGGCTTACAACAAGCAGAAGGACAGAGGATTGAATACTTCTATGTCATGACCACGCTTTTCTCATAGTATCCTCAGCTGGGTGCTCTCAGATGCCCACAAAAACACTGCACACTTCAAGCACACACCTGCGCTCTCTCTCTCTCTCTCTCTCTCTCTCTCTCTCTCTCTCTCTCTCTCTCACACACACACACACACACACACACACACGGACACACACGAACACACACGGACTCATGGACACATATACACTTCCCAGTATATTACTTGTGTCTGTTCATCTCTGGGCTTGAAACAGAAATGAGAGTAGGGAGGTTGCAATGTGACTGGTGTACTGACCTCCTTTCTCACCACTTATCTCCTTTATAAGAAAGCAATTTTCCTGGACAGCAAGGCAGTATTCCTCTCAAAGTCAAGATCAATCGAAAGCCCACTCCTTCTCAGGGAGGAGAACCTGTTTTTTCTCCTTGAGCCACGGTTCTGTTCCCGGTGGGTGATTTACATGGAGAGCAGAGGCAGAGGCAGTGCCATGTCAGCGACGGCCCCTTCGGGGGCCTTTCAAAGCCAGGTCTCAGCAGCCAGGCACCCACGCTGGCCTGGCAGTGCCAACAGGAGGCTGGGCTAACTGCAGGACCCGCAGCGGCCAGCTTTAAGAAATATCTGCCTTCAAGTCACATTTGTCCCAGGGACCAAGATGAATAACAAAAAGCTCAATGAATGAGGGTTTCAAGCTAGGAAAAAGGAGATGCCAGGGACCAGCATCCCACTCTATAGGGGAAAAAATCTATGACATTAGGAATAGCGCCTCAGGGAGAAGCAATGGGGACATGAGTTTGGAGACACAATTCTGAAGAAGTTGGGAGAGAAGATCAAAACCAGTAGAAATCCTTGCAGGGAGCCCCAGGACAAATTCCTGGGCAGAATCATTGACTCCTTCGGGGTACCTGGCACAGGGCAGGTGCCCAGGGAAAACCCGATGAGTCAGTGAGTGGCTGCGCAGTGGCTGAAGCTTCCACTGGAAATAAAAAAAGCACAGAAAGTTGTGGACTGAGTTTCGTGTTCTTAAAAAGCCTGCTCCTGCCTTCTGAGAGCCCAGCCTTCCTGCATTCTTAAGCATGCCTTCTAAACCTGTGTCCTGGGGAAGCAGCAGGCCGTTCTCAGGTTCACTGAGCTAGAACGGCATTTTGATACAAACAGACCTGGGCCCGCTGAAAGAGTTATGCTCTTGGCAGGAACACCGCCTTGAGTTCAGACAGCAAGCGCATCTGTGCCTCGTTGATAATGTAATAACCTGCGTTACATTTTTGGCGGAGAGCACCTGTGCACAGCCCAGAACGTCAGCCCAGGGCTACCATCGCGATGGAGGGGATATTAACAGCTCTCATTAAAACTGATGACTCCAGCCGTGCCCAGGAGTGCGGCTGCAGTGAGGCGTCTGTCTGCATTGCCATGACAAGCCTCTATTTGGGGAGTTCATAACTCAACCGTGAAAACATGCTTCTTATTGAACTGGAACATGAAAATGAAACGATCATAGGGTAAAGAGAGTTTGACATGTAGAGCCGTAAAAGTACATCAGTTGTCCATTCGCATCTGTACGTGTTCAACTCTACATTATACCGAGCGTGACTGTTTTCCTGCCCCTGTCTGGACAATGGAAAGAGAAGACTACAGGAGGATGGAGGATTTACCTCTGAGCGGCCCAAGGACAATTTGAGTGTCTTAACTTTTATGTATATCAGGGATGCTAAGCGTTCTATTAGGCAGAGAAGTGACACTTGTATTCCAGTCAGTTTCCCTAGGTGTGCACTTGAATTCCTAGGGCTCCGCCTGGAATCCAGCAAGGTCACACATTGGCTGGATCGTGCTCACTTTCAGCACATCCCCTTTCTCTGATGAAAAAGAAACCTGAAGACATGGATTTCACAGACAGTGATTTGAAAGGACTGTGTTATCTTTTATTTTGACAAAAAGTGTTAGAAAATGCATTCCTGTCCTCCGCTAGGCAGGTTAAAGCTTGATCATCTAGATAGCTATAATCTAGATGTATATTTAGAATATAGACAAACCACTTTTCTTCAAAAATATGGGGGATTGTGTCCATAGAATAATACACAGATTACTTTGTAATTTCTGCTTTTCTAACAAGCATTGCTTGGTTAGATAAAGGTCACCATTGTCTTCACTATCCTTCCTCCATGACAGGAATTATGTTAAGGCAAGAATCAGATCATGCTACTTCTCTGCTTAAAATTCCTCAGCACCTTCCTATTGGATTTAATATGATGTTCTTTACCATCACCCAAGAGAGCTGTGTGACCGGCCCCTGAAGAGCCTGTAGCCTCATGTCATAGCCGTAGCCTCATGTCCCATGCTTTAGGCACTGCCCTTAATCTGACTTTTCCCAGCTCCTCAATTGCACCAACCATATTTCCCCACCTCAGAGACTTTGTATTTATGAATCCCTGCCTGCAATGCTTTTCTTCAATCCCAGTTGGCATCTTCATATTCTTCCAGCTTGTATGTCACTTCTCCTGACTACTCTGTCTGAAGTGAGTACCTCTCCCAACAGTTTTCCTCTCAGGCCCCTTTGGGTGTTTTTGTTGTTGTTTTAGAAACTTAGCACAATTGTTTTACTAACCTGCTCATGTACTTGTCCTTTGTCTGGGTGCCATCTAAAAGTATGTTTCAGCCCTAGGCAGTTTGGCTCAGTGCGACAAGTGTCAGCCTGTGGACTGAAGGGTCCTAGATTTGATTCCAGTCAAGGGCACACTCCTGGGTTGCGGGCTCAATCCCCAGTGTAGGGTGTGCAGGAGGTATACTATCAATGATTCTCTTTCATCATTGATGTTTCTATCTCTCTCTCCTTTTCCCTTCCTCTCCGAAATCAGTAAAAATATATATTTAAAAAGTATGTTTCATGAGGGTAGAGATCTTTGTCATTTTTGGATTCCCAGTGTCCAGCCCGTAGTAAGTGCTCAGTTAATATATGTTAAATAAATCAAGTCTTATATGTAAGATGATGCATAGTTTAAGCTTCTGTTGTTGACCCAGTAGCTTTAATCTCGTTGCAGTATAAACAAAAGAATAATTCCTCCTCAATCTTGACATAACCTCACACTTTGTAGGAAGGATTCTCATACCAGATGACAATCTTCAAAATTGGAGAGACAAATTCTGTTCTTTTACATCTTTCTCCCTCTTCATAGCATCATAAAATAGTATCTAATTTCTGTAAAGATTTTATATAACTAGACAGATGTTGTACTTCAAGGAGCCAGATACTTGGCTTGATTTACTTTGAGCTCTGGATACTGAAATAATAAAAATAAATCCTGTATGTGTGAAGAAGTGTGCAGTCAGTGTCATCTGTTAATGTTTTTATAAGTTTTTCCTGCATTACTTGTGATTAATTATGATCCAGCAAATAATAAGTTTAATGATGAAGGTGGTGCTAGTGATGACATCTAGGATTATTTGCTTACTCTATACCATTCACTGTACTGAGCACTTTATTTATAAGTTAAATATAATATATATAAATAAATAAAATTCAAATATAGTTTATTGTCTCGTGTCTAGTATAACATATCTAATTTACATAATAACAATAATAATGGTTATAAGAACAGCCACAACAATGGAAATAGCCAGAAAAAATAAAGCTCACTACTTTGGAAACCTTAGAAAAATAGATATGAGAATATTGATTACCAGTAATGTTCCAACTGGGCCTGATTCTCTCAGAACGTTGAGCCACATCCTGGATGTGACTAGCTCAAGACCCCGCAGCTAATAAAAAGCATTTGGGATCCAAGCCCAAGCCTTCTGATGCCAAGTCAGTCCACTGTGACTATGTCTGGGAAGGCAGGATTAACCTTAGTCACAGACAAACCAGGTAGTTACAAATTGACCTACAATTCTCCAGTTAAACTCCCCAAGTGCTAGATTGAATGGCTGACTCTAGAAATTTCTTTAAAAATCTGATCCCATATTAGAAGTGGCAACAGAATTCAGGAAAGTTGTAGTTGTCCATAATAACTTTCCTGAATTACTTTATCAGACACTTACATCTCTGCCACTTGCTGAAGTCTGGTTGTCTGCAGGGAAAATAAGAAGAGGTTTAGATGGGATAAGAAAAGTGTTGCATAGAAATGTGACCTTTGACAAGTTACTCTCTAAGCCTCCGTTTTCTCACCTGTAAAATGGGGATAAAAACCTATCTTAAGGAGTCCTTGAGACAATTAAGATAATGCATGCAGAGCACTTAGCATAATGTATAGAAAGTGCCCAATGTAAGCTGCTGCTATGGTTGTTGTAAGATTATCCTATATAATAAAAGAGTAATATGCAAATCGACCGAACAGGGGAACGACTGGTCACTATGATGTGCACTGACCACCAGGGGGCAGACACTCAATGCAGGAGCTGCCTCCTGGTTGTCAGCATGCTCCCACAAGGGGAGCACCACTCAGCCAGAAGCTGGGCTGATGGCTGGTGAACACAGCAGTGGTGGCAAGAGCCTCTCCCACCTCCATAGCAGCACTAAGGATGTCTGACTAAGCTGTCAGTGGGACATCCCCCGAGGCTCCCAGACTGCGAAAGGGTGCAGGCCGGGCTGAAGGACACTTCCCCTTCTCCCCCCTCCCCCCGCTGAGTGCGCAAAGGTCGTGCACTGAGCCTCTAGTTATTAATAACAATTTTGATGTAAAAGAAGCTGTAGGCAACCGAAAGTCTTGTTTTGCTTTGTTTTGTTTTTAAAGGGAGACTGTGAACTCTGGAGACCTAGTAAGTTGCAAAAGAACATAGGTAAGGTAGCAGAGTAACTAAAAGCCAACCGATTCCATAATTCTGGATAGAGAAGGGCCTCCCATCAAGCCTCTTCGCCTCTGTGAGCTTTGGTTGGCTTATCTCTAAAAGAAAGATAATATCCACTCTCCCCACCTGGGCAGATTGTCAAGGACCCACATGAGACACGTGTGTGCAAGAGCACTTTCAAAACCATCACGGGAATGTTAGGTATTGCCTTCACACACGTTCCCCTTAACAGACTGTTGTTTCAATCAAGTCAGTGATTCTCAATCCCGGCTGCACATTAGAGTCGCCTGGAAGTTTCTAAGAATCCAGATGCTCAGGCCATACCCCAGACTAATAAAGTCAGATTCCAAGTGATTGCAACATCTAGCCAAGGTCAAGAGTCAGGGACTAAAGTATTTCCTAAACTTGCCTGATGATAAGGAGTCCCGGGGACCCACCCTACCTACAGAATCAGCTTTCCCAGGGAAGGGGCTGGGAGCCTGCATTTTCAACAAGCACCCCAGCTGCCTCTTCTCAGCAGGCAATTATGAGAAACACTGCGTTGAATCATGGTCTGCGAGTTGGAAGGGATATTGTTGAAAGTCTTCACACTTGATTCATCTCTCAGCCATGTGAAACTTTGTGATCCCCTGAACGGAGGTGAATGCGTGTTAACTATTGAGCAATCAGTCACACAGGTGTTAGCCATTTCTCTTTCTGCAGGGATCATCCCTAGCCCCTTTCTAGGGCAGGAAATCTTGACTATGGAAAAGGCTTTCAATGTTTTGAAACTTTCCTTGATAAACAATTTGGAATGCCAAGAAAGACATCGAAAAAAAGAATTGTTTCATTTAAGAATAAATGTTTGTATGTCATGAAATAAAATAATCAACTCAGGTTTGGTGCGCACAGTGGGAATAGGGCAGACAACTACATTTTTATTTATTCCCCTCTAAAAAGGACATTTTGCAGAGCTCTGTAAAGCCTGCATTCTTATGTTTAGCTCTCATGGGAAAATTAGGCAGACCAGGTTTAATGTAAATAACATGCAGAGAAGCTACTATGAAACCTGGCAAATATGAGGGGAAGGAGGAAGTTCCTTAACTGCTAATATCCAAGTTGCAAATCTCACCTCAACTCTGATTGGCCATGGCGACAGCTATTTCCACTCCTCCTCACTATTTTGAAAGCATCAAACTAGGCCAGAACCTCTAGTCTCGAAGTTCCCACTGAACATTCTAACATTCCTTTGAAAAGTTCAGTCTTGCAGAATCCCATTTTCTCTGGGGCCACATCCACTCACCTAGGTGGTTAACTCTAAAAGCTTTCCTCCTTATTTCCTGCACTGTTTGGGCCCAGCCTTTGTCTCAGCAGTGTTTGCGTCATAAATATTGTCAGTATTTACAAACTGTGTTTAGTTCTTGCTTGTTAACAAGAAAGATACTAGGGATGGATTTTAATAAATATACAGGTTCAGCCCTGGCTGGTGTGGCTCAGTAGGTTGGGCATCGTCCTGTGCACCGAAGAGTTGCCGGTTCAGCTCCAGTCAGGGCATGTGCCCAGGTGACAGGGTTGATCCCCTGTTGGTGTGTGCAGGGAGCAAGTGATCGATGTTTCACCCTCAAATCAATGTTTCTCTCTCCCCCTCCCTCTCCCTGTCTCTAAAAAACACTAAAAACATTTTTTAAAAATATATAAATACATACATATGTAGGTTCAGAACATTTGCATTTTCCTTCAGAGTGGCTTTGTGAATCATATTCACTTCTGAACTTTGCCAGATAAGGCATTTTGTGAGTAATGATGCTGGATCTGGTCTGAATTTTATCTTTGGAAACTCTATCAATTGCTCAGTGTAATGAGTGGTTTAATGTGCATTCACCATGTCAGTTCCTTAGCATCACCTTTTATTGTTGATAAAGTGTTTTAATAGAGAGAGTCAATGTAGCCTAACTTTTTGTGATATGAAATCACACATTATTTCTGTATTTGTTTTTATTTGGTGGGGGGGGAGTCCTTATGATTAATAGGAGGGGGTATTGTAAATGCTTGGAGTGGGAAGCCATGGGGGAGCTAAGAGAGTAGCAGAGCTGAACTCATCTCTCATGGTGGGAGAGCACACAATATCTTGAATGAGGGCTGTGGGCATGCTGGGGGGTGTGCCCTCCCCATCACCTGGGTTCTTTAGGTTTCCATTTTCGATTTCAAGCACTTTGTTAAGTCGTTTGTATTCTATACTGCAATGTGGAGCAGGGGGAACAGAGAGATGGTAGGAATTTTTAAAAAACAGAAAATACTGCTGCTGATGGCTTCTCCCCACTGTCAGCTCATTTCCCCCAACTCTCACGTTATTTAAGTCTAGTGTCCCTTGACTTGTGTATGCGGGTGTTGGACATTTAGTAGGATTCACAATGTATGCACAATCATTGATCAGAGGATGCCAATTGGGTTAGTCCGCTAGGGCTATGGTAGCAAAGCACCACAGAAGGGTGGCTTTGACCCCAGAAGTTCATTGCCACACAGTCTGGAGGCTAGATGTCCAAAACAAGGTGTTGGCAGGGTAGGTTCCTTCTGAGGGCTGTGAGGGAAGGATCTGTTCCAGGCCGCTCTTCCTAGCCCTCTTTCTATTCACATGATGTCCCCCTTTTTGTAAGAACACCAGTCATATTGGTTTAGTGCCCACCCTAATGACCTTATTTTTATTTGATTACCTCTACAGAGATCAATCTCCAAATAAGATCCCATTCCCAAGTACTGGAGTTAGAGCTTCCAGATATGAATTTGGGAAGGGGGCACAATTCAACCCATAACACCAGTATTACACATGATTAATTTTTTAAATGTTTATATTTTTATCAAATCATAGCTGAGAAATTTAAATAGGTTTGTGGGGGTGGGGCTTCATTACGTTGATGGTCTTTGTAACCGTACTTCGCTGGTTTATCTGAGTTCCTTTCTGCAAGTTGATGGGAATCTCCCACAGTTCTGAAAGAAAGCCTATCACGGGTGAACTGGAGATCATTGCCTAGTCTAAGGTTGTTGCCTGGTATATGCTGAACTGCTGGTTGTAGTCTTGACTTCAGTGCTCCTGAGAGCCAGACTCTCAAACAGAAGCTACATCCCATGGGAAAGAATTTCTCTTTTGATTATTGGGCAAGTAAAGAGTATGGAGAGAGAGAGAGACCTTCCTTGTATAGACGAGGAAATAGAGGCCTAGAAAAGAGAAAGGAGGTGGCCAAGGCCACAAAGCTAATTAGTAGCAGCCCTGGAACTAGGATTTGGACCTCTGAACTCATAATACCATGCTCTTTCCCCACACCCCATGATCTGTCCTCCACACCTATCCCCCATCTATCAAAATTGCCCACTGCTCACTGACAACATCTGACTGTCCTCATGCCACTTAATTTAAAAAAATTTCAACTATTCCTAATAAATTTGTTAAGTAAGTACATTATTAATGCCTGTGAGCAGGATGAGAAATGTAGAGTAATTGTTTTTCATGAAGCCTATCAAACCAAATATATGTCTAATTTGTATAAAGTGATAGGTTTCTTTAACCTTAACATTTTAGCTAAAACTTGCCTTATTAGTCATAATTATAAAAGACGTGCTTTAAAATGGGGGGAAATGTTGTCTGAGATGTCAGCTAATGTCAGTTAGTGATTACTCTTGAAACCAAAAGAAAGGAAGAACCTTTACATTCTGTTCTACCAGGTGTTGGTCATTGCATCATAATTGATATTTGAGGTTTGAGTTTTAGAAATCACCTACCTAATTTGGCCACTCTACAAATAAAGAAACTGTGGCCTGGGCAGTGGCTTGCTCAGAGCCACTCAGTTAAAGAGATCTGGGGACAGAGAGGTCCCTTCTTGTCCCATCCATAGCTCTGAACACCCCATATAATACTGCCAGTGGTTATTTATTTAGCCCATGTGTAAGTCCTAGAAGTTTAATCTGGCTTCATCATGAGCATCATGAGGATAAGAGAAACAGTAGCCCTAGTATTCTTTGGTGGGTGACTTAATGTTTTCCCATGTCATGTAGCACTGTTAGTCACATTTATAATATTAATTTTAAAGAATTGACTGTGTCTTTTAAATATATAATTTAATGTTACTATTCTATGACTCTTTACTAAGGTTACTTATAACTAAACTTACCTGTGTGAGCTTTATGGGGAAATGGCATGCATGCTAACTTTTAATATTTTAAACTTCTATATAAGAGCTTTTAATTAAGAGGAAAGTTTTATTTTAAAATCTTAATTTTTTTTCCCTTTAGATTTCTTACAAGTTAGTGGTGTTCAAAAACTCTTTTTGGAGTCATTAAATTGAGTTAAACTATATTAAACCCCAGCTATGATTTGGGGGGGTCTAAAATCCTGGCCAATAAGCCAGCCCTACAGAGTGGTCTCAGAGGTGCTCCAAGCTGTAGGTTGTCCTTGCCCTGTGAAAGCTAATTCTGCAACATTAAACTTATTGTGTTAAATTGATTTCTGGATGTTTCTCTGCGGATGTCTTGGAATAGCCCTCCCTTTCCTTTCCTTGAGCCAAGAAAACTCTGAAGCAGAACAATTCAATTTCAATTTGTGGAAAAACTATATTCCGTGTTCCAAACACAGCGCTAAGAGAGTTGTGAGGGGGGCGGGAGGGAGCCAGGGACATTGTGACCACTTTTGTATGTTACTAAAAACATCTGAATTTCTATGCAAATGCTCTGCGATGAATTTACAAGCTTTGTTTCTGCGAAGGATTTGCCTGAGAACCTCAAGAGCAAAGCCTGCTTTTATGCCATAGCGATTGTGTTATATGTTAAGCATTTGGAAGGAACCCCAAGCAGGCCTCAGGAAGCAGTTCCTGCCTCCTGACTTATCATCCTGAAGGCGATTTGTTTTAGGGTTGATAATCCCTGGGGCTACAAGAGTGTCCCACATCTGCCCTGAATTGAAAACAGATTCCCATTAAGAGCCTTACATCAGTGCTGCGGATTCATTCGATGTGAGTCAGAAAGGAAGTCGGAGAACATTCGAACATATGGCCTGATAGCAACACAGCAGCCCCTTCATGGAGGACCAAGACTGCAGGGTATGTAGGCTGTTTGTTCTCGGTTTTTCAGACTGTCTTTCTGTAAGGAAATGTCCTTCTGCCCCTCAGGCAGGAACACGTGGGAGAGGAGATCGTGGCTAACAGGTACGGGCACTGTCCATCTCGGGGACTTTTCGGGGCTACCCATGAATTGATCAAGATTCCGAGAGGTTTGGAAGCCTCCGCTGCTTTAAAATTTCTCAGCCAGGTTTTGCCGGGTTTTTTGTGACTTATCATTTACATACGATATATTCACATAATTATGTAGATATTTATACAAAAGTTCCCCCCTGCCAAGACTCTAAAACGGTTTTTGGAAGCCAAGAAACGTTTTTACTGTTACACAGCCAGCGCTTTTCCACCCTCTGCTTATCTGGGAAGTGATTTGAAAATATTTTCTGCACATGCTGGGAATGAAGGATGTAACTAAGCCTCCTGGGACCAGGCTCTCTGATTAACTATTTCGCATTTAATATCCTACTGAAGTTGTCTTCTCGGCTTGCTGAACCACTTTGCTCCAGCTTCTCTGTTGAAGTATATTATAGAGTGTGAAGTTCTCTTCCTTTTTAATTGAGGAGATTAGATTCGCTCATTAAAAAATGATTAGATAAAAGAAAAAGGCAGAGCGGTTATGAACCAGGGTCTGAGGTCCAGCAGCTTGAGGCAGGAGGCTGAGCCCGCAGCCTGGCTCCTGGGCCCTCTGGCTCCTCTTTCGCTTCTGGACTCGGCTTTAGTGAGTGGAAGCCTTTCGGGGATACTTCCAGAAGTCTGTTCTGCTCACCGTCTTCTCGGAGAAGCTGAGAAAGTTGATAGCCGGTAGATACTTGTTGAATGAAAATAAAATTAGGAAACAGAATCCTAGAAGAAACATCTGAACATATTGAGCTAGCGAGCCTCTCTTTGGGTCAATTTCCACTCACCTTCTTGGTAAGGTTGACACCCTAAGTGGAGAATAGAGGGTGATGGGTAATGGAGAGAAAAATGCCAGTCAGAGTGACTGCATACAGTGTGTGATTGCATGGCTGTGGTGTTCATGGGTGAGGGAGGAGTGTTGAGAGGTCGCAGGCATGCCCTACCAGCACGAGCAGGAGGCTGAGGGATGCTGGTCCCCAAGAAATGGGGCAAACACAGCTGGCCGCCCTCCCATTCGGAGCAGCTGTGCTCATCAAAACTGTGCCGATGCTACAAAGCCTGTTCTTGCGGCCTGTGTTCCCCCTGGTTTCAGAAACAATACATTCAGGACAGCCCAGTTGGCAGGTAAGATCCTCAGTCCAAATGCCAAAATGCTGTTCCCTCTTGACGGGTTGCCCACAGTTCTTGAAAGAAGGAAGGTTTTTCAGATGCCAAAAACTGCCTGCAAACTGTGCCATGGGACTCTGCCCTCTTAATCCCAGCAAAACAGAGGCTTCCTTTTAAAAAAGGAAGCACATTTGGGGTTTTGTGCTGCAGGATGCAAAATGATGTATTGATCAACTCAGACAGAAAGGGGAATTATCAGGCTTAGAAATGTCGCTTCTGTCCAATCTAAGGAGACGGGCAAATGGGCCTTGAGATCTATGGAAACGGTTCCAGTTCCAACCAGCTTCCTCTTTGGGAGAGGGTGTGTGTGTGTGTGTGTGTGCACATATATTTAACTAACCTTCTTAATCTCAACCCCAGATGTGAGGGAAGAAAAAAGTGTTGCAGAAATTGCTACGGTGAAATCCATATCATAAATTTAACTATTACCTCAAATAAAATCCATCTCCAAATAGTTCCCTGCCACATTTTGAGTACCAAAATATACGTCTTCATTTAGAGAATGTCCTCTTCCCCTGCCCCATTTTTGAACATCAGGCGTGTCGCTGAGGGCAGTGCCACCGTGCCAGCTCACGGCCTATTGCTCTCCACAAGCTTTGTAAGCCATTGTTTGGGATTCAGAACACACTGTCCCTCAGAAACAAGGTTGGGCTCCCAGCTCAATTCCTGCATGCAAATTTATCCCCAAATATAGAGAATTTGTGACAAGTTTCTGGAAATGGACAGAAAGAACTGCTATCATTTTGTTTAACAGCACTCACTGAAGAATACACTTGACAGTGAACTCTAATACTGCCTTTGAGAGCATTTTCAATATCTGCCAGAAATAATTTTTCGACTTGCACACCATTCCTTTCTTGATCTGCACACCAGCCACCTATCCTCAGTGCTGTGTCTCCTTCCTCTCTCTCACACGGCACTCTATGTTGGAGTCCCAGCAAATTATTTGCATATACTCCTCTACCTGTGGTTTCTTTTACCTGGAATGTCTCCCTCCACTTCTGGTTCCTGGCAACTTCTTCATTAGTTCAAAGATTAACACAGTTAAAACTCCTATGTAATGTCTCAGTTAAACTCCCACCTCTCTCCTCCCTTAGCCACAAACTCCCCATAAGAGAATTTTGGACACAACTTCAGATGGTTTCTTCACGGGCCTTCCACAGTGCCAGGAGCCTGAGTTTAACATTTTTCCCCTAGGAAATGTTAGCAATTTTCCTCCCACCTCTCTGTAACACCTTGTAAGTACCACCATGTATTTCATTCGACACATTATATTATAGTGTTTGATTTACATGTTGCCCCCTTTCCGAGGCTGAGAACTCCTTAAAGATGGGGATTTCCTCAGAACTTATTACAGTGCCTGTAACATAGCAAATAATTAATCAAAGAATGGATGGATAGATGATTAGATGGATGTCTTTGAATGGATGAATATGTGATTGGATGGATAGATCAATGAATAGAGGGATGACTGGATGGATGGATGGATAGATGGATGTATGGATGGATGGAGTGAGTGAATGATTGTTGTAGAAAAAGTTGGTTTCTTTACAGAAAGGTGAAGAGATATATAGAAATTTCTTTGGAATTCTGAATGAGAGTTTTAAGGGCATGCTATTGTTGGAATTTGAACATTATTACTGCTTCCACTGTTATGTGATGATAGAATTTTGAGTAGTGGGAAGAAAATTGAGTTTATGGGAGAACATCTGGCTTTTAACTCTGTCTCTCCACTTTGTAGTGATATGGTCAAGGGAAAGGTACTTACCTCTCCATTTTGCTTTTCTCCATCTGTAAGATAGGAGTTATATGTACCTTTGAGGAGTTGTTGTAAGGATAAAATGATAATCCATCTACAAGATCTATCCTAGTGCTTCACCCATACAAGGCAGACGATCGGTGGTAGTAAAATATTTATCTAAATCTGAAATGCCAGACATTGGACTTTGAGACCAGAAAAAGGAGGGCCCCTTCTGTCCAGCTCTGGATTCACTCCCATTGCAAGTTGCCCTCTTCATTCTGACACAGCATGTCAGTAGCATTACCTTTTATCACCCACTTCCCATATCGCTTGGGTGATAAAAATAAAATAAAATAAACTTAGAAGTGTGAAAGAAAAGAAGAAGAGGGTCCCAGAGATTTGTGGGTAAATATAATAAACAAATTTCCCAGAGTAGAATTAAGTAAGTAGAATTAAGTAAGCTGTGAAGGAGGAAGAGAGAACGTTGGACATAACAGGGGAAAAAAGAAAAAACAGGAACAGATGATGAGAAAGCTGTTTGGTGGCAGGTAGTGGCAAAGGGGAAGGAAGAGAGGAGAACTCACATTGTTGGAAAATTGCACTTCCAGGATTGTAAAAGGAGCAACTATTAATTTACATATATATTGGCAAGTGCATGCCTGTGCACCTGTAACCCAAAGAGTGCCTTGTATAATTTCAAGCACTTCATATAAGTAATTGTGATAGGACTACATTCCTAACTAACGCTTAATATCCCATGTACCAGGTGCCAGGCACTGCTCTAAGCTCTTTCCACAGATTAACTCATGTTATCCTCACAACCACCCTGTAAGGTAGATACACAGAATCTTTATTTTACTGACAGGGACAGAGGGCACACAACTTGTCACATCACTGGGACGTGCGGGAGCCAGTGTCTGAGCCCTGGCAGTCTGGCCCCAGAGTCTGCACCCTTCACACGTCCACTGATGTGGATGTCCCCACAGCACTGTAAAGGCCACTTCAGTGAACGTCTCTATGGATATAATTTACAAAGTACAGTTTTAATGCCTGAAAAGTTAGAAGGGTGGAATTTAATGGTGTGGGGAGACACTTGGTTCATTATACCCACACCAGCCCCGCTGGGAGTGTGCAGGGAAAGTCAGCCTCAGGATCACTAGTCAGCAACTCTGGGGACAGACACGGGGCGGGGCCAGAGATCTTAGCCACAGGCATAGCACCGAGGGGGCATTAAGACATCATCCTATGTTTCAGGTAAAGTCCATGGAATTCTAAAAAAGTTATTCCTGAAAGTTTAGACATTATTATGTTGACACACCAGTAGTTTTCCAAATATGAAAATAGGATGGTTGTACTTTGTTTTTTGAAAAAGAATCAATTGTTTCCCCTTTTTTAAAAAGAAAAGAAAAAAAAGGCAGTCTTTGAGCACTCTGCTCATGTTTCCTAGATTGGGTGTGGCACATCCGTATGTTTTAAAATTATTACTCTTACGCTACCCCTGAGCTACACTCCTCCCAATTTGTTCTGAGCAAACTGATTGCATTTTCTCCTATCAAAAGCAGAGACATGTGTAAATAGTTGGCACATTTCACAAATTTCACAAATTCTGATCTGAGGAGGTATTAGGCAACCAGAAAGAATGTCAATTCTCCCCTCTTCTACCTGTTTGAATTATTATAAGTATTTCTATAATTAATACAATCACTATGCAAGTGCTACAAAGTTATCTTACTCTCTGGCTATTTTAGCCATTCCTATTTTAAGCCATTTGCATGCCCCACTGATGTCCAAGGGCAAGGCTTTTGAATGAACAGGTAGGTAGGCTCATTGGAGAGGTTGCCAGAAGTTGGGCCTGCCTCCAGTACATCCCCTCAATGACCCACCTTTGACTGCAGAGAACAGGAAAAATAGTATTTGACACCAAAAATCATAGACATTAGGAGCCACTAGGAGCCCCAGTCTCCTCCTCCTTGGATGGCAGTGGAGGGAGAGGAAGGAAAGGAGGGAGAGGAGGTAGTAATTGGATTGGCTAGGTCTTTGTCTCCACTTTTTTCTCATTACAGCCTGGCTGGAGAACATCTTACCCAAAAGCCTGTTCATGTAAAATTCAATCCCCTTTGGAGCATTTCTGCATCTGTTCAGGTGTCCTGGAAATAAACATTAAATTAAATTAAATTTTAATTTCATTTAAACTCTGAATAAAGGGCTTTACATAAACTGACTAAAAAGAGCTTAATTATCCAAAAGTAGGTCAAATAGAAAAAGGCCTTTTCAAGTACCCAAATTAATCCCATCATTTTTTTAAACCCTGCAAGTTCAATAAATGCCTATTAGAAATACAAAACTGAGTTAGATGTGCTCTTAAAGGAAGTTATATTTTCAATTATTAAACTGTTCCAACATGTCAACAAAAAAACGGGGCACTAAATGATGTCCAGATTCTTAAAAGGAGGTTGAATTTTAAGCAAATGCTTCACTAGGAAAATGGATATTTTCAAAAACTGGTTTTAGGCCAACTAGCTCCCTGGCAGTGCTATTGTGAAGATGAGAATCAATGAATATAAATCTCCCATCCAGTAGCACATAGTGGATACTCACTAATATGTTGTTGAACGGATGCTAAATAATTCTGTGCCAACTTAATCAAGCCAGCTCCTCTCTCACCTTCAACCCTAGTTATACCTTGTCATGGGTTATTTCACACATTGCATGAAAACACTTCCTGGAAAGAAGAAACCCCTAGAAAACAAATATCCTCAATTTCTAAGACTTGTTTCCTGACTTTTTACAGAAAGGTAATATTTGAATTATGACTGAGTTGCTCTAAAAATTAAATAAGATTGTATTTATACATTTAGGCATTCATTTTTTTAAAAATATTGACTGTGTATTTTCAATGCAGTGAGTATTGCTCTCATGCTTAGGAGATGTAGGTGAACAGGGCAGATGAGGGCTCTGCCTCTATGGGACTTACATTCTCCCCAAAAGCACTGGCGTGCAACTCCTACAGTCACCTAGCACTGCACCCACCTTCAGGGTGGGCAGCAAAGGCCTTGGGAAGAATAGCCAGCTTGGAAATCAAACTGACACCCACTTGAGTCTAGGCTCCACATCTTGCCAGCTGAGTTTCCTGGGAAAAGTTTCTGAGCCACAGTCCCTGTCTGTAAAATGGGTATAATAATCCCTACCTTGCAGGGATTCTGTGAAGGTGAAATGAGCCGTCCGTCTTGAGTATATGTATCTGACACAGTAGATCCTCACTAAATGGTAACCTTTTATTACCTCAATGAAGAAATAAATCAAAAGAGGGTCAAAAAAGAAGAATGTCTTGGAATAAGAAATATTGAGCAGCAGTTGCTTCCTCTGAGCCCATTCTACAAAAGAGGTCCCTTTTCAATAATTTTGGAGGTAGCATGCTGAAAGCAAGTGTTAAAAGTGAGTAGAGTATAGGAGAAGCCTGATGTCTGGCTACATGTAGCAGATTGAACATATGCTCTTTGTCTACACTCCCTCCTCAAACCCCAGTAAAATGAAAAGAGGGGCAAAAATAAAACTACAAGAATAATAAAGATTAGAGTGGGGGATGAGTGGATAGGTAGACAGCAGAAATGAGAAATGCCAAAACTTGTTGGGAAGTTGGAAGATTGTTGGGAAACAGTTACAACTGAATTAGTCTACAGTGTGGAAAAGTGAAAATTAACTACATGGGGTGTGGAGTCTGGAGAATACCTGTAAGAACAAGCTCATTGGAGTGACTCACTCTAAGAAAGTCCTAGGAAAGGAGATAGGGTACTCCAAGCTCCACAAGGCCAGGGGGCAGGGAAGGGCTGAACACAGGAGGATTGTTTGAAAGTC
Source organism: Myotis nattereri (assembly GCF_964212035.1). Classification (NCBI taxonomy): domain Eukaryota; kingdom Metazoa; phylum Chordata; class Mammalia; order Chiroptera; family Vespertilionidae; genus Myotis; species Myotis nattereri. Next base: position 67,640,916 of record NC_138081.1, on the reverse strand, counting down.
TATACAAGAGTAATCAGAACTCCAAGTTCACCCTCACCTTCTGGGCAGCCAAGAAGCTGAGCTAGTACCTTCCCATCATAGCAGAAGTCTGGAGAATGTTGTGGTCTTGGCTGAGGAGGTTCAGGTGCTACCCTGAAATCAGGGGAACTAAGTGAAAATGTATGTATTAAAAGACAAGACTTCTCAGTTACCTTCCCAAACTCAGCTCCCAAAACACTGGCAGTTAGGGTTTTTGCACAGCCTCTCCCTACCCAACCACTACCACCACCACTGAGAGAAGAGATGGGAGGATTCCTCTGTGTTGAAAAAGACCTGCCCAACAGTGAAGATCTGCAAATACTGATGTGAAGATCCCCTACAAGAATCTGGGCCTCTGTCAGATTAATCACAACGAGGCCTACAAAAAGCCCCACAGTTCAGTGCTTACAATCTGATTTCTGGTGCCTCTATCTTAAATAGGAACAAAGGATCATCAGACAATAGAGAAAGCTGTGGGCATGAAAGACAGATACCTACACAGATGAGTGGGAAAATGAACTCCAAGGCAACAGAGACAACTCATGGGACAGAATGGCATCCAAAATATACAATGATTATTCTATGAGATACAATGGGGGGAAAAAGTAAAAAATACAATAAAGCCCAGCCAGAGAGGCTCAGTGGTTGAGTGTTGATCTATAAACCATGGAGGTCATGGTTCGATTCCCGATCAGGGCACATGCCCAGTTTGCAGGCTCAATCCCCAGTGTAGGGTGTGCAGGAGGCAGCTGATCAATGATTCTCTCTCATCATTGATGTTTCTATTTCTCTCTCCATCTCCCTTCCTCTCTGAAATCAATAAAAATATATTTTAAGAACAAAAAAAAGAATAAAATAAAAAAGGAATATTCTGAAAGCAAAAACAACCAATAGAAGGCTCAGAAAATACAGCTAAGGAAATCTGTCAGAACCAAGTAGGAAACAGGAAAGAGTCGGTTTCACTCCAGAAATTAGATGACCAGGCCAATAGAGCAAATGTCTAAATAATAAAAACTCTAGAAAGAAAGAACTGAAAAAAACAATATGAAAGAAATCAATGAAATAATACAAAATTTCCCAGAAGTGAAAGGCATGAGTTTCCTGATTAGAAAGACCCACCTAGCACCCAGCATAGAGAATAAGGCACATCATTATGAAATTTCAGAACACTGGAATGAACAGAATATCCTCAAAGCTGCCAGAAATAAAGGAAGGTCACATAAAGCCCAGGGGTCGGGGTGCACTGACTTCTCAATAGGAACATCGGAAGCCAGGAAGCAGTAACTTCCAAATTCTGAGGTGCAAATGATTTCTGATCTAGAAACTAGTGTGGGGGTGGACGACACCTATATAAGAGATCAAAACACACATATCACTTGCAGCCCTTCTCAGCAAGCTCTGGGAAGATGTGCTCCACCAAACTGAGGGAATAAGCAAGGTGCAACCAACCCAGAATGGGACTCCAGAGGGAACAGCTCCAAAAAGGAAAGAAATGAAACTGATCAATGGATGGATGAGTTCTACCATGCTGCACGGTGTTTTATTTTCTATCAGAAAGTTTTTAGCAGAATAATGGACATGTACACAGAAAAGGAGGCAATTTAGAAAGAAAACTCTAAGAAAGAGCAGGTCTTTGCTGCCTAACGCAGGACTTCTCCAGAGTTCTGACCTTGAACTTCCCAGAACTATCCTTCCTAGTCCTCCTTCTCCACAGTGTCAGTCAGCTCTGGAGCTGCCTCTTATCCTTCACCAGCCTCTGCTCCAGCATTCTAGTGCCTGTTCTCAGAGGACCCAAACTAACATGAACATTATAGCAGGAGGCTAGAAGAAGGAAAAATGGGGTGGATAGGGGGTCCAGGATGGAATGGTAGATCATTATCTTTCATTTTAGAAAGCCAATAATAATGTCTACACATCCATAATGGGGAGAGGGAAGGAGCATAAGAAATAGCAGGATAAGCACATGATTTAGAAATGAGGAAGACAGCCCTGGCCAATTTGGCTCATTGGATAGTTTCGGCCTGCAGACTGAAGGGAGCCAGGTTTGATTAGTCAAGGGCATATGCCTGGGTTATGCGCTCCATCCCCAGTGTGGGGTGTGCAGGAGGCAGCCAATCAATGATTATCTCTCATCATTGATGTTTCTCTCCTTTTTCTCTTCCTATCTGAAATCAATGAAAATATATTTTTAAAAAAAAGAAATGAGGGAGACAATGCCACAAACAAACAAAAGCACTAAAAGAGCTAAGAGTAGTTGTGTCAGAGAAGGAAAATGAAGAAGAAACTGTGAGGGAGGAGGAGAGTAATGCCTTGAGTACTATTTGACATCAGAAATTTGCTTAAGTTCTGTCTAAATATAAGTATGATAGAAAGCATAGAGGTGCTTTTTATCAAGCATAGATATATCAAACTTTGATATACATATATTTTAAATATATTTATTTTTAAATTTTTATTGAATTTATTGGGGTGACATTAAAAGTATATAGGTTTCAGGTACAATTCTATAATATATCTTCTGTATATCATATCGTATGTTCACCACCCCAAGTCAAACATCTTTAAATATATATTTTAAAATATATAAAGCTATATATCAAACATAGACAAATACCTTTATATATACATATATATATATTTAAAATTTTTATCTGCTTTAAATATGTATTTTTTAAAATATATGTAAGTGCATATATATCTACTTAAAGGTGTTTGGTCAAGATTGTGGTGAGGAGTCAGATGTGGTGACTTTTCCTTGGGTGCCTCCCCGCCGGAATCTACAGCTCAAGGCTCACCCCCCTCCCAGTTCCCCTCTCCTGGTCCTTAGAACCTGGTGCAGCCTCAGCTTCAAAACACAGCTCATTTTTCTGCAGAGAGGACACAGCTAGAGTTGTATCCAGGGAGCACCAGCAGACAGGGAAGGACACCCGAAAAAATCCAAACCAACCGCTTCCCAACTTTATCCAGGGACCCTACTCCACTAGGCTTTCTGTGCTTGCAGCTGAGCCTGGTTCACTTCTTCCTTATTCTGAGACATCAGCAGCTGGTTAACTAGTCCAGGACTTGCCTCCCACATGACTGACCGGGCTGAATAAAGACGAGCAACATTTAGAAGAAAGAGATGATTGCAGAGCAGCTCCATCCTCCTCCTCACCCCCACCCCACTGGCAGCTGTGGCTGCTATCCTGCAGCCCCTGGGCCCTGCAACAGCTGCCACCCAGGCCCCCTGGACTCCTGCCACATACCTTCCTCCCAGGGAGCTCGGCCGGGTGGAATGCAGACAGGGACACTGGGGAGGCAAGTGTGTGTGTGTGTGTGTGTGTGTGTGTGTGTGTGTGTGTGTTTATACACACTCTCATCATTACCTCACATAATCATAGCTCTTCCCTACGTGGTCAGAAGCTTGTGTATCTACCTGGGTCTCATACTGGGCTTTCTTCATCTACATCTAGCCTTGAAAGAGATGAGACAACACAGGAAACACTGAGTTGTTTGGAGGGGAAATTATTCTCTCTACATATTTTTTTAAAGTGCAGTAAAAAGTGGGTACCAGGATGAACCATGAACTCCAAAATGCCCGATAACCTGTGGGTTAGCTACATTTTTTAAGGAATGGCAGTACCAACTCAGGCCAGGGGACAGAAGTCATTCCAATTGCAAATATAGGAGCCTGCCAGATTTTCCATTATAAGAACCAATAGGCAGACTATTTTTTATTATTTTTCCATTATATAAAAGTAATCCACTTTGCCCTAGTTGGTTTGGCTCAGTGGATAGTGTCGGCCTGTGGACTGAAGAGTCCCGGGTTCGATTCTGGTCAAGGGCACATGCTCGATTGTGGGCTGGATCCCCAGTGGGGGGCGTGCAGGAGGCAGCCGATCAATGATTTTCTCTCATCATTGATATTTCTATCTCTCTCTCCCTCTCCCTCTTTGAAACCAATAAAAAAAAATGTTTAAAAAAAATAAAAGTAATCCACATTCAATTGTATAAAATTAAAACTTGGAAACAGGTGCAAAAGGGCTATAATTGTGCAACACAGAGGCACCCACTATTTGCTGTGTTTTCTTTCAGTCTTTTTTCCCAGCCTTTTCCAGAGCTTTGAATTTTTTTTATTTTATGGACAATTTCATAAACTTTTTCTAATTAAAATTTCATCAAATGCACTTCCTCATACTATTAAAAAAAACTCTTTGTAAGCATCTTTTTTTTTTAAGACCGTGTAATACTCCAGTTTACGGTGTGGCATAATTTTCCCAATCATTCTTCTTTGTTAGGCTTTTAAAATGATTTCAAGATTTTCAAATTACAATGTTGTGATGAACTCTTAGCATATAAATTTGTCCTCATTTCAGATGATTTCCTCAGAATAGATTCCCAGAAATGGAGCTGCTCAGTCAAATGGTATGAACATTTTTAAGGCTAAATAAATATTTTTAGGCAGATTATAAAATTTTTGGTTTAATGTTTCATAATATTCAGATTTTGTAGACCAAAATGTATAAACCTTCAAGTGCATGCCCATGGTCCAGCTTAAGAAAGCATATTATTTCTACATCTAAAGCCACTCCACAGCTCTTTCCTATCATATCTCCCTCCCTCCCTCCCCTTCAGAGTTACCTGTTGTTCTGAATTTGTATTGTCACAGATTTTTTAAGGAACAGAACTTCAAGAATATAGAGTCTTTTGTTAGAGAACATGAGAGAGGAAGATTGAGAGATAGAGGGGAAAGGAAGAAGAAGAGGAAAAGGGAGAGAGAGAGGAAGGAGAGAGAGAGAGAAAGAGAGCAAGAAGGAGAGAGAGAGAGAGAGAGAGAGAGAGAGAGAGAGAGAGAGAGAGAGAGAGAGATTGACTTGTTTGGCCTGAACCGTATGCCCTGGAGTAATGTTCTGAGGAAATAGGAGGCAAAGTCAAGCAGCTTGGTGTCTGATCTATCTTATATTTGTGGGACGCCCATAGGAGAAAGGCCATTCACTCATAGGAACATACGTGATGCTACGTCCTCCCCCACCACCCACCCTTCTCCATAGGTTTCAGAAACAATTGTTGAGCAGCTTAGCCACGCCTTTGGTACGGCAGCCTGCACTTGAATCCAGCCTCTCTGGCCTTAGAAAAGTCACCTAACCATTTCTAAAGTCCCTGGAACTTGAGGATGAAGCTAATTTTGTGGCACGGGTTAGGTGAGAGAGGCACCTAGCACCCTACTGAGTATATAATACTACTTTATAGTGTGGTGCCTGGTGTTTGGGGGCCCAAGGAAAGCCAGTTCCCAGAGTGGAATCCAGTGAACCCTTTACAAGCTTTGCTGAGGGTGTGGTATTGACATTACACTTGTTGTTTTTCAAAAAGCAGTGAGAAACTGTTTTTTCTCCTTTCCACAATTTTCCTTGTGTTCCGAGATGTCAGGGCAGGGTTTCACACAGGTAATTTCAGCAGAAGTTTTTCCCCCTTTGTTTACTTTTCAACTGAAAAGCGAAATGGTCTGAGCATGTGTCATATCGACAACCCTGAACTTACTTTTCTTATGTTCTAACCATTTGAGCAAAGAGGCTCCAACAGTTCACAGTCCAAAACACCTAATGAAGGTTGTCAGATTCTGGATTATGGGTTTGGTGGCCTATGATGAGCAGCTGCCTCAGATTCTTTCTCTATTACCTGAACCTCTGCGTGCTTATATGGGCGAGAGCTTGGAGGGGGTGTATGAGTTAGGGTTAAGTTTAGCTCTAGAGGAAACCATAATAATCTAGTGCTAGTCCATGGTGGTTAACTTTCTTGCATCAGGAGCATCTTTTTAACATGATTCTCTCCTAAAGAACATGTCCTCCTTCTAAAAAGTGCACATACATACATTCACATAAAATGTTTACAAACATCAAGGGATCTGAGACCTCCCCAAAGCCGACTCATGCTTCCTCCACTGAGAAATTTTGGTCTTGTTAGGGGACTGAGAGATCCAAGGACACGCCCATGGTCACACGAATGTTTAACAGTAGAGGCAGCACTACAACCCAGGTGTCCTATGCCACCTGCCTCCTTTCCACCTGCTCTTAGAGGAAGCATGCTGTCCTAAGAGCCCACTGGGAGGTCCAAGGTCAGATTTCAGGTCTGGCCATGAGTGCAGGTGCTGGCCTTGCCCAGTCTCTGGTGCCATCAGGATGGGCTGAAGTCCCAGAGCACACTCCTTTCTCCTCAAGGTGGTGTGGCCCACCCAAAACAATTCCTTAAGAAGCCTGTCCCTCATGCCTTCTTAGGATGCGTAGGGCAATGGTGCGGTGCCAGTGGTCCAGTGTGAGCCTTCCTCCACTGCTGAAATCACCAGTGTGGTTGGGGTCAAGGGCTCCTGAACCCCTGAAAAACCCAGGAAGGAACAAATATTTAGAATCTGCTAGCCCATTACCATCAAGTGTTCTAATCGCTGCTCCCATCTTTGGTGTCCACACCCCTCATTCCTTCTAGGAGCGCTTTAGACCTTTTCCAGACTCCTTTGGGATGTGCACACCTCCTGCCCCCTGCAATGCCCCATAACATTCATCAGCAAGGTGACTTGCTATTCCTGAGTGGTTGCCTTCAGTCTGTATGAAGTCAGTGGTAATGTTTTCTCTGAATGTCTGTATTAGTATTTAAAATTATTTTATCTTGGGTCTGTTCTTCATTTCCTGCTTTGTGTGCATGTGTGCATGTAATTTGTGTGTGTGTGTGTGTGTGTGTTTATTCCTCTGTTGTTTGCAACCCTCCCAGTTGGGGATCATTTGTAAATTTAGTTAATGAGCATTTAACACATTCTCTTTGATGAAGCTGTTAAAGCTGGCATCCCACCAGACACCTCCCCCTCTCCCAAGCGTTTGTGTTTACCTATTCTTAACTGCTTAGTTATGGTTTCTTGTTTGTTGGCACAATATCAAACTAGCCTTTAGACCTCTGGGAGTGGGTATGGGGGTGGGGCTGGGGGTGAGGGTGGATGAGAGCAGGGCTTCAGTTTGGTAAGAAGATGCTTAAATCTGTATTCAAAGCAATTCTATGTTGCTGGTGGGCTTTCATTTTCCCTGAGCAAAATATGCTGCAGGCAGAACAAACATTTTATGATCACCCTAGCTGGTCATGCATGTGGCAGCGGCATAAGCTATAGCTGTGGGCTTTTGCAAGAACAAATACCGAACTCAAAACCGGCGGGCTCCAGCTGTCAGTTTTCCTGGATTTAATTATAACTCCAGCTCTGAAGAGGGCGTGTGTGTCAAGTGTGCTTTTTCAATCACTTAGAGCAAAGAAGTGGCAGAGCAGCCCTGGGATTTGCCTATGAGATGAGCCCTCATCACCGGCCCCTAGAGTAGAGGATCATGGGAGCACACTTAACCCTGTCACAGTCACAGAAACATACTCTGTCCCCATATGATGTATTTTAAAAGAAACCGCACACAGATGTCTCCAAAATCAATTCTTTAAAATGGATTCCAATTAAAAATATAAAACAAACCAGGGATGGATTGAATGATATATATTCATCTCCCAGTTTAGGAAAATCCTTCCATCGCTTTATTTCTTATCTACCCTATGTGCGTTCCTCACCTTTCCCTGAATTCAGGAATGATATTTTAGTTCTACAATTTCATACCTCTCAGCAAATCCCATATCCCATGTCAACCCTAGAACTGACACAGACATACACAGAGTACACACACACACACACACACACACACACACACACACACCAGTTCAGGGCCAGCAGAAATAAGGCCTGGTAGTAATTACATTGAGATTTCTAACCTGGTTCTCAGCAGCTGGCCCAGAGTCTGTGCTTCTAAATGTGAGCACAGCATGTTGCCCAAATTATTTACATCAAAGGTCTGGCTACCGGAGGAAGCAGGGGCCAGGGCGATTGTCCCTTCCAGCCTCTAGTCTAGATTACTGGAGAGGCAGTTATCTGGAGGCGGCTAAATCACACGTTGTGCAATTTTTCTATTTTACTGTTGGCAGAAAAAACAAGACAAGGTCAGTTTTAAGGGATTGTTTGGGTTGATTCCACCCCAGGTCACCTGACCTGATCCATAGTTTCAGAGGCATTTTAGACTTTGAACAGCAGACAAGAAAAGAGGAGGGAGGGAACCGCTGGTGTTGACTCAAGGAGGGGAAGGATGGCTGACCCTGAGCAAACATGGCCATTGGTCCATTCATGTGTGAAGGTGTGATCTCACCCAATCCTACCTGGTTTCAAATGCCTCACAGTCTTAAGCCCAGAGCCTCTCACCTCATTTTTGTCACTGTTTTCCTTTCCTGTTGACTCCGGGGTAAAAGGCAGTGAAGTGGGTAGAGTCACCAGGCCTGTCTGGTGGATTTGTCTGGGTGGGGCCACCAGGGAGGTCACAGCAGCCAGTGGTAAGCCTTTGCCATTGTCCAGAAGAGGTTTAAAGAGAGGCTTTTAGACAAAGGTTTCTTTTTAAGCCTGATTATCTTCAGAGACAGAGGTCAGTGTTACTGATATGGCTGTGGGATTTGGAATACATTTGAGAAACAGGAACCTAAAAACAAGCACAATGAGTATTGCATGTGGGGGAATGGGAGTAGGATACATAACCAGACACTGGTTTGATTCCTATCCTGCCGGCATACACTCCTTATCCAGCAACTCTGAATGAAATGAAAGCCACAGATTCTGGAAGGAACTTCTATGTTTCAATGCAATGTTCAGTTTCTATCTGTGATTACAAGCAACACCCTTAGATTTTTAGTCTCTGATTCCCAGATATTTGGCAAGTTAAGGCCTCCCCTAGTTAAGAACTGGGAATTAATTTAAAAGTTATTATTACAGACCTTAAGATGTTTTTATAAAAGAAAAGGTATCTTGTTTTCCAGACTTCCTTTTTCCTTGTATTATCTTCTCCCCTACCATTCCTGACATTTTCCTTTCATTCTACTTGTGATGTCAGATCCAGTGGCCCAGAAATGACCATCATATCACTACTCTTTTCAAAGAACAGGGTAGCTCATATATATATTTTTGTGGTGTTTTGTGGTGTTAACTTTATTGGTGTTTTTAGAATATTGTTTGATCTATGTTCATGTTCTCTCAAATATTACTCATGTTGAAGAGTGAATATCTTAAAATCCCTTGTGACTGTGAGGTCACTTTTTTGGCCCTCACATTACAGGCGCTTACTGGGAAATCTTCAGAATATCTTAATGTGAGTGTTCTGACCCATGTGGAGCCAGGTCACTGGGAGGATCAGCCTCCTAAACTTCAAGCAGGATGGTATCACACGGAGGGGAACACCACATGTCATTTTCAGTGTCTTTTACATATTGAATAAACCTGAATTTCTGCAACTTAAGAGCCTTAAAAGGTTGTCAAAGCTCGGTCTATTTTTTTTCTCTCTACAAGTTCAAGATAGTTTAAGTCCTGCTTAGCAAAATTCAGATTACATCAGGAAAGGGGGAAAATGTCTCAATTTATTGAGCCTCTTGATATGGCTGCAAGCCAGTGAGTTTCTCCTGTGGCCTGTTTTATCTTGCATTCTTCTCACTAGTTTGAATTATGACCTTACTGGGCCAAGGCTACTGAGATTTCTCAACCAAGAGCAACTACTAAGTATGGAAAGTTTGGTTCTCATTCAATAAACTAGGAAGCAAGAGATCCCAGTAAAGGTGTCAAAAATGATCCTCTTTCATACTCTTTTTAATTCTTAATTTTTTAAAAAATATTTTTATGATTTCAGAGAGGAAGGAAGAGAGAAACATCAATGATGAGAATCATTGATCAGTTGCTCCTGCACGCCCCCTACTGGGGATCAAGCTTACAACCCAAGCATGTGCCCTGATCAAAAATCAAACCGAGACCTCCTGGTTCATAAGTCAATGCTCAACCACTGAGCAACACCAGCCAGGCTTTAATTCTCCTTCTTTGTCAAAATAGGAAATATGGTATTTTTATTTCTATTTTACCTTATGATGCAACTTATCCATACCGCTGTATTGCCTTTGTTGGCAGTTGAACTGGAATTCATTTTCTCCATTTCTAGAATGAAGGATTTTTTTGTGGTTCAAACGTTTTTCAAATAACAGCATTTAGCCGAGGAAAATGTTTTAAGAGATAGAAAAGTAAAACTTATACTCAGTTTAAGGTTTTAAAAGACCCACTTAAATAGAATGTGTCACTGATATCATATTGATTCCCATTTCTTCCATTTACCTTAATCCTAACACTTTTCCTTCTCTGAGCCATCTCTCCTGGATATGGGGGCTCTGAGACCATTGTACCTGTGAGCATTTTACCTCTGCTTCACCGACTAGAGTGGGCATCTGCAATTGCCACTGCTGAGCTCTCTTCTCCCTTTTCTGGTAACAAGATCCAGGTCTCCTTTGCAGCCCACTGATGCCTGCTATCAGTCTGCATAGACGAGTGGGACTCCACCTCCAGCTCTAAGGTCACCCTGGGGTGAAGGCCTGGCCATTCATAAAAGCATCAAGTTCCCACCACCCCTCTGCTGAGCTCAGGTAGGGACCAAGCAGATCAGAGTTAATCTCAGGATTTTTTCTGGAAGTGCTGAAAAAGATGTACTTTCTCTTATGGTTTCTGAGATGGTTGATTTAAGTCTGGAGCCACTGATGGCCATCTGCTCACCATGCAGAGAATGCCTGTTGAAGATTAAGTCAAACCAGGTAAAAGAGATTAGGTGAAGAGAGACACAGATAACCAAAGACAACCCCAAGCACTTGGATCCACCACTGCTATTTCAGTTATGGGACCCAGTAGGTTCCCCTTAGATTAAACCAATGTAAGTAGGGTCATTTACAACATGGAAATCCCACACTCAGCTGACAGCCCAGGCATAAGCCTTTTTCCAGCTGTGTTTAGTTTTATAAGACCTATGATGGGTATCAATATGGTATTAATAATTCCCCTTCCTACAGCTGTTCCATCCTCTTTCACACTAACGCCAGCACCACTCCCATTCACAACATCAGAGCCCAGGAGTTAGTCACAGCAAGCCTTCGGCATCCACGATATCCAAGGAGGAAGAATAGCACAGCTTCGGTAGCTGCGGAAAGAGCCCTTCAGAGTGCAAGTTCGGGTGAAGCACAGCAGGCTGGCAGGTGTGAGGGGCATGGCCACAACCCAAGAAGCAGTTATCCTAGGCTGGGGCTGGAAGAAGGAGAGGACAGGAAATCCTAACTGTTGAGGAAAAGGGTGCAAAACCCCAGGAGGTGCTAGTCGCTACGTGTGATGATGACGATGATGGTGATGATGATGACGATGATGGTGATGATGATGATGACGACGACACAGAGTAGAGTCAGGGAACGCTGTCCATACTGATACCTATTATAGGTCTTATAAAACTAAATGTGAACAGGGGAAAAACACCTGAAACTTGGCTTGACTGTGTACAAGCCAATTACAGTCACTTACATGGAATGTGTCCCATTTATGCCCAATTACCACTAGACGTATAATGATTATGTACTTCATTAAGTATGTGTCAGATTAATTTAATTTCTCAGATTGTATTTGATGGCATCTATAAACATGATATATTTGTGCTCTGGCTTCCAAATATTTTTATGACACGTGCAAACTAGTCATCTGCCTACAACTTTTTAAAAACTTATAATGTCCTGGCCTGCATAGCTCAGTGATTGAGTGTCGACCTATGAACCAGGAGGTCATGGTTAAATTCCCAGTCAGGGCACATGCCCAGGTTGTGGGCTCGAACCCCAGTAGGGGGCATGCAGGAGGCAGCTGATCAATGATTCTCTCTCATCACTGATGTTTCTATCTCTCTCTCCCTCTCCCTTCCTCTCTGAAAACAATAAAAAAATTTTTTTTAAAAAACTTACAATGTAGAAGTATTTCTACTTGAGGAAATGAAGGACCACCAATTGATAAAGAGCCCTGTTCCTTACCAACAGGGAGGCATCACCATCGTATCTTGTGCAATTCAGACCCAGTGAAAATCAGGTGGTGGGTAATTTGCCCGTATTTGTATCAGGCAAAATTCGTTGAAAGGGAATGTTAGGAAAACCCTTTAAAAAGGATGAGAGGTTAATGCAAAGAGGAGGCCAGATGGTAGGGGGGGAATGCAAGGAGCAGAGTGAGGCAGACCTCCCCGAGGCTCAGTATTCAGGTGTGTAAAATGGGAGTCAGAATTCCCACCTCACAGAATTGATGTGAGGATTACATATGCAGGACTATCCAATAAGTGCTAGCTATTCTCATCTTTAGAAAATTGTGGACTTCAGCCTGAAAGTAGTCTGGGAAAGGGGGGAGAAAATCTTATTCTCTCGGTCTGAGAATTGTGGTTCCCTGTATGAAAATGAACATCAACTCCTACATATTAGGTTAAACCAGTGGTTCTCAATCTGTGGGTCGCGACCCCTTTGGGGATCGAACTACCCTCTATCACAGGGATCACCTAAGACCATCGGAAAACACATATATAATTACATATTGTTTCTGTGATTAATCACTATGCTTTAATTATGTTCAATTTGTAACAATGAAATTGGGGGTCACCACAACATGAGGAACTGTGTTGAAGGGTCGCGGCATGAGGAAGGTTGAGAACCACTGGGTTAAAACAGGGGAAGTTGTTTTCATAGGTCAAAAATGATCCAATATCATCAATTTTGTTAAGAGGAATAGGGGTTGTATCCTCACATGAGTCCATCTTCATTACTTTGAAATCATGAGAGCCATTCACCTCCTCTGATGAGATAGACCGAGCTTCCCCAAGAAGGCTAAGCAAAACAGGCTTGGGGGTGGGGAGTAACAAGAGATGGAGAGACAGGTAAGATGTGACTGATCCATTACATACTGCAATACTCTTTTCAACCGAAGGACTTGTATGCATGCATATAAGCATAAGCAATGGACATAAGACACTGGGGGTAGGGGAGACTGGGGGATTGTCAAGGGGTGGGGGAAAAGGACATATATGTAATACTCTTTGTAATACTTTAAGCAATAACAAAAAGGAACAAAATAAAATGAAATAAAAACCAGCACTGGCCAATGTTCTCGGTGGTTAGAGCATCACCCTGTGTACTGAAGGGTCTCAGCTTGATTCCTGGTCAGGGCACATACCCAGGTTGGGAGTTGAATCCCCAGGCGGGACACATGTGGAAGGCAACTGATTGATGTTTCTCTCTCACATCAGTGTTTCTCTCTCTCTCCCTCTCCCTCTCCCTTTTTCTAGAACCAATGAAATAACAAACAACGTATCTTTGGGTGAGGATTAAAAACAATCAAATTAAAACCAAAAATAAGGGCTAAGAATAAGGAAGCCGCAGCTTGGGCTATGCAATTCTTACTGTAATTATTTTCCTTGTGGCTGGCTTCCCAGGGAGCAGTTGGCGATCAGTAAAAGGGAAAGGACTGAAAAATCCTGATGTGGAGAAGGAAAGTTTAGAACCAAGAAAAATAGACACTAGTATTTCAAAGAATTTGGTGTTTTAAGTTCCTCCTTCAAAAGAGCAGCTCGCATCTTTAACACTTGTAATGAAATCAGGCAAAGGAAAAACACTGAACAGGGAATTTGGAGCAGGAAGGAACTGTACTTAATGAAGTGTTTAAGTGTTCCTTGAGACGAGAAGGCACACAGAACTATCTTCCGTGATGATCTTTTCATAAAATCACGCAGCTGAAAGTTTAGTCTTATTTCCTGCCTCAGGGAGCTATATTACTAAGCCACCCTATTTGAACAATTATCCAGTTTAGTTTTTAAGGTTTTAAACCACGCTCTTCCCTGAGTTTTGAGCTTGCCTGTCACCCGCCACTGGCGGAGGGTGACACCCATGTACCCCAGACCCCCACCCTGCTTCATCTGGGATATGGGCTAGGAGAGCCTTCCTCAGAAACACTTTTCTTTTCTGCATGGACATTATTACAGATGTTAGCAGCCCTCGGCCTTCCGTCCCTCCCGTGCGTGGCTTGTGGGCTCTATAACTCATGCCTAGTCCCTAGAAGGCTCTACACCTGGAGGAGATCTGGGAAGGATGGTCCGCTCAAACGCTGAATCTGGAGGAAGCACAGTCACCCGGATGTGGCTGAGTTTTGGCAGCTCCCTTCTCTCTCTGGCAAGTTAGCATCAGGGCAGAGAGACAAGGCAGATAATGTGTGCATTCCAGCAGTCCTAGGCTCTGTGCCATGCTGTAAAGGGGCTGTTTAAACCAGCAGCAGCCAGAGAGGTACATCCCATCTACCACAATCCAGAATAAGCTGGCAGGGCTCACTGAACCTGGATGGAGGTCCCTACAGAGGACCTCTGTGATCCAAACCTTGCGGGTGGTCAGTTGTGCTGGCAGTGCCCCTTCGATGTGCTCAGAACCAGAGCACCCCTGGACTAAAGGTGTCTCCCCGGGAGTGGCTCCTTGTGTGCTGCAAGGAATCAGCAGCCTCTGAAATGGCCCCGATTGGTTTACAATCCTGTCAGAGACAGGCCTGGCTTGAGCAAGGGTCCTCGAGCTGTTGGCTTTCCCTCTCTTCAGAAAGGAAGTGCCGTGGTTGCCTTGCAAGGGTTTCAGAGAAGGACTGGGATTCCACTTGGCTGGCAGGGACACTGGGCAGCACTGTGAGCGGCGCCTGGCACCCCTGCCCCTCTCCACAGCTGCTCATAGACGCTGAGCGCAGAGCAGCAAGTCCTGGAGGGGGAGGGGAATTTGAGATGCTCATTTATGCCACTGACACTAGGATCCAGATTTCCTAAAATCTGCGTGCCCCTGCCTGGTAGCCTGTCCAAGGGGCACAGTGAGTTAGAATCCTTAGGGAAGCCTTCAGCTGGCACCTTCCCATGTTGCAAAACACTGCGCTCCCGATTCCTGCCAACTGTTGTTATACAGTCCTTACCTGAGTAGAGCCATGTCAGAGTCCTGGCAGGAGGAAAAGGAGGTTCTTTATCAGAACTTGGGAAATATGTGCTATCCTTATATACTCAGGGAGCATTAAGATTCATCAGGGAGCAAGAGGAACCTGAGAAAGAGCCCTTGGCCTAATTTGGCTGAATGTTTCCAGGAAAATCCTGTGAATTGCAATTGGGCCCTTGGCATGGTTCTGAGAAGACCGAGGGTTCTCAATTCTCTGAAAGGCATGGCGTGGCTATGTCTGCCAAACCTGGGCTGGCCCCGTCAAAAAAACAGTGCTCAGGTGGTGTGGTCGCTCATGCGTGTGTAAGTGGGGCTTACACTCTACACAAAGAAATGCCATTTCAGTGGCGATGGATTCCTTGGCAGATGTGTTTTTGGCCACAGGAGAAGGCAGACAAGCTTGCATACGAATGAGGCCACACTGCCAGGAAACTGCAACGGGTTCACCATCAAATGGAGATCAGTGGCAGAATCCAGGAATGGTTGAGAGCACAGACTTTGGGGTCATAATTATAGAAATCGTGGATCTTTCCCTTACTAGCTCTGAGATCTGGGCACATTACCCAACCTCTCTACAGGGATGGGTGGTAGGTCTCTTTTCACCAGGATATAGGAAGACTAAGTGACAGTTGGTAAAACGCTTACTTACTAGTATAACCCTGCCTAGAACATAACGAAACACTTGATGCATGGTTGCTTTTCGTATTATTCTTACACAGAAAGGATTGCATAAGGCATGGAGTTGCTAATGCCCGACCACTAATGTCCCATGATTTAAGTAATCCTTATAAATGGCAGTGCAGAGCTATGGACCTCAACTTCTCTGATCAAATCCCAAGCCCTTGCTTATAATGGAGAAAGAGGATGATGAGGGGGGGAAAAAAAACCAACTTGAAAATTTTCATTGCCCTTATATCTTATTGGGTGGGAAAAACACCAATTTTCTTTCTAAAATGGCTCAATAACAGCACAGCATCCCAGCCTTGACTCTCTGCTACACATTGACATTTACCTTTTCCAAAGACTGGGAGTTAAGACCCACGAGCACAGCCTTTTTGCTAAAATGCATAGAATCTGGTTCCCACCTTTGAAATAGGCAAAGAAAAATGTCATGAATGCTGAGTGAGTCTTTGGACTTAAGACATTTTCACACATACACACAGAATGTCGACTTTACATTGCTTTACATTGGTGAATGCTAGTCTACTGTCTCTGTTTCAACAACATACTAAGAGAGAGCATTTTAGATTTGGAAAGGTCTGAGATTGCATCTAATCCAATGTCTTCATTTTACTGATGAGCAATCAATGGCCCAGGATGATGAAATCAATGAATCTCAGAAGTCAAGGTGACCCACTTTGGAATAAATATAGCTTTGGGGGGAAGCAGCCTGAGTTCTGATGCCTTAGGCAGCAGGCAGGCTCTTTACAGAGGCATTTTGAAGCCTTAGATAAAAGAGCTCTCTGTTTACACACATGGGCATTCTCTCTCTGTCTCTCTCTCTCTCTCTCTCTCTCTCTCTCTCTCTCTCTCTCTCTCTCTCTCTTTCTCTCTCTCTCTTTCTCTCTTTCTCTCCGCCCTTTGCTCCCAACTTTGCTTTGTCCCCAAAATTCTGATCCTCTCCTTCAGAGAAAGAGCTGAAGTAAAATCAACAATCAGGGCATTTTTTGGAACAGAATAGATCCATTATTCTTTGGGTGAGCAGCTTCCAGATTCTGATTTCTGTTCTTAACTCAGCCTCTTCTCCTTGGAGAGAAGGAAAAAATGAAGAAAAACGGAACCAAACAATATCACTAACAAGAACTCCTCGGACTCCTTTTTGAGTGCGATCGACCAGGCCGAGAGGCAATTTCTCAGTGGCCAGAGGTGGAGGCAGGCGGAAGTGAATAGTACATTGTTCCCTGCGTGACTTTCTGCGTCAGACAGCAATACTTCACCACAACCGCTGTGTTGCCCATAGCTTGCCCCGTAGAGAAATGACTCACTCTGACACGGGACAGTCTGTGTCCCACCCAGGCAGTCCTGCAGTGGAGGCAAGGGTGCTGTGCAGCACTGGTGACCTCCTTATAAGGAAGCCAACCGCTTTGAGTTCTTCTAAAACAATGAAGTTCAAAGCTCCCTTTTATTCTAATACCACTCATTGTATGTATTGACTTTATTAAGCCATTTCTTAGTTACCTTAAAAACCTACTGAAAATCCTTGTTATTGCAAAGGAGAGAATACTTGTTAAAAAGCAAATTCCCATGGAAATTTGCACATCCTGAAATACATTTTATATTAAATAATAGTAACATTTACTTAGTATTTACTGTGTTCCTAGATGCTTTACACGGCTATCTCATGTGACTGATCCTATGGGCTACATGGTATTCATAGCCCCATTGTATGGGTGAGAAAATCGAGGCTCGGTGGGGTTGAGTAATGGACTGCTGCTTCGTCAAGCTCTGAAGGTAGCACAGTGGGACCTAGAGCCTCCCTGAATCCTACACCCATGGCGCTCGGTGCCCATTTGGTGGCAGTTTGGAGAACGAGGCAAGGCAGGGAAGGAAGCATGCTGAGAACAGAGTCACTGCATGGAGGCTCCTACTTTATGCCCTGTTTGAAGGATTGGGGGAATTGAGCCAAATATTGAAGACACATTTCTATCCTTATCAAGAGTCTGGATAAGAGCCAGAGGTCAAGAAGTCAAAGGTCTGCAGCAGCAGAGGCTTCCCTGTTGGTGTAGGGTCACCTGAGGGAAGAAAGGTTTCTGGGAAGACAGCTGCTTTGTGCTGCATTCTTAAAATGTCTAGCATTTTCCCATGGCCAGGGCTGCTCCTCCACAGCGGGAAGGAACTTCTGGCAGAGGACGCTGATCCCAACCTGTGATGTGAAACAGAGTTCACTGGTCACAGAGGGTAGGACTGCGGCCACTGACCTTAGGCAGCTACAAAGGAGAGGCCCCGCGGAGCATCACGCCCAGCCATCACTCTGGAAGCCATTTTCTCCCCGAGTTTGTTTATTTTCCTGAAGAAAGGCCAGGGTGAAAGAGCTTAGACGAAAGGCACTGTTTTGAACACAGTCCGTTACGGGTTTATGTAGTAACCGACTTTTAGTTGACTGCGACAACGCTTTTAAGATGAGAGCAGTGATACTTACTTTGAGGTGAGAATTGTCAAATTTAGAAGAGAAATAAATGAATGGTGCTTAGTTAAATTTAAATTTCAGATGAACAATGACTGATTTTTGGCTATATGTATGTACCATGCAATATTGGGGACATATATACTAAGTTATTCATGTCTGCTCAAGGGACCCTATTGAAGCATCAAAGTCACAGCATTGTTACCTTTGGTAAAAGTTAATACATGGCTATAATTTACAAGTTGTAAGGGAAATAACATTTATTAAAAGAAAATACAATGAATTGTTGACTTGGAACAAATTTTCCCATAATTTTTTATTTGGCAATTTCCCACTTTAAATAAATCTATACATTTGCTAGCAGAGACCCAATAGATAATCAATCATATTTGATCTTGGGTTGAAATATTAAGTAATTTATAATAAAGCATGAAGAAAACATTTTAAACATCTAGATTACTTTAACAGTATACAGGATAAATGTTTAGGTGTGAAAGCAGGGAATTTGTTCAACAAATACCCACTGAGTACTCACTCTAAGCTAGACATCATTGAAGGTGTTTGCATTTCTTGGCCAGCTGGTGTGGCTCAGTTGGTTGTAGCGTTGCCCCATGCACTGCAGGGTTGTGGCTTCAATACCTGATCAGAGAGCGTCTGATCAATGTTTTCCTCTCAATCTTTCTCTCCCCCTCTTTCTCCCTCTCTCTAAAAATCAATAAAAACATACACTCGAGTAATGATTAAAAATAAAGAAATTTAAAAAGAAAGGGAGAAAATGAACTTCTCTATCCTCTTGGGCCTTACACTCTAGCAGTGGTTCTCAACCTTCCTAATGCCACGACCCTTTACTACAGTTCCTCATGTTGTGGTGTGACCCCCAACCAGAAAATTGTTTTCGTTGCTACTTCATAACTGTAATTTTGCTACTATTATGAATCGTAATGTAAATATCTGATATGCAGGATGTATTTTCATTGTTCGTGACCCACAGGTTGAGAACCACTGCTCTAGAGAATGGTTTCATGAAGATGTGTGCATTTTAAACTATAGCCAATTCCAGGATGCTTCGTTATATTCTGTGGGGCAATCTGACATTATAAAGATTTCTTTCTTATAATTTAGATTTTAGAGATAGATATTTATTTTTCAGCATTTATTGGTGCTTCAAGAATGATACATCTTGATATCATTTCAGTACATTAAGAAGTTCTCAGGGGGTGTATGACTGAAAACTTTACAAACATAAGAAGCCTTTGGGATAAAAGGTCAAACTGAATTGAGAGGGCACAAGAAGCAAAACATTAATTCGGGATGCTATCATTAGTTACAAAGTCTCAACTCTTAAATTTGAATGTATTTATGGGGTGCCTGTCATCTCTTCCCCCCACATTTGGGTGGAGAGTTCTAGGAACAGAGAATTTTGGCAAGATGTTGGGAAGGAAATGAAACTTAAGTTCCTAGGGCCTGTTTCCACTGATGCATGGATATCAGTTTAGCAACACATTGTTGTTCGTATTCTACACTTGAGAGATAGTAAATTGCTTTTGGATAGAAATGAATTAACTCTTTCCTGTGACTACATTACCATAACATACTGTCAAAAGTGATTTAGTAAACTGAATAGGGAAGGCCAAAAACATTAATATAGTTCCAAGAAATAAATTGATTAATGTGTCCTTTTTTCATTAGTATGATCAGGTTCACAAGATGATTTTATGCTAATATTTATTTTCACAACCTCTATTGTCTGTCTCAGCAAACTCAAGGTTAGAAGGACATTCAAGGTTATCTATTCTAACCTTCCCTGCACCCATCAGATGCTTATTTTCCCCTATAACATGCTCCCCATGTGGTTCCACATTTTAAATGCCCCATTTTTTTAAGTTTCAGAAGTTCTGATTTTTAAAAAATCACAAAAAGATTTTTTAAAATGCCTCTTTGTCCCCCAGAAATAAGATTTCTGTTTCTATCATTTAAAACAAGGAAACAAGATCAGTGCAGAGTTTCAATAACCCTAAAACACATTAAAGAAGCATTCCCTGTATCTTTTACTTGAAAGAAGAAAAAGAACTGGTAAACTCTTCTTTAATAGTAGTAATGGCAATTCCATATCTAAAACCAAGTAACCTTCTATATCTAAATAACATATATATCTAAAAACAACTAACATAGTGATTATTATGTGCCAAATACTGAGCTAGGTCATTTTCTTTTTCTTTTTTTTTTAATATATTTTATTGATTTTTTACAGAGAGAAAGGGAGAGAGATAGAAAGTTAGAAACATTGATCAGCTGCCTCCTGCACATCTCCCACTGGGGATATGCCCACAACCCAGGTACATGCCCTTGACCGGAATCGAACCTGGGACCCTTCAGTCCACAGGCCGACGCTCTATCCACTGAGCCAAACCAGTTTTGGCGTGAGCTAGGTCATTTTCATGTCATTTCTGGTTTAATTCAAAATTTGTCATTCAATTTTAAACAAGACCCTTAAAAAGCTGGTGCTATGATGATCTTGGTTAATAGAGATGATCAAAGTGAGAAGCAGAGAAGTTAAGTAATTTGCCTATCATATTAACATTGGAGGGGATCTCAGGATCATAGAATCCACTCCTAATTTTCTCCCATTTGCCTTGTTACTTGGGTCAAAAACTCAGAGTTTGAACTCTTAGATCCATGATGTTGAGATTATTTCATGCTTCCTAATTCTCAAACTCACATCTCCATGCTGCAGGAATATTCTATATCGCCATAGTCTATGTATCTACATCTATACTAATAAAAGGGTAATATGCTAATTAGACCAGGCATCTCCCGACGACCTTCCGGACGTCCTTCCAGACAAAGCCATGCTGGCGGAGCCAAGGCAGAGGAGGTTAGGGGTGATCAGGCCAGTAGGGGAGAGCAGTTAAAGGGATCAGGCCTATAGGAGAGAGCAGTTAGGGCAATCAGGCCAGCAGGGGAGAGCGGTTATGGGGATCAGGCCAGCAGGGGAGAGCAGTTAGGGGGATCAGGCCAGCAGGGGAAAGCAGTTAGGGATCAGGCCAGCATGGGAGAGCAGTTAGGGGAATCAGGCTGGCATGGGAGAGCAGTTAGGGGGATCAGGCCAGCAGGGGAGAGCAGTTAGGGGGATCAGGCTGGCATGGGAGAGCAGTTAGGGGAATCAGGCCTACAGGGGAGAGCAATATAGGGGGATCAGGCTGGCATACAGGTGAGTGGTCAGGAGCCAACGGTCCCAGATTACAAAAGGGATGTCCAGCTGCCTATTTTAGCCCAATCCACAGGGATCCCTGCAGGATCGTGCCTAAACTGGCAGTCAGACATCCCCCAAGGGATCCTTGATTGGAGAAGGTACAGGCTGGGCTGAGGGACCCACCCTCCATGAATGAATTTCATGCACTGGGCCTCTAGTATAGATATGTAATAACAAATGATTGCAACTATTTTTCTTCTCTCAGTTTGACCATGGATAAGGTGAAGGAAATGAAAATGCATTTGATTCCAGGCACCTTTGTACTTTAAACTTGATTAAAAACTAAAAGCCCAGTGCCAACCAACAGCAACAGAATACATATTCTTCTCAAGCACAAATGTAGCATTCTCTGGAATAGTCCAGATGCTAAGCCATAAAACAAGACACAACATAAACTATGTAAAGTCATACAAATTATGTTTTCTGATCATGATGGAATTAATTTTGAAATCGATAACAGAAGGAAATTTGGGAAATTCACAAATACTGAAAAATTAAACATTATACTTTTAAATAACCAATGGATCAAAGAAGAAATTACAAGGAAAATTAGAAACTGTTTTGAGATTAAATAAAACAAGACTACAGCACATCAAAACTTATGGGATGCAGCTAACGCAGTACTGAGAGGGCAATATATAGATGGATATCACCGTTGGAAGTAGCCTTTGGATTATGATTGATACTCCCGCCTTGTTGTTTTTGTCTTACCGCCCAAAAGAAGACTTACGTGGGGGCTGATCTGAGTTCATTCAATAGCGCCACAAACAGTCATCCCACAGAATGTCAGAAACCAGCTGAATGCAAGGCTTCGGAGAACTTCATCCTGGCCCCAGGACTCAGTCAGCACCTCATGGGACCCACTGTGTGCAACGCATTCAAGGAGATGTGGACAGATGACCACACCTTGGTATTTTTAAACATATGTGGGACAGTGCCTCTTAGTTGTCCTTGAAAGCCCCAGAGAGCTGGCCGCTTATCACATCCTCAGCACAACCTCATAGGCAACTAGAGAGGCAGCTGGGAGCCCTGCCCTGAAAAAGCTCACAGCACAACAAGCTGCCAAGCCCCTTTAATGATGGCAGCCTCCTGGAAGAGGATATTCATGAGCCAGGGTCATGGCCGCCCAATGCCTCATGCACCCTACTGTTTGCTGATCTCAGGCTTCAAAGTATGGCACATGATTTGTCCTAAGAATCCAGCCCTACCAGAATGACCTGTCATCTCCCACTTGCTGCTAATGGAGCAGCTGCTTTTTGAATTATGTTGTTGCAATTTTTGCTCAGCTCTTAGTCCATTAACTTGACTTTATTTTATTTTGGTGAAAGGCAAATCACTTGGCTAGGAGAATTTTATTTAATTGGTCACTTGGCTCAAGGTTTGATGACTTTTCCATTAATATTTATTCAACAAATAAATTTTATTTCATTTTCCCTGAATAACCCAGCTAACTCTGAATGTTCATGATATGCAGAACACTGAAGATCCCAGAATTTCTATGATAACATGAGACTAGAAAACATGGAAGAGACACAGTCTGAAGGCTCCGAAACTTAGCATGGGGATAAGCAAGATGCACAACCACCCACAGTGTTCCCACTAGATCGTATCTCTTTCTTTGAGACATATATATAAAGACCCTAATCTCTATGTCCTTTTCTATTTCTCATTCTATTGTCTCATGTGTGCTTGTGTGTGTACATATGTGTACATTTGTTGCACCTTGTATAAAACATAATAGCATTTTACCACAATTTAACAACCTGTAAAAAAGCAAAAATGTATGCTAATGGCTAACAATATGGCATTTCTGAGAACTTACTCTAAATAGGCACTGGACAAAAAAACCTTTCTTGTAGTATATCAATTGTTTACCAAAAAATTTGTACCACTTTTTATTTTATTTTATTTTACATATTTTTATTGATTTCAGAGAGGGAGGGAGAGGGAGAAAGAGATAGAAACATCAATGTTGAGGAGAAATCATTGATTGGCTGCCTTCTGCACGCCCCACACTGGGGATTGAGCCCACAACCCAGGCATGTGCCCTTGACTGAAATCGAACCCAGGATCCTTCAGTCCATAGGCTGATGCTCTATCCACTGAGTCAAACCAGCTAGGGCAATTGGTACCACTGTAAAAAGTATTTCCTGCTTTTCTTTTTGCTCTCCAGCTTCTCACATCTACAAAATGGAATTGTTTCTTTCCAGTCTGAGATTCTGTTCCACTACATGGTCTCATAAGAAAGGCTTTGGTGCTTATAGTTATGCTAACTTGGGCAAGAAGGTATGTGGAATATTGGATGAAACATAAAGGTTATTATTAAATGAAATTAGTGACGAGGGTAAAAATACAAAATCTCTAAGGTGGAGTTTACAAGGCCTTCTTGCCTTTTCAGTGGCAAAGGCCAAGCATTACTCTGCTGGCCTTGCCCACTGTGAGTTTCAGAAAGACCTTTACTCATAAATCCATGGAGTTGAAGGTCATGCAAAGGGCTTGCCCACACTAGCTTATTTTCTCTAGGATCAGAAGCAAGACCTCAGCTAATCCCAGTTATACTGGTGTTGCACATTTCCCGCCTCCACCCACCTCCACCCACTAGTTCTGGCCCCAAATTGCTTCTGAGCTGACCCTGCCCATTGGCCAGAACAGGCCCACAGACGATCATTCCTCAGGGCAGCCAGAGCTTGTACAACAGCCTGGAATGCTGTCATAAGAAATGCAATTATCCTCATGCCATTAGTAGACTGAGACTCGGGTTGCTCTAAACAAAAGACTAGTTCCTCTTCCTTGGATTAAAAGTCTTAGAATATAGAGGTCAATTGTAAATATTGGACATGTGACTTTTGCCTGCTCTCTGATGGGTCAGAGCCCTACTAGTAAACACATAGGCACTGTATACCAGAAGACTGTTTCTTTGTTGGGCAAGGGAAAACAAGAATTGGCCAGTTTTGAGTGATTATTATTCCATCCTCCATGTAAATAGCCGGTCCGGGGTATTCAGTGAAGGCATAATATGTTCAAGGCACTATGCAGTGGGGTGTGTGGAGAAGTCTGTCAAAGAGTATAGAATCCAGCAGAGGATTGAAAGTATACATAAACATAATACAAGGAAGTACATGGGAAGAACTTGACCTCTGGAATCAGATACCTGATTCAAATTTCAAATTTCAGTTCAAATTTCTGTTCTGTCTGTTTAATAAAGGGTGCTATAACAATTGGAAATCTATAAGTAAATAAATAAATAAATAAACCTGAAGTTATACATCATATCTTACACAAAGGTGAACTTAAAATAGATAATAAATCTCAGTGTAAAATCTAAAATTAGAACAATTTTCTAGAGGAAAACAGAAATAATGGTGACTTTGCTAGGCAAAGATTCCTTAGATAAAACAACAAAATAAGATCCTTAAAAGAAAATATGGATTATTGGACTTAACCAAAAGCAAAAATTCTCCTTGAAAGAGAAAATGAGAAGACAGCCACAGACTGAGAGAAAATATTTGCAAAGCATGTGCCTGATAAAGGACTTGTATCCAGAATACATATTCAGATATCTCAAAATTTAATAAGAAAACAGCCCAGTTTTTTAAGTGTGAAAAAGTTGGAACAGAGCACTTGAAAAGGTACTCAATATCATTCATTAGTTATTAGAGAAATGCAAATGAAAGTCACAATGAGATACCTCTAGATATCTATTAGAATGACTTAAAAAAATAACTGATAATTCCAACTGCTACCAAGACTGTGGGGCCAAGGGAATTCTCAACATTGCTTATCAGAATGCAAAATGATACAGCCACATCAGAACAACAATTTGGTGATTACTAATAAAATTAAATACATACTTTGTGATACATTGATCCCCCTCCTAGATTTTTACACAGGTGAAATAAAAGCTGATGTCCACACAACACCTGTCCATTAATGTTTTCAAGTGGTTTTGTTCATCATGAACAAAAACTAGGAAATATCCAAGCCTGCTGCACATCCATACAATGGAAGACTGTGCAGCAATAAAAAGAGACAAGCCACTGATACCCACAACCACATGGATGGATTTCAAATGCTTCATGAACTTCAAATGCTAAGCGAACTGATCCAGACTCAAAAGGCATTTTGGAAAAGGCAAAACAGAAGGATGGAGATCACATGGGTGTGTATTCCAAAACCTTCAGGAATTGGGGAAAGAGTCGACCACTTCAGAGCATTTCTGGGATGATGAAACCAGTCTATATCTTGTTCCTGGTGATGGTTGCATGACAGTAAAACCCAGAGCGCTGTCCCGTAAAAAGCATGAAATTTACTGTGTGTAAATTATAACTCTATAAATGTTAATGTGAGTTAGAAGGAAAAGAAGTCATACTATAGACTGTACTTAGTTGTCAAAAACGATGAAGGTGATACTGAAAACAAAACAAAACTCTGTTCTGGCACATGAAGCTGAGAGAGTGCCCTTAGCCAAGTTCCTTCACTTTTATAAAGAGCCATTTCCTCATCTTTAAAATAAGAAAAAAATAGCAATAGCACCACATAAAAATATGTATGCTGAGAGTTAAATGACAGACCACATGAAATATAATAGTGGATCTTTTCCCATTTACTCTGTCTCAGGCTTTAGCTGTACCTTTATATTCATTATCTCTAAGTCTATTCTAAAAACCTTAGGAGATAGGTTCTGTGTTTAACATGCTGGGTATATGGTATATGGTATATGGTATATGGTATATGTATATGGTATATGGGAAGGATACCATATGTGTTGACTCATTACTCTTTATTGAAAGTCTCGATGTCCAGGTACTAAGAATAACCAGGGGAAAAACTCGTGGAGTTCCTGCTCTTGGGCAGCTCACAGTCGAATAGAGAGACAATTAACATGCAGTGTGAGCCCAGCCGGTGTGCCTCAGTGATTGAGCATCAATCTATGAACCAACAGGCCATGGTTTAATTCCCGGTCAGGGCACATGCCCGGGTTGTGGGTTCGATCCCCAGTGGAAGGCCTGCAGGAGGCAGCCAATCATTGATTGGCTCTCCTTTCCTCTCTGAAAGTCAATAAAAATATATTTTAAAAAAAGATGCAGTGTGATAAGTGCTAGGTGAGTGGGGTCTGTAGGATACTTGTCTGGGGACATGGAGGAGGAGAAGGAGGTTCTTACTGGGGGAGATGGTGGT
The DNA here is from genome assembly GCF_964212035.1 of Myotis nattereri. Lineage (NCBI taxonomy): Eukaryota > Metazoa > Chordata > Mammalia > Chiroptera > Vespertilionidae > Myotis > Myotis nattereri. The sequence continues at coordinate 67,614,490 of NC_138081.1, read as the reverse complement.
ATTGCCAGGTGGCATCTGATCAAATCTTGAAGGACAAGAGAAGCGTCAGCAGACGGGGATACAGTAATGTATGGAGTGACTGAGGAGAGAAACACTGCAAATAATAACAGAAAAACAAACAACACCCCTCTCCCCTGAAAAGAAAACTGTCTTTGGAAATTAGTGGCAGAGGAAGGAGACACCAACTGCACCAGATGTCAACATCAGTCTTGGCTATTGCAGAGGGCAATCCACATTAGCAGAGGCTGGGAAGCTCACATCAGCTAATGTGACGTCCTGATTTTGACATACCGTCCTAGTGTCCAGATCTTTGGAAGAGGCTTTCATAGTCTCCTCTGCACCCATCCCAGCATCTTAGGCCCACCCTGCTAAAATTTGTCTTTAGCTCAATTGTAAAACCTCTTAACTGCAGTTTTTATTCATTCTTATTTGTGAATGCGTGAGGAGAAAGGTTCAAAAATAATGTCAAGCTGTTGGTTTTTCTACTATGTGAGGTTTGAGCACATATTTTTCAATGCCCCGTGCCTCTTGGGGACAGTGTATTTAAATAGAACTAACACTCTTCTGGGTGTAAAATATACTACCGTGAAACTATTCGAAAGATTCCTGGCAAAGAAGGGGACGAGAGGGTGGCAGTGAGAGGAACGCATTGAATGAAGTGGCTCTTTGTTAGTATAAACATACAAACCTGTGTGGAGACTCTTTGCCCTTCTGCTGTCCCCACAACCCCTCAACAGGTGGCACGAGCTCATTGACATTTGTAGAGCAGATGGGATGTCATTTTAATGTTGTTTCTAATTGACAAGGGCCTCGGGGGCTGTGCACGTGCGGCTGCATGCCTGGTGGAGGGTGGGCCATGGAATTAGAAACTGCTACCTGCTCCTTCTGGCAGGGAAGTGAGAGCTGAAATTGTGTCAACTGGCTAGAGCACACTGTGTTAACTCTTAATCAAAGGCCTTCTTTTGCTGGTTTTATTTCCCTTAACTTGCCAATCCGTCCCTCCTCCTCGCAGAGCTCTGAATTTTGGACCACTCGAACAAGGAAACCTTGTTTCTCTGAAAATTACCTTTAGCATAAACTGTGCTCTCCTGTCGACATTTTCAGAAGCAATTCAGGTTACATTAAATTTACACCAGAAACGAGTTGGGTGCTTCCCAGAAACGGTCTAAAGAGGAAGTGAAAAGGACTGGGAAGTAGCTGAGGCCGGCCCTGGAGCCTCCCAGCTATTCTAATCAGAGTACAAACAGCACAGAGTGGGAAGGGCTGCCCCCGGTCAGCCATAGTTTGCAGTTCTCATTTCAGAAGCCATATGGTGGTAGACTCAGCCCACTTCCTGCAGTGAACACACGCAGCGCCAAGACGGCAGCCTCACTCAGCGTCCACGAGGACCCTGCACACTAATTGGAATACTTTTGTTCATACACAACAAAGCAGAAAACACTTTCTTGATCAGTTTAGGAATGGTCTTTTAAACTGCCTTGGGTTCCCTTCAATCATTCAGCTTCTTGGAAGAAAACAGATCCAATTATTCATCATAAATTATTAGATCCGACGTGAAAACAATTTATATGGTAATGAGGAATTTACTGGGCCCACTGAGTGTGTTATTTTGTGCCTGAGTCTAGGGGTTATTTCTAAGACATTCATGGTCATTTCCCTCTAATCAATGGCATACGTTTTCATTTGGGGCCGTCAAACACATTTTGGAAATAGATTTTCTTCTGTTTTTCTTCTCTCTTCTCCACCCAACATCTTTACAATGTCCTTAGCTCAAGAGGAGGGACAAGAAAGAGAGGTCGGATTTAGAATACCTTATTCTCTTCTCAGCCCCAAGTCTGTTAATGAAAAATAGTATAAATGATTTTTTAAAAAGCAGTTAATGATCTGCAAATATTTAAGGGATTAAATGGGCTACTATTTATCATTAGTCTTAAACAGAATTGAAATGAAAATCTTAATAACCACTATTTATTCAAGTAGATGTGGTATTAAGTGCTTTTCCATACAATGATACTAAAGTAGCTAATATGTTTTTATTGGTCATTTACTATGTGCCACCAGTGTCAAGCTCATTTATTCCTCTCATCAACACTGTCACAGACAAGATCATTAACCACATTTTACAATAGAAGAAAGTGGACTTAGAAAAAAAGTGCTAAAATTGAACTTGGTATATCTGAAGCCAAGGCCCATGTGCTCAACTACCACCATGGATCCTTTGATGAAACCCTAAATAGACGGTTTGGGTTTTTCTGATGTATGTAACTCCACTGATTGATCAGTTTTATATAAAAATCAAACTATTTTTTAAATTTCAAGGATTTTCTTACCTGGGTTGTAGGAGCTTTCTTGGCCTATCAAGGGTTGTAGGAGCTTTCTTGCCTGTCAAAATCTCAGAACTAAGAATAGCCTGCCTCCACTGTGAATTTCTGCCCGCCTGGCCCAGTGGATTCATCCCCTTCACAATCGGAGGGTACAGTGACCTTCGCTCAAAGACTTCCTGGCACACCAGGATTTTTGAACCAGAATCAAAACAGTCCTAACATGACTTCTGCCCAACTTGACTTTAGACTTTCATTACTTTTCCAAGTGATTGACTTAAAATATAACATTATCAGAGTCAGATCACCATGTTTACTATTTAACATCCAGCCTTACTCTTATCTAGGTTTGTCCAGTTGGAAGCAGCTTCCACGGTCTTCCCTCTGTTCCTCTCATTTTTAGATGGGAGGGGCTGCGTGAGAACCCACCCGAGTCCTGGGCGGAGGCTGTGTGGGGCTGGGCCGCCTCTTTTATTTTTTTATTCACTGAATATGAAGGAAGCTGCTCTGTAGCTGTTTTTCAGTCTAGACAGGATATGATGATAATAGCACAAATAAAAGTTTATGTATTCCAGCCAGGGACAAATTAAGTGGGTACAGGGCATAGATATATGTCATGCTGTTATTAACATCGAGCAGCACACGGCCCACTCCAGGGCACGGAGCCCAGATTAATTGGCTTGCCCAGAATGCATCTCTGATTAGAAAAACGTTCTCAGGAAATGCTGGGCAGTGTGCATTTGGACTCTCGATTTTCTTCTCATAGGCACTGAAAGTTAGACACTTTGTAGACTAAGAGACCGAGTGGCATTTGACACCACTGGCTTTTCAAAATGTTTTGCCAGTGTTTCTCCATAGGTAATAAATATTTCTGGGAGAAAACTGCCACCACGTGTTGGATTGAGTCGGGTGGTATTTACTATTACTTTTCCGAGGTGCCCAAGCTCTGGTACAGTCGGGAGCAGAGAATTATGGCAGAGGTTTGTACCTTGAGGACTATGTATGTGTGAAAGATCAAAGTGAGACTCTTTAAGTCACATGAGCTACAGAAATAAAACCCCCAAGGTTGCTGTGCTTAAAATTACTGCCATTTGTGCCTCGAGGAGTCTAATAGTGATCAGGCATGGCACCTGGCTGACTGAACTCCCTTCCGAGTCAGCCAGGAAGGGAAGGAATCCAGAGAAATAGCCAATGGCATAGAGCAAGTTCAAAAATAGTGTCTCTCAGTGGAAAAGCTTGAGATAAACACTAAAGAAGGCAGATTCTGTATCCAAGAAAAATCAAGGGTGAAATTGCTTGTGCTGCTGACCAAAGATGAAAGACTTCTCTTGGATGCAGGCGAGCAATTCCAATGGCCTCCACAGAACCTGGCGCGCATAAGCCAAGGACAAAATTCGATTCGGTAAAGAGCTCTTGCTAACCTGTGACACCCTGTTTACCACCAAACCTGCAAACCAGGAAAGTTGAACACTATGGGTGGATCAAAAGAGGTGGGTCCTGAATGTTTGTTATTATTAAGGAGGTTTGGGGGAAGTATTGAGAACACCGTTTTTAAATGTGACTCCTAATAGCTCCTGCTTGCTTTTACTGGATGCTGAACCCACTCAGGTTCCATTCCTTAAAAACTGGCCATAGTGTATTCCTGTTCCTCTTTGGAAATACTACAACATGTAAACATTTCACAGCACATTCCATTGCTTAACAGTGAGGCGTTCAAGGATTAGCATAAGTAATGTAAAAGGTTACGCTTTCTGAGACAGGGCTTTGAGAAGAAAGAACTCTTTCTTTGTCTCTCAGCTTCAGGAACTCAGTTCTTCCAATTCATGCAGTTAGGTACGTAGAGAATCTAGGTTTTGAGTGAGTACTGAGAATTCCTGCCCACGCCTCACACCAGGGACCTTGTGGTCGAAGGCACTGTATCATGGGCTCCAGTCTCTGCCACTCTCATTCACTGAGGTATGCATCCATCCATCCTTCCATTCATCCATTTGAACTCTTAGAGCACTTCTGTGTCTGGCTGATATTAAATTGGCTCCATGAAGACTTGGTATGGAGGTAGAAAAGTAGCAGACATATTTTGGAAGGTGATGAATAACATAACAATAAATAATATATAGGATAGATAGTGTCTATGCACAGTAAACACTTAATAAATGTTAGCTATTAACATTAACTGTGTTTATCATTAAACAACATAGGAACAGCATAGAAAGTTTTTTAAATGATAATTTAATTCAAAATCCAACCACCCTAATGCATCATCACCAGTTTTCATTTTATGTTCACTTCTTTATTTGTTCAAAAACTATTTCTTGCCCTGGCTGGTGTCACTCAGTGGTTAGAGTGTTGCTCCATGAACTGGAGGGTTGCTGGTTCAATTCCCAGTCAAGGGCACATACCTGGGTTGCAGGAAGGCAACCAGTTGATATGTCTCTCTCACATCAATGTTTCTCTCTCTCTCTCCCCGCTCCCTCCCTCCCTCACAGTCTCTCTAAAAAAAAATCAGTGGAAAAGTATCCTCGGGTGAGAATTAAAAAAACAAAACAAAAACATATTTTCTGAGCTCCTACTATGTTGCAAACGTGGGCATAGCCCATTTGCATGTTCTCTTCTCACCTTTGTACATGTACACTCCTAATTTCTGAATAAAGTTTCTCATACAGAGGATATTTTCCCATGCTGTTACATGTTATTTATGTTAACATTTTAATCAATAGATATTGTTCTATCAATATCATCATTTATTTGACCGTTTTCCTCTTGTGAAATAGGAAGCTTCTTTCCACATTTTCAATATTATTTTTAAAAATGCAATAATAAACCTTTGAGGTGAAGGGATCAAGAAGTATAGATTGGTATTTACAAAATAAGCCTGGAGATGTAAAGTACAGCATAAGGAATATAGTCAATAATATTGTAATAACTATGTATGGTGCCAGTTGGATACTTAAAATATCAGGGGGGAATACTTTGTAAAGTTTATGATTATCTAACTACTATGCTGTGCACCTGAAAATAATACAAAATAATATTAAATGTAAACTGTAATTGAAAAATAAAATGAAATAAAAATAATAAACCGTTGAGCACAGAGCTACTTATTGCTTTCTAATAATGTACTAGGCTAAATTGCCAGAAATCTAAATACTGTACCAGAGGATATGAATATTTTTGTGAATTTTGATGCAACCTGCCAAATTTCTCAATCTTGTACCAATTTGCAATTATAATTTTTTTACATCAGCCACATGCCACTGCTGCCTTTGTGAAGATACTGCTTGATTTCTAGTTGGAGTATCAAGAAACACTCTAGTCTCAGCAAGAATGCCTGCATAATCATTTCTTACATGGGTTATCTTCCAGATGGCTTAACCCATCCATTATAGAGATAACTTTCACTAAGTGGGAAAGGCTGTCTCGAGCTCCCCACATTTTTAGAGCCTTCTTCCTTCCTTATTTTTATTCCTTAAGCCAATTCCTATACCTAAACGCCCACTTTTAGCACTAGAGAACGTTACAAATGGAAGAGACCTCAACGATCTCTTATTATCCTCTTAGCATTCATGTTGAAGATACTAAGAGCCAAGAAGATTGTGAATTCCTCCAGACCCCAGAGTTGGTGGGGAGATCTGTGATGCGGTCTTCTGTATACAGCCAATTGGTACTGCTGCTAGAAAATACCAAGGGGGCGGAGGCCGGCTCATAAGTACTAATATTGGAAAGACAAAGACAAAAATGAGCATGGCCTTCAGGGACATTTGACCTGCACATTAGTGACATGTTGCAAATGTTACCTCCTCCCTAATGGGCCCACGGCTTTTCATATGCATGCTGTCATTGTAAACTGTGGAATTACCTACTCGGCCCAGGGAATGCCAGTGGCACATGGCGCACTTGGAAAGTAAAATGAAGGTTACCACCTCAGAAAGGAAATTGGGAAGCATCAAAATACAAAGTATGAGCAGCATTAAGACTAACCTCCCTGGCTTATAGTAGAATACAAGATGCAGTGTGACTGACCACCTAGCGCTTCATAAAACAAAGGGCTTCAAGTCTTTCCATCACATTATCATTTTATGTCTGTGTGCCTTTTCTCCTGTTGCTCTTATAGCTCAGCTCCCACATGGCTGGTTAATTTCAACTCTTCCTTCAAGACATTAGTTCAGAGGAAGACTCTTGCAGGAGTATTTCAGGAAAAATGATAGACTGAACACAATAGAGAAGCAGAAAATAGGAAATACAGGAAATGTGGGGGAAAGTAGGTGAGAGCCTCCCAGAGTAGTTCTACGTTGGACCATAACAGAAGATCGAGCTAGAAAAGCAATGTGGGATCAGGCAGGAACTGATATGCATGTGCCAAAGTGCCTTGTTATTAATCTGCAACCATTAGCCTAAATGAATAGCATGACTCTTGAAAATCAACTTGTCTCAAATTTCACCTTCTTCTAGGCTCCAAATTGCCATCCTATCTAATAAAAGAGAAACATGGTAATTAGTGTATGACCACTACCCTTCCCATTGGCTAATCAGGGCGATATGCAAATTAACTGCCAGCTAAGATGGCGGCAGGCAGCCAGGCAGCTTGAAACTAACATGAGGCATGCTTGTTTCAGTGACGGAGGAAACCAACGTTCCCCGCCTGCCTTGCCAGCCTCTGAGCTTGCAGTTTGAAACATAGTTACAAATATAGAAACTAAACAAAACCGCAGAAACCTGCTTTCAGCCCGCCGGGATATCAGAGCTGGAGTTGATACAGTGTTTCGATTATAGAACACAAACAAACCAGATACCTGCTTTCAGCAGCAAAGGCCTCAGAGCTGGAGTCAGAGCTAAAGCGGGCCCAGAATAAAAAGAAAAAGAAAAAAAGGAGCAGTTGGGAGCTTCAGTCACCCGCCAGCCTGAAAACAGCCCTCAGCCCCTCACCCAGACTGGCCAGGCACCCCAGTGGGGACCCCCACCCTGAAGGGGGTGTGACCAGCTGCAAACAGCCATCATCCCCTCACCAAGGCTGGCCAGGCACCCCAGTGTGGACCCCCACCCTGAAGGGTGTGTGACCAGCTGCAAACAGCCATCATCCCCTCATCCAGGCTGGCCAGGCACCCCAGTGGGGACCCCCACCCTGATCCAGGACACCCTTCAGTGCAAACCAGCTGGCCCCCACCCATGCACCAGGCCTCTATTCTATATAGTAAAAGGGTAATATGCCTCCCAGCACCGGGATCAGCGTGGCAGGGGGCAGCGCCCAAACCCCCTGATCGCCCTGCTGCTCTGTGTATGACAGGGGGCGGGGCCACAACCTCCCTATCTACCCTGCTCTGTTCATGACAGGGGAAGGCGCCCCAACCCCCTGACCAGCCCTGCTCTGTGCCTGATAGGGGGGAGCTCCCCAACCCCCTGATCACCCTGTGGCTCTTTGTGTGACAGTGTGCGGCGCCCCAACCCCCTGATTGGCCCTGCTCTGTGTGTGACAGGGTGAGGCGCCCCAACCCCCTGATCGGCCCTGCTCTGTGGGTGATAGAGTGCGGCACCCCAAACCCCTGATCCGCCCTGCTCTGTGTGTGACAGGGGGTGGCACCGCAACCTCCCCTTCGACCCTGCCTTGAGTGTGACGGGGGCAGCACCCCAACTCCCCAATCGGCCCTGCTCTGAGCCCGACCAGGGGCTGCACCTAGGGATTGGGCCTGCCCTCTGCCACCCGGGAGCAGGCCTAAGCCAGCAGGTCGTTATCTCCTAAGGGGTCCCAGACTGCGAGAGGGCAGAGGCCGGGCTGAGTGACCCCCCCCCCCAAGTGCACAAATTTTTGTGCACCGGGCCTCTAGTTTATATTATAAAAGGCCAGTGGCCATAATGCTATAATGTCGTAACAACCAAATGACCAGTCACCAGGAGGTACATTGATGGGTCTCACAGTGCAGTGGGTTTCTGTATCCTGCCAGCAGGGCAGGTCTGGGTCTCATGTGATTTCGCACGCTGGGCCTCTAGTTAATTATAACATGTACCTAAATTAGGCAGCTTAACCCTTCCCTGCTTAAAACTTTCAGTGGTTCCATTTTGTTTATATCAGCAATGTAATTGGTAAGAAATAATCAAAATTTACCACACACTTGCATTTCTACTCTGCTTTCTTGATTGGAAGAGAAAGGGGGTGGAGTTACACAAAGCATTGTGCTGAAAGGAACTTAAGTAATAAAATCCTGCTCTTAGCTTGGCATACAGGATCATCCATTCATGTTACTGCTTCTTACCTCTAACATCCTATCTCACCCTCCACACGGATGTTACTCACTTACTTAAATCTTTCAGGCTTTTTTTTCTGCATTGAATGCTTTTTCTTTTATTTCCTTGACTGGCCAATGAATTGTGTGGTCTTTAAACCATTGGTAGGAAGTATGTCCTATGTGAACTCTTCTCATTTTTCACCAGGTTGACCATCCTCTCCTCTGAGCACCTCTTTGTTGTGCCTATATGACAACTAATTACTTTTCTAGCTCTGTTACTAGATAAGATGTACCTGAAAACCAAAGCTGTCTTTTGTCAACACTTAATATGATGTCAGACACAATCAGCACCCAATATTTGTTGCAGAATGAATGAGTGAATGAATGAATGAATGAATGAACATGAAACATTTCTCTACTTTGAACCAGCAGGAAAAAGACTATACAAAATCATGGCATTTTCTCAAAGGTTACATAAAAAGTAGTATAAATGGGGCAGCTTATTTTAAAGATTATACCAAACATTTTATGACCCTTTTAAGCAGCTTTAAAAAAATCATTTTTCTTATGTTGATTAAAAGGCCTCCCATTTGTCTTTTTAAAGTTTTATTCTGTTAATTTAGTTCATAAACTTCTTTTTTCTCTCTCTTAGTGCAATAGTAAATCTGGCTCAGTCTGGAATGAGTCATAATGAATTGTGCTTAGTTGGTCCAGATTAAAGTTGATTTACTTATAGGTTTACCAGTGAATGGCTAATTTGTCTCTTTGCTACCTTTTAGCTTCAGCCTCTTGTCTTTTAGTAATTATTACAGAAATAAATAAATGTTTTTTACTAATTTTATTTGTTGATCACTAAAGAATAGCTACTTTTTTTGAGAATTCTTATTATTTATGCTACTGTTGAAGAATTCTTTAGCATGTGAAGATTGGTATTTTTCATCTTTTTCTCTTTCATGTGTGTTCTATTTAGATCAGGAAATTGACATTTCAGCCCAGAAGACTTAGGCCAGATGTTAGTCTACTGGCTGAAAGATGGATTTCCTGCCCCAATAGGTGACCTCTGAAGCAAAATAGGCTTTTTCTTAATGGGTAGACTGTCCAAATGACCTCATTTTCTAGAACAAGCATCCTTTGTGAAGCACGTCTTTGCTATTGAAATCAACATCATCTGATTTTTGAGAACATTCATTAGATGAAAAGTAACTAGCACCCAGTTGTTTCATTTATAAGGCAGAGGAAAAAATTATGTGTAGACAACCCATTTTTTTTCCTTTTAAAAATATTTGTGTTCATTGAGAGGGAAATGGTCCAGAAAATCTGGTGTTTGCTTTCCCATATTAATATTTCTTTTAGATCTATTTCAAACCTCATTCAGGTCAGCATTAACCAAAGGAGCATGTTATGTGCATCCTTAAACAGGGAATTGTTTCACTAAGCTTGACCAAGGCACTATTTAAAGAAGTAGCCATGACCCCAATGTCCTGCCACTCACACTTATAGCTCCATGTGTGGGAAGTTCATTGAGACATTCCCATGGAGCCACCTCTTTTGATGAGTTCTTCACCAAGTTCATTTATTTATAACTTCAATTGTATAAGGCAGCACAGAGAAACGGAGATAACTGAGCCTTTGTGTGTGTGTGTGTGTGTGTGTGTGTGCATGCACTGTGCTGTGTGTGCACATACGCCCATGACTCTGTGTGTGTCACAGGAAATGCAATTTCAAAGAAAGTACCCAGGAGAGGAAAATGGCCTTGAATGACTGGGGGAGACTATAACACTATGCATGAAAAGAAGGGGAGTTAGATTGCGTGAGAAGAAAAATGAATGTTTCAGAGATTCTTAAATGATAGAATTTTATAGCTGAATAGAAAGTGAGCCCCCCCCCCCCTCCCCCCGACTCCCAGGAACAGGAATGAAAGAGAGTGTTCTTTTTAATAGCTGGCAGAAATTTTACTAGTATAAAAATCTTGTTCACTGATCCAAAATGTTAGCTCCTCCATGAAAGACCAGAACAGAATGAAGCAGAGCCATATCCAGTGTTAACGTCAGGCTGGGCACTGCCCCTCAGAATCATGGCTCTTCCTCAAGCAATTTATATAGTAAATATGGGACTCCTTTAAAAAATGAGCAGAAAAAGGATTTCACACTCTCCTTTGTTTTAATGAGTTAATACATACTTTCCCCAGAATGCTATACTCAGCTCAATACTCCGCTTTTTTAAACAGTTATTTGCAAGGGTCATTAATCATAAAATATCTTGGGGGTTGTTGTTCAAAGTATTCTGAAAAATATTCCAACTCTGGGGAAGACTGTAATCATCTTCTACAGCTCCCAGGATTGATGTAAGTGAGATGCTGTTATTGCCTGTGCATAATATTGCAGCACCTCGAAGAAGCAGAGCAACAGTTTTAACTGGAGCTTTTCAATTAAACGGGGAAAAAATATTTTCACAAGTATATTTAAGCAATAGCAACAGCCAAGGAGGCATTCTCAAAGAGTAGCATTCATAAACTAGACAAGATTGATGAAGCAGTTTGGTTGGTGGGTACCTCCCAGCTGTGCTTTTAAGACCCCCCCTTTTTTGCATAATTTGGAAACATTTAACATAATCTCTGATCTCTTATTAGCACTTTTTTTTTACACTGTCTCAAGCTGAAAAGGTAAATAGCAGGGAGCAAGAGTCCAAAGACGGTTCCCTCTCGGCGCTTCCTTCTTTTCTCTCAGTGTCAGGCTGCTCTCACACAACCTCACAGCTGTCCATAGGAGACACTGCCCTCATCTTAATTCAGAAGCAATTTTATGGTGAGTTCCAGTCTTCTGGTTCTTTGCCTTAAGCAGTGTGAATTCAGTGTTGGCAGCCCACCCAGAATTTTTTTGTTTCTTGTCTATAGTGTGGATTACTGACTAGTTCAGAATCCTTATATTTCAGATTTACAAGCAGGCTTAGAAATGATCTAGTCTCATCCTGCTATGTGGTGTGAAGTGTCACTCAAGGCAGTGTTGTCCCTGAAGAATAATTCCCAGGCAGAACCACGGTATCTACATAGTAACAACATAGATGGCAACCTAACTGGCTAGGCTGGTAGGATTCCTCTCCCAGTGAGTGGAATAAGGGTATTTATAACCCTGAATCCTCATTTTGCTTATTCAGCTTCTCTCCGTAGCCTGTTCCTGCCATCTTCACTTTGTTTTAATCTCTCTTACCTCTTTTCTGATCTCTTATCAAATACTCCATAATGAAGTGGCTTTTAAACAGGTAATGCCTTAGCATGGGCTTGACTCACCTTTAGGGCATTTGTGATTTGTGGGAAAATATTTCTTTGGGATTGTCTGGGGAAAAATATTTTAGGCTTTCATTCTCTCCTTGAAGTTAGTTCTCTGAGGCATTGTGGAACGCCCTGCCTTGAAACGCCAGAGAGGGTTGCTGACGGTTGGCAAAAATTAAATGAGCTGATCTATTTCTATTGCTCAATTTCAGAAGGCAATGTGGTAAAAAAATAAATCAATCAATAGAATTGGATTATTTGTAATTGTTTAGATCTAATCTCTGCTTAATCTCACATTTTCTCTGAAGAAAATGTGTTGTCTTTCAAAAATAAAAAGTATTAAAATGAAGCTGTTTTCTTAAAACATGAGCCATTCTTATGGGTAACACATTTTTATTCCAATACAATCATTCATGCTCTGCTGAACCTCCGGAATATGTCCTGAGGAATGTGCCATTAGGTGATTTATCACAGAGTGCACTTGTGCAAACCTGGATGGAATGGCCTACTACACACCTAGGCTTCATGTCGCCTATCGCTCCTAGGACACAACCTGTTACTGTATAAAACAACATGAAATTAAATCAAATGCAAGAGAAAATGACAGAATCAAGGGATGCAGTAAACATGAGATGTACTGAGGCTGCTGCCAGCATAACACGGCAAACTATGTTTTTATAAGTAGAATAAAATACCGATAAATGATATAGTCTAGTAAAAACATAAACCAGTAACAGTCATTTTTAATCATTATCAAGTATTATGTGCTGTACATAATTGCATGTGCTTGCTTTTACATGACTGGCAGTGCAGTGTGTTTATTTCCACCAGCATCACCACAAACACACACGTGAGTAATGCACACGTAACATCGATGTCACGATGTCACCAAGCAATAGGAATTTTTCAGCTCCGTTATAATCTTACAGGAACACAGTCGTTTATGTGGTATATCGTTGACTATCCTGTCACTATGCAGCACCTGACTATATTTCATTGTCTGCTCTTTATTTTCTTTTTTAAATATATTTTATTGGTTTTTTTACAGAGAGGAAGGGAGAGGGATAGAGAGTTAGAAACATCGATGAGCGAGAAACATGGATCAGCTGCCTCCTGCACACCCCCCACTGGGGATGTGCCCACAGCCAAGGTACATTCCCTTGACCGGAATGGAACCTGGGACCCTTCAGTCCGCAGGCCGACGCTCTATCCACTGAGCCAAACCGGTTATGGCCATTGTCTGCTCTTTAAGACCAAGTATCTCTGAACATCTGATTTTGCAATCTCCATTCACTTATCTCATGACAGTTTCTTTTATTAATTAACTTTTAAAGCAATCTACTGGTATAGTTTTTTAATATGTTATATTATAAAACAACATTTCTTCAACAATGTGTTCATTATTTTTCCTATTTTGACATTCTCATAGTTCCAAGTAGCTCTCAAACTTGAGCAGATATCACGGTTACCTGAGGAGGTTGTTAACATGCAGATCACTCCTTCCACCCCCAGAGTATCTAACTCAGTAGGCTTTTGGGGCTGGTGGTGGAAATTTCCATTTTTAACAAGTTCCTAAGTGATACTGATGCTTCTGTCCTTGAGTCCACACTTGAGAAGCACTGATCTAGATAAAAATTGTAAAAGATGATGGTAGTATGGACTAAGGCAGTGGCAGTGGAGATGGAGAAAAGTAGATGCACTTAACATACAAAGGGTGTCCCTCAAAATGTATACACACTGTAACAGCTAATAGCTCAATTTTGAAAATGAAATGTATTTTAATAAACACTTATAATTATTCAAAGAGTCGGTATACATTTTGGGGGGGATACCCTATATTTAGAAAGTAGAATCAATAGGGCTTATTCTCGGTTTCGGTGAGAGTGATGGTGTGGGAGGAGGAGGAATCAAGCATGTCTCTGAAGTTGTTAGCTTGAACAAATACATGGATGCCACTGAGTACTACTGAAATGGGAAGTGAGCAGGGTGGGAGGGTTGGATTGTAGTGAAAAGTCATATATTCTGTTTAAAGTTTAAAGAAAATAATTTTAAAATGTCAAACAGTATCACAGCATAGATGTTCAGTAAATGACAGATATTGATATTACTGTTATTATTATCTTTACCATTAATACTGAATAGTTCTAATGATCCCACCCTACTAGAGATAACCTCCTAAATTCATTATTCAACAACCACATTCCAGAGCTAGGAATTACTCCTTTGTGTAACCCAAGACATTTAGGTATAAACAAGGAAATTTTATAGATATCTTCATGGTCTCTGTGGGCAAAGGAAGGAAGAGTAAAGGGAAGGAAAATGGGAAAACCGTTCTAATTCAGAGAATTATCATTTGCCTTATCACTGACAACCATATTAAATAGGTGGAATTATCTCATCATACAGATGAGATAAATAACTTGCCCAATAAACCACTTGCTCTTTCACTCAAGTCATAAAAACCTGAGTAAAAATTTAAACCAGCTTTCCTGATCCCATTAACTTTGTGCTTCCTACTATCAAACTCCACCTTGACTGCTAAGCAATTGGCTGGTTACCTTCCTTATGTCAGAATGATGACCTCATCAGGTTACAGGCAACACTCTACAATGTCTGAATTAGTGACTTTTAATCTTTAGTTCTCCTGACTCAGAATAAGAACTACTTTTTACAAAGCAAGCCAGCATTTACATGTATATGTACATGTGCGACTATATGTACATGCGTTTTACACATATATATGCAGCAATATGACTTGGACTAACTTTCAAGAAATAAGTTTTTGTGATAAGTGCATTGTCAATATTTACACTAAGTGAATGCACTCTGATAGTTTTCTTCTCATTCATGGTAATGAAAGTTTATCAGGACCCACAGAATTGATTTCACAATTAATTTTGAGTCTCTAGTAGAAGTCTGGAAAATCTTCTAGATCACTTTCTAAAAGAGGATTTTCTAGAAGAGGATCCTTCAGAATTCCTCCCCCAACATCATAACAATGCCAACGAGCTGGATGCGACGAGTCCCATGGAAAGGGAAAAAAAGGAGAGCAGGATTTTTGTATATTTTCTGTACACACATCTTTAATGGAGCATCCAAACTTGCCTATCTTCCTGAGCTTTGTGAGAATCAAATACATTGCAATCTAAATGAAAGCACTTTTAAAAGTAATCAGGATGTCTGCCTTTGATTTTGCTCCGTGTAGCTGTGCTCACTTAGACTGATCATGCAAGTCCTCTGGAGACCATTTCTTCATCTGAAAAAGAAGGGATTTGACCAAGATTACCTCATGGGCCCTTTCCCACCCTATGCTAAGAGCTTTTTGTAAATGCTACCCCTGGGACTCTGGAATAGTATGATGATGATTGTGATGTTGATGATTAGTCTTTCATATTTTGTTAAAAAGTCCCAAAGGAATTGTTGGAAATAAAGATGGGCATTAACTAAAGAAAGAAGACTAAAATTTGGGAGAATAATCAGACTCATTTTGAGGGTCGTTATATCATGAAGTTGACGAGTAAAGAGGTTCAGCTTCATTTTTTAAATGGTCAACCAAACTATTCATGTTTAAGAAGTAAAAAAGTGGCTACTCAAAATTTCATGTTCCTGTACAGAAAACAAAATTATTGTTATCAAGCTCTTCCCAAAAGTGACCAGAGGTGACCTCTGAAAAGTTCACTATTCACTTTACCCAGAATCATGCAAATCAAGAGGTTCAAATCTTCATGTTCACTTTAAGAACACTCATGAAACTGCCCAGGGTGGCAAGGGCATGCATATCAGAAAAGCTGCCAAGTGTCTGAAGGATGTCACTCTACAGAAGCAGTGTGTATCGCTTCTCGGCCTTTTGGCTAAGATCAAGTGCAGAAGCAGTGTGTGCCTTTCCATTATTACAATGGTGGCATTGGTAGGTGTACCCAGGCCAAACAGTGGGGCCAGATGCGGAGTCAATGGCCCAAAAGAATGCAGAATTTTTGTTTCACATGCTTAACAATGAAGAGAGTAATGCTGACAGTAAGGCTTTCGGTGTAGAGCCGCTGGTCATTGAGCACATCCAGTGAACAAAGCTCCCCAGATGTGACACTGAGCTTACAGAGCTCATGGTCAGGTTAACCCATACATGAGCTTTCTCTGCCACATGGACATGTTCCTTAGTGAAAAACAGCGGATTGTTCCTAAACTAGAAGAGGAGGCTGCACAGAAGAAAAAGGTATTCCAGAAGAAACAAACTTATGCCCTGGGATTAAATTCAGAATAAAGTAAATGCTAATAAAAGAAAAAAATTATTGTTATCAACATTCTCTCCCACCCCCTCCCCCAAACATTACTTATCTCATTTTTGTATCTATTTATTAGGGAGCACGGGGTAAAGGAGCCTGATTATCTAGGGTAGATGGATTTCTATAGGTTGAATTATACCGATATATGTGTTGTTGCTAAAAGGTGACCCTGCAATATAATATCACCTCTGAGGAGGTAAGTGGAAATGCGTGTGGTCTTGTTTCTTCTAGGATTGGGAAACTGCAAACATCCCTACCCCCCAAAGGTTAAATGCTTTGCCTCTGGGTCATCTGATGAGTTAAGGGAAAGGCTGTTACTGCAGCCCTTAATCCCCCCCCGCCCCACCCCCACCTCCATTTTCTTGACTCTGTGCTCAGTCACTTGCCGGAAAGTATTTATGCAGAGAATAAGCTGCCTGCTGGCAGAAGCAGCACAGTTCTTTGTATTTTCTTGAATTTAATAAAGTACCAAATGGCTAATATTGTACAATGAAATTCTTAAATATACCAGTAAAATCAACTCTAAAAGGGCATTTTACCTGTTCCCATCATTTATGTACTTTCATGTCTTTATAGATGTAATAATAATAATTTATTATAAGCCAACCACTGCTTCAACTGAATTTATTTGGATTCCGAGCATCTCTGACATCAGCACAAGAAATACTAGGCCTGGTCATGTTGATTCAGCTTCCTTTGCTCTTTCTACTTCAACACAATACCACCTTATTTTCAAAGGAAAACTTTCTCATTCCTTTTCTTTCCTTTCAAAAAATATTGTCATGGAGGATTATGTTCTTACATTGAATTATTTGGACTTTTCTGTAAGTGCTATTCAGCCATTTGCATTGATAGTTATCCCAGTAATTAATGCTTTAGTAAGGGGATTTCAAGGACACATTCTCCCCCCCCCCTTTTTTGTGGGCTCAGAAGAGAAGAGCAACACCAACAGAGGCCTCTAAAACCAGCAAGGGCTCCCTCTGCCTGGGGCACCTCATCTGTTTTTTTGTACCACTCAGCCCTTTCACCAATGGGCAGGTTCCTAGTGATTTTTTGACAGTTTCACAAAGTGATCCATCACCAAATCAAAGGTGACATGTACTGTCATATCCCAGGGAAAATTCTCTGAAGTTTTTTTTCTTTTTCTTTTTTTTATAATGTACTGTTTCTTTTTTAAAAAAATGTGTTTATTGATTTTTAATTTTTTTTTGTTTTGTTTTAGAAAGAGAGGGAGATGAACTGAGAGATATAAACTTCAATGAGAGAGAAACAACATCAATCGGATGCCTCCTGCATGCCCCCTACTGGGGATGGAGCCAGCTACCCAGGAATGTGCCCTGACCGGGAATCAAACCATGACTTCCTGGCTCATGGGTTGATGCGCAACCACTGAGCCACACCGCCCAGGCTCTCTGAGTGTTTTTTAAAGAAAGACTCACGAAAAGGGAAATACCTCTACAGGGCTATTTCCCTCATAAAATAAGTCTGCCACGAATCTTGTCCTTGGAAAAGCACACACAGGGCCCCCAGTGTGGACTGGCTAGATGGCTACAGCCATCACATTTCGTTTTGAAAATGGCCCTTCCCTCTGTCCTTGCTGTGAGTGAAGGAACCATTAAAACCCAAAGGGCAATTCCCCTCATTAGCGGAAAGCCCTAGCAGCGCACGGCACTGCGGGCACCCAGGGACCAAAATGTCCCCACTCCCAATGAAAACGACACAAAACAATGGCTCGTGCCCACGCTTTCACACTCGTCTTTCAACCCAGTCTCGGCCGACAGAGGCCGAGTTGTGATTCCCGAGGTCGCTCGACCTCCCGAAGGGCGAGGTGCGGGCTGTAACTGACGACTTGTGCACGCTCCCCGCGCCGGTCGCGGAAGGATGGACTTTGGACTTGCGGTGACCAAAGCGTTTCAGCGACTCGGCGGCGTGATTGGAAAGCAGTGCGGGCGGGAGGCTGCAGGCGGCTGCTCTTTCAACAGGCGATTTGTTCTCCTGGCCGTGGCTCATTTCCATGCAAAGAGCCCGACATCAGAGCACCTTTTGTTGCTAAACGCTCTCTGTCGCGGGGAGGGGAGAGTCATGTGGAGCTGGAAGAGCTCATTCTGAAGAGAGGGGTCCCGGGAGCTCCTTCCGAGCCCCGGGGGCACCGCGATCACCCGGGCGGGAGCCTGCCCGGACTTGCCGGCCGGAGTGAGTCGCGTGCCGTAGTGCGTCGGGCCTCGTCACAGGAAGAAACGCCTTGGCGGTGGGTGTAATTGCTCCTGGGCTGCCCCGATTCCCCGCCGGAGAGCTCAGTGGTGCGAACTTTGCCTCCTGCTGCCCCGTGGCCGCGCGCGGCCGGGGTGGGAAAGTTGGTGGACTTGTCAGTTGCGCAGCCCGCCGCCACCTTGAGCCGAGGTGCGGGCGCCCGCGAGGGGCCCCCGCTGGGTCGCAGGGGGATGCGGCGCGGGTGCGCGCCTCGGTGACGCCGCGGGCGGGGACCGGGCGCCGGGGGCCGGCCGCGATCTGCAGAGGGGCGCGTGTGCCCCAGTGAGCGGGACGCTGGGCCAACGTGCGGGACGCGGCCATGGAGGATGCGGGAGCAGCCGGCCCGGGGCCAGAGGCAGAGTCCGAGTCGGAGTCCGAGACGGGGGCTAGCATGTCCAAGACGTTCTCCCGGCTCTGGACCGACGTGATGGGCATCCTGGTGAGTCCCCCGGGGCCGCGGGGGCGCGGGAAGGGACGGTCGCGGGCCGGTGGCGTCGGGCAGCCCCTCGGCGACACGGGGTTCCCTGTGCGCGCGCCGACTTGGCCAGCCCGCACCTGGGAGTCGTCCTTCTCCGGCTCCAGTTCTGAGGGGGTTAAATGCACACGGTATAGGATTTCAAACCCTAATTAAAAAATAACCAGCCACAGATCACATCAAAGATATTTCTTAAACAATCGGGGGGGTAGTCCACAGTCTAATCTGGGACACCTGCTGGGAAGCTGGGGTGGAAAAAGCTGGAAAGAGTCCTTCAAAGAGTAAATGTAAATAATTAGTATTTGGCTGCTGTACTGTCACAGTTGGAGCTGGGAAGAGGCTGAGGTTAACTGATGTTTATCTCTTCACCATTTGTTGTCTGGCCAGGAGAGAAGAGCAACCATAGCCTTACTCAGCACCACCACCAACTTCACTTAGTGTGTTTGCAGTTTTTCAACTTGTAGAATTACAGGGTATTTGTTGTTACATGTTTGGGGCTAAAAACAATGGGACTTGTTTTGCTAAATGTCTTGTCATGTATTTTGAAATGTCCAGTAATGTTTTCAAACCGCCCTTGGACTTGGCATAATTTCTGAAAAATAGTTCTTCTGCATGGAGAAGGGAGCTTTACTCAGGAGGGTTCATGCCTGGGGGTATTAGATTTACTTTGATGGAGCTGTTGGTAGGCAGGTAGACGCATTACCTGGGTGGGGATTTTGAGAGTCAGACACCTTAATATACACGTTAAAAGTCAATTTTTGCTTAAAAGGTTTGGAATTGGCAGTTGTGTAGATCATCAGAAAAGGCTGTGAATTTACTCTGGGATCTTTAATTTTTCAAGTGAAAGGTATAGTTTTGAGAGAGAAACTCCCCTTTCGGGATGATGAACCATGTATCCTTTTTAGCATAGTAATTAAGCTCTTAGGCTTTAGAGTGAGTTTTAGCCTCCGTCAAATCTCCCCTCTCCCATCGACTGATTATATGACCAAGGTATTCAGTGTCTCTGATCTTCAATTTCGTCACCTGAAAAGTGAGGCAAAGGAGCCTTTCTTCTTAGTTTTCTTGAGATTTAGCTAACTTGATGTATATGTAGTACTCAAGATATTGCCCGGCATATAGTAGTTGCTCAATAAATGATAGCTCTCTCACTCCCCCTCCCCCCTTGTTTCATTTTTTTCCTTGAGGTCCTGGTTATTCCATTTTCAGGGGTCCATTGGTGTTAGGATTGTCACTGTACAGAGAATCAGAGAGGGTTTCTCAAAGATTTCTGTCTGCTCTCACTCTCTGATATTTTGTAAACAATGTATATGTTTTAAAATATAAAACCGCCTGTCTTTGCATTTTCTGAACATTTCTAGTGAATATAGTCCTTCAATGAAATCCCAGAAAACCCAGTGAACATTTGAAAGTTATGGTGGCAGATTGTTTTTTAAAGTTGCCAACGAGCAGAAAGCTTATCTTATTTCTTGCGTAGATCTCACTAAATTATCAGTCACTGAGAAAATGGGTTTGGTAACATCACTGGTGTCCTTACTAGGGCATAGGCTGGGGAGGAGAGAGTTGGAGGGGCTCACTTAAATGTAAGGGGGGGCTCAGGGTTGTTTGGAGGGGAGGGTTGGCAGGTGACACTGTCAGAAAATTTATTCTTTCCTTGGCAGATTCCAGGGCTGTTGGGTCAATTGCAGAAGAGTGTTCTCTGGTGGAGTTAAGAGGTGGGTGGGGCTTGAGAAGCTCAGAGCTGCTACTCAAAGGGCAGATGCAGGAGAAGAGAAAATATGTACTTTTTACAGAACTAATTCAGTGTAAGGCTGGAAAAGAGCGTAAAGATCGTCTTGAATAGGTTATGCTCATGTTTGTCCATTTCTTTATACAGTATTATTTCCCTTTGGGGTAACTTTGAACATCAGAATTGCTCCTTACTAAAATCTGGAAGACATGGGTTACCTCTCCTTTTTACGTGCCTGGAGAAAGTCATGAGGTTTAAAGGAAGGAACTCTTTTCCACGAGAAAGCTGTCATCCAAGTGTTTGTAGAAAACTGCATCTTTGGGGGACTGTATCAAGACACTAATAGTTGCCTTTCTCTGTTCTTACTAAGATTTTTTTTTTTAAAAAAAGACACAACTTCCTTAATTTTTGTATTTAAAATAAGGGATTTTGCAATCTCTCTGCCTAGTCAGGTGAAGTGACTTGACCAATGGCATGCATACCTTATTAGTTGACAATGTCAGACTGCATCCCAGGTCTCTGACACCCACCATCAGGAGCCTCATGCCACTTTTCTCCAAAGCGAACCATCCCAGATCAACTTGGTAGAAACATAATGACATCAAGTATTTTATGAAAATGCTATTTGAAAGATTGCTTTTCAATACTGAACTTGAAGAGGGGAGTAGAGCTAGTGGGGGAAATACACATCCAAACATTCTAACAAGGTTTCAGGCCCGATTGCTACTTTATTCATTTAGGTTCATCTAAGGTGTAAAAATCAAACCTCAAGGCCTGTGAGGTTAAAACTTTTTTTAGGTGAATGAGCAGTTTCTGCCCCTGAGGATTTTGTTGGTGTGAATCCTGGGAAGGGTGTTGCCCCAGAGACTTGAATCTTACTCAGTAAGTATGGTAGTTGATTTTATCAGGACACATTTTGCATTTAAATTAATCTAGTCCAGTACAGTTCCTCAACAGGTAGTTGCTTTTAGATAATTGTTAACAAAATACTTATTTAGAGAAGAAATAATGGTATAGTTTATAGCATGAAATTGTGTGAGCCCTGCTTGAACGAATAAATGCTAATAAGTGAATATGTAAATAGATAGGAGAAAATGAGTTTAGCAAAACACTATCAATAGGGGATGCCTGGAGGGCAGGGTCAGCATTTTACTCATTTTTCTATCTCCATAGCCTGGGACTGATCGGGTGCTGAGAACATGGTTTTATTGAATAAAAAAAAGAGAAAAAGGATGTGCTTCCTTTGATGTGCAGAAGCCACATCAAAATTCAGTGCTGTAAAGGCTCATGTACTTGCTGTAAGGGGGTAGACATTATAGACATTAATAAATGTGCTCGTGCCAAAGCTACCTCTTGGTCAGCTTCATCATGTGAACTAAAATCCTGGTGCTTACTGGGAACAGGAATGGCCTATTGTGAAGTGTGCTCTTCTGTTCTCTAACTCGGCAACATGTGGTCTGCCTGGGTTTTCAAAGCATGTCACCTTCCACCATGACTTGCTTAGACTTCTGTTGAGAAGTGCAGAATGAGTTAGTGGGGGTTTACTCTCTATCATCTTTCCTGTGTGTTGCAGACTCAACATTCCTTTTTTGTGGTGAGGCCCCGAGGATAAGATGTTTTTGAGAGTGGGAATTGCTAAGGTAATGAGATGTGGTTAGAGATGGCAGATCAGTTTTTGACTGCTGATTTATCCATTGGGTAAGTTCTGCTTCTTAAGTTTTTCCTCTAGAATTCCAGGGCCTCTTAAAGCTGAACCCAGCCTTTAAAGCTACTTGTTAGCTGGGAATGGTGGGGAAGAGCATTTGTAAGTGACTATTGTTTTCAAGATCCTGCTAGCGGTACCTCCCCCAGCCTTATACTTCCTCTGTTCCCTGCTCTGTTCCTACAGTTTACACCCATTTCCTAGCCTTTCTTAGAGAATATCCTTTGTACAGAGGTACTCTGGGCCTCTTCCCTCCTCTGAATCCTTTGCAATCTGCAGAAAAGTATGTAATAGGCTTCAGTCTATAAATGTTAGGTTTATCCTGATTTGCTGTTGTTTTCTTTAAAAAAAGAGACCCTCCTTTTTCTTTGTAGTTTTAGGGAAAGTGTGGGGGAGGGGAGATGTTAGTGAGATCCCTAAGGGAGCTTTTAAAATGCAAACTCCTTTGAAAGCAGCAATTTACATATTCCTTGGGTGGTGTATTACTCTGAACCTGGTCAGCTGATGACTTAATTAATATTAGGTCTTGGAATTGGAGAGTCAGCCCCAGTTTCAAATATTCTGACTTCATCTTAATCTTATGTTCCTGTTAGCCAGCCCAAAGGTTTCTGGCTTTTTGTAAGTGGGAAGCTGCAGGGTGATGTATGGGAGGGACTGAAGAGAACTTGGAAGTGAGCCTCCCACTCTTTTAGGGCCGAGGAGTGGAAGGGCTCCAGGGAGCAGAGTCAGGAGCCCAGCAGGGACCACACCAATCCGCCTTTCATAATTCTTGCCCGTCTAAGTATCTTGCTGTCAAAAGAGACCCCTGCACTAGGGTGACCTTCCATGTGCCCCATTCTGCCCTCATTTGTCATTTTCTACCTTGAAACTCTTTCCTCTTGTTAAAGTAAAAAAAAACCATTGAAACCTGTAAAGAATTTTTGTGAGTTTATTTGAGCCAAACTGTCTACATATGCCAGGAAGCAGAACCTCAACGAATTGAGATAATGCTCCGAAGAATGGCGGGGTTACAATTGTATTTATACATTTACAATCAAAGAAGGGACATAGGTGAGTTACATGAAATTCATTGGTGATAGATTAAGGAGGTGGGATTAAGCGAAGCGGAGGGGCGGGGGGAACCTCTGGGATAGGATAAAAAGTAAAATGATGGACACATACTTAGGTGGGTATAGGAACAGTTAACATGATGATGAAGGAATTTGTGGTATCTGTCCTGGGACCCAGCACACCTGGTTGTGCCCCAGGGGCTCCAGATACAAGTTACCCAGACATTTCAAGGGTATGTTATCATAGATGCAAAAAGACAGATAGGCTCGGTTAAGGTAAAGGTGGACGTTGTCAGTGAAGATACTGGCCTAGGATGTAACTGCCCACCATAACTGCTTTTAGTTAAAGTTTAATTTCAGACCATCCTTTGTGGTTACTTTAGGTCTCTGAGTCTGCTAGGCTGCCACGCAGGCCTTCCCTGAGCTTGTCAGGTCAGCGTGTGGCCCCTTTCGTCCACACTCTTCAACCTGAATTATTATTACTGACATCCTGGTTTTCATTGTTTACTTCAACTTCTCCTGATGGAAGGCGGGGAGGTGGAGAAATAAAGGGGGTGGAGGAGATGGAGGGGTAGGAGGTGGAGAGATGGAGGGGGAGGAGGTGGAGAAATGGAGGAGGTGGAGGAGATGGAAGGTGAGGAGGTGGAGAAATGGAGGAGGTGGGGGAGGGGGAGGGAAAGGACTTGGTGCTCAGGGTACTGCATCCCATCCCTGTGTCTTGCTGGGCCCTTCCCATTCTTGATCCTCTCATTGTGACCAGTGGGCATTGTTGTTCCCATTTTACAGTGGAGAGGTAAACACCCCTGTCCTAAGTCACACACTTAGGAAACAGCAGATGGGAGTGGAATCATGTGTTATTTCCTGGAAATTAATTCCTAGTTGCAGTTTTAGAGTTCATTCTATCACATGTTTATTAAGACATTGACTGTCCATCTTTTTCCTTGAGCTATTGAGCTAAGTACTAGCAACATGTACCCCCGGCTTCCAGAAAGACAGTTCTGCAGTAAAAGTAGCAGCCCCGAGACGGCAGGAGCAGTGTGGACAGGGAGTCAGGAGCACTGAGTGGACTTGGGGCAGTGTGGTGCCAGCGAGTCCAGTTCCCAGAACTGTCAGTTGATTTGGGCCCTGGTAGTGTGGAGGTTCCCCCCTGTGATGAGGGTTAAAGGGGAAAGAAGGGAGGAAGCGCCTGCTGGAAGAGCCCAAGGGAATAAAGATGGGGGAGCTCAGGGCACTGAAGTGGCACCATGGAACCAGGTCCTGAGGGTGAGGGTGGGGTAGCTGGAATCATTCTATAGGCTCCAGTGAGAAGCGGTTGCAGAATTTTCAGCTGGCATGTGACACGATCACTTCTTTGTTTTAGAAAAGTAGTATTTGTGGGTGATGAGTTGGTGACGAATCTGGAAGGAGACTACTTGAGTGATCCAGGCAAGAAAAGATGAGGGCCTGGACTAGATATTGATGAAACATATCAGTTATGTATCATCTGGCTTCCATTAGGTCCAATATTTTACTCAATATCTGTAAGTAATAAAGGGCTCCATGGTGGCTTTCTTTTGATAATTCTTTTAAGTTCAAGAGTAGGCTGGGTGAATGAAAGAGATCTTGAGAGATGTGATAGTCTTCTGATTTTTGTCGTTGTTCTGAAGAAATATCTATCTAGACAGACAGACAGACAGACACACACACACACACACATATCTATTTCTTGTCTCTGTATTGGAGGAATGATGTGGGTCCTTAACGAAGGGAATTATTACTTACAATGATGTGAACACAATGCTGGAGCTAGAAGATCTTTAATTCCATCTTTTGAAAGCTGATTCTGGAGGACAGCGAAGCAGGGGAAATACTCAGTTGTGCAGATGGATTCATAAGCAAATCTGTAGCTCAAGTTTATGAAGGACATAAGAGGAAAACCTATAACTAGTAGTTTATTTAATGTACTGTCTGCTTCAGACTGAGCCATCATAATCTCACTGGAATTTATGATGTGCTTACCCATGACTTCCACACATTCTTATCATTCAGTTGAAATAAAATTGGTCTCAAAATGGTGAGTTTAAATGGATGGAGGCTAAGGCTCTAAGAGTTAACTGTACCATATAATACCAGTGAGTAAAGACCAAGACTGTAAGAATTAACCAAATCTTCAGACTAATTTTGAGGTAAAATATGTAGTATGGCCGCTTGGATTTGTCATTTCTCAGATGGCATGCTCACTTATTAATTAACTGACGTTTGGTAACAGGACCTGGAAAGGGTGGGTGTGTTCCACATTAGCGTTGCTCCTAGCCAGCTGTTTAGCTGTGTAACTGTCTCCCTGGGTAGCATTAATCAGGCGAGATGCTTCATAGAGATAACCTATCTTATATTTTTTCTTGCTGTCAAGTCATGTAATAGAGACCACTCCAGCCGGAGACTAGGTACCCAGGCATTATGGTATCTCTGTGACTTAGACAACAAAAGCTTGGTAATGAGATAGGTTTCCCTCTCAGAAACCGGTATTCTCTCTTTTCCGAAGGGATCTCTTATTGTCTTTCACCTTTCTAAGATGATGGGTGAAAATGTGAATATGTTTGTATCTATAGTGCATGCTCTGAAGACCCTTTTTCCATGTTCCGTAGGGATACATTGCAGCTCTCTGTGGTGTCTATAGTTGATTTTGATTTTGGTGCATAGTTTATAGTTGATTTCGGTGCTTCATCATTGTTTGTCAGTTTGGTTTTACAGCAAGTAGTGAGTGAGGAAGGGCCACTGTGTCTCCTGTCTCTCTGTGCCAGATTGTAGCTTCATTCTCTCCCCTAGCATGCAGATAATGGAAGAAGTAAAAGTGAAGGAAAAATAATGCATGTAATTGTCATTTTAACTAAAAGTGCCATTGAGGATAAAATCTTGCTATGTACCCTGAGCCCTCGTTACTTTTATAATTCTCTCCAGTTAATTTTTTGGACTGTAATACTTTTGCCTAAGACTGGCTATCAACCAACAAGTTTTTTTCTTTACTATAGCTAAAGAAAAAAAAGTGTTTATATGGTTTTTTTGGGTGCTTGTAAAAAATAGAGTGTTTCAATATGAAGTTATTGTAGAAGAAATGAATATTCTAGTTCAAAAATAAGTATCTTTGCCCTAGCTGATTTGGCTCAGTGGATAGAGTGTTGGCCTGCAGACTGAAGGGTCCTGGGTTCGATTCCCAGTCAAGAGCACATACCCGGGCTGTGGGCTCCATTCCCAGTAGGGGCATGCAGGAGGTTGCCGATCCATGATTCTCGCTCATCATTGATGTTTCTATCTCTCTCTCCCTCTCCATTCCTCTCTGAAATCAATTAAAAAAAATGGTATCTTTGTTATTGGCTTACATCCATTTTCAGAGGACTTTAAAGACCTCATTTAAAATAAACCATTAACAATTTTACAAATGTCCTTGTGTGGAAATGCCCAGGGTTAAAAAATATATTTTTTTTAAGTGGAAATAATAATACCATAATCCTACACACCTATAACAATGGCCAAAACCTACAGACGACACCAAATGCTGAAGAGAGTGTAGAGCAACAGGAACTCTTGTTCATTGCTGGGGGGAGTGATAAATAGTACAGCTGACAGTTTGGCGATTTATTAGCATTTATTACAAAATGGTAAACACACTTTTACCATTCAGTCCAGCAGTCGTGCTCCTTGGTATTTACCCAAAGGAGTTGAAAAGTTAGTTCCACAGAACAAATCCGCACACAGATGTTTCTAGCAGCTCTATTCCTAATTGCCAAAAAACGTGAAAGCAACCAAGATGTCTTTCCATAGGTGAATGGATAAATAAATCGTGGTACATCTAGAGAATGGAAAATTATTCAGTGCTGAAAAGAAATGAGGTATCAAGCCATCAAAGGACATGGAAGAAGCATAGATGTCTCTTACTAAGGGAAAGAAGCCCATCTGAAAAGGTTTCTGATTCTTCCTGTTGATGTAAGAAACATCCAAACCTGCAGAGAATTTTGTTAGTTTATTTTGGAGCCCATACTGATGACATGCTGGGGAGCAACCTCTCAAATGCTCCGGATGACAACAGTTTTGCCGTTTCTTTTTCTTTTTCTTTTTTTATTTTATTGTTTTATTGCTTAAAGTATTACAAAGGGTATTACCTATGTGTCCTTTTTTTCCCCCCGCCCTTGACAATCCCCTGGTCTCCCCTACCCCCCAGTGTCTTATGTCCATTGGTTATGCTTATATGCATGCATACAAGTCCTTCGGTTGATCTCTTTCCCCCCTCCCTCCTGCCCCCCAACCCTCCCTAGCCTTCCCGCTGCAGTTTGACAATCTGTTTGAGGGTGCTCTGCCTTTGTATCTATTATTGTTCATAAGTTTATAATGGTCTTTATTATCCATGAATGAGTGAGATCATGTGGTATTTTTCCTTCATTGCCGTTTCTTTTATGCATTAGAAATTAAGGAGAGGATGCCAGCGAAATTACCTGGAGGTGGGAGGAAAGCAAGGCAGGGGTTGGACTATGGGATAGTTATGTGATCTCGTGCTTTGGAACAGGGGTCGGAAAGGGTGCATTTCAAAGGTGTGTTAACCTAGATACGCAGAAACAATGGACAGGACCTGCTGGGGGCAAAGATAAGCCTTTACTGAAGAAGTTGTATGCCTGGGACAGGACTGCCCACGGTGACCTGCCAGCTTAGGAATTTAGGTCAGAGCACCACCTGAGGTTACTGTACCGTAGATTCCCTTTCTTTATCTACGTGACTGTGGTATTTTAGAAAAGGCGGAACTATGGAGATTAGTGAAAAAAGATCAGTGATTGCCCTGGGTTAGAGGATAGGGAGGGATGCATAGGTGAAGGACAGAGTGTTTTTATAATGGTGAGTACAAGTCATTATAGATTGCCAAGCCCGTAGAGCAGGGGTGGGCAAACCTTTTGACTCGAGGGCCACAATGGGTTCTTAAACTGGACCGGAGGGCCGGAACAAAAGCATGGATGGAGTGTTTGTGTGAACTAATGTAAATTCAAAGTAAACATCATTACATTAAAGGGTACGGTCTTTTTTTTTTTTTTTTTAGTTTTATTCATTTCAAACGGGCCGGATCCGGCCCGCGGGCCGTAGTTTGCCGTAGAGTGTGCACCACCCAGAGTGAACTGTAATGTAAACTTTGGATTTTGGTGATTATGACAGGTCAATGTAGGTCCATTAGTTCTTACAAAAGTACCAGCCTGGTGGGTACGATGGCTTTTTTTTCAGTACTACCAGCAGACAATGACCAGGTGCCACACAAGTTAAGGGTTCAGTCCCAAAGTCTGCCTCCACATCTGATGCCAAACTCAGGCCTAGTTTGTTACCTGTGCTTCTGAGCAGCTGGCTGTAAATAGGAGGTACCCATCAACCCCTCTTTGGGTTCCCTTAGTTTGCTACAGCAGAGCACAGAACTCAGGAAACCAGTTTCGTTACTAGATTAGTCAGTTTACTTAGAGATTACTGGAACAGCCAAGTAGAAGAGCTGCATTAAGGCTTAGGGTATGCGGAAAGGTACACAGAGCTTCTCCCCACATCGCCCTGTGCTCCACAGCCCGGAGGCTCTTGGAACTCTGGCCTTTGGGGCTTGAAGGCCGCATGGTTGATTAAATTATTGGCCACTGGTGTTTGAATGCTGTCTCCAGCTCTTATCCCTTCCCTGGAGGTGAGGTGGGGGTTTGAGACTGGAAGTTCCTACCCTGTAATCACTTGGTCTTTCTGGTGATCAGACACCTTCTGTCCCTATCCCGGTGCCCCACCCTAAGTCACTTTAAAGCATAAATGTAGGTGTGCTCTAGAGGGACTCCAAATGAATGACAAAAGGTACCCCGATCATCAAGAAATTCCGAGAGTTTTAGGAGCCCTTTTTCAGGACTGGAAAGAAGACCAAGTATATATATCTTATTATAATCACAATATTACAGAGGGGGATGCTGATAATGGGGGAGGCTGTGCATGTGGGAGTAGGGATATATGGGAAATCTGTATCTTCTCCTCAATTTTGCTGTTAATCGTAAACTGTTCTAAACAGTGAAGTCAATAACAAATTAATAATGAACATCTTTTGTTTTAAATAAGAGTAAACAATTAGAAAAAAATAATTAAACATCTCTTAGAGAAATTGAGCATCTTGTCATTTGTCTGTTGGCCATTTGTATGTCTTCTTGGGAGAAGTGTTTGTTCAGGTCCTCTGCTCAACTTCACTAGCTATTAGGGAAATGCAAATCAAAACTACAATGAGATACCACCTCATACCTGTTAGAATGGCTATTGTCAACAAGACAAGTAATAGCAAGGGTTGGAGACTTAGTGGAGAAAAAGGAACCCTCATGCACTGCTGGTGGGAATGTAAACTGGTTTAGCCAGTTGTGGAAAACAGTATGGAGATTCCTCAAAAAAATAAGAATAGATTTACCATAGGACCCAGCAATCCCTCTTCTGGGTATCTACTCCCAAAATTTGAAAACATTTATTTGCAAAGATATATGAACCCTATGTTCATTGCAGCATTATTCACAGGAGCCAAGACATGGAAACAACCAAAGAGCCCTTTGATAGATAAAAAAAGATGTGGACATATATGCATTGCAATACTGCTCAGCCAGAAGAAAAGATGAATTTTGCCATTTGTGATACCATGGATAGACCAAGAGAATATTATGCTAAGCGGAAGGAGTCAGTCAGAAAAAGCTAAGGACCGTATGACTTCACTCATATGTGGGATATAAAACTGAACTCATAGACACAGACAACATTATGGTAATTACCAGGGGGGAAGAGGATTAGGGGAGGTAGTAAAGAGTAAAGGGGGGCCAAATATATGGTGAGGGAAGATGATTTGACTTTGGGCAGTGGACACACAGTAGAATATACAGCTCATATATCATAGAAATGTACTCTTGAAACATAATCTTATTAAACAATGCCATCCCAATAAATTTAATATGAAAAGTGAAAACTACTATCTCTTAGAAAACGGAAAGGTCGTTTTTAGAGTAGTTACTAGTAAGAGCAAAGAAAGTAGTTAAGACTGTTTAGGTTCAAACCTGGCTTAAGCATTTAGTGGATATGTGTTACCTGGCATTTTTGTGTCTTGATTTTGTTACCTGTAAAATGAGGGTGATAGCCACCCGTTTGGTGAGATTAATTGAATCACCAGAAATGCATGGCATATGGTAAGGAGATCATAAATGTTTGTCATTAATAATTATTAATAATTGAATTTCCTTTAGTTAGAATATGAATTAATTTCCCTTCATTTTCATCTTTAAGTGGGAGGATGGCCTGGTTCTACATGTTGAATTTAGGATTGATATTGACTATTGATTTAATTTATGTCAAATGACCTTTTAAAAATACACAACTTAGAAATGTATAAGTTACTTCAAAGTATTAACCTTCAGATTACATGTTAAGAATTGGGTGTCAAAATATTCTTTATACTAAAGAGAGAGAATGTGTAAAGCTTGTGAATATATTTGTAATGAAAACATATTTTATGTTTAATCGTGTCCAGATTGCTATTTTCAGTTCTTTTGTGACTAAGTGGCACCATGATATGAGGTCTTAGTTGACTTATTAGAAACATGTAAAATATTGAAAGCATCCACTTAACTAACGATTTCATTTTTTGAGTGCTAGACTCATGTGAATGTTGATCTTTTTTGTAAAATATTTTCCCAGAGTCTTATCACATTTACCACTGTTTCTGTCCAGGTTGCAAATTATTTGTTCTGGATCTGCATCTTAATTAGGAGTCTTCAGTATCAGTCAAGAATTCCTAAAAGTTTTACATGGTAGTGTTTTCACCAGAGCCCAAAGCCACCTGGAAACACATCTCAGTATGAATGTGGTAGATAATGGGAGTCACTGTGGTTTGAGGAAAAATTGTAGGCTTGTCATAAATAAATTTGCCACTCACATGGCTAATTTTTTGGATAACTTGTTTATGCATCTAAAGAAAACCTGAAGGAATTTGAAATCTTTGGGAAAGTCTGTAAAGACCATGAACATTTTATGCTGGAAAGAGACAACATTTCATTTCTGAAGCATATTTTATCATGAATTAGTTTTAGCGAAAACTTTCTTTGAAAACATAGCATGAGGACAATCTAGTTCATTGCTGCCTTCTACAGCTCGTCGGTCAGACATACATACCATTTGTTTGTCCAGGTGGTAACTTCATGAAAGCGCCTCATAGCACTAATTCATGGCAGTGATTTACCTTGATTGGGAGATTACAAAATTGAGGTTATGTGATGAGCATTAAAGTAGTAAATAGGTGTCAAGTGAGTCACAAATGATACTCGAGTGATAGAATAAAATGCATGTGATGTAACTTGAACAAAAGGACAGGGTGGGGCCAAATCAGGTTTAAAGTTGTTTGTATGGAAAATAATACAATACTAAAAAAATAATAATGTAAGAACACACTGTTTTGTATACTCATGACTGTAAACCTACTTTTGCCTCATCCTCTACTCTTTCAGCAGAACCAAATGTCAGCTGTAACCCCAGATTAGCATTCTCTATGGGAGAACTCTTTACTCTTCGCTGAAGGGCGGTGCATTCCGAGCTTTAGAAGCAGGATGCTCTTCTATGTACAATGGAAGAGCTTCCGTAGAAATTGGAGGGAGACAAATAGAACTGATACACTCCTTAAACATCAAGCAATTCCAGCAGATGCCTTACTCTAATAAGTGCTGCTCAAGAGATAAGAAGGTGTAATTTCTTGCACTTCATAGTGTCTTTACATACACCGACCACTTTAATGTTCTTAAAGGTACCAGAAAGCCAGCTACTGTTCTTCAGCCATCTGAGTGATCTAGGGTTTCCTGGTTTCCTTTTCGAACACGCACACCCACACTTCATCGACCATGTTTCAATACCCGTAATTCAACAATAACTGGGTGATTTTGGCTTTGGCAAATTTGGGGCTTCTAAAGACATATATTTATGGAAGCAGAGGTGAAACACTGAAGTTGTATCTTTGGGAATGTTTGTAAATGCCCTTCAAAGTGCACCAGACTCAGATGGGTGTGAGCTCTGCTATTCTTTGAGCAGAGTTGGCGGGTGAAACCAGAAAGTGACCTGCAGTCGGGGTTTTCCCATTTTCCATGCAGGCTGCCCGTTCCCTAGGGTCTTGGATGCCAAAGTGTGGGTCATTGTGGCATATAGTCAAGACCTTGAGGCTCACCTCTTCCCAGGAGACAGAAGCACAGAAATCTTGTGTCTCATTGTCACCAGTTTGCCACAAATTGTAGAACAGCACAGCGTTGTTCTCATGACCTGCAGTTTGTTCTATTGTGGAAAACAGGAAGGCCCACTTCCACAACCCTGGGAAAGGCAAATCCTCCTGTTGTCAGTCAGAAAGGTTTGCGAGCTGCAAAGCAGTTTGGCTTTATAATATTAGGCTGGGCTTTTCTCTCTCTCTTTTTTTTTTTTTTAAATCAAGATAAAAAAAAAAGACACATAGACCTATTGTTTGCATACCTGTGGACTGACTTGCAGGCACATTTGAGGTTATTCTGTATCAAGTCCTTACATGTAAAGAAGAAAATCCAGGGCAAGACTTGCTCGAGGACAGTAGGTTCCAGGTGGTTCCAGAAGATCAGCCAAAGACCAAGCGAACAAGCCAAAGCAAGATGGGTATGCACCCGGAATTTGCTAGTTAGGTCAAGATAAGTAAGTACTAAATTACGCAATGTGTTTGGCAGCCAGGATTGATGAGGCTTGGAATGCTGTTTGCGTAGGAAAATGACAGCAAAGTAAGTGAGGTCTGAGGGTAGTAAACACACTACCTTCTGTTGTCCCATGAAGGCCCAAATCAAAACAAGCTTCGTTAGTGCTGAAGAAAACATGCTGGGGTGGCAGCAGTGCCTTGGTTGTGACGGATGGTCACTGGTGAACAGCAAGGGAGGTAGCCAAACTCTGAAATATCTTTTAAAACTAAGGGTGGACACCTTTTTGTTGTTGAAGTTGAACTCACTCCTCTTTAAACCATTAGCAGTCAGTGAATTCATTCTTGGGCTCCTGGTTTTCTAATGCTATGTGTATCCACTGTCCTTTACAGACTTTCATTTTAAAAATATATAAGCATAGCCCTAGCTGGTTTGGTTCAGTGGGTAGAGCATGGCCCTCAGACTGAAAGGT
The DNA here is from genome assembly GCF_964212035.1 of Myotis nattereri. Taxonomy (NCBI): domain Eukaryota; kingdom Metazoa; phylum Chordata; class Mammalia; order Chiroptera; family Vespertilionidae; genus Myotis; species Myotis nattereri. The sequence continues at coordinate 67,581,040 of NC_138081.1, read as the reverse complement.
CCTGGGTTCAGTTCTAGTCAAGGGCATGTACCTTGGTTGCAGTCTGGATCCCCGGCCCTGGTTGGGGCATGTGCAGGAGGCAACCAGTCTATGTGTCTCTCTCACATGTATGTTTCTCTCTCTGTCTCTCCCCCTCCCTTCCACTCTCTATAAAAATCAATGGGAAAATAGCCATGATTGAAGATTACCAACAACAACAAACAACATTTATATATGTTTTTGTGGTAATGTAGGCAGGGAGAGAATAAAATTTTTTTCCTACAAACCAAAGGAACTTAGAAATTCAGTTGGCAACACATCCTTTGGAGTACCTTCTTGACTGATTCTTACACAGATCTACTGCCATCTTTCTTAGTGCTCCAGAGCTCAGTGGATAGAACAAAGAACATTACAACTTACTACCCAGTCAACTGCCATAATTATTTCTTTTCCCAAGGAGTTTGGAGTTTATATTTTTGTGTGATAGTTGAAATAGTCTTCTTTGAAACCTGGCTGCCATAAAGTCTTTTTATAAAGCCTTTTTAACAGAGATGCTATGGACAGAAATCCTGTAGGACTAAGTAGTAATAATGCAAAGAGTAATGTTAATGTTAGCAGCTGGTACTTATTGATTGATCATGTCCTATGTGCCAAACACTATGCTAGGCCCTTTCCAAGCATTATCTCATTTCATTGTCCCAATAACCCTGGGAGATGGAGTTATGGGTTGAATTGTGTCTCCTGAAAGAAATATGTTAACATTTAAAAAATTTGTTTTTATTGATTCCAGAGAGAAGGGAAAGTGGGGGGGGGGGGGAGGGGGAGAGAGAAACATCAATGATGACAGAGAATCATTGATTGGCTGCCTCCAGTAAGCCTCCTACTGGGGATAGAACCTGCAACCCAGGTACGTGCCTTGACCGGGACTTGAACCATGTCCTCTTGATTTATAGGTCAATGCTCAACCACTGAGCCATACCGGCTGGGCCGAATGTTGAAGTCTTAATCCCCCATATCTCAGAAAGAGACCTTATTTGGAAATAGGATCTTTGTAAATTTAATCAAGCTGAGATGAGGTTTTTAAGGGAGGGCCCTAATCCAATATGGGGGAATTTGGACACAGACACAGACATACACAAATGGGAGACAGTGTGGAGGGAGACAGAGAAAACCATGTGAAGACGGAGGTTTGGAGTGATGCACCTATAAGCCAAGCAACACCAAAGATTGCTGGCAAACCGCCAAGCTAGGAAGAGGCAGGGAAGGGGAGAGTTTTTCCTCCAGGTTTCAGAGGGAGCATGACCCGGTGACAACTTGATTGTAGATTTCTAGCCTCTAGAACTTCTGAGACAATAAATTGCTGTTTGAAGCCACCCAGTTGGTAGTAGTACTTTGATAATGGCAACCCTAGGAAACTGATATAGGTGGGTACTTTGTGATCTTCTTTCTACAGGGGAGCAGCTGCTGGGAAAAGGAGGAAAATTAAGAGGGCAAAACTATTTCCAGTGTTAGCACTTGCACAGACCAACACCTAGACCAGCAGCAACAGGAAAATTGAGAGATAGATGAGCAGCGAAACTCAATAAGAACCTGACCATATCTATGGAAGCACAGATACCTAGTCAACAAACCTTTGTTGGTTATGGGTGGGTTTCACCAAGGGTGAGGAAGAAAGATCTCTCTATTCCTCTCCACAGTGCTCTTTAGAGAGTAACAAGAGACAAAAATAGAAGGAAATGCAGTCAATTTCCTGGGTGAAGGCCCAACATGTATTAGATTATATGGGAGGGGAATGGAGTAGACTTGGGAAAGGGACGAAATTGCATTGTGTCCTGTCTTCCCACCCAAATAAGGCCTCAGCCTAATGCCTATATCTTTTCCTTCTCACCATTATTACTGTTACATATTTGGGAGGTTGAAAAAGGTAACACCCCTTCCCTACCAATTTCAGCCACTGCCCAGGGTAGAGTTGGTGGGAGGGGATGTGGAGAGAAAAGTCTTAGCTCAACACAGATCAAAGTCCCATTGATGATGGATTTCTTGCTTTGACTTCAAAGGTGAAGCAGAAAAGCCGGGGTTGAGGGGCGGGCAAAAGGGAGGGGGAGGCAGGGTTTAGTGATGCTAGCAAAGTGTTTTGGGGGATGGGGCTACATGACTCTTACCCACCCCCCGCCTCAAATGTTATTGGTCATAACCATAATCCCAGGGCTATCCTGCTTTACCTTCTGAATTCTCAGCCTCATCCTTCTAATCCAGTAAAGACCATGTTAGGGAAGGCGTGATAGAGGTTCCTGGATAAAAATGGTAACCTCTGCTTGAGATCCCTCCTGGTACCACTTGACTCCCCTGATCGTTGAGGTTGTATAGATGCCATAGGCAAGATTTGGGGAGGCAGAAATCACTTCCTACTGATTGCTCAGGGTTACTCTGGTCAATGATTCAAGCCAAAACCTTCATCACTTCCTTTTAGAGATTTAGCCCAGCAGATATTAAGAAAGTTCTGATTTTCAGAGGGAAAGGAAAGTTTTAAGTTGAGATGGAAAAGGAGGTGACTCATTGTCCCAAAGGAAAAGGGCTCTGAAAGCTTTGAGAAATGGCCCCCAGCTGCCATCTCTTCCTTTGGAAACTTACAAGTGGCCCGAGAGCTAAGGGAGCGTTTGGCCTGAGAGCAGTCCCTTAAAAGAAGGACAGAGGAATCAGTAACTTGGAATCCAGCTGAGCAGAGGGTGCAAAAGGGTGTAGACACCCAGTTAGTGTAGAGTGGGAGGTGAAAATGCAGAAGTTGGCTATCCTGAGTGCATGTAGAGTTTATGATTTAATATTTAAGAAGAACAGAAAACCAGAAATTGCTATAGTTGGGGCAGAAAATGACTGTCCCTGGAAGGTCAAGGTGAGAAGGAATTTTGGCGGTGGCTCTGCCTAAGATCATAGGCTTGCTGACACAGGAGCTAGGGGCACACAGGATAGCATGAGCACCATTCCCAAGAGTTCTGACAGCAGGGACCATTGCAAAATAATAAAAATGAAACATGAAGTCAAGGATATCGATTTTACAAAATAAAGAATGTTCTTAGATTAGCAAAATCATTTTTGACAAGTATTTTACTATGTCCCATTTTGCCCAGGCACGTTCCTGGCTGTCTTGTGGTTTACAATTTTGGACTTTAAAAATATATATATATATATATATATTTTTTTTTTTCTTTTAGAGAGAGGAAGCATGAGGGAGAGAGAGATAGAAACATTGACTCACTGCCTCCTGCACGTCCCCTACTGGGGATCGAGCCCGCAACCCAGGCATGTGCCCTGACCCATGGTGCACAGGACAACACTCAATCCACTGAGCCACACCGGCTGGGCTTGGACTTCTTTTTTAAATAGGCCTCTTGACCTTCCAAAATCAGTGTTTCTCTCCTCTGCAGGTGCTTTAACACTTACTATTTGTATCATTCACTTGACATTCACAGTATAGGAGGCCTGTTCACCATTATTTTTGTTGTTGGATTGAACTCTGACTATTGTTTTATTTTTTACTGAGACCTGTTGGAGGCACAGAAATCCCTCCAAAGACGCTGTTGGTTCTGATAGGGCAGCGGTTCTCAACCTGTGGGTTGCGACCCTTTCACAGGGGTCATCTAAGACCATCCTGCATATCAGATATTTACATTACGATTCATAACAGTAGCAACATTACAGTTATGAAGCAGCAACGAAAATAATGTTATGGTTGGGTCACAACATGAGGAGCTGTATTTAAAGGGCCAGGAGGTTGAGAACCACTGTGATAGAGCATGAGGAGAGAGGTAACACTGTGGTTCTCCTCGCCCCACCCTGCACCCCATGACCATGTTCCTTGTTAGGAATTAGATGCTGTATCTTTGCTTCCCTAGGTGCCTTCTACCTTTTGCTGTCCCTTGCTTATGCAAATCAGTTAGCAGAGAGATGGGGCTAGGAAGTTAGAGACAATGTCTGAGGAGGGGAAATTCTGTGCCAAGAAAGTTAGTTATAAGGTATAAGCATAGAAGGTGTTGGATACTTGGAAATAATGAAGCATCAGATGGACCAAGAAGAACTGGAATTACCTGGAAGGTTTGTCTGGACTTGGTGAGGTGATGGCAGGTTTCTAAGTGTCTGACTGGAAATGTCTGGGCCCGTGTATGAGTTCGACTGGCATTTAGGTTTGGACCTGAGCTTTGTCATTTCTGAAAATGAAACAAAATAGCTTCCACTTAGGATAATCTCCCAGTAGCCATTCCGCCTTCTCATCGTCTATATAATGCTTCTGATGGATTTGAGAACTAGTGGGTAGCTCTTAATCCTAATTCTGGGTGTGTAGGCTTTCTTATACTGTTTTATCATCATCTGTGCCTCTCTCTCTCTCTCTCTTATTGTGAATTCTCTGAGAGAATATATCCTATGGCGTACAGACTGTGAATTCTCTGGGGAGATGACCGTGCTGGAATTGCATTCTTTTGAACTAGGTCATGGGAGATGGATAAAGGGTGGCCCTTTTCCACTTGTGCCTCTTTAAAAACTATTCACCACTTATTACTTTGAATTGCCACCTCAAATTCACTGTGAAACAAGGTAGGATTGAAATACATATTATGGAATTTATATTCCTGCAGACTCTTCTGTACAAAACTGTCAACTCCTTGAAGACTGAGTTAGCAGTTTGATTCATTTCCCTGAGGGGCTAGATTTAAATGGTTTGGTCAAGGAAGGAGGTGAAAATGAGCCAAGCAAATGCATATCATGGTGGAGAGCACTTTGGAAGCAGAGAGGACATCAGGGAGCCTCAAAGGGAGTGAACTGGGTAATTCTAGGGACAGAAACAAGGCCATTGCTTTGTGAGTGTCACAGGAATGGTCAGGCTAGCTGACAATCAGCTGCAGTCAGTTTTTTATTTTAATCCTGATTGGCAGTCATTGAGCGTTTCAGGGAACATATTATTCAAGGATCACGGGCAGTGCTCTGGAATGTGAATTACAGGGAGGTGATAGTGGGTTGGACCCGGTTGTAGTTCTGGAGTTGGAGAGAAGTGGACAGATGGGGAGTAGGGTTTGGAGGAAGAGCCTGTGAGTGTGGGCTGGACATTCGCAGGACAGAAAGAAACTGAGGCTGACACTAGGTCTGGTCACCGAGGCAGACTGTTTCAGGTTGTGAGTGGAAAATCAAAGATAATCCCAATGCTGTTAACTAATTTATTGCGAGAATTTAAAACTGCCAAGCAGACTGGCCTCCCATGACATCCTCTTTCCTGTAAGAAAGTCCACTTGGGAAATTTAATTGGTCCACAGGGCACAGAGTCGGGCAGTTTTAATCGTGCTATCCATGTCCCCCGCCCGCTTGCGGCTAGGCCTCTCCAGTGCTTGCTTCTCCGCGAAGGTGCTAGAGGCCGTTAGCTCTTTATTTTAAGCAAGAGGCAGCGTGGCCTGTAGAGCAGGGGTGGTGGGCTCAGAGCCACCTCAGGTACAGTGATGCACGTTTCCTGGTACCATGACAGGAAGGGCACCAAGGTAATGGAGGGAATGGATTTGAGAGAGTGTAGGAGAGAAACTGTGGGACTTGGTCACTGATTCATGGCAGGATGGTATGAGAGAGGGAGGGAGGGAGAGAGGGAGAGAGGGAGTGAGGGAGAAAGGCCTTTGAATGGCTTTGTTCTTGCATCTCAGTGAGCCTGAGGTGTCTGGTGAAAGATGGTGGGGTATGATCAGGGAAAGTAAAAACGGTGAGCGGCCTTCACGTGGTACCCTCTGCAGCTAACGCTTTAACTTGCAGCCCAAGTCAGTCTGCTCAGTTTTCTGGAAATTCCCAGGGCGTGTGATCAATTAGGAAGACCTTCAGTGTTTGTTCCTCTACCCCTTTTTGTGCGGCACGACCAAGTACTGTCTTATAAAATGAGATGTGTTTTCATGTTAGCCCATTGCTCCTCTCAGGAAAGGCAGTGACTGAAAGCTGTACAGTCACCTCTGTGAGATGCAGGCACTGGCCCGGAGTCCCCAGTGCTTCCTGACGCACGTGGGCAGACAGGGCTGTTCTGAGCCATGTGAGGAAACCAGGCCCTTACATCAGATCTCTCCACTGCAGGGATGAAGGCAGCAGACCCCACAGTCCACAGGACCACAGGACTGCTGAAGACAGAGGGAAGGGCCTTTTTCCTGGGCTGATGGCTCTAGTGTTATAAACAATGACACCCATGCAGTTTCTGGTACTTCAAAGTGTGATTTCAAATGTTTAAATGAAACTTTGTGTCTACAAAGCTCACTGAGGGGATCATTGTGTCAGACTTAATTAAATGCCTCAAAATCTCAAATGCTTTTGAGTTCCTAAAAATAAAATACTTTATAGAGTAGAGGCATCCTAGGGCTTTTTTTAGACAATTTTTGAATTTTGGTACTTACGAATACTGGCTAAGACTTATTGAGTGCTTATTGTGTGACAGGCACTGTGCTAAAACCATCCCTGGGTTCTTTTCATCTTCAAGCAGACCCGTGAGATAAGATTAGGACCCGTCATTATCACCCCATTTTACAGATTAGGTGACTGAGGCTAAGTGTTTGCAAACTAGGAAGGGGGGCCACACAGTGCTATGAGTGAGACATAACCCAAGAATTTGGGCATCACAGCTCATACTGGTTTCCACTGCACTCCATTGTGCACATAAATCTTTCTTATGTTATTCATATTCCTCTGTTGTAAGAGTGCGATGAGCCGTTGCTACCCTGGAGATGTGGCGATGTCTGCGCTGGCCAGGTACTGGATGCAGTCCAGCATGGTCGCATCAGGACCTGGCGACACCCTTCCTTGTGTGCGACTGCCTGGTGAGGTGGGTGGACAGGAAAATGGGCAGCGTGGAGAAAGGGGAGACAGTTTTCTATGTGAGTATAATGACCAAGAGTTCCAGCAGACTCCCAGGAGCCTGCATTTGTTAAGATTCCTAGGAGAAAGTGTGTATCAAGCTCCTGTGTTTGACATGTTGAGTTAAAGAAAGGCAGGATTGAGAAGCCCTTTGAGAAGGAGCAGGGCCGCCAGGGGCTATGGGACTCTCTGGTCCTACGAGAGTATTAAGGACACCCACAGACACGAGATATGATGGATAGGGTTGATGTGAGCAAAGGGGGTGGGTGTGGGGAAGGGCAACTTCCCTTCTACTCATTATCTTTTATTTCCCTTTGTTTTTCTTCTCTCATTTTCAGAGCAGTGCTCTAGGTGTGCGTGTACACTCCTGTGTGGGTGTGTCGCTAAGGGGAGGGAGATTTCTAACTTCAGAAAGAAAAACTCTTCCTTCAGTAAACATTTATTGAGTGTCTGCCACATGCCAGGCACCTTGATAAATCCAGAGGAGACCCCAGGAACCGTGGTTCTGACTGTGGAATTTCTTCTGTAGCCAGGTGGGTTCGCCCTGAGTAGACTAGTTCTGGGCTGTAAAGCACTTTGATCTTGTCTAGGGAACACGCCTGAAGAGTTCTGTGTGTCTTTCTGTTATTTATTGTCATCATTCTTCCTTAAGCTAAACGCTTAGGCGAGCACACTTTAGTCCTACAGCGATCCGCTGTTGAGTCCAATCATGCACATTCTTGACTCATAAATGCCAGTCATCCGCGCCATCGCCCAGCCCAGCTTTTTAGTTCTGCTGCTGCCAAGAAATTGTTCAGCAGACGCCCCGCTCAGGTGTGCAGGGACACAGGACAAGCTATGCTGTTTCTGTTTATATCCTCGGCCTAGCCACCCCTTTCTCTGTAGCCGGCAGGATTTCCTGGGGAAGCTGTCCGTGAGGGTGGGCCAGGGCGAAGCAGGATGTGATGACACACAGCCTCCTCTGCCCTTTGGGAGCTGCGTTGAGATCCAACCTAGTTGTGATTCCGGGCCCACCCTTCCTAGTTTGCAAGTTTCAAGGCCTGTTCTCCTGCCCTGGATTGGGGGGTGGAGTGGGGTTGCGATAGATGGGTTTCTGCTCCCTTGCACTCGACCTTTCCCATTTCATGCTGTGTCATGCAGTACTGGGCAAAGAGCTCAGGAAGGGGCGCCCCCCAGAGCCCCTCTGTGTCAGCATCTCCAAGCCCCAGCTTTTCCCACAAGGCCACGGCCAGTCACCCGAGGGCTGCTGGGTCAGCTGTGAGCCCAGGTTCAGGAAGAGATGATGGATCAATCAGATGATGTGCTAATTTGTTTGGCTTGGCCAAGCACCCAAACATATGTTTCCTCTAACGTGGCTGAGTGAATTATTTAACTGTATACCTATGCAGCTTAGTAGTACTCTTACCTAACGTACACTTTTATTTAAAAGTATAATGGCGGGGGAGGGTGGGAAGCTACTTTCTGTGGAAGGCCTCAGCAGATGGCTTTATAATTTAAATAAGCAGTAATATCAGCTAATGTTTGTTACATACCCAACTGATGTAAGCCTATATTTCGGAGGCGATAAAGTTTGGTTTTGGAGTAAACAGGCATGGATTTGATTCCTGGGTCTGCTTTGTATTCGCCATGTGACAGGGGACATGTCTGTCACTTCCCTGCGTGTCTGTGCCCTCTTGGGAATTGTACAGTTAGTTGGTGAAACTTACTTTAAGTTTCGTATGTTTTAAGTGAAACAACATATGAGAATACTTGACATATAATACAGGTATTCAGATGCTCAATACATGTTAATTTCTCCCTTAACACTTGTTCTTCCAACCTCTCCAACACACACACACACACACACACACACACACACACACACACACCAGTTTCTAGTTCTAGCATATTTTATAAACTTAAATGGAACAGAAGCTAATCCTTTGAAAGGCAGCCATATGATGTAAGAAGCTGCATGTTGTCTCTTCCCCTGGGGGGTACGGATTCCTTCAGTCCTTGAGTTTTTATTAATTGCCAGCCTGTGTCTGTCTTGTGGTGACTCTGCAGAGAGTTACAGATGCATGGCATTGTAAGAAGACACAGGCGCTGGCCTGGCAGGGCTAGTACCTGTTGGGAAGAATACCTGGAGGTGCACATGTGAGCCCGCTAGGAATAAACTCATGGGAGGTAGAGTGATTGTGTCATCATTAGGGGAAGACGGAGCGTAGGAGGGACCTGCCCTTAGATACACCTCCCTGCTACAAAGGATGAAAGGGCCATTTTGGAAGCTGGATTTATCGTGGCTTCTACATCTTGTTTTTTATCTGTAGGCATTCTGCTTCACACTTTGAAACTATTTCTACCTGGACAAAGATGATTTCATTATGAGGCAGTAAAATTTTTGAAGCTAGACGATCTAGCTTGGTCATGATATTCAGTAACATTGCAAGCAGCAGTGGTGGTTGTTACTGATGAGGGTAACTGTTGATTGAGTTCTGGGTGCCACATGCTGTTTTGAGTGCAATACACGGATTATCTCATTTATTTGGCAGCATAGTCCTGTGGGCAGACACCTCTCTCTCTGAGGCACAAAGAAATTGAATACCTTGCTTTCTTGAGGTCAGAGCCTGGGATCTTAAACATTGCACCTTACTGGCTCTTCTTTATCCTTGACAAAAAAAAGAGAAGTAAACCCAAACAAACTGACAAAACAACAACAACAAAAATAACCTTCACAAAAATATATAATTTTTCAATAACAAATAGCACTTTTCTCTTTTGTAGTTGGAAGGTGGGAATGAGAAAGGGCTTGTAAGGATAAATCAAGTGATTTCTCAAATGTCCCCCTCTGAACAAAGTATTCTGTGGTCTTTTAAGTGTATCCGGACATCCTTTATTAACAAACTGTGGAAAATGGACCAAATCCAGTGCAGTTCTAAGAAACAAGTAGGTGATTAACTGTCATCAAGAAGTATATTGCCAAGTGCTTCATGCTTAGTATCTTTGCCTTGGTTATCTCCTTGAATGTTGCTGTCAGAATATCTACCTCATGGAACTATATTTTTCAGGACTGGCTAATTCTCTTCTTTCCTCCATTTTTTTAAAATACCTTTTAGTGGTTTTGTCGCCACAGACGGGGATGGGAGAGATGAGCCTAATGTCACTGGAATAATGTTGAGGAAGAAATGAAGTGAGGTTGGAATTACTTGCCTACCTTCTTAGACATTTTCTGAATTATATGTATGGGAAAAATTAAATGGGCTTTTCTATATTTTTGTCTGTAAGTCCTGTAAGCCTTCTGTGGCCATGCTTGTGGGGGTGGGGACAAGACTTGGTGTCAGTCTAGGCACAGAGCCAGGATGCCCTATGGTAGCGGTTCTCAACCCGTGGGTCGCGACCCCTTTGGCGGTTGAACGACCCTTTCACAGGGGTCGCCTAAGACCATCCTGCATATCAGATATTTACATTACGATTCATAACAGTAGCGACATTACAGTTATGACGTAGCAACGAAAATAATTTTATGGTTGGGTCACAACATGAGGAACTGTATTTAAAGGGCCAGAAGGTTGAGAACCACTGCCCTATGGGTTTATGGTGCTGGCTATGTAAGTACAGGCGAGTGGGAGAGGAGCCTTCTACTCCCCATACTTCCCTACCCACCTGCCTTCTGGGACCCAGGAAGGTGGTGGAGTACCTGCACTTGGAGAACTGTTAACTAGAATGGCCTTTTGAGAATCTTTATTTCCTGTATTTATGGCCTGGTTTACTTTTGGAGGCCGGGTCTTATTCTGGGATATTCATTAACAAACCAATTTTCCCTACTAGTAGCTGTTCACAGCACTTTCTCTCTAAATGTAATACAAAAAAAAAATTATTTGCAGTTATCAAACTCCATCATTTATGATGTAGCTAGGCAGACCATTTTGAAATAGTCTGTACTGATTCATACATACTGGAATAGAACAAATACTTCTTTTTGGATTATGTGAAAATGTTTAAATTGCCAATTGTGTACATGTAAATTACATAAGGAAGTCCAGCATCACCCCACCATGCATTCAGAAACACTGTCCCAAAAACCTGTTTCCACTGCCATGCTCTTTCACTTTTAGGCTTGTAGGCTAGAGCCAGTCCTTCACAAAGGCTTGTCTATGTAGTGAAATAATTTTCTTTTGCTAGTGGCTGTTTTGCAATATTATGCTTTACTGTGTTTGACTTTCTCACATTTATAAAACTAATAAACTACGTAAACATAAAAGTGCTAAGTGTTAGGACCGACACCTCTTAGGAGTTTGTTTTTAATAAGCTTATGTAATTAACACCTTGAACTATATATTCCATTTGTTTCTTTTGAAATCATACAGAGAACAGGATGATGCACATACAAAAGGCACCAGCATGGTTAATACTGGCTTTTCAAAGTATGATGAGGTCATGGGTCTTTTAGAAGTTAAAACTTGCCAATTACTTTTAAGTCGGAGGACTGAGGAGTAGATCTGTTAGTTAAAGAAAAAGAAATTAAAACATAAGCAATATAGAAATCATTTAAACGCATCTCCCAAACAGCCTGAGCATGGTTCCTGGCACAGTGCTTGCTGATTGATGCTTTTCTTGCATTCATTCATTCACAAATTTATATTGAATCTTCTAGGCCAGTGGTTCTCAACCTCCTGGCCCTTTAAATACAGTTCCTTATGTTGTGACCCAACCATAAAATTATTTTCGTTGCTACTTCATAACTGTAATGTTGCTACTGTTATGAATCATAATGTAAATATCTGATATGCAGGATGGTCTTAGGCGACCCCTGTGAAAGGGTCGTTCGACCGCCAAGGGGGTTGCGACCCACAGGTTGAGAACTGCTGTTCTAGGCACTGTCCTAAGCACTCAAAAGTGAACAAAACTTAGAAAAATCTCTGTCCTTACGGACCTTTTATTTTAGCTGGAGGAGGGAAACGAAAAAGACAGGAGTAATGTGCAAACCAGTTTAAATAGTGAAGAGTGGTGAGGAGAAAGATAAGGCCAAGAACCGGGTTGGAGATGGTGTGTGCAGGAGAGGGAGGGTGCACTCTCAGGTAGGACGTCCCTGGAGAAGAGGTGTTTCAGGAACCTCTGCAGGAGACGGGCTCATGACTGGGGAAAGTGCAGTACAGGCAGGAGAGGAGCAAGTTCAAAGGCCAGGCGAGGCTGATGGGTTTGGAGTGTGGGAGGAGGAACAAGGTAGCCAGTGTGTGCGCAGATGTGATGGGCCTTCCAGGCCACGCGGAGACTGTGGCCTTCACTGAGTGAGAGCGGAGCCCGAGGAAGGGAGGCTTTGAGCAGAGGGACTGGATTTGACTTAGGTTCTAACAGGGCTGCTGTGTTCAGAGGCTGCACAGGAGGCAGCTGAGTATTTGGTTTCCTCGGATAACACAGAGCTGTTGAATTGCTATGCTTTGTGAATGGAAAAACACGGCTCATCCTGACGGAATCAGCATTGAAAATAAACCCCAAAACCTAGGTGACCCTTTAAGAGGCTTGATAGTACATTTAATTTTCTTTGTAGGCTCTCCTCCCACATTGTGGCAAACAATTAAAATAAAAATTTGTCCTGTTCACATCACAGAAAAAAAAAGTGAAATTGCCCTTTTTTTTATAGAGCAGTTGAGAAACATAAAAAAGCACAGGTGGGTGATGGACATGTTTTAACTAGTTCATTTCCTTTAATGAGATTTTTTCATTGGAAATCCAAGAGCATGGGTAGGAAGAAGGGGACTATGTGCAAGCAAACACTGACTGTAAAACTGTTCAAAGAAACAAGGTTTGGCTGATGAGTAGATAAAAGTGTTAACTCTTCCATAAAGTGAATTGCTCTTTTAAAAAGCTAGACATTAGATATTGAAACATTAGATTGAGAACTCCAGTGGTGATGTTAGTGAATTCTCAGCTCCTGAGCAAATTGGAAAAATGGGTGTGTGTGTGTGTGTATTTATACACACACAGACAGACACACACACACACACTGAATGGCCAGATTATTATGACCAGCCAGATTATTATGACCACCCCATCAGTACAAAGAAGTGCATTAGTTATGCAAATAATAATAACAATAATAAAACTTTGAGAGTATTTGCTTAGGAAGTTTTCAATATTCAGTATTTTTGGAAGTGTCAATGAAGTACTGATATATAGTGTCAATGAAGTGTCAATGAAGTATTCTCTCTCTCTCTTTTGTGATAATTGGCTCAATAGATTTATGTGCATTTGTTTTAGATTTTTGTTGTTGTTCTCTTAGACATAAGATGACTGTCAAGTTGCACTGTGACCCCGTATAGAATGTGATACACAGCAGCTAATCTTCACTCTCCACTTCCAATATGTTTTTAATCTCTGAGTAAGAACAGAAGCATGTGCTTAGGGTCCTCTTTCAGAGCACTTTCACATTATATTCTTGGCAAACGTGTAAGTCTTTTATGATGAACGTTGAGATCATCTTGAGGGGGAATGATGTAGTTAGGAAAGAACTTTTCTTCCCAAAGAAATTGCAATAAAAGTATGGCCATCATATCATATGTAATATTTTATATGGTTACATCCATAGGTGGACAGATATGTAGATATGGAAACAGATCATACTCAACGTTTATGTGCCTGGAACAAGAAGAGTAATGTGGTGGTGCTGATATTCTCTAGATTGAATTTTCTTAAATCTGCCAGCAGAGGTTGGAATGCGATACAGGATGAAGCCAACAGGTTGTCCCGGTTCACCCCACATGTACAAGTGGTCTCCAGAGCCCCTACAGGCAGGCCTTAGTGCACTACTTGCTATTGTGTGAGTGACTTGAGGGGCCCAGGAGTAGGTCACAAGAGCAAATGCCAGAACCTAAGTCATGAAATATGCTTGAGAAGGGTTAGGTAGGTAACAAAGAGATGTTTTTGAATCACCTGGAGTTTTTCCAGGGCAGTGAGTGAACTGGTTTCTCCCTGACCCTGGGAAGAAATCACCCAGTTGGTGCCACATGAATGAAATACACTAAATGGTGTCCAGTCAATAGGGACAAACAGGTTTCCCCGCAGCCCATTGTTGCTCATTCCCGGAAAGGGAATATGCATGTCACTGTGGCCATGGCATTGCTCTAGTGTTTGCTCTCTGACAACACCCAAACCAGTGGCATCCAGGTGTGGTTTTCTGCTGGTCTCCCTGATGGCAGCTGAAGGCAAAGGATTCAAGCATGTAAGCCCCTGATGTATTCAGTGCCTTTTCATATGAGTCTGCCTTTGTTTCAAAACGCTCAGTGGCTTTTCCTGTCAGGATATGAGAAGAATGTGAGACTTTAGTGACCTTAAGCCCATTGAACTATCCCTCTAGTTTTTTTGGTACAAGAAACTTACATCGGATTCCAACAAGATTTTTGACCCTCAACATGTTAAGAATTATCAGTAGTAAGTGGAAACAAAAATCAGTATGTCCTGAAACTGGACAACCGATGGATCCGGGCTGTCTGTCACTACTTGGGTCAATTAAGCAGAAACAGGCTTGAATCATATATGAGCATTTATTCCAATAATATAGCAGCATGGGAGAGCAGCAGGTCATCCACAGATATCTGCTCTGCACCCCACCATATGCCAGTTGCTTATATTGGGTAGAAGGACAAAGGTTATATGGGGGGAAGGAGGCAAAAGGAATAAGAATGGGTATGCAAAATGGTATTACAGGCATGGGGAAATAGGAAAAAGGAATAAAAATGGGTATACAGATTATAGGCAGGCGGGGGTGGGAGCCTCTGTTGTTTGGACAATAAAGTTGTTAATCTTTCCATGGTAATAGGCAGTTCTTAACTCTCAGGTTCCAGCTTTCTTTAATCAGAGCTAAGTAATCAGGGATTAATATTTCTTATAATTATAGCTAGTCCCCAATATTCTATTTCTGCCCCTAACAGTTCTATATGTGAAGAGACCTCAAACTGGTTCCCTTCTCTTCTCCTGACCCCTGTTCTGCCTGCCACACCCCTGCATTGATCTTTTAGCCACTTCTGGTAGCTATTCCTCTTGAAACAGGTTAGGCTGTCTCCTGACTCAGAGGAACTACATTTGTTGGCCCTTCTGCCTAGAACCTATTCCCCACCCTTTCACCTAGGACTTCATTTGTCATTTATAATGATGTATTTTTGTGTTTGGGTGTCTCACTCACTGGTCTGAATTACTGTTGTAAGGTTGAAAGCTCGCCTTTATGTTAGGTAGGGAGTTAGACATGAGCGGCTGGGGTGGGACCTGTCCTGACAGATGTAACAGGAATGTTTCTTCAATAAATTCCACTTTGCTTTACTTTCATTTTCATTGACCTTAAAGTCTTTTCTGCGTGGTCAAGAAGAACTGATGTGCCAGCTGGTAACTTCAGTCTGTAACACTTATATGTGAGAATGCTGGGCTAGTGGGTGTATGTCATTGCATAGTTATTAACGCTATGGCACCCTCAGGAAGGGGAGAGATCAGCTCTACTGACTTCCATTTATTCCTTCATTCATTTCATCATTCCTTCATTTATGCACTGATAGATATTTCTCAGGTAATTGCTAAGTGTCAGGCATTTCATGGTGTTAGCTGCTGAACATGCAAAAACGAGTAAGACCCAGCTCCAATCCCTGGGCAAAAATAGAATATTGAGGACTAGGTACAGTTATAAGAAATATTAAGCATGCTCTATTAACCGTGATTGCCTTGTTCTGATTAAAGAAAGGACATTCTAACCTGGCTGGGAGTTGTACACCCCAGGGACCTGGGAGTCAATCGTGGACCTGGGAGTCAATCTTGGAATATGGCCTATTCTCATTCAAGAACTGCCTATTATCATGGAAAGATTAACAACCTTGTTGCCCAAACAGTGGAGTCCCACCCCAGCCCGCATTGCCTACTTCCCGTGCCTGTAATTCCTACTTCTCTGTGTCATCTTTATCCTACCCAATATAAGCAGGCGGCTTATGAGGGTAGGGGGGTTGCAGAGCAGATTTTTGTGGATGACCTGCTGCTCTCCCATACTGCCAGCAGTATTGGAATAAATGCTCATATGATTCAACCCTGTCTCTGCTTAATTGGCTCAAGTAGTGACAGGCAGCCCAGACCCAATGGTTTGTCCAGTTTCACAACTTTCAAGGACTTTAAAGTTTCCTGGGGACAACAACTATGTAAATAATAAAAGTCACTCTTTAAAAATGTCTTAACATAGAAAATTTCAAATACTACAAAAGTAGAGAGAATATTTTAAAGATCCCCTATATCCCAGCACTACAGTTATCAATAATGGTCAGTTTTATTTCACCTATACCTGTACCCACTCCTCTTCCCTCCCCCCATGACCTTGAAGCAAGGAAGACATTAGGTCATTCCACTGTGTGATTTACTCTGATGTCCTGGGAAGATTAGGTGTCATACAAAGTCCCTTGGGAAGGGTGGGCTGCTGTCTGTGGGTCAGTAGGGTAAAAGAAAGGGGTTGGAGGCAGAAGAAACAGCGGGGGCGTGACTTTTGTGCTTCATGTTGTAGTTTGATTTCTCCATAACTAGTGCATGGATGGGGAGGTGGAGCCATGGTAGAATCTAGAAAAGGCAAACAGTTCAGATAAAAGGGCTCTTGTATTGCAGGCAACAGACTGACTTTGTCAAATCTTCACTGGGAGACATTTACAGTTTTCACGATTTATATTTTGAAAGTTACAGTGGGCATGGGATATAGAGTGGGTTGTAAATGAGATGGGATTGGAGAGAGGGTGGAGGGTGAATAGCTGGGAAGCTTTGTCAGTGGCTTGAAACACTGCTAGGGTTAGGATGGACAGACTTTTTCAGACATTGAGGGGAAAAAAAAGAGATAGTGGAGAAGAAATGTTATAAAGATTTGTTTATGACACATTATAATGTTATATTAGACTTAGTGACCTCTTACTTTGGGGATAAGGGAATTACTCCTGAGAGTCGGATATGATTGAAACTGGTGGGGATGGAGAGTCCTGAGTAGGCATAGGCATTTGCCTGCCGCTAAGGAGGTGCAAAAAGGTTTCTGAGAGTTATCAAAGCATAAGTTTGGGGCATCGACTTTTTCAGTACGGGGTCATGTGATTAGTATGCTCAGGTTTGTAAGTCATGTGTATTTTTATTGATAACACTGAGTAGGTATTACCTGCCAGTTCTTAAAAAATGTGGCCTTTTGGCAACATCACCAAGAAAGAGTTTAATCAACACTAGTTCTGTGACAGTGAATGGTCATAAGCATGATGCCTGTTGCCAGTTTTGATCAGGACATCAGGACTTCCACTCTCATTTAACAGCCCCACTGCCCTCAGGAAGATCCGAGGAAATCAGCTAGTCATTCCAGTGCTGATTCCATGGGCTATCTATCACACCTCCCGACCCTCTGCTCAAGCTGTGGTAGAATAGAATTTCCACAAAACACAGCAAACTCATATTGTATAAGTTTTAACACTATAACCAGGAATTTCAGAATTGTTCTGAGATTAATATATTCATTTCCAAATGTCTAAGACAGGGGTCCTCAAACTTTTTAAACAGGGTGCCAGTTCACTGTCCTTCAGACCGTTGGAGGGCCGGACTATAGTTTAAAAAAAAAACTATGAACAAATTCCTATGCACACTGCACATATCTTATTTTGAAGTAAAAAAACAAAACAGGAACAAATACAATATTTGTATTTGCATGTGGCCCGTGGGCCGTAATTTGAGGACCCCTGGTCTAAGAATACTATAGATCACTCCCTCCTCCCCCCAATCAGATCTTTATTGGTTAAATGCTCGAGAATGTCCACACACTTATGATTATGTGTCAAAGGCAGCCAGAGAAAGTCAAAGTGTGATTCATACTCATCAAATCTCTGAATCTGATCTGAAATTGTGACTTCATTCCCACCCAACTAGCTCACTCTGCTGTTCCTTCCAGATCTGTTAAGCTCTGGGCAGTTTAGAAATGAGAAGTGAGTTCAGTCTGACATCGCCATCTGCTAAATTCATATGTCCGTTTTGAGTGTGAATCTGGACTTGAACTTTTTAGAACAAATTGCCAATGTTCCAGTCTTCCCCATGTATTTTCGAGGTTCTGAGAGTTCCTGTGAAATGTCCTGTTTGAGACATTGATAGCCCAGCAAATTGGATCTTTCAGAGCCTTTAATTCAAAAAGACCTTATGCTAAGTACGCAGTTTAGTAACTTAACCCTATGACTGCATTAAAATAAACTACAGGCCATACTTGGCTTTTCTGTCCAGTAATAGTAAGCATTCATGTTTCTTGATTTTATATTGTTTACTTAGCACCTACCACAGTATTTGGAATGTCATAGGTGTTCAGTTTTGAATTACATGGAATTAATGTAATATTCCATTAGGTGTTGATGATTGGAGGGTGTAATTTTATTGCCTTGATCACTTGCTTCATCACACCTAACAACCAACGTGATATGAGAGATACCAGCATGTGGTACCAGCATGCGGAGGTAATTTCATTCCATTTATTGTAGTAACTCCTTTCCATGGCCAGAAAACTGAGTTTGTTCATATTTAGACCAAGCTTTTTCAAGTTCCTTCCCTGGAGAGAATTAAGGATTACAAGTTCATGTAGAAGATTTTGATAACATTTCTTATGAAAAATCTCAAGCTCTTCATAACCTAGGGTCAGGCAGGCTGCATTGGGGCTGACGGAGGAAGAAGGGAAGGACGAAACGCTTCTGCTGTGACTTTAAACCCATCTAACTGCTGATGACATTTCCCCAAGAGAACAGGAAGCACAGGAAGAGAAAAATGCAGGAGAACCTTGGGGGCATCTGCGTTTAGGCTTGACTGTGGACAAGGGTTGTGAGAATTCCAAGGAGACCCATGGGCAGGGAATCTATAATAGACTCCAAAGTAGAGCCTTGCGGGGCAGATCCATCAGTGACTTTCAAACTTTTGTCACAGGTTTCCTGGAAGGTATATTTTTCATCAGGTGGATGGTCTGCACATGCATAACTGGAACGAATACTGTAGGAAACAGTGCAGACAGTCCCTGATGTATAATGGTTTGACTTAAGATTTTCCGACTTTCTGATTCTGATATCAGGGAACTTGAATGTGGCATTTTGAATTTTGATCTTTTCATGGCTATCGATGTGTGGGTTGATACTCTCATGATGCTGGGCAGTGGCTGGGAGCCATAGCTCCCCATCAGCTGTGCTGTCAGGAGTGTGAACAACCGATACTCTACAGTGCACTGTGTTGCTAGCATTTTGGACATTTTTGTGTTTTGTGTTTTTGCATCCCATCGTGTCTATGAAACACCCATATGTGTGTCTTGCTTCTGGTGAGAAGAAGCAGGCAGTTATCCTAATATGAAACTCAAGATAATTGCCTAATTGTGGGCTAATGTCAGTGTTTGGAGCATGTTTAAGGTAGGCCAGGCTAAGCTATGATGTTGGCAGTTAGATATATTCAATGCATTTTTGACTTAATGATATTTTCAACTTATGATGGATGTATTGGGACGGAACCACATTATAAGTAGAGGAGCATCTGTACCCTTTTTTCTTGGGCCATAAGCCACCAACATTTTCTGCTCTGTTGGTACTGTTCTATGCTCTGCAATGTTATTTACACAAATTCTGTTCTCATGCCTAAATTTATCTTAGGATTCTGGTGGCTTAGTCTGGTGTCAACCTAGAAGCCAGAAATGAATCGGCAGGGGCCATATATTTTAGACTCTGACGGTTGTTAGAGGGTGCTGGGCATTGCGGCAGCCCTGCAGGGTGTCACTGACCTGCAAGCTTACCTGTTAGCACGAGGCAGTGCCCAGATCTGCAGCAGGTCCAGGTCCTGCCAGCTCGCCTTCATCTTCTGGGGAGTCCTGAGCCCAGTGTGTGTGCGGGTCCAGCATGAAGAGCTCAAGCTTCTGTCGTAGGTCACTCCCAACTGCCAGGTAGGAGTTGATGAGAAATAGACATGGGTTCCAGTTGTCCTCATGGTCCCCGGGTTCTCATGGGCTCTGTTTTGTTCTTGCTTTTTCACGACCAGCTTCCTTCATAACTGCCGGCCTGGCCAACCTATGGTGGCTTTAGGCTCAGTAGTACACGCAGAGGCAGCAGCCTGTGCAGACTGTTTCACCAACTGCCAATTACCCACAGCAGTTGTGCTTCTCTGATCTGACCTTGACCTAAATAATATGACCTGCAGGGTGAGTACCACTGCAGTTGCTTGTCTATTTGGGAATAGGAAGGAAATTAGAACTTTTTATGTATACTTGTTTTTGTCTCATTTAAAATGCCCATGTTTGTGTGTATTTTTAATGTAAATAGTTATACTAGTTGTAAATGGACATATTTATGTTAATAAGTGCTTATGGTTGTAAGTAGTTATATTTATAAGTAATTATACTGTATTAAGAGATTCCCTACCCCAGTCCTTTTTTTAAAAAAAAAAAATCCTCACTGATGGATATTTTTTCCATTGATCTCTAGAGAGAGTGGAAGAGGAGAGAAGAGGGGGAAAGAGAGAGAGAGAGAGCCGGGGGGTGGGGTAGGGAGAGACATCAGTGTGAGAGAGATACATCAACTGATTTCCTCCTGCACGCACCCTTCCAGGGCTGGGGGTTGAACCTGCCACCCTTTGGTCCGCTGGCTGGCACTCTAACCATTGATGGTTCACTGGCTGGCACTCTAACCATTGAGCCAAAATGGCCAGGGTCCTACCCCAGTTTTTTTCTGTTATTTTTTCGGAGACCTTTGAAGGCCACTGTCTGAGAAGCAGCTGCTGAGAGTGTTGGGAAGGAGAGAGTGTTAGTATTGCCTGCTGTGAGGCCCCTCCTTCATCAAAAGTGCATTCCTGTTAACTGGAGACCACTGATGCACAGTAGTGGGTGTCATGGCATCGAGATCGTATTTGCCCAAGTGATAATTAGACATAGGCTTTGGCAAGTCCTGGGTGTTTCTGGAGAGAAGGGAATGGAAGATGTGAAATCAGCCACCCTCCAGCCACCTGCCCCGTGGGTGTGCCCCCAGGGCCCTTCCTACCCACCAGGCATGACCTAATATGTCCCTTTAGAATATGGTTTGGTTGTTATGTACAAAAAACTTTCTGGAGACAAACTATATTCCAGCTCAAACCATGTGCAGAAATGCTGAGAATGATTCTTCAGAGAAAAATATTTGAGGTCAATTATTATATATTCAATGAATTTCTCCAGAATGATGTGGCAGGATGAAATGACAGAGCTGGTACAAACAGTGACATCTCACAAATTTAAAAATGCTGAAGAAGGATCCAGAATTAAAGACTTTTTTTTACGGCAGTAGCAATTTCATTTGAAAGGTTGCTGAAAGTGTTTATCACCTCAAAAATCTTTAAACAAGCTAATTAAGAATAAAACACATTGTAAAGTCATTGGTTAGGTTTCATGGATTTAGCTTGTAGAGGATTTAGCTATTTACTTGTCTATCCTTCTCCAAAACAACAGTGTAAATATCACATATAAGCTATATTACACTGAGCCGTGTAAATATCACATATAAGTTATATTATATCAAATATATCCTATATGTACTTATTATTATGGACAGAAAAGGTAGAGACACAATAAATAAGTGAGCCAAGAGTCTCAACTTTGGGCATTCAGAGCAACACATCGAGTTTTCCCTTGAGGCTGTGTTTTTATACATAGTATTTAAAATAGCAAGGCCACACATTTATTTGCATTTCATTTGCATATAATCTGCATACAGCCTTACATATTACACGTGTCTCCTGGGGTCTTCAGAGTAATTCCCCTTCTCCCCCCCAAGCCTGTGAAGATACTCTAAACCAAAAATGACATCTGGGGAAAGAAGAAACAAAAATAACAATCTCATAGTGCTTTTAGTTTTCACTTTTTCCAGAAGACAAAAGTACCCTCGGAGGTAAAAATCAGTTGTTGAGAGAACAGTTCTTTGTTTCTTTTCTCCTTAATTGTAAAAGCAGCCCCCCACCTCATCCTCTACCCCCAGTCTGAACTGTTTGGTACATAGCCCCTGATCTCTGTTTTTGGGCTGGTGTGTAAGAGATGGATGTTTGGTAGAAACGTGTGCTATGGCTTTGCAGGAAGAATACACAAGTATTGTCTTCCATTGAGCTGACACTGGTAGTGGGACCATAGATTTAATTCAAGTCTGTGCCAGTGACCTGGAAATCCACATGGAAAGATGCTGTGACATGGTCTGTAACAATAAAAGGGAAGAGAACTTGAATTTGCATCTCTCTCTCTCTCCCTCTCTCTCTCTGACAGGGGTGGGAAAATGCTTGTAAAACAATAACGTGACACAAAATTTCACAACTTACTTTTAAGAATTATTTTGAGGAAATAAAAATTTCCCCTGTCCCCAAATTTGAATAAACATTGCTTCAGCCTCTAATGCATGAGAATCAAAGAAGAAGTGAAACAGATTAGGCAAGTATTAAACTCCGGAGCAGAAAATTTAAAAACAAAAAGGTTAAACGAGAGTTGGTTTCAGTGTTTTAATAATTGTATCTATTATAATAAACTAGAGCTGATTTAAAGTTACTATAGTTAGTTTATTTTGTAACATCAGTGCCTCCAGACATTGGCATTGTAGGGTGTTGAGTCAGACATGGACTTCATAATCAAAAGGAATATGCGTACTAGGCGTGGAGCTATCGAAATACAGCTGCATTATTTAAATTCCCTACAACTAATGTTGCAAACATTTTTCATGAGATAAATATTTTTACTGACAGGTCTGTACTATCTCAAGTAAGAACATGTTGGATAGAAACGATGCAAAGGTTTTCAGATAGTCCCGAACGAGATGGATGGGAAGGCTCCTTTCTGGGGATGGCAGACAGGACTAACTTTAAAAAAAATAATTTTTTTTTGTGCCTTTTTTGGCATTTAAATCATCAAGACTGATGAAAGTGCTAATTATGGGGACTTAGTGCACATCTGGAAAGCAATTTGGGAAAACACAGAGGCAGCTGAGCCACCCTGTTTTGAATGATCATTTGCTGAGCAACAAGTATGGAGTGAATACCGCAGCCTAAGATGTTTGCTGTCTTTGGCCTGACTTAGTTGAACAGCTGTTTTCTCCTTCATGAGCTACAGATATATTTTGAGGCTCCCACATTGCTAGGAAGTTCCGAGTGATTGGGAGTGAGGGCTGGGGGACTAAATGTTTTTACTAGTAGGAAAAGAGTTTGATCAACAGCTTCGAAACTTTGGAACTGCAGTGAACGGTTGGTTTTGAAGGTGTTGCTAGGATATTTGAGAGAGGAGAGAAAAAGGGGAAAAGTAAGTGGAACAAAGCTACATTAATAATTGAATTTTTTTTGGAGTGGCCTTGATTTAGTCCATGAAAACAGTGGGTTGTGATAACTTGTACAGCTCATATAAAGGCTGGTTATTTTTGTGTGAAGGCAGAATTCCAGATGAGAGTGCTTTGGCTGGGACACTACAACTCCTAGTGCCTCTGTAAATGAGGGATAGATAGATAGGTAGATAGCTAGGTAGGTAGGTAAATAGATGATAGGTAGATGATAGATAGGTGTTAATTTCCATTAAGAATGTATAACATGACTAACAGGCTCACTCAGACACTCAGGTATTAGATGTGGATGTTGTACTTGGTCGAAGGTGACAGGTATGTTTCATTTCCTGGATGGATGAAAGAAGGTTTCTGGGTGAGGACAGCAACGTGTTCTGGGGAGACCAAGACCACTCTAGAGAGCCCAGGGTCTCCCAGAGGCCCTAGTTGTTGTGGGGAGTAGCAGGATCAGGGTGAAAACTCATAAAACTGGGTTTAGATAAAGTGTTTGAATGTCCTGTGCCCTCCACCTTCTAACACACTCCAAAGGGAGCTCTTTGGTTTCTGTCTCTGCTGGGCGAGTGAGCTAAGAACGGGGTTCTCGGAGAGAACTGGAGGGACGGTGAGGGCATTGTTTCCTTGACGTGTGAGCAAGCATCCCAGGGTAATGGAGGCAGATGCTGATGCTAAAGGTGGCCCGGCTCCCTCTGTCCTCGGAGCTGTCCAGGTGCTTCCCCGCTGGCGGAGGCAGCTGTGGACGGACCCTTGCCTCGGCGGGCACTTTGCTCTCACAGTCCTGGCTGTCAGTAGCTGGTGGTCAGGACAGATGTTCCCATGGGAGCAGCTCACATGCCCTCCCTCTTTGCTGAAGATTCTTCCAGTCCTTTCTCCTGGTGTTGGCCCAGGTGCACGGGGTGGGAGAGGGCCCACTGGCGGGAAAGCCGCCAACTTGGGGGCTGCTTGTTGATTGCTGTCTGGCTCCGCTGGTCCGCCCAGTCTGCACACCTCAGCTCCTTCCTCAATGGGTTGGAACTGGGGAGGGAGGTGAAGGGCCCTGAAGCCGGGCTGGTCAACTTGGGGCTTATTTTGTAGGATGGGACATGGGGTGGTGTGGCTAATTCCCAGGGGCGAGAAACCCAATCAGATCTGTTTACTAGTGTATGGCAAGGTCACTTCAGCGGGTCACTGGCAGATTAGGAGGCAGGAGGACCAGGTGGGAGGTTGTAGACGTTCGTGCGGTGGCCCGTGTGGCATGTGCTGCTGCGTTGAGCCGGGTCAGGGCAGACCTGTGCATCGTGATTTGATTTCACCAATTATTTCAGGAACCTCACCTTAAGATATTCTGAGGTGCTTTCCTCTTTCCTAAGAGTGACTGTTTTCTGGCATTTTCCTTGACTGAAGACAGAAAAGCAAAGGCCCGTAGGGTAGGCTGGCCGCCTCTGTGGATTTCCTCAGAGGCTCAGCACAGAGTCCACCCCTGACTGATGTTATTTCCTAATTTACTCGACAGTGAACATTTGAAGAGCAGGGTCGGTTCCTACCTCTCTACACTGTCCATCCAGCCTGTCCTTTCAGACAGTGAGGGAGTGACTTTTGCCCAGACGTGTTCAAATATCTCACTGGCCTTGGACGAGCCCCCCTGCCCCCTAGCTCTATCCTGGGGACTTGGAGGCAGAGGCAATTACCGCAAATGTGGGAAGGGAAGAATATTTTCTAGAAATTCATTGCTTTCAATTTCTGTTTCCCCGTTTAGTTCTGTAAAACCAGGGGATGCAGAAGTGGGAGTAGTGATGATTGTTGCTCTGAGGCAGGCTCCTGACAGGGGCCCCGAGGTCTGCAGCAGAAGGCTCTGGAGTACTCTTGGCCCCCAGACCTGAGCTGCGCCTGTGTGCTTTTCAGTATGAGACATGTTTCCCTGTGGGGGTGGTGCTACTGTGAATTATGCCAAGAGGCTGGCCCGGGGCCTGTGAAATACAAAGTGTGTGCACCTTTCAGGTTGTCTAAAACTTGCATTTTTGGGGGCTGTCTTGGTAAAATCATTTTTCTGGGTTGCCTTGGTAAGGTCATTTACTCAAACCAAAGGAAGGTGTGCTGGGAGGTGAAAAGGGGTAGGGGAGACCTTTCTCCGAATGAAGGGAGGAAGGAAGGAATGACTAGAAGAAAGGGCATAACTTACAAGTGGCTGCAGCATGTTTGTCGTTTTAGGTGTCTGTGTTCAGACATGTATTTAGGAATCAGCTCCCTTAAAGGAAGACTATCGTTGGAAACATGACCTTGTAGTGAATGTTATGAACTACGTAGCTTTTGAACACTTACTGTGTACCAGGTGGACTTGGATGGGCTAAGTGCTAAGTGGTTTATGATCCTTCATTACTCCTCCCTGTGAGGGAGGGACTGTTACTCTCCCACTGTTGCCAGAGGTTAGGAACGTGCCTGAGGTCAGGGAACCATCACTGCCAGCGAGCTGGGTGTGAACTCAGGAGTGTGGGTTCCAGCACACCTTCTGGGCACTTTCCTCAGGAAAGAGACAGATGTGATTCCTTATTTGTTTAGGCGACTTTGTAATGTGTACTTTTGCATCTGTACTTGGAATGACTCCACTTTCCTGTGGGTCTCCTGGGAGGGGATGGTTCAGGTGTGTCCCAGATGCAGCGTTCCCCGTAGGTTGCTGAAATCTCGGATGCCAATCAGAACTTCTGGGAGTGGTGTCCTGGCATCAGGATTTCACAAAAGCTTCCCAGGAGGTTCTGATGCAGCCAGGGCCCACGGGGCTTTAGGGAGCCTCGTACTGACACATGCCTCTGCTGGAGGTACCTTAGCCGTGCTAAGCAGGCAGAGGTGTGGGTTAGCTGTGGCTTGGGTACCACACAGTCCCAGGATGGGAGCCTGGCTTCTTTGCTCATTAGCCCTGCCAGCTGGGGCTGTTGCTCAACTTCTTGGAGTTACGGTTTGTCTATCTATACAGCAAGGAACTAGGTCCTGTGTCCAGGGGCTGTGCTGACATTTGGAATTGTCACCTGGCACATGTTCCCCATGTAATAAATGACAGCTATCACCGAAAGCCCTGTGGAGAGGGAGATGGCATGGCATGGGGCGTCTGCAGGTGGACTGACTGTCTTTGTTCTTTCCCTGTTTCTCCCTCCCGCCCTCCTCACCTTCAGGATGGCTCCCTGGGCAACATCGATGACCTGGCACAGCAGTATGCAGATTACTACAATACCTACTTCTCCGATGTGTGCGAGAAGATGGAGGAGCTGCGCAAACGGCGGGTTTCCCAGGACCTGGACCTGGTGAGTGTGTGGCACTGGGGACGTGCTCCTGCCCAGCCGACTGCTCCTGTCCCTGCTCGTGGCCCAACACCCCCTCCTTGGGCCTTCTACGGTACTGATGTGCATGGAGCATCAAACTGCAAGCTGCTAAACTAGTTTGGGATGAAAAATTTCAGATCCCTAAAGGGTTAATAACCCAGTTCTGCATGTATCAGACTGAATGAGTATTGGCTGGGGCAGTATGATCAAAACTTTGTATTCATTAAAAGGCTCGATTTTTTTTCTTTAACTTAAGGGAAAGGATGTTTTTACTGTTGGCCAGTATATTAAGTACAACCTTTTAATTGACTTTTAAGCCCAAAGGATGTCTAAGCTACTTCTGTCCTTCCTTCCTACCTTCCTTTCTTCCTCCCTCCCTTCCCCTTCTCCTCCTCTTTTTCCTCCCTTTTTTCCTCCTTCTCCTCCTTTTAAAAACAAAATAAGATTTAAAAAAGCAAGAACCGCCCCCCGCCTCCCCCCTCCACACACACACACACACACACACACACACACACACACACATCTCCCACCTAGCAATAACCATGTTGGTATTTTAGCAGATCTCTGCTCAGAGGTTGTCTGGGCATTTTTATATCAGCAATGTAATTCTTGCTTTTTTCCTTAATATTTTATTATATTCTTCCTTTTTTAAAAATATGTTTTTATTGATTTCAGAGAGGAAGGGAGAGAGAGAGATAGAAACATCACTGATGAGAGAGAACCATTGATCAGCTGCCTCCTGCATCTCCCCTACTGGGGATCAAGCCTGCAACCCAGGCATGTGCCCTTGACCGGTATCGAACCCGGGACCCTTCAGTCCATAGGTGACGCTCTATCCACTGAGCCAAACCAGCTAGGGCATATTTTTCCATGTTTAAGACCTCTTTGTTACTATTTTCATGGCTACATTCTCTTCTTTCACTCAGATATATTGAAATCCATTTGGCTGGTTTGTAAAGGGTTTTATGTGTATAATTAGTGGAGCATTTGAACTTGCATGTGATAAGTAGTAACTGAATAGCTTAGATTCTCTCTAAATAGATAATCTATATGTATGCTAGTATTTCCATGTTGTGCATTTATTGTAAAATACCTTACTGGAACTTCTGCTTTACTAGTTAAAATTTGCTGCTTATGTTATACTTGAATGCATTTTGGTTCAGTGCTTTTCAAATTGTTTTGTTTCCCTGTGGTGACTTAAGACCACTTCAGGAATGTGAGGCAGACGAAGAGGCTAAACCCTCTGTGCCGCCTCACCACATCTGGATTACCTCCGTTTTGGCCATCTTTTATGTATCAGAGGCTATGTGGACCAGTTTTAAAATAGAGCTTTGAAATATGAATCTTAAAAAAAAAGTTTGAAAATTATTGATTCAATTGAATCCTTAACATTATTTTTCTTAGAGTAGGAATGAAAAAAAAAGACCCATTAAGAAACTAGCAACAGATTCTCTTTTATTAATAACTAGAGGCCTGGTGCACGGATTCGTGCACCAGTGGGGTCCCTCAGCCTGGCCTGCCAGGATCAGGCCGAAACCAGCTCTCCGACATCCCCCAGGGGACCTGGATTGCGAGAGGGAGCAGGCCAGGCCGAGGGACCCCACTGGTGCACGGTTGGGGCTGTGGAGGGATCCTGGGAGGGCTCGAGGGCGTGTCCTGCCCATCTCACCCAGTCCCGATCGGGCCCTATTGGGGCCATCTTGCCTAATCCTGATTAGGGCAATTGGGGTCAGCTGGCTGGGGAGGGACTGCAGGAGGTTGGCTGGCCAGGGAGGGACCACAGGAGGGCTCCAGGGCGTGTCCGGCCCATCTCACCTAGCTCTGATCAGCTGGACCCAGTAGCAAGCTAACCTACTGGTCAAAGCATCTGCCCCCTGGTGGTCAGTGCACATCATAACGACTGGTCAAACGGTTGAACGAATGGTTGGACACTTAGCATATTAGGCTTTTATTATATAGGATATTATATAGGATTCATTTTATGTTATAAGGACCTGTTACGTAAGGACCCGACTAGTGGTTTAGGCTGCACTGCTATATATTCTGTAAGTAGACATGACCCACCTCCACCGAGTAAGACATTGGCCTTCTTATGAGCTTTAGTTTCTTCTCTTAACTTGGGTCAGGAATAACATTTTATCATGACTGTCAAATAATTACTGATTCTCCTTTTGTGCTCACTGGCTTAGCCGTTGGCAGGGGTGGGCATTAGTGTAAGAAGAAGCATCAGTTGGGGACTGCTGGGAGCCTGACACCGTGGCCCAGGCAGACCCGTGGGCGTCTTTGTTGCCAATGGCTTCTTTTCTATAACGTTGTCTCCTGGCTTGTGTGAACTGCGAGGCTATTTTATTTCTTTCCTTTAAAGAAAGTAACATTATGTGACAGAAAGACTCCTCTGCTTCTGTTAAAATTAATTAGGCTCTCCTGTTGGGGCACAGTGAATGAAAAAGACTTTCCTTTGGCAAGATTGCAGCGGACGAACTTACATATTGCACGGAGTTTGCAAGTTTGACCTTGAATGATAGTCTGGTAGCATACTTTGTGGCGTCCCTGGACATTTCACTGTGCAAGGAAATGATCTCCATGAATTGGGAGCTGTGTTCTCCCCAGAATTCTCGCTGGTTAGGAAGTAAGGTTACCATCATCATCCCACGGTGTTTGGGAACCTCGGAAGGCAGCTTCTAGGTGGGAAAGGAAGCTTGCTGGCGTTGGGAAAACGAACTTCTTCCCATGTAGACAGATGGGCCTAATTTGCTGTGCTCTCTTCCAGAGCGGCAAAAGGCAGTCTGGGGAGGAGAAACACCACATGAGCTTAATTAGTTCTCATCAAAGGTGCTAGAATGTGGTGGTGAGTAACATTGATGGGAACCGATTCGGGTGCGGCTAAATACTCTGTTCCCCCTTTAAACTGTAGTTCGTGAGAAAGTAAGATGCCCAGTCGACATATTCAAGTTCTCTTTCTGTGAGATTGAAGGCCAGTTGCAGCGGGCAAGGGACGGTCTCTAACTGGAGAAGACCAGGCCATGGCCATGCTGTTCACAGGCCCCCGGAGTCTAGACGTCCCTGTCAGACGGTTAAGGTCATCATTCAGGCCATGAGCACAACACCGCCGACTTAAGTAAAGATCCCGCTCGAGGTCATGAGCTCATCACAGACCGAGTCCTCATGGGAACTCAGTTTTCTTGAAAAGCTGTAACTTTCAGGCCATAATGCTCCCTTTCACTGCATCAGATTTTATCTGTATTTCTTGACTTGGAGTTCTGCCTTTGGACAAGTAGACAAACTTCTCTGTTCTGCTGTTGGAGCAGCTTCGGGTCTGAGGACCTGCAGCTTAATTCTTTCTTTCTATGCAAGTGAGCAGCCCTATCAAAGCTGAATGTGAGATTTTTTGGAGAAGAAATAATCCATCAAAAGCATGAAGAGGAAATAGTATTATAGGAGCCTAAAACATTTTATGCGGAAAAACGTAGCTTTAAATTTCTTTTATCTGCTGTAGAAAAAGTCATGTAGAGGCAGCCTTGAGCACAGAGAGTTTGAGGTGATGGGTTAAATTTGTTTAATGACTTTGTTTTATTTTTAAATCCTATGGATGAGGAAATAGTCAGTAGATAGAATAGTTACTCAAATATTTGTGTTTGGGTTTTCAAAAGTCCAAAAATGCATTGTCCTTAAGAGCTAATTACATGCCAGCTGGAGAACAAACAAATCAGGAAGACAGCCTGCCCACAGAGATGCTTGACTTAACCCTGAAAATAAAAGGTTTTGATAATTACATTAGTAATTAACTTTCTGGACTAGATAGCAAGCTATTCTTCCAGTACCTCATCACCCAGCTCCTAACTGGAATAAAGCCTTATTTGATAAAGTGTTTTGGGGGCCATTTGGTTTAGATGAAGGCAACAGAGTACAGATGGGTGAAAATTCAACAGTATAAACAGGAATTATAATGTAAATTGATAACTGCGGTGAGAATTTTTACTCCGCACCGAATGGGCCCTAAAGGACCGGTGCGTTTGGATGGCAGCCGTGGCCTCTGCCGGGGACTGGATCGTTAGTGCTTGTGAACAGCAGGGAAGTGGCTCATATCTGCACA
Source organism: Myotis nattereri (assembly GCF_964212035.1). NCBI lineage: Eukaryota > Metazoa > Chordata > Mammalia > Chiroptera > Vespertilionidae > Myotis > Myotis nattereri. The sequence goes on along the minus strand of NC_138081.1, from coordinate 67,550,516 downwards.
CATTTGGCGCATGCCTGAGCGCCGTGTGTGTTTTTGGCTGGGAGAAGCTGCATTTGGAAACGGCTGCAGGTTTTCGAGTCCATAATGGGCCCATTTCTAGTGACGCGAAGTCTGACATCTGTCAAAGTGACACCGTGGCCAGGAAGGGGACACACACAAGGTGGCCTCTATTCCTGGCCATATCAGTGTCCTCAGCATCTTTGAGGATGACTCTGTGCGGCACAGCCCTAATGGAAAGGTCCCCACTTATAGCGGGACCCCATAGACGATATCGACCGAAGCTGGGCTTGGTCTCTGTACCTCACCGTTATCACATCTGTGTGGGCACCAGGAGCCCAGGCGGGGACCCACCCAGGTCTCTAAGGGCTGGGAATGGAAGTGTAAATATGGCCATTATCGCAGAGAAATGTGATACCAGAGCCATTGTGATGGAACAGTTCTCAGGTATAATGCTTGTTTCTTGCCGTCTTCATAATTTAATTGTTCCATATACAGTCATGGACCAAGAGGCATAAGAGTGGTGTCTGTCATGACTGGTGGTGATCCTTGGGCCTCTCCAGACGTTACCAATCCCACCCCAGACCCAGGCTGGAGTCCTAGCCTCTGGGCTTGCTGCAGTGGCAAAGGGTGTGGGAACCACTGCTGGAAAGTGGCTGGGGGTCTGACAGACTAAGGTTCAGAACCTGGCTGTTTTACTTAGCTGGCAAGTTGTGTAACCTCTAAGCCTCAGGTTCCCCTTCTATAAATGGAGGTAAAAATATCTCAAAGTGGTTATGAGGATTAGTTGAGAAAACTGCCATCAAGTGCCTGGCACATCATCGTGAATGACCTATTACTGTTCATTTCTTTTCCATCCCTTCTGTTCCTAGTTCAGAACCTCCTGTAGTAATGCTGAAGAGGGTCTGTTAGTTGTTGATATTTATTAGTATTAACTAATATTTATAATAGTCATTAATAGTCACATGAGTGCAGAGGTTTTTTTTTAGCCTTTATTTTGGGAAATTTTAAACAACTATAAAGAGCAAAATATACCAAGCTTTCTGTACCTTGTACCAGGTTCAACAGTTACCAGCATTATGTCATTTTCACTTTATCTTTTCTCCTTAGTGTAATTTTTTAAAACTTCTTCTTTGGTAAGGTAAAATTTGCATATTGACATGTGCAAGTCTTGGCTATACAGCTGGATCTGGTGGCTCTATCCATGTCACTCACACCTAGCACAATGTGCAACGCGGCCATCCCCCTGCAGTTCCCTCGTGCCCCTTCTCAGGAAGTCCTGGGGTGAGGGCAGGGTTCTGTGTGGGTGTCCTTTGGTCACTTCTGTCTTCCAGAACAGAGAATAATGCATGGCACATAATAGGTGCTCAGTAAGTTTATGTTGATTCATATATCTGGCACTTTGCTCTTGCAGAAACACATATAAAAATGTATTCTCTGTTCACAAAGAGGTCACACTTTAGAGGCATAAACAGACTATTAAAATGCTGTGCAGGAATACAGAAGAGGGCCCCTGACCCAGCTCAGGAAAATCAAAGGAGGCTTCCTGAAGGAGGTGACACTCAGGCCCATTCATACAGAACATAGAAGATTAACCTGGCGGTGGTGGTGGTGGTGGGGTGGGGGGAGTGAGGACAGTACAGAATAATTTAAGGCTGAGGTCACAGTTTGTGAAAAAGTCAGAAATTGAGAGAGAAAAATCTAGTTTTTATGGCCTGTGGCTGAAACCTAAGGTATAAAATGTGCTGAAAAATGGTACATGCTGTTCTTTCACAGGTCCTTAGATTATTAATGATATAAAAAATAGGATGTTCTGATTCATCTCCATTCCCAAGACGAAACAAAAACCATTGCCCTTTCGCAATAGTTGACGTGCTGGGCCAAGGTGAACTAACTTGTGGTTCCACATAGACACACACACACATAGTCCATTCTTTCTGTGGGGTTTTAGTTTTGTTTACCGACTGCTCTTTTGTTATTTGCTGCAGTAACACAGGTTTCCTGGACCTTAGAGCTCCCTGAATATTCAAGACAAGAAGGAAAGCAAAGCTGCCCCCACATTGGTGCCTGGGGGAAAGGTGTGCCCAGGAAGTACTGGCGTGTCCCAGGCCCATTAGATACTCAGGAGGCAAACTCCCTGAATTCTTATTCTCATTATCCACAGGATAAGAATGTGATCTGTGTCACAGATTGTCTCGTGTTTAAATATTCAACTGCGAAAGCCCAAATTGTTGCTTTGAAGGGAATTGTTTTTTGTTTCATTGCATTTTGCCTGAACTGACATGATTCGCTCGCTTTGGGCTACTGTTGATTCGCAGATTGCAATCAGAAACAGTGGGCATCAGATGGGAGTCTGAACTACATTCTGCTGTGGGATTCACACACTCGATGTCAAAATACACTGAGGCATTATGTCTTCAGCCAGATGGTAATACAGTTCTCTGCTCTGGCTCCTCTCAGACAAAGTCCCGTTTGTAGTCAAATGGCCAGTCCCAATTTAGTCAGCATTTTTTTGTACATTGCACCCGTTAACATGGACATAAACAGGTCTCTTGGCTGCCAGATTCGACCTTGGCATCATCCCATCCTCCTCATAGTTAAGAAGGCTTTTATTATATTTACTATCAATTTAGGTGTGCTTCTGTCCTCTTCAACTTAGAAACCTTTGTATGCTGTACAACGATGCAAACGAACAGATTAGATGTGTTATGTGTGACATAATAGTCTAGAGTTGAGAGGTCTTCATCAGATTTTTCAAATATGGTTCAACAACATTAGCTTCTTTTTCTGGTTTTGCTCCCGAGAATGTAGAAATGACGGATTTGTGTGTGTTTGTGCTTATAAAACACAGTATGCTTGGGGGATTAAAAACCAAAATAGCATCCTGCTTAAAATCCAAATGCATGCCAGAAAGGGGGGAAAGTCTGAGCTTTGTAGTGGTTTTCATTTACATACAACAGGGAGAATTCCTAAATGTTAATCAAATGGACAGTAACTGGGGAGAAAAGCCAAGGAATTGAAGTTTAAGAAAGGCCTCTTTGATGGCAGGTTCTGGGCTTGGCCAGGGCTCGGCCTGGGAAAGAAGTGTGTCCATTTTTAGAATCGGCACCTTTCAGAGTTGAATGAAGCCCAGGTCAGGTGCCTTTTTGGAGCCCTGGAATAGTAAAACCATGCTACCAAAATGTCAAGCTGCCTCAGTGCTTACAATTTAACAATCGCTAAGCATTCTTAACTGTGTAATGTATTTGTGCTAATCACAGGCTAATTATGGGCTATTTAAACGTGTCAGTTGGTAGTAGACTAGCCGTGGTCGCCAACCAGTGGTCTGCGGACCACTGGTGGTCCGTGAGGTCCGAAAGGTTGGCGACCACTGGACTAGAGGCCTGTATGGCCTTGACATGAGACAAACATGTAAAGGAGTGTGATGCATGCTTGTTATTTTCAGGCAATTAAGAGTGGGTTTCTGCTGCTGCACCTATAATGTCATTTGACGATCATGTCAAAGGTTTAAACTTGAGGCTCTTGGTGAAGACTGAGTGGCCCAGGCCAAGTGGTCCACCTGTCCTCAGGGCCTGGCTTGGGGATGGGGAGGCAAGGCGTCTGGAATGGGCTTAGGCAGAGCATGCAGGGTCCAGACAGGAAGTCACTGGGAGCAGGGCTGTAAGCCCTTGCGGGTGTGCTGCACACAGCTGACCTTGGCCTCCTGACCGACATGTAGGTCCATATTTTGGACATGTCCCTCAGCACAGCTCCTGTGCACGGAAATGACCAAGGACAGAAAGAACTGCGTCCCAGAACACCAAATATATCGACTGGAGCTCTCCCTGGCCACCTTCTGTTAGATCATTATATCCATTTCAGAAGTGTTTTTTACTTTGGAGCTGCCTTTGTGTTCAGTTTGGAAGCTCTGAGAATTTTATTGTAAATAGAAGAGAGCAAGATGGTAAATTTGTTCAATACAAAGTTGGTTCCATTATATTTATTCTGGCTTTTCCATCATTCTTTATCTGGGAGGACACAAATTAACTAAGTTGGTGCCTGGAAAAGATATCTCAGTAACCTCAGAGCACAGCCATTGTTTTCCTCCTAATGTTTCACTGTATTACTGTAGAGCAGGGGTGGGAACGTCTGGCCCGTGGGCAGTGTGAGGCCCCCAAAATCATTTGGTCTGGCCCTGCCAAGGCATTAGGGGTGAGTTAATGAAATGCTTGACCAAATAATTTTTAAGTTGATAATTTTGTATGGCCCTCAAATAATGTTATAAACGTCCAAATGGCCCTTGGCAGAAAAAAGGTTCCCCACCCCTGCTGTAGAACCTCAAGATCTCTAGCCCCTTTCTCCCTTCTTGACATGGCAACTTGGGTGTGAGAAGTGGAGGCTCAGTTTATCAACTCTAGCAGTGGTGTTCAGGTTCAGTTCAGGCCTAATCTCCATCTCTGGTTACTCTGAAGCTTGTGCATAAATCCTTTCTGCATTTATTTAGAATATGAAGATGTTTGAAATTTTTGCCACAGCAATGCCATCCATCTCATGGGCCTCAGCAGAAGCTGATGGAATTTAATCAGCAATAAATCAAGGGCAAGTCCAAACCAGACTGGAAGCACGTCATGAATATTCGAGAACATCTGGATGTGTTTGTGGGCGTGTATGTTATTTCTCTAACGCGTGCGACAGCAGAGACGTGCTTCTTAACAAAGATGCCGAGAGGAAGACAGATTTCCAGCTGTGATTTCAAAGGGAATTTTGGTTTGTATGGGAATGTTCTTTCTCCCTGGACTGTGGGTTACGCTTCTTGCAAGATAGTCCTTAGATCGCTTGTATCTTTTGGAATGTGGTATGGTATTCTACCTGAATTCCTCATCACAGTCAGTCACCTGACTCAAGAAGAGTGAACCTTTCTGTCTAAAGGAGAATGTTAACTTGAGGAGAAATGTACTGGTTTGTATTTTTGATGAATCTCTTAAATACCAGTGATATTACGATAATTACCAACCTGCATCACTGACCACCCATTATCTGCCTCGCTACTTCAAGTGCTACCAATAACTAAAAAGGAAGATAAAGAATGAGGAGGCCATAATAATAACAGTGCTGATAATGACCAATAATGACATTTTAAAAATACATTGGTGTTTATGAGGCATCCAAATTGACCTTATTTAGTTCTTTTAATAACCCTGTGAGATGGGTATGAATAAATCTTATGATTTCAGGTGGCCAGAGGCAGAAACTAATGCTCCCAAAGGGAGGCACATAATCGGGTGGGGAAGACCTGGCTGCATCGCCCACCTGCCTGGAAGTTCACTTGTCAGATGGCGATAACAGTGGCTTCTTCATCAGGTTGTTGTAAAGGTTAAATAAGATTAGGTTTGTAGAACACATTGCAGCGTTCCTGGGTAACAATAATAAATATTATTGTTATTTATAGTAGAAAAAAGTAGTAAGCATAAAATAGGACTTGTTAAAAGTAAAATAAAGAGTTGGTATGAGAGCTGAAACTGGTTTGGCTCAGTGGATAGAGCGTCGGCCTGCGGACTGAGAGGTCCCAGTTTCGATTCCGGTCAAGGGCATGTACCTGGGTTGCGGGCATATCCCCAGTGGGAGATGTGCAGGAGGCAGCTGATCGATGTTTCTCTCTCATCGATGTTTCTAACTCTCTATCTCTCTCCCTTCCTCTCTGTAAAAAATCAATAAAATATATTAAAAAAAAAAGAGTTGGTATGAGAGAGGATTTGAAACAAGTAGGACAATGCCAAATCTCTGAATCCCCTCAGACCACCCACTAACTTTGCATTTCACTATCAGAAGATTCTTCGATCCCCCCCACCCCTGCCCCACTTTCACCCGCTTCCCCATAAATCTTGTTTCACAGATTAGTTTATGTGTTAGGTAATCCTGTATAATAAAAGGCTAATATGCAAATTGTCCCCTCTATCGGGAGTTCCACAGGGCATTCAACCAGGGGGCAGGGCCGGCCCACCAATCGCCCATGGCTCCCCTTCGCCCCCCCCCCCCCACCCCAGTCAGGGAAGGTCAGCCGGACCCCACCGGTGCATGAATTCATGCACCGAGCCTCTAGTATAATATAAAAGTGTAATATTATAAGGCATAGTATAATATAAAATTGTATTGTACAAATTACAGTGATACACTCATTATAAAAAATTGAGAAAAATACCCCCACAAAATTCTTTAAAATAGAAGTCTAAAGTCTCCTAATACCCACTTATGAAGGGTAACAGTTCTCAAGAGTTGGGTTTTAAATAACTTTCTGGACTTCCACATTTTGTATCCATTCTCTCTTTCTCCCTTTGCATCTAACCCACATACGAGCATGTGTGACGTCTCACTCTTCTGGCAGATTGGAAGCAGTACATTACGAGAGTTGCCTGGTTGCTAGAGGTAGTCATCTGATAGTGGTAAGAAATGTTAGCAAAGGAAGAGACAGAGACTAACTAGAGGGGATAAATGGTGGTGGGGAAAAGGAAATGAAATCAAAGCAACACACCAACTCAAGCTAAGAAAAATAAATGGGGGAACTGAAAAGTTCAACAGCCTGGATTATTGAGAATCGGGGCAAGCGACTTTGTCCATTCTGTGGGCAACTTGAATCTGTTAAAGCACATCCTCTGCTTTGTGGTAGAAGACAGGGGGTAATAGGCTTAGAGGTATTTCCTCAAGAAGGCAAGAAAGAACCAAGGGGAAAGTAAATACAGTAAAGTAATAAAATAACTAAATAGAGTAAAAGAAAACATCTTACTGCCTTGCCTGTAGGCTTTTCTTGAAAACTAATTTTCTTTAACAGAATAACCTATTAGAGGATTATTGTCTTATAGTTTTAGTGTGTGTATTCTGTAAAAACTATTTTAGAAACAGCTAATGATGGCATGTGGTATTCTTCTTGAAAATCAATGCAGGGAACTGATAAAATCAGCAACGTATAAACAACACTTACTATTTGTGTGTGTGTGTGTGTTTCAGTAACTTAGTGTCATGGGGAACTTATCAGTAACAGAAAACATGAGCCTCCTTTCAGGAAGCATGTGTTGCAATAGAACAAGACAGCCAAGGATAAGATTATATCAGTCACATTCATAAGTGGGTGACACAGATCTGCTGACAGCAAATTCTAGCTCACCGTCAGTTCACGTGGACATACATTAAGCATTGGGACAATAGAAGAGGTAAAAGGTGAAGGTGTGTTGGTTGGAAAGCTTAGGTGAACTGGTCTGGAAGAGCAGGTCCCTTGGGTTGGGGTCAGGACTCTCCAACGTAATATCAAGTGTAAGACTAAGTAAGGTTTATGAGTAATTGGGACAAGACCTTGTATGATTGCTCAGCTTATTCTGTGCCATAAACTGGACCAACAGAAGTAAACAGCCAGGGTTTAGATGAATTTAACAGGGCAGGACCTCTGCAGAGCATTTACTAGTATAGTTAGAATGACAATGCCAACTATAGTAGCAACCAGGATCATGCATTTTTTCCCCAAGTAGATATTGTCTTTTAATTAAATACCATGGCTAATTGTGTTCTTTTTTAAAAATATGTTTTTATTGACCTTTAGAGAGAAAGGGAGAGGGATAGAGAGATAGAAACATCAGTGACAGAGAAACATCATCATGTGCTGTGCCCACGTAACACAGACTTGAGGACAGGACAGAGGGAAGGACGGCTGGAGAACAGGCCAGAAGTGCACGCTTCTCAGAGCTGGGTTTCGGCCACTGGCCTGACCTGAGGAGGCGCACATTTTGCATGTAAACCCGAATTTCAGTCAGATGTTTGCTTCTCTCTTTTGACTGGAATTGTCACCATCTGAACCTCAAAGAATACCTCTGAAGGATTTCATTAGGAGGCCCAGTGTGGATATTGCTGCTACAAGTAAAATCTGTTTCTAAACCGCAGCAGATAAAAAAAAAAGTTATAAATAAACACAGTTGGCATATTTTGTTTTATAGTATTGTTTGCGAAATTGAAAATAGAACAAGGTCCTATCCATTAGCACCCAGCAGAGAGGCTGCCAACTTCTGTGTATCACCTTCTAGGACAACTCAATCCCCAGTAAGGGGCGTGCAGGAGGAAAAAAAGAAATTTAATATCTAAGAGATTTCAGAATTGTCTTTAAAAACTGCAGTATATATTTAAAGCCAAACAATAGGTGATTTTGTGTGCCTTTTAAGGAAGAACTGTTGGAGGCAGTCACAAAACGTGTCAAATGACCATGTCTGTTACTTGGAGAGTCACTTTCACCACAGACCATACGGAACACACACTTAGCTTGACATGAATACTCATACTTCCCCATCAAGAAGTTGCCTCTAGAAAATTCCTGGTGTGTGTCAGTTGGGTTGAATACACCTATAGTAGAGTAACAGTGAGTTTAGAGAGAGTTTAGAGAGGGATCCTGACGGGTATTCACCATGAAAAACTGCTGAATATTGAGGTGGGTGTATTTAAAAATACATATATTTTTATTGATTTCAGAGAAGAAGGGAGAGGGAGAGAGAGATAGAAACATCAATGATGAGAGAGAATCACCAATCGGCTGCCTCCTGCACGCCCCACACTGGGGATTGAGCCTGCAACCCGGGCACGTGCCCTGACCAGGAATTCCCTCTGGTTCTTAGGCTGACACTCAACCACTGAGCCACGCCAGCTTGGCTCGGTGGGTGTATTTATGTTACAAGAAAACGGAAATGTTGCAGACAGCAGTGCCCATGGTTATTTTTTTAATGGTTGCACATTCAGATCACAAGTTATTTATAATCTAGACTTGATTTTTGTTTTAGAAAGTTCTTAACGTTCTCAATCGGTTAAACAGGAGCCATACCTTTCCATAGACCTACCAACCATGTTACCAGTATGACATTTTCTCTCTGGGGCAATGTTAACTATGAGTTGCACATAAAGTCACGTTGCATAGTGAACAGAAACCTCATGAGGTAATAAACAGCCAGGTTGCATTGGAGGTAATTAACTGTTCCGTCTACAATGGACGGCTATGAGGAGGACCTCACAAACTAATGTAACACACTGTGGTGGCACAAGCTTTGCCCATCACACATCCACGACACAGGCATAGAAATTGCCTCCCAGGTCTGTATTTTTACTTAAGCAATTTCATGAATTTTAGCTAAATTTAAAACTGTGATTTAGGCAATCCCTAAGGTTTGATTGAGTACTTTAGTAAGTGTACTGGGGTTCAACAGACAAAATTTCTTTCCACAAAACTAAACTCAAGAAATTATTAGAGAACATCATTTTTAACAATCTTTTTTTCTTATTTTTTCTATTACAGTTGACATACAATAGTATATTAGTTTCAGGTGTCCACCTGTTAGACATTATAAAACTTAGTAAGTGATCATCCTGAAAAATCTCATACCCATCTGATACCATACCTAGTTATTGGAAGACACGATTTTCTGTAATTCAGCATTATGCAGTTACGGTCAGTCAACATTTATACAGCCTGACCACATGCAAGGCTGTATCTAAAACTGTATGGAATACAAACTATGGAATAAAAAATGTCACCTGGGTTTTTAGTGATTTTCTATGTAAAAATGTTGAGGTTAATATGGAGCTTGAAAACTCCTTAAAATTTCCTGTTGTTTGCAACTTATCCACCATAATGGGGATATTTGTTGAAGCTTCTACCCAAGCTAAGTTCTTGGTGGATTTTTCAATTCTTAATCTTCATTTTGATATAATTCATGTTGCATAATTCCTTCATGGCCTGCAGCTAGACTACATATACGTTGATACCATGACTCGTTATGACTTGTTCAGGTGTTAAAGAAGCATATATGTGCCTGACTCACCATATTTCAAGATGTTTAAGAGGGTTGCGTTTTTGCAAGTAAGGGGATCGTTTTGGCTAGATTGTGCCTTAGGGATTGAGAAAAATCAGAGTTCACTTAAGAAATGCTGAACAAGCACCCAGTGTTTGTTTTTCACATACATTTCAATCTGTATCTCACACTCTCCTGGCAATAGTAGCAGGTATCCACTTAGGTGCTGGCACTTTCAGATGGGGATTCTTTAATGCATTAGTTATACCGAAAGCATTCATGAATGAAAGGAAAAGTGTTGCTTAAAAATGATGTAAAATGATACAATGAAGTATTTATTGTTTGTTTTTTAAACTTATAATTTGTGCCAGAGTTACTAGCCCAAAGCCTAGATAGAGGGAAACAATCACAGGAAAATTATTGTTATTATTGGGGGGGGGGGGAGGTGGAGAGGAGACATTTCTTAAAGCAACTCAATGATTCTGAATAATACTCAGGTTTTAATAATGAGACTCTAACGGGAAATATTTATCATTTTGGAAACTGTGAACCTGGCATGTATATGGACTCCTTATCAAATCCACAAAATGTTACTGTAATTTTAGTCAGTTGAGATACTTGAGTATTAGTTTGATCATGTTTGGGGGTTCAAGGGAGCTTGGTACAGTTCAGTTTCAATTGAATTAGATTAAGTAACTTGCAGAGTAGGTTGTACCGGTGTTGTCGTAACTTCTGAGTGCCAATTTCATAGTTTGCCATTGTTTTGTGGTTAAAAGGAAATTAAGGAAGTTTCTGATTAGGAGAATGACAGAAGAATGATTTGCTTGGGAAGTCTGATTTATTAAAAGCGCGATTGATTATTTGGGAGGAGAAGGAGCAGTTAGAAAGCTGTTGCTGCAGTCCAGCAAGATGAAAGGTAACAAAAGCCTGAGCAAAGATTGAGGTGTAGAAATGGGAATGAGGAAACAGATGCAAGAAACATGCCGTTGGAGGAGTTTAGAACTTGATCAAATTTGGGAAGGGACGGGGATAAGGGAAGATGCTGGAAGTTGGTGTGGCTGTTAACAGAAGAGAGAGGGTGGGTAGGGGGACGGTCAGGAGCTCACTTTATAAGGTGTAGAGATTGAGCTTCTGTCCCGAACTTCTTGTCGGACTGCAGAGCCAGGGGCTCCAGAATGGTGGCCTCTGATTTAGAGAAGCACCTGGAGGTTCTGTCCGGGTAGCTCAGTTGGTTGGAGCCTCATCCCGACATGCCTAGTCAATTGTCAGCATGGGGAAGAATATTACTGTTTGGACATTGGTTAGTTTTGACAAAGGCTTTTCTCTAAGGGCCCCCTTGTTATGTCATGCCCCTGGAGGAGAATACAAGATTGAAAAAGCAATACTTGAAGAAAAGTATTAATTTTTAGGAAATATAGTACTGGGCAATTTAGAGAGAGAGAAAGAGAGAGAGAGAGAGAGAGAGAGAGAGAGAAAATGAGAGAGAGAGAAAATGAGAGAGAGAGAAAATGGTTTAAATCAAGGAGGATCACTGTTCAGGGTTGACTAAGTCATCTGGTATGATCAGCATTGTTATCTCCACAAGGTTAGACACTAGATGATAAGGCAAGTGGGTTTGAGAACATGCCAGCATTTGGCCCTGCAAATTTCAAGAACTTAAAAGTTGATCGCAATCTCCTGAGAGTCAGCAGGACACACGTCACCGCAGAGCCATCTTGATGGTGTATTCATTATGGAAGGGAAAGCCCACGCGGAAAGGAGGTGAGCTCCAGCGTCTCTGCCCCTGGAGGAATACAGTTTGGGGAACTACCCGCAAACCTCTTAGCCATAGGAAATCCAATAAACCTACCTACTCCGTTAGAGGGTTCCCTTTGGCAAAAGGAGGCATTCGTAAAAGAGGGAGTGAGGGACCTACTCTCACTTATTAAAAATAAACCTCTTGTTTTTCCTGCTGCCAGAAAAGCTTTGTGTCTTTATAGTCCAGGGAGATAAAGGTGATCCCAAGCTTAAACCTACACCAGTCAAGGTACTTGGCTTAACTGACCAAGCAAGTCTAGCCAGGGCCTCAGGGCACTGGTGTTGGTATTTGCAGGTTCCAGGACATCCCCCATGCCTCTTCAGTGTGCCCTCGGCTGTGCCACCAGCACTGTGACTCACTCTCCTACCTGGAAATGACATCGGGTCAGACCAGATGCCATCCGTTCCCTCTTCTCCCCCTTGAATTGCTTATTTTCAAAAGAATCCAAACAAAGCAAGCTCTTTGAGTTTCCCTGAAAACGTGGCATTGAGCACAACTAGTTTTGTTTTAAATGTCCTTTGTATCCTATTCACTAACCCCCACCAGTCGTATGCTCTTTTGGAGGTATGCTCAATGAAAAAAAATAATGGGTTTACTACAGTCCGCAAAAGGAAACACTCTAGGTTTTGCTCAACTGGTAGATAGATTTTAAAAATAGCTCTTGAATTTTGCAAGTGGAATGCCATGTGTGAGCTCCCGGGACAACATGTGTGCTATATGTCACAAAGCCCATCACAAGTGTTACCTAATTACACTGCCCAGTCGCTGACAGGTGGCAGGCTCCTCAGTGGCTTGTAGGAAGAGGGAGCTACTGTGTGTTTACCACCAGCTCAGAACAGCGTCTTTGTGTTTTGGGGTTGTGATGCCTCAAGAGGGAATGAGTCCTCATTGGTTTGCAGTTGAAGTAGTTAGAGAACCCAAAACCTTCCTTGAGACATTGGTAAGTATTAAGCGAGATTCATTACCACCCTTAGCAACTTCAGATTTTTGCCAGACAAGACCCGTGAATGCTAGTAGGATCAGAAATATGCAGGGGAGACTAGTACTTGGATATATGCCCCTCCCCACTGGGGTGGCCTCATGGCAGGGATTGATTGGAGAGGCTTCAGGTCTTCAGTTAGGAAGTTCATTTCGGCAAGCAGTAGGTGATGGGAGTGCTCAAGCAGAGTAGTGGGGTAAGGGCAGCACGTGGAACATGAGAGCAGCCGGTATTGGCATGTTTCCATTGTTAGGTCTGTGAGCAGGTGGAAGGGACTCAGTCACTTGGCTGACCTGTCCTGGGAGAAGACCAGTTATCAGAACAAAGCCTTAGGAGGAAGAAAATGGCAAAGCAAAACACTTGGGTACAGGCTAAGGAGTAGGGAAGGAGGACAGGGACTTAGAAGCTAAAGGTGGCTCTGTCGTCAGCATATGGGCACTGACCAGACGGCCAGAAGATGTTAGCGTGACAATTAAGAGCATGTACACCTGCATGAAACAGACTCTGCACCTTCTAGCATGCGGTCTTGGCAAGATATATAATCTCTTTGTGCCTCAGTCTTCTCATTGGTAAAATGGAAATAGTAAAATTCCCTACCTCATAAGGTTTTTGAGGAGATTAAATGTCAAGTGCCCGGCATGGTATGTGGCACTAAGTGGCGCTTGATAAATGTTGGCAATGATGGCAGCTAGGGAAGTGAAGAAGAAGATGATGATGATGGTTATAATCATGTTGGTGATGATTATATTGATGAAGATAATTAGAGAGTACTGCAGAAGTGCTTGCCCCTCAATACAGAATTGGACCTGGGTCATGTACTCAATTTATAGGTAGAGTCCAATAACTGCCAGCAGGTAGAGAAGTGGGATTCAGGGTGCGAACTAGCCTTGGTGTGTTTATGGGGTATACTGACCAGTTTGTTGCTGCTCTGTTGTTATTTGATAACACCTTGGTGTGGGTAGCTGAATCAGTTCATCAAGTCCATTTTTAAAATGTGTACCGTTTGAATGTAATTATTTAAGAGAGAATTTTTAAGAAAATAATGATTTGCTTTTATGTATTCCTAAACCCCTCTGTTCAGTTTTCCCCTTGGTTGCCTACAAGGACAGATGGCAGTCTGCGTGATCCTTAACAAAACCCTTGATACATGTGGCGGAAGATATATATAGAATTTAATCCAGCTTCTGTCCTTCCTTGAACTTGTTTCTGCCATTGTTTTGCTTTGCTGCTCAACGCACTGTCTAATGCTTTATGGATTAAATGATACAATGTCAATACCTTGGGATTAAAAATACAATAGAAATGTTGTCCGGCTGGAGAGGCTCAGTTGGGTATTGTCCTGTGCCCCAAAAGGTTGCCAGTTGGATTCCAGGTGAGGGCACATACTTGGGTTGCAGGTTTGATCCTGGTCAGGGCACGTATGTTTCTCTCTCTCTTGGATATCTCTCTCCTTCCCTCCTTCCTTCCTCTTTCTAAGCATGTCCTCAGGTGAGGATTAAAATAAATGAAATGAAATGTAAAAGCCTTTAAAAATACATATATAACAGAAATTTTAATTTAATTGCTAAACGTTTATTGATTTTCTACTATGTGCAAGGCACTAGGTTTCCTGTGCTCTACCAGTCTCCTCTACTACATTCATTCACTTATTCATTTATTCAAATGTTTATTGTATATATAGGTACTTAATCTCCACCAGGCACTTTACTAGGGCTTAGGATGCCCAGAAACCTACAGTGAAGTCTTCATAGACAAATATAGATCCTTACAGTGCCCTGTGGTTACCTGCTACGATGGGAACACCTGATAGTCTTAGGGGATCAGGGAAGGCCCATGGAAAAGGTGACATTTTTAATTTTCCTAAAGTTTTGTCAAAAATATTCATGAAAACTTTGAAATCTTGGCTTTTGGAGCCCTCTATTGTTTTGGAGCAACATCCAACCTTGCCTGGCAATTACTCTCTTCCCGTCTCTTGTCCGTTCAGTCATTCTCACTGCTCATCGCAGCATTAACACTTTTTTTGGTGAAATGTGGGGGATTTACACATTGCTCTGTGACTATGTTATGGCTAAGAACTGAAGAATCTTCCCATATCTAAAGGTCATTTTCTCTTTAGTATAATTAGTGTTTTCATGAGTTGTTAAGGTCACGTGTGTGGTGATTAAAATTTGAAATATTTAAGGACTATAGCAACTTTCAAAATGTATAACATTTTTGTGTGTCAAAGGTGAGCTCTGATCCTGGGGTTCTCTTTATGTTGAATGTTATACAATGAATGAAAAATGATCAAGTGCTAGTGCTTTGAATTTGCATACATTAGTTTAGGGGAAAGGTGGGTGACTAGCAACGAGACCCTCTCACTACAGGGATTTCATCTTTTTTTATTTTTATTTTTATTTTGTAACGGATCTGAATGTACCAGGCAAGACTCTTTATTCTATGATTCTCTAAGTCACAGTCAGATCTCCAGGTTCATGTCAGCCTTTTGGAGGGACATCTAATATCCAGGACCCAGCCAGCTCCCACCCAGCTTCCCAGGCGCATTGGCCATCCTCTTTGAAGTCACTGCTGCAGACACTGCAGACGCTAGGAAAGGGCCAGCTGGCCGTTTTCTGCCCCTGGAGATCAGGTCCGATGTGTTTCCTGCCTGTACTTGTCTGAGGTTTTTGTTTGTTGGCTTTTCCTGAGCGGGGAAGGGGTAAATGCTATCTGTTAGGGGGAAATTGGCATACTGTTTGTGTACACTCACATTTTCTTTACGTAGAATGTGCATAATATGATATGAAATAACCATTTTTAATTGACACCTGGAGATATTTAGGTAATGGAGGCCAAATAAGAGATGATAAGAAAATACTTCCAATTCCTTTCTTCAGTGCTATAGGAAAGGAAGGTTAGACCGGGCAGTTTAAGAAAAAGGGAGAGTACAGCAGAGGGTGGGTGGGTGGGTGGGAGGTAATCAGCCAAAGACCTTGTATGCATATATGCATACCCCATGGACACAGACAGTGGGGTGGTGAGGCCCTGGGGTGGGGGGCGGGAGTGGGCTGGAAGGGGTTGTTGGGGAAAAGGGGGGACATATGTAATACTTTCAACAATGAAGATTTAAGAAAGAAAAAGGGAGAGTAAAGCAAAATTTCTGTGAGGAACATTCTGAATGCTTAATTTTCAGAATTTAATAATATAATGCAATTAAAAAATAAAGCACTAGGATGTGTGTATGTGCTGAATAATGTATCTTTAAGTAACAAATGTTTCACAAAGATCTATTTGTAGAGAAGAAGTTGGTCATTATAGGAGATTCAAAAAAAATAACATAGATCTTCTATGCTGTGGATATTGTCCGTTCCAGCTATGGTATGGGATCTTGTTAATGTGCTGTGTATATGTGTAAATTTTGAACTAAACCTGACTTTAGGTCTATAGAATGAATAACATTAGGAAAAATACACTTTAAATGGAATCAATTTTGTTTTGCTTTCTGATTGTAATAGTAGTACATATATATTGTAGAAAAGTAAGAAGATACAGAAAAACCTCAAATGGAAAATAATTATGCTTAAGTCCTGCCCCCACTCCCATCTCAGATATAACTACATATAAACTCTTATTTCCTCCCAGGTTTTTGTCTGTACATATATTTGTTCATCAAATATTGAGGACTTACTAAGTGCCACTCTGCTGGGTTCTGGGGATATACTAGTGAACAAAAGGTACTGAAGTTCCCTGACCCAGTAGAGTTTACATTCTATATATGTACACCCATGCACCCAAATCCACACTGGGAGCAAGGTGGCGTGTTTACTTATATTCCTTAACCTCCTATAAGGAATACTTTTCCCTTATTGAATATTCTTCAGTACTGTAATTTTTAATTATTACATACCCTTTTACCTTGTGAGTATGCTATAATTTATTTATGAATCCCCCAATTCGAACTATTTAGGTATTTTTCCAATTTTTTGTTGTTATAAAAATAAGTAATCTTGAACATCTTTAAATGTACTTCTTCACCTTCCTTACTTACCTTCTCAGGGTAGTTGATTGAATGTGAGTTTAGCAGGTTAAAGAGTGGGAACATTTTTTTTTTCAAATACTTTTATTGATTTAAGAAAATATATTTTTATGTATTTCAGAGAGGAAGGGAGATGGAGAGAGAGGGAGATGGAAACATCAATGATGAGAGAGAATCATTGGTTGGCTGCCTCCTGCATACCCCACACTGATCAAACCCACAACCCAGGCATGTGCCCTGACTGGGAATCGAACCGTGACCTCCTGGTTCATAGGTCAATGCTCAGTCACTGAGCTGCAGCAGCTGGGCTACTTTTATTGATTTTTTAATAGAGAGAGGAAGAGAGAGAGAGAAGAGAGACATCGATGTGAGAGTGAAACATTGGCTGTCTCTTTAACGCTCCCAAATGGGGATTGAGCCGGCAACCTTTGGGTGCATTGGAGGATGCCCAACCAACTGAGCCACACCAGCCAGGGCAGGAACATTGTAAAGACTCCAGAAGCACTGTTAAATTACCACCTGGAAATATTGTAATATTGTACAGATTGCACTCCCACCAGCAACATAGCTGCACTCCTTTTAAAATTTCACACTTGCTAGTTAGTGTTTAATATTATTTGGAAAAAGAAACCCTTACCAGTTTGACGAAAGGTAGTCTCATAGTGTTTCAAATTATACTTCTTTGATTATTTCTAAGAGCACACATATTTTTATGTCTTCATTTCTGTGTCAGTTGCCCATTTTTCTATCTAAAGTAGTGTTTTTCTTATTTATTTGTCAGCACTCGTTATGTATTGAGCCATTTAGGCCATTATCATGTATGTGGCAAGTTTTTCCCTAGGTCAGTGGTTCTCAACCTTCCTAATCCCGCGACCCTTTAATACAGTTCCTCATGTCGTGATGACCCCCAATTTCATTGTTACAAATTGAACATAATTAAAGCATAGTGATTAATCACAAAAACAATATGTAATTATATATGTGTTTTCCGATGGTCTTAGGCGACCCCTGTGAAAGGGTCGTTCGACCCCCAAAGGCGTTGCGACCCACAGGTTGAGAACCGCTGCCCTAGGTGGAGAATACGTATTTTTTTCTAACTTCTCCACCAACCAAATCATAAGAAGGGAAATGAAGAGGCTGCCTTTTTGCTGGGGATGAAAAGTTGGATTTTCAACCAGAATCGCTCTCTGTCATCACAGCAGCAACCGCTCAGTTGCTGTGATTGCAGTACCTGTGGCGGTAATGCCCAAGAAACACATCCGTTCTACAGACAGGGCTGCCTTTAGTGCTTTGACAAGGGGGCATATGAGCACAGAGTGAACTCAGTACTGATTAAATGCTACTCCACCTTGCCCCCTCCCAGAGGAATCCCAGCGCATGTGAATTTGATTGAGTGCTATCTCCTATGAACCTCAGTGTTATAGATCACACCTTCAGGTTGTAGCGAGAAAAAGTTGGGCCTCGTGGTTGTGACAAACAGCTGCTGTTCTGAACAAGGTTGGGGGGGTGGAGGGGAGTAGATTTATGTTTAAACCAGAGTAAACTATGCAACCGGGTAATAATTTTGAGCAATAAATACTTTTGCTACAGTAACCGTTAAAGAAACAGATAAATCACAGTAATTTCAACATGGCACGTTAGCCATTCAATAAATGGGTATTTTAAATTTCATTTGCTTTTTGAACTAAGTGCAATAATTTATAGAGTAGTCATTTAAAGATTAATGCTCAGAAGGGAGGAAAATCACTACACAAGAACAGAAACATATTATTTATGTATATTACATTGGGGTTTAATCTGCCTGTAGTTTCCGTTATAAACCCGAGTTTTCCGGCATTTCTAATACAACAATAAAACGTGTGCTTTAGGCTAAAATTTGGCATTTGTCTCAACATTCTGAGATTCTAATTTTTATTTTATTCTTACTTTTTTTTTTCTTACATACTATGGCATCTTACATGTATTTAAAAATGTTTTACATCACTAAGTAACACTATTAATTCAAAAGTTGATTTATTTTAGAAGTAGGTTTGTGACCATCGTTGATGCTGAAGCTTCTTAAGCTGGTTACCAAGGTTTTAACAATTGTTTGAAAATATGATTCAAAGAGTGAGATAGAAGAGGGTTCAATGTCATGATAGCACCATTTGATTTCGCAGCTACAAAGACAGTAATATTGTACTAAATTGTGACAAAATGTGAGCCAGTTTATTAGAGGGTTCATTAAAATTTAGCATCTCCAGTTTGGCCAGGCTACATAATTTTATATAGCCCATATTCCAGTACCAAATCTGCTAACTAATCAGTTCAGATGTTATTTATATGATAATATGGAGGCTTTTGTTATTTTGACCATGAGCTCCTGAAGGTCACTGACTATTTTATAGCCCCAGTACCCAGCATGTCAATTAAGTATAGAGTTCACACTTAAGAAATAGAGGTTGAACAAATGAATGCATGGATAATGGGTCAGTTATGGGCTGTCTGTCATCAACTTGTAAAGGTTATCCATCCTAAAATGTTTGAGTCATTGGTTAGAACTTGTCGTTCATTTTGCCATTAAAATATAATGTAAAAGGTAAATTACTCCACAAAATCTTACTTGATTTCCAGTAATAGAATCACAATAGTCAGACAGAGGTTTGACCCATTTTCTGAAAGAACCTCCATCCCAGGTAGCAGATGTCCCTGTGGTCATGCTCAAATCCTCCAATGACAAGGATTTCACATAATGTAAGTCATTTATTCTATTTTGGACACCGGATTTACTTGCTTTTCTTCCTCCCTTTCTTTAAAAAATAAATACTATTGAACCTTGGCTGGTGTGGTTAGAGAAAGAGGAAGGAAGAGGGAGTGCAAGAGAGAAACATCAATGTGAGAGCAAAACACGGATCGGGTGCCTCCTGCATGCCCCCTACCAGGGATCGAGCCTGCAATCCCTGCATGTGCCCTCACTAGGAATGGAACTTGCAACCTTTCTGTGCATGGGACAAGGCCCAACCAACTGAGTGACACCGGCCAGGGCTATAACCTAATATTTTTAAAGGTTATTTCCAAATAAGTGAGCTCAAGATGGCTTTTAAAAAATTACAATGTTTTCTTTGGAACTTTTAGACCAATTCAATATGCAGTGTCTTCACTAATACTTGGATTTTATTTTCTTTATAATCATGTGTTACTTAAAAATGTACTAAGTGCTTTTGGCCCTCGCATCCTCCTCCGTGTCCGTGTTCAGGGTGCTGTGGGCCATGGGAACCTGCTCCAGGCAGCTGCCTGGCCTCCGCTCCCTAGAAGCCTTTTGCATGTTTGTATTTTCCTTTCCTTCTCTGAGTAAACAGCCCAGTTCCTCCCATTGATCCTGTTTATATGATCCCATTTCCAGACACCATGCTAGCGGAGGTTCTCCCGGTTTTCATTATCCTCCGGAAAACGCGGCATCCAGAGCCGAGCACAGCTGCCCAGATGGCTGTGCCTCGCGCAAGAGCAGCGGGGCCTGTGATGTAGCCCTCGAGTGGATGATTCCCGTGCGTGACCTGAGAAGTCACTGGAGTGCAAGCCCCCTGAAGGCGCTGGCGGTTTTCTCACTCTTTCATCCTTGCGGACTAGAACGGTGCTTAGCATCCGGAGTGTGCCATCTTTTTAAAATTAAGGGGTGATTAGATGAAAGAGGAACTGGGGAGGAACCGAAGGAAAGCGAAGTTAAGTGGGGTCATTTAGTTGTTTCCTGTCACTTTTGTCTCATGTTAAGGATCCCAATCAACTACAGCAGCGGGTTGTGTGCACTCGGTGGGCGGTGACACCATCTAGCCTGGCTGGATGTCATGTCCACCACTGGGAAGTGCCGAGGCCATTTGTACTGTCCTGTTGATAAGCCAGGTCCTGCTAGTAAAATGAGAAATTGAATGATTCAACTTGGTAGACTTGTTCTTGCGGATAATTAAAATGTCTTCACTGGGCCTTTTAAGATTTAAATTCATGTCATAGCACTCTTAGGTCAGTTTTGATCCTAGTAAAAGGTGTGCTCTTCTAGCAAGACACAGCTTAACTTCCAGTCTTCTTATAAAGTGGTAGATGCCACAGGCGTGTGTGAATCGCCCACGGCAGCCATTTCCCCAGCCGTTTAGAGCTTGGTTCCCTCCTGGGATCGAAGGGTCAGCAGTCACCTTGGTGTTTTACGTGCTCAGCATGCAGTCCTCTCGCTTTTCCACCTCCTCCTTCCTGGGCTCCCGTTGGAGCTGAGCTTGGCTTGGAGCTGCGCTGGTGGGCGCCTGACCTTCTTCTCTGCCTTGGGAGTGGGAGAGGGTCTTCTCCCTCCTGCTTTTCCAGCTGTGAAGTTCATTTGGCTTCGAGCACTGGCAGCATTAAAGGGCGGAGAGGTGTGGATTTCCACAACAAGGTGAAAACAACGCTGGAGTGGGGAAGAGGGCATGGCATGTTTTCCAGGATCTTACTCTGCCCGGTGGGTTTTTACTCTGGTGTATTTCGCAAGGGTTTCGTCACTTCAGAGTGAAAATGTGGTCCTTTAGGGTCAGAGCCTCAGTTGCATGCTGTGGGTGTGACTAGGTGGACGTGCACCTGCAGAAGCAGGTGGGCGCATATATGCACTCATAGACTTTGGCTTGGGTTTTGGAAAGCCACTGATTTCATCTAACAGTGGTTCTCAACCTTCCTAATGCCGCGACCCTTTAATACAGTTCCTCATGTTGTGGTGACCCCCAATTTCATTGTTACAAATTGAACATAATTAAAGCATAGTGATTAATCACAAAAGCAATATGTAATTATGTATGTGTTTTCCGATGGTCTTAGGCGACCCCTGTGAAAGGGTCATTTGACCCTCAGAGGGGTCACGACCCACAGGTTGAGAACCGCTGATAGAAACGTTTGTTCTTTTTTTGCTGCTATGTTAGATGCAATAAACATTTAGGGAGTTATTATTTCCAGAGGTTGTCCAAGTTGACAAGAAATGGATTTGAGGTCCCCCATCACCCAGTAATTTTTTTGTCATCTGATTCCTTAAAAAAACAAACCAAACCAAAACCCCATACAGTACTATGGTTTAGTCTCCTTCAGTCAAAATAGGAATTGTGAGATGATTTCTAAAGTCATCATGGACCTTCACTATGCATCATAAAATTCATGCATAGTTTTTTATGACATTAGTTACTACAAATGTTAATACTTCAGAGAGAACAATAGTGTAAGTAACTGTTCACATTTGGTGCATGTGCTCAGACCTTTTCCTGGGCATGCGCACACACATATACTTACACATGCTGGCCTACGTTTATGTTTGGTTTGAGTTTCACTGTTATACTTCACTAAGGTAGGGATGTTCCTTTAGCATTTATAGTTTACAAACTCACTAAGAGTTTTAAATGTCAATGATATTTGTCATTCTTTTTTCTTTTTTTAAAAATATGTTTTTATGGATTTTAGAGAGAGAGAGGAAGGGAGAGGAAGAGGGAGAGGGAGAGAGAAACATTGATCTGCTGCTTCCTGCATACTTCCTACTGTGGATCAAGCCCGCATCTAGGCATGTAGGGCCTGACCAGCGACCTTTTGGCGCATGGGAGGTCGCTTAACCAACTGAGCCACACTAGCCAGGGCGATATTTGTCATTCATAACGAAGGTGTCCAGATGTGGCTTAATGATTAATAGTTTAATCCATATATCAACTTTTATGCATCCACTTTCATTTTAAATTTACTTTAAGAATTTAAACTAAGTCATAATACCCTAATTTACAATTATAGGTTCGGTTTCAGTCACTAGTGTTATGTGTCTCTCTGGATATTGAACAGGGATCAAATTTTAGAGTTACTTCTCACTAAATGCTTCTTAGCATACACTGCAAAGTGCAAAGTCAAAGAGCATATCATACTCAAACAAGTATTAGGATATATTTGTACTTTGGGAAATAGCAAGTACTATATATTCATGTCTTAAATATTTTATACAAGTCACACATACATGCATGATAGTAATTATTAATTACTCTGCACATTTGTCATTGATATAAAGTGGAATCCATCAGTGTCATAGTAATAGAATTTTCCAGTAGTCCATTCTGTTTTCTCTCCAAACATCATATAAGTCCTTACTTAGTGGACGGTTTTACAGCTTTTCCTTATTTGTGTAATATTTTTTACTTGAGGATGTGTTTGCTCTAAGAAATACTTCTTAATAACGATGGTAGTCTTTCCTTAAGAGATGAAATTGATATTTGCTCTAAAAAAAACATTATTTTGTGGGATGTTCTGGGGGAAAAAAAGAAAAACACGACCGGAAACATCATTGTACAAAAGCTTCTGTTTAACATCTCCTGTTCCTGATAAAACAGATGTTCTGCATGGAAACATTTACTGGGTCTATTATTTTAAGGGGAAGAGTTTTAACACATTGTATATCGAACTACCATCCCCCCACCCCCAAATTTCCTAAAAAGTAGTAAAAACACACTCAAATGTTTTATTATAAGTAACAAAATAACACGTGAAGATGAATTGACTGTGGAACATTTGATATGGTTGTTACTAAGTACCCGCTTCTGATGCAGGAACAGGTACATTTTGCACAACATACCAAAAATGTTATGTTTACAATATTGAGTGACAAAAGTGCACTCAATAAATAAAAACGCACATAAAAATGTACAATGCTAGCAGAAAATGCCCTATCATGGACCATTACCTAACGAGGTAGAGACTTAGAGTTTGGGAAGAAAAGTTAAGAACCGAGGAAGGGGAGAGAGTTGAATCAGGCATTTAAAAAAAAATTTTTTTTGATGGTTTTGGGAGGACGTCTACTAGAGTTGGGTATTAATTAAATGGGCATTTCAGAGAAAATTTCAGAGGAACTAATAGAGTTCGTTATCACTGTGAGTCTTCCATACTGACTGCTGAAGAGGGCGACTTAGAATGAAAAAATGGCAAAATATACCTTTGCTTCCCTTCTGCTATTTAAGTTGGTAAATTTCTCTACGGGACGTTAAGAGGTTAGCTATCAGGGCATCAGGATTGGACTGCACACCAGGAACCTCAGAAATACGCACCCCTTCTGTTGATTACACCTGAGTCTGACGTCATGCCAATTGTACTTGGAATGTAACTCAAACATTTCCATACATTGTCCTGTAAGAACAGTGTGTCAAGTTTGCCCGTGATGAGCAAAGATGGCAATAAAAAGCAGGACCTTACCCAGAGAGAAGTTCTGTGGGGCTTCATGCTACTCCTCCCTGCTTTCATAACAAGTGAGGCCCCAGGACTAGGGTGAGTGGGTCCAGGACAGGCTTATCTCTGTCCCAAATCATACCGTTCTCAGACCGAGGCACCCCAGTACATTCACTCTGTAGTCTGTGTCTGTCACTGGATTCCGGTTACCTGTTTACATTTATGAATTTACTCTGAGTTACACTTATTATTTTATTGCTAAGTTTAAAACAATATCGATCTAGTTTGGTAATCATGCTAATGGTGAAATCAGCTACATGAGTAAATTGAACGATTAGATGGCACGTGAGAATTTTTTAAAAAATAGATCTTTATTGTTGAAGGATAACAGATGTCCTCCCCCCCCCCCTTTTCTTTTCCCATTGATGCCTACCTACCTCTCACCTGCCCCTCCAAGGCCTTGAGTGACCTGCTCCTGTTTCCAGAAGGTTAGCTGAAACTCACAAAACAGTCTTCACAGAGTACATGTGCAATCCTAAAGAATGTGGCAATTGTTAACACAGCTAAATACCATCTGATATTATTTCAAACGTGTATAATGTTAGTGGTAGTACTCCTCTGAAACAGCCCATCATCCTGCTTATGATGTGTCGCCCGGGGGGTGGGGGTGGGGGGACACTGGCCCTGGACAGTGGACCACACACTGGTGAGGGCCTCCCCCTCAGCACTCCAGTAGGTTAGAATTTTCCTCTCTTTGGGAAAAATATCAGTGTGATGGTCTGTGCTCCGTTTACTAGTGTAACTCTTATTTTCCCGTGGCACATTCTGATGCTTGTAATGGCGCAATTGTCCTGTTTTGCTGCCAAAGCTTATCTCACTAATTATTTTCATCACAGGTAACTGGTTTAGTTTTCCTTTTCTTTTTCTTTCAAAGGGGATACCATTTTTTTTAAACTGTAAAGTGAGAGTGCTATCCTGCATGGTTTTATCTCTGGAAGTGTTTGCTTCCTGTGCTTCGTCTTTATGACTTAACTAGAGGCCCAGTGCACAAAAATTTGTGCACTCGGGGGGGGGGGGGGTGGAAGAGGGGGCCCTCAGCCCGGCCTGTGCCCTATCGCAGTCTGGGACCCCTCGGGAGATAACGACCTGCTGGCTTAGGCCTGCTCCTGGGTGGCAGAGGGCAGGCCCAATCCCTAGGTGCAGCCCCTGGTCAGGCTCAGAGCAGGGCTGATTGGGGAGTTGGGGCGCCGCCCCCTGTCACACTCAAGGCTGGGTCGATGGGGAAGTTGCGGCGCCACCCCCTGTCACACACAGAGCTGGGCCCATCAGGGGGGTTGGGGCTCCGTACCCTGTCACGCACAGAGTAGGGTCAATCAGGGGGTTGGGGAGCTCCCCCCTGTCACGCACAGAGCAGGGTCGATCAGGGGGTTGGGGAGCTCCCCCCTGTCACGCACAGAACAGGGCCCATCAGGGGTTGGGGAGCTCCCCCCTGTCATGCACAGAGTAGGGCTGATAGGGGAGTTGGGGCACCGCCCCCTGTCACACACAGAGCAGGGCGGATCAGGGGGTTGGGGCGCTGCCCTCTATCACCCACAGAGCAGGGCCGATCAGGGGGTTGGGGCGCCGCCCCTCTCACACTCAGGTCAGGGCCGATGGGGAGGTTATGGTTCTATCCTGTCACACACAGAGCAGGACCCGTTGGGGGGGGGGGGGTGGTTTGGGGCGCCACACCCTGTTACACACAGAGCAGGGCCGATCAGGGGGTTGGGGCACCACACCCTGTCATGAACAGAGCAGGGCGGATAGGGAGGTTGTGGCACCGCCCCCTGTCACACACAGAGCCGCAAGGCGATCAGGGGGTTTGGGCGCTGCCCCCTGTCACACTGATCCCGGTGCCGGGAGGCCTCTCGGCTCCGCTGATCCCGGTGCTGAGAAGCATATTACCCTTTTACTATATAGGATAGAGGCCTGGTGCATGGGTGGGGCTGGCTGGTTTGCCCTGAAGGGTGTTCTGGATCAGGGTGGGGGTCCCCACTGGGGTGCCTGGCCAGCCTGGGTGAGGGGATGATGGCTGTTTGCAGCTGGTCACACACCCTTCAGGGTGGGGGTCTCCACTGGGGTGCCTGGCCAGCCTGGGTGAGGGACTGAGGGCTGTTTTCAGGCTGGCGGGTGACTGAAGCTCACAACTGCTCCTTTTTTTCTTTTTTCTTTTTATTCTGGGCCAGCTTTAGCTCTGGCTCCAGCTCTGAGGCCTCTGCTGCTGAAAGCAGGTATCTGGTTTGTTTGGGTTCTATAATCGAAACAATGTATAACTCCAGCTCTGAGATCCTGGCTCGCTGAAAGCAGGTTTCTGGGGTTTTGTTTAGCTTCTATATTTGTTACAATGTTTCAAACTGCAAGCTCAGAGGCCGGCAAGGCAGGCGGCGAACATTGGAGTCCTCCGTCACTGAAGCAAGCAAGCCCCATGTTAGCTTGAAGCTGCCTGGCTGCCGGCCACCATCTTGGCTGGCAGTTAATTTGCATATTGCCCTGATTAGCCAATGGGAAGGGTAGTGGTCGTACGCTAATTGCCATGTTTCTCTTTTAGTAGATAGGATGACTTCCTAGTGCACTTGCAACATCTTGCATTTACTTCATCTTTTTACTAGATGCTGGAAGTTTTTTCTTTTTAAATTTTCATCTAGAAAAATTCATTTGTACTCTAGGAGCCTGGTGATTTTTAGGAATACGAGATAACACCAAGTTAACTTTCCACTTTCCTAAAGACACTTGCAATTAGCCCTACATTATGGAATGCCCTGAATATATTCAGACCTTTAAAATCCGATCGGAACTCTATTGAAAAAGAAACTGAACACAAACAGGTCGCTGTAAATTCTGTGTCCCAGTGACCAGCTGATCACACCTAGAGAATGTAGTCACCATTATCTGTCAGTATTCGTCAGTTAGATTGTACCTTTTGCTTCTGCATATAACATTGTCCGTATGTCAGGCTGTGGAGTTCAGAAAACAGTTCTATTTTAAGAGGCCAGAGCTCTCATTTCAAAAACACTTCAGTTTTCCCAGAAAATCTGTTTATCTCCCCCATCTCCTCCCACTGTAGCCGAGCGTTTCCCAAATCCCCCCCGTCTCTGGTTACAGACCGATTTGTCTTGCAGTGTGTGCCACGTTTGGAAGTCGCATTAAACCAGCATCTGTTCTGTTTTAGGAGAAAGCCGATGCCAGCCCCACGTCACTTCAGCTGCGGTCCCAGATCGAAGTAAGCACAGTGGCTTTAATCATCTCGTTTTGCTTCTGCTTTTTATTTTTTAAGTGATATTCTGATGAAGCCTGCTGCTCTGCCTGTACTGATGCTGTGAATTCTCTCTCCTAGGAGTCGCTTGGTTTCTGTAGCGCCGCGTCAACGCCAGAAGTGGAAAGAAAGTAAGTTTCAGGACCAGAAATTCTAGGAAAAGGGTCTTTCAGATCCTTGCTGAGGGGGATCGTGTAGTGTATGTTCTATGGAGCTTGCTGTCAGTTTCCTTATATGTTGTGTGTATGAGTACATGTACAGGGGTGGGCAAAAGTAGGTTTCTGTATAAGTACCCACTTTTGTGGGTCGGTAGTTAAATTACCAGCCATCATTACCTAGAAGATAAATCATAACTAAGGATATGAAATAACAACAATAAGAAGACAAATAATGCAAGTAAATGCTACAATAATAAGTAATGACTGTAAACGTACTTTTGCCCAAGCCTGTCTATAGGTAGATAATAAGAGCGTGTTTTCAATTGTAATTTATTTGGCGACGCCTAATGATTCTGTGAAGAGTTACTGATTTCACACTGCTTATTGTGAGTGAACCTTAAATGAATACCTGGAGGTGAGCGTGGAGAAAGGGAAAGGAGAGTTAAGTCAACCAAAATGCGTTTTCTTCTTTTACATTAGTTTTGGGTCTATGATGAAAGTCATAAATGAGGAAGCAAGGTACAACAGGGTAAAACCACGATTGAAACACCCTCTCTGCAATTCGATTTGGTGGGTGACCTTAGAACAGGAGTAAATGCTTGTGACAGAAGGTGGCAGATGCTCACGGACCTTCAAGGTAATATTTTTGCTTCCTCATCCTAACTTGGACCCTGTCATTTTCACTCCCTTGGAAGATAATTCTATGTTATAGCTCGCATTTTCAGTGTTTCTTTTACCTAGATAAAACAACACACATGTCTTTTTTTTTCTATGACCTTTCCCTTTTCTACTTTTTTTCCATCATAATTATGCTAGAATGTTCTATTTATGACCTTCCGAGGTTAGGAAATTTTGAGAAAGCCCACTTGTTTAAACAGACACTTCCTTTGGCACAGGGCCACCTATACTGTTTCATGCCAAGAGAGACATAGAAGTGGTTTCGGAATAAAGTATTTCTGGAATGAAAAGCACACGTTGGGAGAGCGTGTGCGCGCGTTACAGCACAGCCCTGCCTAATCCGTCCACGTGTGTGTGCTGCTGGCCGCGCCGCTTCTAGGGGGGAGGCTGCTTTGCCAAGCCTTCACTCTCAGTTGAAGAGGCTCAGCAGATCGGGTTCAGGACCGAGGCCCCTGGGGGGCGGGGGGGGGGGGGATGCGCAAAAGAAAACCAAGACACTGCCCACTCAAGGTCAGAGGATGGATGGATGTGCAGTTATCATGAATTTTCTTTGTTTTAGTTGCATATATTCTCCCAGCAACTTAGTAATGTGGGGGAGGCTGAACTAGCCACAAGATGTGACTTGACAATGACCTTGGAACTGGAGGTACTATGATGTTGAGCTGAGCGTGGGCAGAAGTGTTAAGTGAGTGGGCTGTAGGGTCACCTGACCTACTTTGTGATTCAGGCTGAGAACTCAGGTGGTTCCCTCAGAATCTCCAAATCCTTCAGGAAACAAGAAATGTCTGCCTTTCCTCCCGAGAGGACGTGACTCACCAAATGTGTACTAATCTTAGGGTTGGCGTTTCTTCTTCCCCTCAATTGTGGGGAGTCATTCTTTCCGTGTTTGTATCCTTCACTTAGTGAAATGTGGCATGACTCTTGTGGCCGACAGAGAGACTGACAGCCTCCTCTGAGGTTAACAACAACAACAAAAATTGAAAGCATACATACAGGAAAGCTGTTGACAGACCGACCTCTTCATCTGCAGTACTGCCATTTTGTTTGTGTTCTTTCAAATGGTTTATTAAACTTTGGTGTTCCTAAATACATGGACAGTTTTAATACATTTTGCTCTTCACTTTCTTATTAATAGTTTTTAAAAATCATGAATTTTTTTTTTTTTACTTTAAAGAACTGTTGAAAAAACTGTTACACTTACAGAAAATTTATAATTGTGCAATGAATGTCCGTATAACTTTTACGAAGACTCACTGATTTTCACACTCTTGCTCTCTCTTTTTCCTATAGAGTATCACTAATCATGATTACTGCCAAACTATTTGGGAGTAAATTGCAGACATCATGGCACACTCCTCTAAATACTCCAGCTTATATCTCCTAAGGACATAGACAGTCTCTTACAGCCACAATATAATGACCAAGTAGAGGCATTTTAAGACTGATTTTCCTAAAGTACAATTTATATTCAAGTTTCTTTCATTGTCCCAGCAGTGTTTCTTATAACACTTCTTTTCCAATACAGCACTTAAAAAAAATCATTCATTGCATTTACATGTCATGTTTCTTGTCACATTTAATCTGAGGACTTCTTGGCTTTTCCTAGTCCTTTATGATGTTGATATTTTTAAGGAGTGTAGGCTGGTTGTTTTGTGAAATATTCCTCAATCTGAGTTTATTTTTAAGATTCAGAGAACGCAGTTTTGATGGCAGTTTTGATGTTTTCTCCTCGGTGCCTCATATCAGTTTGTCCCATTATTGGTGTTACTGATTGCAATCATTTGATTGAGGTGATATCTGTCGGGTTTCCTCTGAGAAGTTACAATTTTCCCTTTGCATTAAAAAATATTCTGTGGGAGATCACCTGAGACTTTGTCTGTATCTTGTTCCTCATCAAACTTTTACCAAATAGTATTAAATTCCCTTTAAAAAAAAATTGATTGTAGAGAATGAGGAAGGGAGAAGGAGGGAGGGAGGGAGGGGGGCAGAGAGAGAGAGAGAGAGAGAGAGAGAGAGAGAGAGAGAGAGAGAAACATTGATCAGTTGCCTCCCATACTCCACCTGACTGGGGATCAAATCTGCAAGCTGGGTATGCTCTCTGATCAGGAATCAAACCTGAGTCCCACTGAGCCACAGGGGCTAGGAGATTCCTTTAATGATTCTTGCCTGAATCAATTTTAACTATGGCTCACAGAATGGTGGTACTTATTCTTAAATTAATAATTATTTTTGGTTAAATCTTCCAAAAACGATTATCTAGAAAGATTGAGGTATCACTCTGGGCACTCTAGGTCAGATTAAAACCGGAGTAGGTTTAATGCAGTGTTTATGTTGAATTGTTTGTATTTGTGTACTTGAAAATGCAAATACTTTGAAATGCAAAATCCTGTTAGTCTTCAGATCCAAATGCTTGCTGGTAGCTTCCCAAGCCCTGGAGGATGACCTGGCAAACCAGAGGGCTGTGTCTGGTGCCAACCAAAATATCCCTCTGAGTCAGCAGTGTTGTTTTACGAGTAGAAATTGTCTTATGTTTTTTATTTGAAAGGCAAGAGAACTCAGTCAACAAAAGTGGACGAATCCTACAGCAGCCCCGCCCTTAGACGCAGATTGCACGAGACCACGTGGGAGTCGAGCCACTGGCCCTTGTGACTCCTGCCTTCCAGAGCTCCGGTCCCCCTCACCCCACCCAGTTGTCTCAGGAGCCTGGGCACACCTTGCTTCTTCCCTTCTCCCCCTAGTGAAAACCTGCTTAAGGAAGGTTTCAGGCATTAATTGTGAGGGAAATGTCTGATTTCTAAAAAAACACATAATCTCTCCCAGGAGTATTTAGCATTTAACAGTACTATAATGATACAGGTCTTAAATTATAGCAATACTAGAGGCCTGGTGCATGAAATTCGTGCATGGGTAGGGTCCCTCGGCCTGGTCGGCTGGGGCCTCCCTTCCCCAGCTGCTGGCTGCTGGCCAGGGCCTTCCTTCATTCCACGCCACCCCCTGGTGGTCAGAGCACATCATAGCGATTGAACTCCTGGTCTCCCGGTCAAACTCCTGAGGGGACAGTTGGCATATTAGCCATATATATATATATATATATATATATATATCTATGTCTGACCAGAAGAGGTGGGCATTTTGTAGGGGAGACAGGCAGTGAGAAGTCCGACAACTGACATCACTGCCCCTGGATACCCTGCCTGGTGGGGCTGATAGCTGATACTAATTTGGCCTGGAGGTGTGGATGATTTGCATGATAGATAGATGATAGACGATAGAGAAATAGATAGATGGGGAGCTAGAGAGGTATAGAACAGACCTGCCCCCCACTGGTTTGACCAAAGCCCCATTCATCGTAATGTTCTTACAGTCTAATCTCGCCATGTGCTTTCACTGAAATATAATAAAGAAGACCAAAGGAGCTTTCACTGGAACCTCTTCTATTTATATCTATTTATGTTGGCTATTGAGACTGCCTACTCATTACACCAATCTTCGGTTTGTGTCAACTGGCTGAAAGGTGAATGTTAGTTAAATTTCTTGTTATTCACCAGTTAGTCTCAAGAATATCTAGAAAGCAAGGCCATTTTGCTCAGAGATATCTTTATAACTGTGTCTATTAGAAATGAGTTTAACCTCAGATAATGGAAAGCATGACAAATAGTGGCATAAACAAACCCAAGGTTCATTAGATAACCCTTGTCCCATGGTTAGCACTGAGGCTCAGTAAGCTTTCAGGAACCAGACTGTCTTTTTTGGTGTGTGTGTGTGTGTGTGTGTGTGTGTGTGTGTGTGTGTGTGTGTATGCGCACACCTGTGTGCTTGTCCTCCTGTTTTAAAGTGGCTGCTGCATCTTCCAGGCAGAAAAGAGAGACAAACAGGGTGAAGGGAGAAAGGTAAGGGGGCAAAAGACCAAAGGCACATTTTTTTGAAGCTTTCTGAGAAACCCCGTGCAACCCTGTATCTCACTCATTTCTCTCTGCAGCTCCTGTTCAGGGAGCACTAGCTCTGTATACAGGATGTTGGCCTGGGGTCTGGGATATTGTGCTGAAGAGCTCACAAGAGCTGCATGTAGGGAGATGGGTTAGGAAAAATTATATGTCTAAAATGGTGCTTTGGGGAAAATAAAGCAAAGAGAGGGTTCCCAGAATTGGGGCAGTTGGCCTCCATAGTCAAAGGGGCGTTTGGAGAAGTGAGTTTTTAGCTGAGCCCATTGCTGCCCTGAACAAATCGGGCTTCCCAAGGAAGGAGGGAGAAGAGACAACGTGTAGGAAACTGGCAGTATTTTCCACAATAATTTAAGCTTTCATCTGTATGTGTGTATACAGAAAGGCGGGGTAGTCTGAAAATCAGCTCCATGCCTAACACATGAGCTCTGTGTCGAGATTATTTAGATTCATTACTTCTGAGGAAACTTGTGGGGGAGCCTGTGCTTTTATCTAGGTATGTATCTAGAAAAACGTAGTCTTAAATGGGTTGGCCCTTATGGACTGAGAATTGGAAAAGAAAAAGCAGGAAATAGTTGATAATGTTTATTGAGTTCTTATGATGGGCCAGAAACTGGTCTAAGTACTTAACATTGACACATTTAATCCAACAACCCTATGAGGTTCAGTACAGTATCATTTCTATTGACAAATGCAGAAACTGAGGCACAGAGAGGTTAATAAGTTGCTCA
Organism: Myotis nattereri; assembly: GCF_964212035.1. Classification (NCBI taxonomy): domain Eukaryota; kingdom Metazoa; phylum Chordata; class Mammalia; order Chiroptera; family Vespertilionidae; genus Myotis; species Myotis nattereri. The sequence goes on along the minus strand of NC_138081.1, from coordinate 67,517,960 downwards.
AGGCTACACAGCTAATACGTGGCAGAGCCCAGATTTGATCCCAGTTGGGAACCCACTCTCCTAACCTCTCCAGTATATAATTCAAAGTACTTGTATTGCTTATGCAATGGAGAGGTTAGAGGCAAATTGAGTTCCTTAGCATTAAATAGCAGCAGTTAAGACCTGCATTCCAGTGGTTCTCTGGGAACTAGGAGCAATTTTACTCTGATTCAGATATAAGCTGGGTCTCTGTTATTTATTTATAGAGCCAGGAGGGTCTAGAATAAATCTCCTTAGCCACTATTCATAAGCTCTTTTCTACTAAGTCTTTCACCAGAGTTGAACATGCAGTGATTCAAGTTTCACTTTTTTTCATTACCTGTGACTACACTTGAACTATTTTATGGTGAAAAAGTCCAAAAAAATATATAGCATGATGGAAGTGGAAGATAAATAAAAGGCGGGGAAGCCAGTAGAGCAGTGTTCTGGAGTGGAATAAATGGATGGTCTGCAGTTGGTGAATGTTCTGTGCAAGCGTTCACTCCATTTGCACATGGCTTTGCTCACGGATTTGTTTCCCAGGCAAGCTGATGAGTCTTTTGATTCTTTTCTCCACCTCGAAAACCTTGGTCTTCACCTTCTTCTTCCTCCGAGACCTCAAGGAAGAAGCCCTTACACCTGTTACAGCTCCTCTCACTCATCTGTGACTCCCCAGAGGGCTTGCATCTCTGCCCTTGCCTTCCTCCTCCCCCTCTACCCCCATATCTGCTGTCTGCCCACTGGTGCCCTTGCATCGTCCTTGGACCCTCTCTCCAGGCAAGGTGAAGCGCCTGCAGTTTCTCAGACAGGCATGCTGTGCCTCTGAAATTGATGCTCCTTCTGGGGGTTGTCTGTCCCCCACTCTCACCGACCTCCCACCCTCCTTACCTGGCAAGCTCCACTCAACCTGAAAAATCCAGCTCTGTTCTTGGCTCCTCCCAGAGCAAAGAGTTGAGGTGAAGTGTCCTGCTGTTGGCTTTCCTGCCACTTTTGCAATGGACTGCGGTGAATTAGGGCATGTATGTAAGAGAGAGAGAAAGGGAGAGAGATATCCACTCAGCACTCTGGATCTTTTATGTTAAAGTCTTCCGATAATGGGTAAATGAGTGGGTGACTGTAAAAACATGCAGAGTTCCTTCTTCATCCCATGAAAATCTTGCCATTCTCCCAAACCCTCATGCTCTTTCTCTCCTTGCCCAGTTACCAAGGTCAATGGCAAAACAGTAACTATCCCAGAGACCCTCCCGCCTGCAGAGCCTCATTGCCACTGACTTTCCCGTTGCTGCCTGTGACAGTGTGGCTTCTGCCTTACGTTTTGCCCACTTCCTGCAGTTCCCTTTTATCTGCTCACCCTTCTCTTGGGTGTTCCCCTGGGGCTTTTTATCCAGCCTGCGTGCTCTCCCAGGATGCTTACAGTGCCCATGGCTTTGAACTGCTGTCTCCAGGCACCTACTTCAAATCCCCATCTCACCGTGTCCCATTTCCCAATCCAGCGACCTGCCCGCTGCAGCCTCTGGCCGGATGCCGGCTCGTTACTGTTGTCACCCCACGCTTTGCATCCCTATAGCATAGTGGTTCTCAACCTTCCTAATGCCACGACCCTTTAATACAGTTCCTCATGTTGTGGTGACCCCCAACCATACAATTATTTTTGTTGCTACTTCATAACTGTAATTTTGCTACTGTTATGAATTGTAATGTAAATATGCAGGATGTATTTTCATTGTTACAAATTGAACATAATTAAAGCATAGTGATTAATCACAAAAACAATATGTAATTATATATGTGTTTTCCAATGGTCTTAGGCGACCCTTGTGAAAGGGTCATTCGACCCCCAAAGGGGTCGTGACCCACAGGTTGAGAACCGCTGCTATAGCAGAATTCATTACCCGTTTTTCATCTTCCTTCCTTAAAATTCCCCCATTGCCTTAACCCATGACCAACCACTTGTCAACTTTCTGTTTCTATAGATTTATTTGCCTGTTCTGGACATTTGGTGGAAATGGAGTCATAAGTATTTTCATTGATGAGCTTATTTCACTTAGCATAATGTTTTTAGGGTTTCGCCACAGTTCATTCCTTTTTGTTATAGAAATGCCACATTTTTTTAAATTTGTTGATGGATGTAGAATTAGGGTTATTTTAACTTTTTGACTGTTAGGAATAATGCTGCTGTGATCATCTGTATACAAGTTTTTGTGTGGTCATCTGTTTTCTTTCTTGTTTTAAATCAACTTGAGATACAGTACACATACATCCCATACCAGTCACCCATTTAGAGTGTACAACCAAAAAGTGCTTCGTATATTCCCAGGTCTGTGTCACCATCACACAGCCAACTTACACCATTTCCATCACCTCAGAAAGAAGCCCTGTTAACGTTAGCAATTGCTCTTGATGACCCTCCGCCCAAAGCAACCACTCATCTACTCTCTGTCTATACAGATTCACCTGGTCGGTACATTTCCTACAATGTGCACTTGCACACAAGGGCTTGCTTTCGTTTTGAAAGAATATCTGTCTGTTACAGCTCCGTTAAGAATGGAGCTTTGAATCCAATTTTTGGTAACCTCCAGCCTCCTTGAAATATGTAAGAAATTATTTTACTGAGTTCTTTCCCCAATGAGTCCTCCTCACTCTTCCTCATGAGCTTGTTCCTAGAAACTGCTGGGGGTGGGGGTGGGGGGCTCAGTCTTTATTTCTTTGCGGAAGCGCCGGGGGGGGGGGGGGGGGCTGGGTCTGCCACTGTGGTCCTGAGAACTTTCCCTCCTGTGTGACCAGCTGGGGTTCTCTGTTCCTTCTCCTTCACCGATGAGCACTAGAGACCTGCTGGGGGTCACGGAAGGCCCTGGGGCGCAGACCAGACTCAGGCAGAGAACGGCTGCTGAGGCCTGCGCGTTTGCTAGGAAATCCAGGTCAAGCCACGCCCCTGGAGCTGAGACGAATGCATCCTGTTTCCACATCCTGTTTGTGGCAGGGCTGTGGGTGGGGAGGGGAACACCAGGTTTTCCCGTGGGGGACGTGCACTATGGGCCCCGGTGTGAGGAAGCCAAGTGGAGGCGTGTCCTTCAGGGTAGTTCACACGCCGGGCTGGCCTGGTTCAGGGGGCTGTGTCCTCCTGAGTGCCCACTGTCCTACGTCGTCTGAGCCTTGGAGCTACCAGGGTGGGAAGGGCAGGCAGAGCCGCAAGCGCAGGTTTCACAAAATAAATGGGCTGCACCAAGAACCAGGCATCGGCGTGCATGTTATGTATTTTTTTTGCTTTACTCCATTTACCGTCTGCCGAGGCTGGTAAACTGCCACCTGCCAAGGCTGTGGGTACGAGGGCAAGGTCACTGTCAGGGGTTGGTACTTTCAGTGCGCTCCCAGTCTGTGATTGATCATCTGAGTCACCTTCCCTCATGCCCCCCACCCCCGACCCGCCAGGCTTCAGCTCAGTTACAGAGGTGAGTGTGAGTCAGGTGGTCTCCAAGCTTCCTTGTGGCCTGAGCCCTCTTTCATGTTGTGACCCAGTCGAAAGCACGCCCTGGGCCCCAGCTCTGCGTAGCCTGTCCACCGAGGCAGCTTGCTCTCCTTGGTGTCCGCGTTGGTGTGGACAGAGCCTGAGCCTGAATTTAAGTTTTCTGCTAGTTGTGTACTTAACTTCTCTAACCTCAGGTTCCTAATGGATAACGAGCCCAATGACATCTCTCTCTGAGGGTCTTTGTGCAGGATGCCTAGTGCGGTGCTGGCATTTGATGCGGTGCCCATGTTGCCTTTGTTCCATCCCCACCTCCCCACCTCCTCTGTGGGGCACTGCCCAGGACAGTGGCAATGTGACTGTAGTTTTCATCCTCAGTCTGAGCACATGGGGCCATACACAGAGCTGCTTGATGGCCACGGCCACTTACTAGGAAAATACGCCGTTCCTGCCTGAGCTTTCCTTTCCGTGCCCCAGAGAGGGGGCGGGGGCTAGGAGACAGCCACCCGTGAGGTATGTGTCTGTGCGGGCGGATCGGTGCCTGCTCACGTGTGTACTGCGTCGCACAGCATATTTGAAGGGCTCAACATTCCAGAGAGCACGGGCTCGGGGCAGGGCCAGCTGTGCCAGACTTCTCCACCTCAGCTGTTGCTCTGAAAACGCCGTTGCCTTTCACCCGTCTGGGGAATGAGCCCCCAGCTGACCCAGCCCAGGCTGAGCCCACACGCCTGGGCCGCATCCCTCCCATGCAACGGCCGGAGACAGACGTGATGGCCAGGAAGTGTTCAGTATGGAGGGTGGCAGCTGGCTATTCTCTGTCCTGCAGGTGAGGTCATCAACATATGGGGGCGAAGAGGGAGGTGGGGTGGGAGGGAGGCGGTCAGTACATAAGTACATTCCTATCCTGGCAGGTAAGGCAAGACCCAGACCTCCCATTTTTATGTGTAAATCTTTCTAACAAAACCATTATGGAAGTGGTGGCTTACAGAGGTTTAGAAGGACTTAGTACTTTTCCGAGATCATGAAGGTCACGGTCACAGCCTTGGGGGAGGCAGAGGTGGACTCCTTTATCTGCCGGGCCAGGCCTTCTGCATAGACTCCACCCCAGGGGCCACGAGGACAGGTGCTTATGGAGGACCTGTAGTGGGCTCGGTGGCCAGGGAAGTTTGACTGAGTTCGCCTTTTCCCGTTTCTGCTGTGCAGACAAGGTAGGCAGGCTCTGGGAGGGTGGGTAGGAGAGGGCAGGTGGCTGTCCTCTTACAGCCCGAAGAAGGCACAAGATGATACAATGTCGGGTGACTGCAATGCAGAGGAACTGCTGGAGGAAGGGCAGTCTGTCCCTGGGGGACAGGCGTGGGGTGGGGGCCACATAGACTCGGTATCAGTCAGGGCCCTCTAGGACCATGGTCGGCAAACTGTGGCTCGCAAGCCGCATGCGGCTCTTTGGCCCCTCGAGCGTGGCTCTTCCACAGAATACCCCGTGCGGGCGCGCACGTACAGTGCGATTGAAACTTCGTGGCCCATGCGCAGAAGTCGGTATTTTGTGGAAGAGCCACACTCAAGGGGCCAAAGAGCCGCATGTGGCTCGCGAGCCGCCGTTTGCTAACCCCTGCTGTAGGAGAAGCAGATGTGAAGGTGGCCCAGGTGAGGCTGATGATGTGGTGTGAAGTCAACAGGACTGGCATTTGGGGCAAAAAAGATGCAAGAAAGTGGAGAAAGAGGACAAACTGCCACCAACAAGAATGGGCTGAAACCCACGTCATCTCACCACCTCCCAGCGAGGCCCTTGAACAGCGACCAGTGCAAGGAACCTGCAGAGGCACCGGTGTCCCTCGTTCCTCAGGAGCAGAACAGGCCGCAGAGGAGCCCCTGGAGGGGACCCGCAGGAATTCGCGCCCTGTGGGCCTCGCTTGCCCCATGCCACCCATGACCCAGGGGACACGTGATGACGCTGTGTCCTGCGCTGACCTTGATGCATAGAGAGAAAGTGACGACTGCTCTACTTCTGCTTACGGCATCTCACGTGAACTCTCGTGTGGCCCACAGGGCCTCAGCACTGTGCAGGGAGGGGGTTCTGGGAAAGCCCTCCCGCTGAGCTCACCTGCCGGACTGCAAGTCCACTGCAGGTCCCCCCAGGAGAGCTCGGGAGGCATAACCGGGCGGTTTCTTGTTTCTTAGGCCAAAATGCAGGGAAGGCACCATCCAGGCAGAATCAGGGTGGCTGAGGTGGGTGAATGCAGCACCTTTGGGGGTGGGCACGTGGCTCCATCAGCTCAGGAGCTGCCTGTCTGTCTGAGGAGGTGGGATTGGATGCCCCCAGGGGGCCGGCAGACGAGTGCGAAGGGGAGAGATCCTGAAGGTCTGAAACTTGGCAGAGCTTTTTTTTTTTTTTTCTCATGATGCTTCTGCTTTAAAACTTATTTAATCCATCGGTTCATTCCGTCACCCAGTCCCTGAGGAGTGTCTGCTGCACTCCAGGTACATTCTAGTCAACACTAAACCCAGCCAGTCCCTAACCTCTTGTCTAGAATTTTTGTCCGAGTAACACCTTACAGTTAGGAGAACACCGCCTGCTTGTTTTACCTTATTGTATTGTATTCCTTTCTGAAATTCTCACTTATGAGATTGCCGTCTGTATCTCGGAGGTGTTGAACTGGAAGGTTAGGAGGGATGGGGAAGGAGGATGTTTCCCAGTACCGACTGAGTCAAACCGGGGTTCCAGGCACACCCACTTATCAGAGTTAGCTGGACAGCTTGTTGACCAGACGGCCCTCGGCCCCGCCCAGGAAAATGACCTGGATTCTGCAGATGGGGACTTTGACGCCCTGAGCTCCCTCCCCAGGAGGGTCTCCAGCAGCCTGCTTGTTTACGAATCACTGCCCACCCGTTTCTTGTCCGTTGGGTTGAAGCTCTGTGGTTCTGCTCCACATCTCAGTCATCAGTGGAACCAGGGGCCGATCCGCTGACCCTGGCGGAGGTCATTTGTCATCGTGGTGACCCTGGCAGCGCTGCTGGTATGGAATCACCTCTGGCAGCTGCCCATGGGTCACTTGGGATAAAGCCACAAGATCAGAAGGGGGGGAGGGATGGGAAGCAATCAGAGAGCAATATGAGACCAGCCGGGGATGACACAGTACAGGGAGCCCTTCGTGGGTGCAGAACTGGAGGCGCAGGGATGTGGCACAGATGTGTGGGAATTTAGAATCGAGATCGGAACGTTGATGGATGCTCACTAGACTTACAGTGGTGATGATGTCCCAGTATATACAAATGAGAAGTCATTGTGTTGTAGGCCTGAAGCTGACAACATTCTGTGTCAGTTATACCTTAATAAAAAATGACATCTGAGAAGACAGGTTAGTGTGAGTTCCCATTTTCATAGTATCGATAACAGGAAATTTCCACCTGCTGTTTCTGAAGGAATGAAAAGTGAAGAGGACCAAAGGAAGGTTAGGTTAGCTATGGCCGCGGCCACCGTGGAAGGGACCTGGTCCTCTGTGCTGCGGCCAGGAGCCCTGGGCAGGCAGACGGCTCCCACAGCCATGCCCTGAGGTGGCCTGTCCCTGCGTCAGCAAGGTCAGCAAGGCTGGGAAAGGTCCCCTATGCCCACAGGCCCTCCAGCTTTGGCCTTCAGAGGTGGCATCATGGACTCCTCTGCTCCTTCAGAGCAGCTGACGGAAGATGGGCCGGCAGCCCGGGCCCCACATCCCTCCTCGGGCTCCTCTGCACCCAGACAGCACAGCAGCCAGTGTGGCCAGCGAGGCTCGGGTGATGGTGAATGGGAGCCTCTGTTTGTTTCCACTGGGAAAGTTCTGACCAGCTTCCTGTGCCGTCTCCATGGAAACTGACCGAGGAGATAATTGAATGGAGCCTCTCTTCCTCCCATGGCCCCTCCCGCTGCCCCCACCCTGAGGCTGAGGCTGGTACAGGCCTGCTCTTTGCAGCCAGTATCTCCCCACAGGTCCATGCAAATTTGATAAGAAAATCAAAGGCCGGTTTTCCTTACTGTGCCAACCTCCTCTGGGATAAGTTACCCCATACGCAGCCTGTACCAGTCAGGTGGCCTTCCGTCGTGTCGTCACACCCGGTCTGGAGCTGGGCCCTGGGTCCCACATCCTGATAACCAATCAACCTTGCAGAGGGAAAGGGCAGACGCTTCCCAGACATCCAGCGGCCTCAAATCTAAGCCACATTTCCTTGCAGAAAAGCCGTTCTTGGACCACGTATTTATTACAAATATGTAGTAAATTTTAAAGGGGAAGTAGAGGAAGGAATAATTTCTATTTACAGAAAAAATGTCAACAAGGCTCTTTACAGTCCACCCCCCCACCCTATCCCACCCCCCCGTCATGTTATAAAAACTAGCTTTTGTGATAAAAAAAAACAATGTGCTAAAACCCTGTTTTATTTTGCTTTTGACAGTTGAGTAATTCTTAAGATCTAAAGATCTAAATGAAATTCAGAGTTCACATCAAGGCCATAAACGGAAGGCATTTCGTTTTTACTGGTTACACCAAACCCAGAATGAACAGAAGGTGGAATTCAAGGCCCTTTCCTTTAACACCTTGATGTGTTTGCCTGCAGAGGAAGCCTCAGAAGCCAGAGCTTCACCTGGGCTGTGGATTCCAGCGGCCAAGTCCCAAACTTCAATGGCACTTTCAGCGCCTGTGGTTAGAGAAAGCGCAATTGATGTGGCTGTGGGCTCACGGCGGGTTGCCTGGCACTGTGACTACAGGAGAGGCCCTTGCCTTCATGAATCTGGTATTTCAGTGGGAAGAACATCGGTCTGGGTGTCTGAAGAGCTGAGTTTAAGGTCCAGCCGTGTGACATACAAGGGAAAGGTCACATGAACATTCCAGGTCTCAGGCTCTTCATCTGTATGATGGGCTCAATTCTTTTCAGGGTCTCTGTGAGCCTGAAATACGATGACATTCATATGAATATACTTGGTAAACCCAGACCCGGTGCTTCATGGAAATTGGTCATTTTTTCTCCTTCACCTCAGTTAGGATTATATTTACTTAGGTGTACCCGAAACCTAGCTGACGTGTTGAGGCAAATGGGAACATATTTTTCATTTAGCAGGGAGTCTGGAGGTTCCAAGTCTGATACAGCTGCTCAAGGAATTTTTTCTCTCCTCTACCATCCTTACTATGTGACTCTCTTATGAGAGAATGACCACTGCGTTGGCATTGTGCCCATGTTTCGGTCAGTACCCACGGGAAGGGCAAAGGGCAAAGAGACATGTGAAAACTGAGTCAGTCCCTCTCGTTATGAAAACCCCAGCTTTCCCAGAAACACCCTGCTATCCAGTTCCAGTTACATCTTGGCCAGATGCTGGCACCTGGCCTTGGCGAGCTGCCAGCCAGCGTGGGGGAGGTGAGTATCTTAACGGGGGTACACAGCCACCCAGGCAGAAAGAAGGTGAGCATGGATATTAAGGTGGAAGGCAACAGGCCTTCCCTCCTGCTATCACCACTCACTCCGGCATTCCTATCTTGCAGCCTGTTGATATCATCTACCCAATGATACTGTAAACCCCTGGACGGTGTGGGCCGTGTGTGCACGCCTCCCCACAAGCTTCCCAGGGCTTCGTTATCTGCACCAAACAACACATAGCAAACAGGAAATCCTCGTTGGTCGTTTTTATACGATGCTGCTCAGTTGCTGATGCCTATTTATATGAACTCAAACAAAACAATAGTCTGCACCGTGTAGTATGCCATGGGGCGATCCTGAAGAGCTGGGAAGGCCGTTATGACTTTCCAGAGCTTTCACTAGTGCTGTCAGCAGCGAAGCTGGCATCCCAGCAGCAGGTGTTTGTCAACTTCTTAGGCAGTTCAGACCCACGAGTTCACAGATGGACACTAATATGGCCCAGCTGGAAAAGAAGTTTCCGGAAACTTGGGAGGATGAGTGTATTCTGTCCTGGCTTTGATTCTCCCTGGCCCGAGCCCACTCCCCAGGGCATGTTCAGCTCTGCACTTCGGCACTGGCATCGCCCTGGCCTGTGTGACGTTGAGGCCCAGACACAGCCCGGCCGTGGGCCTCTGGTGTGGACAGGTGGCTCTTGGGTGCTCCTCAGGCACGAAACTCTTCAACGTCTGCCGGCGTCCTGCATCATTAACTTTCGGTACCAGTTACCGGTGGTGAGTGAAAGGGCACAAACCTCGGTCAGTGCCCCTCCGTGAGGGATTTTCGGATTCAGCATGGGTGGGGCCTGCTCTTGGCTGGAGAGCTAGTCGGCCATCCCCCAGGTGCCAGAGGACCAACCCCTTCCATGTTGAGAAACAGAAGTGCCTTTTGAGAAGGACTTAGAGAGACTTGACCCCATAGGGGATGCTGAAAACCTGGCTTTTTGTGTGTGGCTTAGCCTGTACAGGCTTGTTCTAAATACCATGCAAGTCACAATTGACTGAAACCTCTAGAAAACCTATGTGATCAGTAATGTTATTCTCTCTAGCAGGAAACTGGGATTCAGTGGGACTCAGTCACTTGTCAAAAGTTATCCAGCCCAGCCGGTGTGGGTCAGTGGTTGAGCGTCAGGTCACTGTTGGATGCCTGGGTTTCGGGCTTGATCCCCAATAGGCGGTGTGCGGAGGACAGCTGATCAATGATGCTTCTCTCTCACCAATGTTTATATTCCTCCGTCTCTCTAAAAATCAATAAAGGCACATTAAAATTTTAAAAAGTTACTAGTTATGGTAACTTTAAGTAAATGGTAGAGCTGGGCTTTGAACCCTGGTGGTTGGAGTTCAGAACCCACATTAGAGCCATTGTGCTGGGCAGCTTCCTGGGTAGCAGGCCTTCGGACAACACTTTAAAGTAACATCATTCATGTGTAGATACCAGTCAGTGGCCCTTACAACTCTACGTTGACATCTATTCAATCATTGGTGTTTGTGTGTGTGTGTGTGTGTGTGTTTTAATTGTAAGAAAAACATGAGTTACTTGTATAAAGTGTAATCGAGAAAAGGAAGAGGAATGATCATATCCACCAAATTATCTGAGGGAAGTTAATGTTTAAAAAAAAAAAAAAAGGAGGAACCTCAGTGATTCAGAAACTGCTGGAGTCTAGGCAGTGATCCGAAGAATGGTTAGAAGAGGTCACAGTTAGGGGGGACTTAGTAAGTGCCAGGCACTGTGCTAAGCTCTCTGTGTTCATCGTCTCGTGTAATTCTCAAACAGCAAAAGGTGGGTTCTGGTTTTATCATCACTACTTCACGTAAAAAGAGAGCATGGCTTGGATCTGTGGCCCTGCTATCCCAGGTGTGCCCAACTCCTCAGGCCTGCGTCTCTGCTGTCAGGCCATTGCCTGGGACTCGGTACTTCAGACACCCACCTGCCTTGATCATTTATGAAGGTGACTTTGTAACAAAAGCCAGAAAGGACAGGCTGGGAATAGACTGTGAAAATGAAAGAAAAGGCCTCTATGGGGGTGTTTTCACCAGTGACAGGATGTCACCAACGTTGTCATTGGCACTCGATATCCAGGGAGTTCTAACAATATGCCAGATTTTGGCAACAGAATTACTTTCAGTCTGAGCCAGTGAATTCGCAAAGCTGAATTCTGTCCTGTGTATGAAATCCAGCCCCTCTTGGCTGGACAGGGCCCAGTCCCCAGGGGAAAGTCAGAGAGGCTCATGGCGTGCAGGACTGAAGGTGGCACCCGCCCCTTGCACCCATCTGACCCTGAGAGTGAACACCTCCCACACTGCGCTCTCTGTGTCTCTTGCCTCACCCTAGTCCCAGCCCTGCGGCTGGGAAAGGGGCTGACCCTTGAATTTTTACAGTCAGTAGATACTGTGAACAGGAATGTGTTTCATATATATTTCTATTCAATAGTAGAGGTATGCTCCTAGGGTGGAAAATATCTCTGATACCCAGAGGATAATCAGAAATACGAAATTAAGGAATTACACTTTACACAAAGTGATTTGTCACTAAATATGCAAAATATGACTGTGAGAAGTTAGTTATGTTTAAGTCAGAAAGAAAAGGAAAAGATTAACTACTAAAGAGCCCCCCCAACCCTCTTACCTTCCTCCCCGCTCCCCCTCCCCCCTGTACAGTACACAATTCAGTAGCAGAGGTCTCAGTCCTTTTTCCACGCCCTCAGGCAGACGCTGCTGGCTTTGGGGCCTGCCTTGGCAGGCAGGGACGGTGCAGGAAAAGACCCAGACGCAGCAAAAGCCCTGATTCAAAATTCAGCAGGAAAGAAACTCCTGGAGAAGTGTATTTCCGGAGACTCACAATAAAGAACCTTAAAAATCTCTTAAGCATAGGTTTTTCCAGTAACGCATAACATATGTTCCTTTCTTAGAAATTGGGTTATAACAGTTTTTCTTTTTTGTGGTTGTTTGGTTATAATGAAGTTTCTGGACAGTCCATCAAAACAAACAAAGAGCCTGTTTGAGGCATTCCTTTGTGCGTGGGCATTCACGCCGCGGGCCTGGTGCGCCAGACTGAGCTTGCAGCCGGGAGATAGAGCTGTCTTTGCCTGGAGGGACCTCAGACTCTTTGTGTATAAATAGACATAAGCAGAAGAATGAGTCTGAGCCAAATTGTTTGGCCCCTTTTCCTTCGACAGGCACACGCAAAGATCACGCAATTGCAACACAACCAAATCCTGAAAAGTGTTGTCGAAACACTTCGTGCTGATAAACCCATAGGCCAGGTTCAGGTTTGGTGTTGGAAACGTGCTCTGCCTTCACAAGTTCCTCTGAATATCATTCCAGTCATTTACCCAAGGGCAGGACTAACGTAGACTCTGTTAATTCCTGTTATGTAAATGAGCAGCATGGCGGTGTGGGCAGGGCATTGGCTGGGGAGTCAGAGCCAGGCCCCCCCCCCCCACCCCCCCACAGTCCGGTCCTTGCCCAGGCTGTGTCCTCTGGCAAGTCCTCACTTCCAGCTCCCTGTGAGGACCCTGCTCTGTTCTGGGAGGGTCAAGAGGGTGTTTTCTGTAAGAGGTGGAATTCTCTACAGATGCAAAGAATTTCATTTTGACCTGTTAGTTTCTCTTTCTCAGTGGTCTTAGGAGCCTCTCCACTGTGAAGTGATTGAGTCAATAGAAGAGAAAGTAGAGCGACCTAAAATGTGCGCTGGATGCCATTGGCAGCAGTGATATAGTTTGTGTAGAACTGTTTTTAAGGTTACCCTGGTTGGAAAAGGGAAAAGGTGCTCTCCTGGTCTTCCTTCTGCCAACTGACCACTTCCCCTAAGTCGCACCGACTCTCCATCTTCTCTTCCTGACCCCTGGACACAGATTGCCCCTGACTGAGCTCAGCCTTGAGACAGCTCCTCTTCCTTGTGCTCAGCTGGTCTCCTAGCTTTCAAGATGCACAGGACTTCCAAATGCCCATCTCCAGCCCTCAGCAGCTCCCCAGCACTGTGGTCTCCTATATCCAACGATCTGCCCTGTATCCCCACAGATGGTCAGCAGGCTCCTCAAACTTAGGCGGCCAAACTGCTATCCTCTTGTTTTCCTCCTCCGCTCTTCCCGGCCCAGGCCTCCCCATTCGAGGGGCTGCATGTTACGTCAGCACATCATGTAGATCTCTGCTCAGCCGACACCTCTTCAGAGGCCTTCTCTGTCCATCCCACCTGAAGTTCTCCCCACATCTTAATCTGCACCCGCCCCTTGCTTCTCTCCCCCATCCTAGTGCCATTAGAATAGGGACCTTACCAGGTCCCTATTTATCATCCCTGTTTTCAATGCCTCAGAGGATGCCAGACTTTAATGGGGGCCGAATAAATATTTATTAAAGGAAGGAATAAATGAATTAAAGAAAGAAGAAAGAAAACAAAGGGAGGAAGCAGTCTAACATAGAATTTGCTAAACACTGAGGTAGAACAAAAGGAACTGGTAAAGTTCTGGCAATGCTATCTCTGAAATTGTTTTAAAAAAATCTAATTCATAAACTCATTATGAATGTTCTTTAGGCCTTCATTGAGGGTTGAAGTCATTTAGGGATCTTGAGGAAAAACGCAAACATTTATGCAGTTTTGGAGTCTCTTAATAGTAGTTGTTAGTAAAGGTACTCAGATTGAGTTCAGAGTAATGCTGAACTTGGAGATTTTTAAGTGCGTAAACAGATTTTCAGAGTGTAGCAGAATGCTGTTATTGCTTCCTAGCCATCGAAACCCGTGCTGAAGTCCCCATCTTTTTCACTCTGTTGGCAATGAGAGTGATGGGCAGGCAAGGCCAGACAACCTGCTTCCAGAGCTGCCCTTCGCAGGCCTGGGCGGCTGGCTGGAAGGATGAATTACTAGAGGCCTTTGGAACTGACTTCTGAGCATTAACTTCTCCCCCCAGGAGATCAGTAAATGACCCCTTCCACCTGCTGCCATCCACATTTGGAATTTGGTTACATCACTGGTTTCTGCTCCTGCTGGGTGGGTTTTATAATCAGTCTCAAGGAGAAAGAAAGGTGATGGCATGTCGCTTCGCTGCTCTGCCAGCTTCTGTTTGCAGGGACAGTTCACTGCGTCCAAATTAAACTTCATGCGGTGCCATTTTCCCCCTTTGCACATTGATGAGTTGGGTAGCCTCACGCTTATGAAACATTGCTTGCTATTCCGTGGCCAGAATCTAGACGGTGAACTTGTGAAATTTTAGAAGTGAAATCCCCACTGGCCACGGCAAGATAAATAAAGAATCTACAGTGCCATCTGCTGGCATCCTAGGGAAATGCAAGAGATGTCTAGAAGAAGCACCTCTTATAAAACGGGAAAGATCCAACGTGCAAACCTGAGGGTAAATTACTCAAAGTGTGTGATCGTTTGAAGAACGTAGATGTAAACAATGAAAGAATTGTAAGTCGATGGGTTTTCTGGAGAAGTGATTAATTACCTGGTTTGGGGCTGTGTTGACGGTTCAGGTTATTGGGGTTTATCTGTATCAGCAGTCAAACTGGCAGCCAGGCTGGGGCAGGGCGTGGACCAGATCAGATGCCCAGGCATGTCCTGAGTTAGTTGGACACATCTTTAAGAACACTGGATTATTTGCTGTCACTTAAAAATGTGGAGCTCTGATTTTTATAAAATGCAGACTTCTGGCTCTCCTTTGACCATTAGAAGATCTAGCAAGATGCATAGTGCACTTGCCAACTGGCAGCTACTGACTGGAGGACCTACATACTGGCTGCCCTCTCTTTTTGGGGACATCCAGACTCCTGTGATTTGGGGGCCTCCCATTCCCTCGATTATTTCGCCTATAGCTGACAATCTTGCTTACTCCTGGCCTGAGTGGCATTTGTGGTCCTAAGCCTATATTTTCATTATTTGCCTTCTTTTTCCCATTAGCACAAGAGGCTTCCCAATGGCAATAATTTCATGGGTAGCTAATAGTTCACAGGAATGGAAGATAAGCTACCTCTGCGATCACCGAGTGAAGTCCGTCCCCTTCATTTAATAGAGGACTTAGCCTGGAGTGAGTCTTTAATACATTTTGACGAATGGTACACGAGTGTGTTTTTAGAAGGGCAGTTGCTGGCTAGCAAAGGCCGTTGGTAAATATCTGACAAAGGTTTTGCTGGCTCTGCTGAGTAGTATGGATGCCGGCTCAACCAACTGGGATTGGCAGTTCTCCCTCGAAGGCTGGGCTTCCTGGTAACCAGACTTGTTTTTCTTTTCTAGGAACTCTCTTCACAAGTCAAACTCAGAAGACAGCGCTGTAGGTCAGTACCACGTGTCTTGGTTTATCTATTTTAAATTAATTATTTTCTTGTAATACTTTATAAGATATATAAACAGGTGAAAATGCAAAGACCACCAAGAAGCCTTCCGCCCTGAAATAAACACTGTTAAGATACTGATGTTCAACTTTCCTCTGATTTGGAACTTGTGAATCAAAGATTATGTACAGTGAGGGTATTATAGACTTTGTTTCCTCGATGATAAAATCCACTCTTGATGCAGTGAGTGACATTTTTTCTGTCTGGGTCAGAGGGAGCCTGGCAAAGCCGTTGTGATTAGGAAGGAGCAGGAATGCTCAAACCAGGCTTTGATCTGGATGTGAATCATGACTCTGCCAACTTCATAGCCAGGACCTCGGGCAGACCACTAGCCTCCCCGAGCCTCGATTTTCTCATTCACTGAATGGGAACAATAAAACATGGTATGTTCATTGTGAGTATTAAATGAGATAGCAGAGTGCCTGGATATAGTAAATACTGTGTCAGTGTTAGCTAGTACCATTTATTTTTTAAGCTGTACCTTAATTTTAGAAACATTAAAATGATAGAAGGGGGAGTGTAGTTTATAGCCAAAGAAATACGTTATATTCCAATTTGCCCAGGAGAAAGGTTGGCTGAGTAATAGTCCTACTTCTGCTTTCACCTTTCCTGGTTTACCCCAAAGGCAGCAGTGCCCCGTCACGCGTGCCCTCAAGATGCGGAGTACCCAGGGAGTCTCAGGCTCGCTGGCGCTGGTTCCTATCGTTCCAGAGGTTCTCAGGACTTAGATGAGCACATCTGTTTTGAAAAACGATGTCCTTCCTAGCGCGGGACACTGTGGTGGGGTTTCCACGTGTCTGTCTTCTGCGGCATTGCCTGGCACCACCAGTCTAGACTGTGGAAACCAGTGGCGTGCCACTGGCCGGGCCCTGTTTCCAGGGGCTGTGGGGCAACCAGACTCCAAACGGTGACGAAGCTGCAGCTGTGAGCGTGTCATCTCTGCACGGGAGCACACGTCGCTCTGCCATTTCACTTTATTTTTAAAGAATAAAGGATCCCCCTGCACTTTCATTTTACTCGCCTTGTTTCCCTTTGCTTTTTAAATTATTACATATTATTGATGATCAGAATCTCCCCCCCCCCCGCCACACACACACACACACACACACACACTATTAAAAATGTCTAGCTTATGACAATGTTTTCATTGGAAAGACACTCGTAGTCTGAGAAAGAGGGGGACCCACCCTGTTGGCAGTTGTCACAGCAGTATAGTATTCTGCTTTTCTTGTCATCGTGCCCTGGGTGAGCTATGGGAAGGTCACCAGGTAGCCTGATGCCAGAGACCTGGAATCCTGCCCCCTCGTTGTTAGACGCATGCAAGCTCCGCACCTTAGGGAACCGGTGTGGGGCAGCCCTCAGGCCCGGGACCAGCCCCGCGGACCAGTGAGCACAGGCTGTACCAGCCGCTCTCCATGAAATCTGGGGTAACAGAAATGAATCCAGGCTAGATCAGCATGAATAACAGCAAAACAAAGTAAATGTCTTAAAGTATCCTGTTTGTGGTTTACTTGAAATGATTGTGGCTGAGACCAAAGGGGGTGGGGGATATACCCCCAGACAAGGCAGAATTGTATATACTAGTTAAACATCAAAGAGAATATAAGAATGCGTGTTTTGCCTGCCTTTTTGATGTTTTCTTATTTCTCATCATATCCCTACTGCTACCAGGAAATTTGCATTTCTTATAAACGACTTCATAGGCATTTCCAAGTCATTTCACAAACTGAAAGAGAAAAATCTGTTTGTGAAATCAAAGTATTTTATAAGCTTTGAAGTAGAAGGAAGAGGCTACTTTTGTTATTAATGAATTTATTGCTTGTGTCTTTTTTTTTTTTTCAAGGAAAAGGCGATTGGAAGAAGAAAAATAAGTATTTCTGGCAGAACTTCCGAAAGAACCAGAAAGGAATAATGAGGCAGACTTCAAAAGGTGCGGAAACGCAGCCGGCGGACAGTAGGGCCTTTTAGCTCTCGAGTGTTCAGCAGCCTGTGCCTCTGATCCAGACGGTTCTGCAAGTTAAAATAACTCATCTCCCGTGCCCCGGAAATGTTCAGCTCCCTGACATTCCTGTCCTTTAAAACTTCGTTCCACTGGGGATTTTCTTTTTTTTTTATTTAATCAAAGAAAACAGAATGGGAAGAGTCAGCAAGCTTTTAAAAAAAAATAGATCTGAGAGCAAAGACCAAATTTTCCGTTTTCTCCACACACCAACCTCTGGAACATCTGTGCCCGCGGAGGTCTACCCTAGAAGGGTCCAGCATTTGTTAGTTTGGGGCTCTCCCCCGTGCCCCGCTGCTCTGGGCCTTAGCCGCTTGGGGCCTCAGCCGTCTTCTGAACTTTCCATGCCGGTCTGTGGCTGGGACAGTTACTGGGTTGTTGCCCTGGAAACTCTATCTGATGGTCTGACATCATGGGAATTTGCCCAGGCTGCTTGCACAGGGAGCC
Source organism: Myotis nattereri (assembly GCF_964212035.1). Classification (NCBI taxonomy): domain Eukaryota; kingdom Metazoa; phylum Chordata; class Mammalia; order Chiroptera; family Vespertilionidae; genus Myotis; species Myotis nattereri. The sequence goes on along the minus strand of NC_138081.1, from coordinate 67,500,295 downwards.
CTGCCCGCCTCCTGGCTGGGTCTTTGTTGTTGTTTATGTAGTAAGTAAACATGTCATCCCGTTGAGGCTGGCTTACATAATTGGTGCTTCCCCAGCATCCAGAGGGGGATGGGAACAGAGCTGCTTCCAGACACAGGCCCGCTGACTCAGGTCAGCATGAGAGGAACATTTTTACTTGGTCCCCAGTTGATATTACTTGGTGGTGGTATTTTGGCGACATCTTAGTGTCCTGCCCTGTTCTCAAGGCTTTTCCACTTTTTCGTACACATAGAAACGAGGAAAGCGGACACAGACAGTGTGCCCGCCAGCCGCACACCTGGCTTCGTTGGCTACCTCCGTGGGGTCAGGTTTTTAATTTGTCTTGCTTAAGGACAGTTCTTCTTAAACACTCTCCGTTTTTCCTCCGATACACACCCAGAATCACTTGTGATTTAAAGGAAACCTTGGGTTCTAACAGAGTCTTGTTGAGGAGGAAGGAAAAGGAGAAAGAACGAGAGAGACGGGGATGGAGGGATGAAGGGTAGGAGCCGGCAGTTAACCGGCTCGAGTAGATTTATTTTAAGAGCCAACCAACTGGCCGTCACCCCCTCCACCCCTGGAGGTGACACAGATAGGAAAATGAATCAAGCCAGCAGGCTTTCCGCTCGCCCCGGACACTCTATTATCCTCCCCCTGCAAGGGGACGAGTGGCAAAGGGAACTTGAGTGCTGCCTCTGGACTGATGGATTACCAAATGGAAATGAGATAGGGAGACTCAGGGGAACATAAATTCCAGGGCAGGTCCTGACGGAAGGGATCCTACAAGTGTGCAGCCAGCCTCTGAGCCCCTGCCCCTTCCTCCAAAGGGCAAATTAAGCCGTAGCCGAGCCTCCTAACGACTCCGAGGCTAGTGAGGTATGTGTGGGGAAGACGGGGCAGACGGAGAAAGATGAGGGACTAGACGGAGGGCTTATTCCCAGCGAGCCTCTTACAGCCACTTCCGACACTTCTCTACCCACCCGCTGGCCAGAGGGACACGCGCCAACGTGGCTCACATGCATCAGAGGCGCCGGCAGTCTGTTTGCTTTGTAGGAAAACACTCTCGAAGTAACCGAACGGTTGTTTTCCTCTGGCTGCCTTCAGGTTCCAGGTGGAAGCTGAGTCCTCCTCACAGTTTGAACTATAAGCACAGCAATTTCATTTGTTCAACCCAGTACCTGAATAGCAAACAGGATATACCACATTTCCCCTGATTTTCGGAGGAATAGCCCTCAGGTAGTGTAGAAGGAGTCCAGTGTCTCTCAGGCCGTACCGCAGCTGGCTCTGTGACCTTTCTCTGTCACAGCAGAGAGCTCTCTCCCACTTTTTCCCAAAATATTTTCTTCTCGTTCATATTCATAATGGGAGGACATAGGGGACCCTCAGTCGAAGGGGCCGAGGCTGCTTGTCTGCTATCGCTGGGTCTTGAATTAGGTCGCTGCCCACCTCTTGCTCCCTGTGGGCTTTCTCCCAAAACTCCTTCACTAGACCCCGCATCACAAATGCTCTGATTTGTTTCATGGTAACATCCATATGTTCTTGGTAACTGTTTCCCAATGAGACGGGCTCATTGGCGTCCGACAGAGCAGCCCATGACTGCTCCTGCTGCTCCATCAGGGATGGACGTCACTGGATGTGCCCACAGTCTGCCTTATTTTTGAATGATGCACTTTCAAGTTTGGCATTCTGATTACCTTTCTTGTTTTCATTCCTATTGTCTCTGATCTCCAATCTCTAGGAGAAGATGTGGGCTATGTTGCGAGCGAGATAACAATGAGCGATGAAGAGCGGATTCAGCTGATGATGATGGTCAAGGAGAAGATGATCACCATTGAGGAGGCACTGGCCAGGGTAAGGCTGCAGGGGTTCGGTTCACATGTGTGAGGGGGGCCTCCTCAGACTTAGAAAGGTTGGGGGCCTTTTGTAAACCAAATGTTTGCGTCTGTCCCTCCACCAAATTCAGATGTTAAGTCCTAACATGTGATGGTATTTGGAGGTGGGGCCTTTGGGAGGTGATTAGGTCATGACGTTATAAAAGAGGCCTTCAGAGAATCCAGCCAGTGTGGCTCAGTAGTTGAGCGTCCACCTATGAACCAGTTTGATTCTAGGTCAAGGCACATGCCCAGGTTGTGGGTACAATCCAGAGGGGGCATGCAGGAGGCAACTGGTCAATGACTCTCATAATTGATGTTTCTATCTCTCTCTTCCCCTTTCTCTCAAATCAATTAAAATATATATACATATGGCCCCAGAGAGCTTCCTCACCCCTCCCACCTTGTGAGGACGCAGGGAGAAGACAGCTGTCTATGAACCAGGAGGCGGGCTCTCACCAGACACTAAATTTGCCAGCACTTTGGTCTTGGACTTCCCAGTCTCAGGAACAGGCATTTCTGTTCGGTATAAGCCACCTCATCTATGGTAATCTGTTATAGCAACATGAACAGACTAAGACAGAGCATCAAAGAGTATAAGAATATGTTATTGAGAGCAGTATTTTGATTATACTTTGGTGGTCATCAGGTACCCATCTTATCAGATAAAATATTGATTCCATTCTATGTGCTTAATATAAGCATTCCATGTTGTAAGATGAAATTTCCATATTCAAGGAATGCACGAATGAATGAATGAATGAATGGCACATATATTGGGCTATTGACCAATTTAACGAGGAAAATGACTGACGGCCGTTGCAAAATTCACAAGCCTTGTAAAATGATTGATAAGAATGTAATGATAAAACTTACTAAGTAAAAACTAAAGAAAATTAAATATTTTACAACCATTATAAAAATCAGTTCTATAAGATACCTTCACAAATTACATTTTGAATTTTAAAACTTAAGCTTTTTATACACCTTAAAATTGTGCTTACATCAGGCTGTGTTTCTCCCACTGCCAGAGACGTGGAGACCCCTGCGTAGACTAGAATAACCCACATCAGGGGAGAAGCTTGTCTGTGTGCCATTTGGAGTTCGGTGATCCCCCAGTGCATCCTTGTATTGGAGAACATTTTGACTATTTTAGATGCAGTTGGCCCACTATGCTTTGTTTATATGAATTCGATCTCGTTGATAGGTATTTTCGTACTGTGAATTATATAGCCATGATTCATACCCCTGAAAACTGAGTTTTTAGGAAACACCACTGTAAACTTCATAAGCATTTGAAGAGAATGAAGTATATGAAATAACTCACAGTGTATTTTTTTGAGTGTGTAATTTAAAAAGGTAGCAACTTCACTTATGTTTTTTATATTTTATTAACTGAATGACTGAATAGTTTAATAAAAGCTAGTGGCATTTCATACATTTTATAATAGTTTTATGATAGATACTCAATATAGGTGCTTTAAAGAAATGAAGCTCAAAAATAAAAGTCAATTTCATTAATTAAAAAAAAAATGTTTAGGGGGAATCTAGGTAATTGGTGTACTAACACAATTTCCAGGTGCTAACTTTAAGAGCACACGTAGCTCTTCGCAAGTAAATTTATGGTATTTAAATCTTGGGCTAGTTCCAGAAGGCTTAAAAGCCCATGAGATATTTGGAAACCACAGTTTATTCACTTACCTGGGTAGTTTTGTGGTATGTGAGTGAGGATGGGAGAGTAAGGAATAAACTCACTTTAAAGCTTTGGATGAAAGAGAACATGATTATTTTGGTGTGATGGTCCCAGCAATGATTGAGCTAGGTTGTAGAGAAATATGTTTGTTGACATTTAAATGGGAGAATTGTCTGTAGGAAATAAGAGATCTGTAACCATGATTTAATAATCATATTTTCTAAAAAACAATATAATACTAAAGATTGCTCATGTGATTTGATCTAGTGACTAAATATTACATAGTTGTTTACCCGATATATGTGTCTGATAAATATGTGTCCACAAGGTCACATCTGTGTGAGAGTTCAAAATAAAGTCCTTAAGATTTTATATATATATATATATATATATGTAGATATATATATAGATATATATATATATCTATATATATATATTTTAAATATACTTTATTGATTTTTTACAGAGAGGAAGGGAGAGGGATAGAGAGTTAGAAACATTGATGAGAGAAAAGCATCGATCAGCTGCCTCCTGCACACCCGCTACTGGGGATGTGCCTGCAACCAAGGTACATGCCCTTGACCGGAATCGAACCCGGGACTCTTCAGTACCCAGACTGACGCTCTATCCAGTGAGCCAAACCAGCTAGGGCAAGATATATATTTTTTAAAAGAGTCCTTGAGTTCTGCTAGTGTTGCACAGTGGTTAAGTGTCAACCCATGAACCAGGAAGTCACAATTCAATTCCTGGTCAGGGCACATACCCTGAGTTGCTGGCTCAATCCCCAGTAGGGGGCATGCAGGAGGCAGCCTATCAATGATTCTCTCTCATCATTGATGTTTCTCTCTCTCCCCCTCTCCCTTCCTCTCTCTGAAATCAACAAAAACATATTTAGGAAAAAAAGTTCTTGATGTTTGTTACTGACTTGACTGATGTTTTGGCATTGTGAACTTTTCTTAATGCCAGTGTCTTACATCAACTTCCTAGAATCAGAGCCTGAATTGAGGATTCTTATGCACATGATTTATTGAGAAACTTCTAAGTGCTGAGAGAGGGAAGCAGAGAAAGAAGCTGGACAGAGATGGGATTTCAGGGAAAGTCTACCCTCAGCCTGATTCCTTAGAGAGTGGGGAGCCCTGGAAGGTGAATTACATTATAGAACTTGTCCTGCTGGAGAAAAAGAGGTTACAAACTGATGGGGGAGCAGTGAGCAGGGAGCAATCAGCCATCAGCAGTCTTCTAGGCATCTCTGGGGAAACAGCTCCTCATGGGGAGACAGCCACGCACAGAGATGCCCCAGATAGGGGATAGGTGAATAGTTTTGTAAAGGGAGTCTGGGCATCTGGTATACCAGAGAACCACTTGATGAACTGGGAACCTGTATGTTTTTGAGTTATTTCCTTGCAGCAGCTATTGGAGCATCAGTCACAGTGATTCTGACAATTAGAGAGGCTTATGGAGAGCAACAAAGTGATTGTGGTTTCCTTTTAATAGATCCCAGGGGGTGAAATCGGAAAGGATTTATCTCAGAGAAGAAGCAGAAAAGAGTTTAATCACTTTTCTCAAGTATATGAGGGATTATTAAACAGTACATCTTCAGGATGCACTGAAGAGTGTTTTATTTTGCTTTATCTCAACTGAGGGCAGAATAAAAGGAAATGAATTAAAATTGCAGCTGGAGGGGATTTGCAGGAGATATAATACAAATGTTCTTCCAATAAGCACTCTTAGAAATGGGAACATTTTAGAATATCTCTCCCTACAGGTCTTTAAGACAGAATAAGCATTACTCTACTAACGATGGCCATTCCCTCTAAGAATTGTGTCACAGACTTCAAGTATAAGAAAACTATAAGACCAGGAAAAATAGGATGTAAGAGAGTATTTCCTCCTCAGACACACACACACACACACACACACACACACACACACACACATTAAAATGTCATTATTTAAAAAATTCTTGGAATTAAACTAACAACTTATAAATTTTATTATATATATATTTATATATATTCTCAATTGAAATGATCAGTTGTTTTTTCTTCATGAAATTATATTTAAGTCAACACTTCTTAAGGAGCAAAGTGGAATATAAAAATATAATTATAAATAAAACCAGGTGGGTTTTTTTTCCTATAAAATGTACTTTAAAATTTTTAGAGATTGTATTTTGTAACAGGATCACTAATAAAACACATAGCCTGTTGAAATTAGGATAACTATAAAAATAAGTGGCCAATATGGAATCTATATTAGAAGAAATACAGGTACTCTTAGGCCCAAAGTAAATGATGGAAATGAACAGATAGCAGAAGAAAAATATTAATTCTGTTTATGATTGACTAATTAGGAATTTGTCTTGTTTTTAAAGATTAAGTTTATTTAGTGGCTCCTAGGAGTCTAGGCTAAGGCTGAGTATAAAAGTAGAGCATAAGCCCTGGCCAGTGTGTTCAGTGGTTAGAGCGAAAGCCATGCACTGACGGGTCACTGGTTCGATTGCTGGTCAGGGGCATGTACCCGGGTTGTGGGTTTGCTCCCCACCCAGGGTTGAGGCATGTGTGGAAGGGAACCAATTGATGTGTCTCTCTCACATCGATGTGTTTCTCTCTGTCTCTCCCTCTCTCTCCCTCCCTCCCTTCCTTCTACTCTCTCTGAAAAGCAATGGAAAAGATACCCTCTGGTGAGGATTACAAAAAAAAGTAGAACACAGACTTGGAGTAAATAAGTAACCCAGGTTGCTCAGGTGGCTGCTATCCCGATAATACAGTGAGAAATCAGCATTGCAGAAACCAGTATATCAAGCATTCTGGTACATAATGTAAACATTCTACAAAGATTAGAACAATACTAATGCAATGCCCTAAAGTACTAGAAAGATTAAAATGAGATTACTGCCCCTGATAGCAAAAGTGCAAATGCCTGGAGTCAGTGTGAGCTCTCCTTTATCCGAGACCACGGGGAGATAATAAGGCTATGGTAATGCGTCTCTTGCTCAGGAGCAGTGTGCTAAGAGCTTCCCTGCCTTCTTAATTCTGGTAGAGTTCCTGTGAGATGGACTCACTGTCATGCCCATTTTCCTGATGGAAGAACTGAGGCACACCTCTCAGCAGCTAAGCTCTTGCTCTTTAATCAATACTGTCTGCCTCCGCCTGGCCTAGCTCCTGTCACATGTGCCCACATAAAGATTGTCATAGCAGAGGTGATGCTTTGGAAAGCAGCTGGAGGGATATTGTCAGTTTGGTGGCTTTGCCATGTCCACGGAGCCCCAGTGGTTGAGGGCAGTGTGACGCCGTCTCCTGGGCTGTCAGGTCAGATGTTTCCATTGTTTGGTGGCTTTATTCATGGAACAAGATTTGATCAGTGCCTTAAATTCATATATAAAAAGTGCTTTAGAGTAAAATTTTAATGCAGTGACGGTTTCATTGTAGCATGCAGCAGAGTTAAATTTCTGTGTGTTTTATGAAAACACACCTGGAACTTTTCACATTTGCCAATTTTCTATAATATTTCCCTTGTCTTTTTGTGTTTTTAAAAAAGTAGTTTCTAAGCGCCAACTCTCAATGTCTCTGCACATATTCTAGATCCATTGTTCTTTTCCTGTCACCCACAAGGGTCCCCAGTAAATCCCATTGTATCTATTAGGTGTCAACATTGAACTGGTCACTTAAACAGTCTAGAACAAGAAGAACAAATGACTTTAAAATACCAGTTTCAGGCTTTCACTGCTTTGTTCAAATGTTCATAGTCTACTGTATCCTGTCTTCTACAAAGAGAGGTAATTCAGAGGCCGAACAGCAAACAAATTTTGCTATAAAATTTACATTGAACTGTGAGAGATGAGTTTTGATGTCAGAGGGAGGACATCGAGGTTCTTCTTGGAAGACAGAATACAAAGAGTCGGTGTGGCTGTTGCTTTAAGTCAGATGAAAAGCCACAGGGGCAGGGCGTGGGTCTTTCCTTTGGTTTTGTGAACCTGGCCTTTGGCTGGCTGGCACTTTGTCACCTATAGTGGCACGAGGAAGGTGCCACCGTGGTCTCTCTGCTGCTTGGTAGACAGTGTTGGCGATTATTTCCATTTCAATCTTCTATTTCCTCTCGTGGCAGCTCAAGGAGTACGAGGCCCAGCACCGGCAGTCAACTGCCTTGGACCCTGCTGACTGGCCGGAAGGCTCTTACCCCACATTCGATGGCTCCTCAAACTGCAATGTAAGTTCGCTTGGTCTTTGAGCATCCTGACCACCTCTAGTGAAAAGGGACGGCCTATGCATGTCAGCCTTGCAATGACTTCCAGCAGTTAACTCCCACCAGGACCTGAAAAGGAGTGGATCTTCTACATGTTAACCTAGTGTTCTTTACCCAATAGAAACTCATCTAGTCAGAATTGGACTATTTCTGCTGTTTTTCTTTTCTAATTGTAGTAACGTACACATAACTTAGAATTTACCATTATGCGCATTTTTAAGTGTTTGTTTCAGTAGCATTAAGTGTATTCATGTTGCTGTGCAACCAGCACCACAGTCCACTTCCAGAGCTTGTTCATCACCTAAAATAGAAATCCCATAACCATTAAATAATTACCTCCTCTCCTCCTCTCCCCACAGCCCCTGGGAAGCGCCATTCCACTTTCAGTCTCTGAATGTGACTATTCTAGGTTCCTCATATAAGTGAAATTATAATATATTTGACCTTTTGGGTCTGGTTTATTTCACTTAGCACAATGTTTGCAAGGTTCATTTATGCTGCAGCATATACTTCATTCCTTTTGGTGGATGATTAAGTGGAATACTGATTCTGCTGTACATAAAAACTGCATTTTGGTTATCCATTCATCTGTTGATAGACACTTGGAGGTTCCCACTTTTGGGCTGTTGTGAATAATGCTGCTCTGATCATTGATATGCAAGTATCTGTTTGAGTCTGCTGTCAATTCCTTTGGGTATATACCTAGTATTGGAATTTCTGAATCAGAAGGTAGTTCTGTGTTTAACTCTTTTGAGGAACCTCCAAACTGTTTTCCATAGGACTAGGCCATTTTACATTCCTGGCAGTAATGTGTGAAAGTTATAATTTATCTACTCCCTTCCCCTATTTTTGGATAATAGTCATCCAATGGATGTGAACTAGTATCTCATTGTCATTTTGATTTTCATTTCCCTAATGACTAAGATGTTGATTATTGTTTTATGTGTTTATTGGCCATTTGTATATCCTTGGAGGAATGTCTATTCAAGTTCTTTGTCCATTCTTGAATTGGGTTTTATTTTGTTGTTGGTTGTTAAGTTGTGGCAGTTCTTTATATATCCTGGGTGTTAAGCTCTTATTGGATACACGATTTGTAAATATTTACTTCCATTCTATGGGTTGCCTTTTCATAGTGTAATTTGTACTTTTCTTTTGTTGCCTATACTTTAGTCTCATATCCAAGAAATCATTGCCAAGTTTAAGGTCATGAAGGCTTTCTCCTATATTTTCATTTAAGAGTTTTATAGTTTTAGCTCTTGAAGTTTAGTTCTTTGACCCATATTCGGTTAATGTTTGCATATGATGTAACATATGGGTCCAGCTTCATCCTTTTGCAGGTAGGTATCCAGTTTTCCTGAACCATTTTTTATTTTAATTTTTTATTGATTTCAGAGAGGAAGGGAGAAGTAGAGAGAGAGAGAGAAACATCAATGATGAAAGAGAATCATTTATTGGCTGCCTCCTGTACAACCCCCACTGGGGATCGAGCCCACAACTCAGGCATGTGCCTTTGACCGGAATCGAGCCTGGGACTCTTCAGTCTGCAGGCCCGCACCCTAGCCCAGTGGTCGGCAAACTCATTAGTCAACAGAGCCAAATATCAACAGTACAACAATTGAAATTTCTTTTGAGAGCCAATTTTTTTAAACTTAAACTATATAGGTAGGTACATTGTTATTAACTTAATTAGAGTACTCCTAAAGCTTAGGAAGAGCCACCCTCAAGGGGCCAAAGAGCTGAATGTGGCTCGCGAGCCGCAGTTTGCTGACCACTGCCCTAGCCACTGGGCCAAATCAGCTAGGGCGAGAATTTTACTTTTCATTTTCCATATTTGTGGATTATTATTCATGCTGTTTTAATGTGACCAAAACAGTGCTTCTTAAACTACAAGTTCCACAGGGATTTTAGGAATTAAAATTCCAATGTTTCAAGTCTGCATTTCATGGTGCCATCATCAAACTGGCAAGTCTTCTGTTATGGACCAGTTTTGTTTGTTAGGGCATCTGTTTCTTAATATCTGGAAGCAACTCTACCTTCACATAGTCAGCCTCTTTCTTCTGTCTATGATCCACATAGCCAGTCGTATTTCTAAAACATACCTTTTTCCTTGCAAGCCTGTGTTTTTAAAAAGGCTGATTGTTTCCTGGTTCTATCCTATACATTCCAAAGTTTTTGGATGTGATCGTGCTTTAAATCAATTTCTCCACTCTCGCCTGTCACCTCCTCTCCCAGTAGTCTCCACTCCAGCCACATTGGACCCTGCATGCGTTACTGAATGCAGCTTGTATTTTCACGCTTTCTGTTTTCGTTCAGGCAATTTCCTTGGCCTAAAATGTATTCCTTCAAATTGCAGGTGAAAATTTATGCATCCTGCAAAGTGAAGCCAAACTGCCTATGAAACTTCTTTTAACCTCCTCTTGTAGAGTTGATTGCCTCCTATTCTGTGCGTTTGCAAAACCAGCTTTACATGAAGCCTGAAGTTATACTAGGGTACTAGAATTCTTTGTTACATATTCCTACCCCCTCGGACGTTGTGAGCTCCTTGAGCAAGAAAGGCATGCTGTGTTACTATGTCTCTAGTGAGTGCCTAGCTTCGTGTCCAGCACATGTTGTGTGTTTGAAAAATGTTTAGGGAACAAAGTTGTATTTGAATGTTTTTGCTTCCTGGCTGCTTTGGAGCATGTTTTATGTTTTGCAACTACACACTCAGTCTTTGCCTTTGTTTGCAACTAAGCAACAATTGATGGCTTATCAGAAGTAAATAGAACCCCCCTGCTACCTTCTTTTCCATGATTTCGAGAATCCAGCACCAGATTTCCATTGCAGCTAAGAAAAATCCCCAAAAGATTATTATATTAATTTGGAAGCCTTGCCTGGGTTGCTCTCGTGTGAAGGAGACTGAGACGTTGCCATTTATGATAATAAATGTGTTATGCGCTGGCCAGCAGCATGTCCTGGGACTCTGAGGTAATCAGAAGAACCATGGCGGTGGTTTGCAGTGTGCCTTTTCGGGTCTCTTATCCCCAACTCCTAAATCTAACATACTGTAGATGTAATTCATGAACCTAAGGAATCATGAAGAATAAACACAGTAACCCAGGACTGATGTGAGTCAAACCCAACTCGGGGAAGAACACAAAGACCCGGTTGTCCACAGTAGGTCCTTTAGTGAGACCCACTGTGCACTGTCCTGATTAACAGCATCTGAGTCAAGGGAGGGGGAGAAGACTGTCCATTCAGAGAACCAGGACTGTCTTAACACCCCACACACTGCGACGGCACGGCGAGAGGCTTGGCTCATTTAGAAAACAGTTAATATAACTTGAGTGCTCTAGCTTTGAGTGAGGTGCTAAGAAAGCATTCTTTCAATATATATATATTTCTTTATTGATTTCAGAGAGGAAGGAAGAGGGAGAGAGAGAGAGATAGAAACATCAATGATGAGAGAGAATCATCGATTGGCTGCCTCCTGCATGCCTCCTACTGGGGATTGAGCCCACAACCTGGGCATGTGCCCTTGGCTGGAATTGAACTTGGGACCCTTCAGTCCACAGGCTGACGCTCTGTCCACTGAGCCAAACCAGCTAGGGCAAGAAAGCATTCTTCTTTTTTTTCTTTATTGATTAAGGTATTACATGTGTGTCTTATCCCCCCATTGCCCCCCTCACCCACTCATTCCCTTACCCCCCTGGTGTCTGTGTCCATTGATTAGGCTTATATGCATGCATACAAGTCCTTTGGTTGACTCTCCCCCTTCCCCCCACACTCCCCTACCTTCCCTCTGAGGTTTGACAGTCTGATTGATGCTTCTCTGTCTCTGGATCTGTTTTTGTTCATCAGTGTATGTTATTAATTATATTCCACAAATGAGTGAGATCACATGATATTTATCTTTCTCTGACTGGCTTATTTCGCTTAGCATAATGTTCTCCAGTTCCATCCATGCTGTTGCAAGTGGTAACAATTCCTTCTTTTTTACTGCAGCGTAGTATTCCATTGTGTAGATGTACCATAGCTTTTTAATGCACTCATCTGCTGATGGGCACTTAGGCTGTTTCCAAGTCTTAGCTATGGTGAATTGTGCTGCTATGAACATAGGAGTGCATATATCCTTTCTGAATGGTGTTTCTAGTTTCTTGGGATATATTCCTAGAAGTGGGATTACTGGGTCAAATGGGAGTTCCATTTTTAGTTTTTTGAGGGAACTCCATACTGTTCTCCACAGTGGCTGCACCAGTCTGCATTCCCACCGGCAGTGCACGAGGGTTCCTGTTTCTCTGCATCCTCGCCAGCACTTGTCATTTGTTGATTTGTTGATGATAGCCATTCAGACAGGTGTTGAGATGGTACCTCATTGTCATTTTATTTTGCATCTCTCTGATGATTAGGGACTTTGAGCATGTTTCCATATGTCTCTTGGCCTTCCTTATGTCCTCTTTCAAGAAGTATCTATTTAGGTTCATTGCCCATTTTTTGATTGGGTTGTTTATCTTCCTTTTGTTAAGTTGTATGAGTTCCCTGTAAATGTTGGCAATTAAACCCTTGGTTTGTTGGACTTCTTTCAGAGGGTGAACCAGAACCATCACCTCATATAAACTGTCAGAATGAATGGGTTCTTCTTAAAAGGTGGACATTTCATTCCTTGAGCAGTTCTTTGTTTGTTTGGGGGATATCTACGAAGTGCTTGCTGTGTACCAGGCATAGTGCTCAACATTCGGGTTCCAAAGGTGGAATGAAGGAGAAAGAAACAGGCATCCATACACTGCAGTGCGGGGGTTAAAGTCACCCCTGCAGAGACTCAAGCTGCCATGAACACACTTACACTATTGCTTTTTTAGTAAACTTTCTTCATAGATGCCTCAAAGATAAAGTCAGCCAAGCCTAGTTGGACAAAGGGCCAGGAAGACCATATGCTCCCTCCAATTCAGCACAATCTTCCAGAAGCTCTGGGGGATGATTTCCCTGTCTGCTGAGGGATGTAGAAAAGACAGGCTATTCAGCATTGGAGAGAGTGTTCTGAAACTGTATTATTGACCCCGTGTATTTTGCTAGCTGACTTTCTGCAGTCACCCTGTTCATGGCCACTTCCAGTCACACTGTTCATTCCTACAGCCACCCATGGTTGGCACTGAAGTTCGCTTGAACTTCACTGAAATCCTTCACTGAAATCACGCCTCTTACCCTGACTTCAGTCTGTCCTGTGTTTTTGTGGAAACTCAAGTGAAACTCCATCCAAAATATTCCTTCTCAGTTATTCTGGATTTGTCAGATAACAGAGTAATTAATTACAGATAATCCCCCCCCCCCCCCCCCTGTGTCCTACTATGGCTGCCATGGGTTAGGCGCTTTGATTATCTTTTGTGCAAGAGTCAGGGTTTTTCCGTTTTCTATCGATTCTTTTCTGCACTGAGATGTAAATAGCCCACTGGCCATAGCCTGGAATGCCCAGGCCATGGAAGTTTCGGGGATCATAAGGCCTTTGTCACCAGACCTCAATGCCTATATTGATGTCTGTCCTGCTTTAGGATTTCATTTGCATTGATTTATAGGCTTCCCCACCCCCGTAACTGGCATTAGATAATTGCATGTTGCTTCACAATACATCCATGGTCACATTTCTGGTTTCCAAGAATGTAAAGTACTAAAGATAGTTACCAAGGGAAGTGAAAAATAGCTTTCTCTTTGCCAGAAGAGAATCAGTTCTCTGCTGCTTTTCGTTAATAATAAACTTCTGTCGTGAGTGTTCGAGTTGTTAAAAAAAAAGTTTCTGGTTGAGCCCTTGATTCCTTGTTAAATATCTGAATGTTTGTTTTAATTTTTTTTCATTTTATTTTGGTAAATTTTGTTTTCATTTGCCTCCTTCAGGGGAAAGGTTATAAGACTTCTCATTTTAAGCTTTCAACTTTGTGCCTGGAGGTTCAGTTTACCTTCTGGTTAAGAAAATGCTTAAAGAAAGTATGCTCTCCATCTTTTTGGGGTTTATTTTTTTCCCTAGGCGTAAGTTTTAGTGAATCATAGTTTTTATGTTTCTGTAAAATTGGTACTTAAGAGTCAGTGACCTGTACCTGGTGCTTAAATAGTAATGAAAATGCTTGCAGTGAAGAAACACGAGAAACTGTCAAATGGTAAATTATTTGATCATGATGCTATTTAAATTATCTTCTAAAACCTGTGATGTATAAAGAAAAAAACTGAAGTGACAATAAGGCCAGTAAAGCTCCAAAACTGTTAGAAGCCAACGGTAAACATCTGTTTTGGTCCCGTTCCGTTGTTTTGCTTTATCCAGAATATGTTCCAGAAAAAGTTGGAATTGTGTTTCTGTGTCTGGAGCTCTTTAGTAGGATGAAGCAACCACGGCGAAATATTTTGTAGCTGAGTTATTTTGTAAAGCCAGTCATCATTTCATAACTGATCACTTTTACATTTGGGGAAATTCAGAGTTGGAAAAGATCTGTGAGAAGAATGCTATACTGATGTCGTAACTGCGGTGTTATAATAATACCTTACGTCCGTGTGTGCATCTCTTTAGAGCCTTTCATTCCAACTCTAAATATATCTTTGCCACTAACGTGGCCTGAGCTACAGGGGAGCCAGGGGATTGAACTGTGTTTAAAGTTTTGGGTAACAGAGAGACAGAACACCAGGTGGCCATTTCTTCCTTTTACAAAGTACTATTTTAAGTGTTTCCTTGATTGAGGACTTTCAAGGTCTCCACTAAAATATCCCCGTATTATGAGATATTTTGGGTGGCATAATGCAAGATTGTTCAATCTTTTGGGAGCCTTCTAAAATTATGAACCATAAACTTGTGTCTTACCAGCAGACATTTTACTCAGGCTTATGGAGACATTTCACCTGCCTTGTTAGCTACCATTGTCTTTAAGCCAGAGATTTCAGGTTCAGTGTTTTGGTAGAAAAGGTGCCCACAGCCTTCGTCTAACCTAGAGCTTCCCAAGAGCTAACAGGCTGAAATCCAGGAGAACCTCCCACAAAGTTACTTTTCTGATAGTTCTTACAGTGAATGGCTTAATTTCTGTTATGGCCAAAGAAAAGGCTAATGGTTCAGTCACTTCGTGCACGGGTGCCCCTTGCGGAGTAGAGTGGAGTGCCCTTCTGTTCCTCTGAAGGTCGTCCATGTATCCAAGGTGTCCTTGTTACATGTTCTGGGTCCAATAAGATGTTGAAAAGATTGGCTAGTCTTCATGTGTTTATTTTGAATATGTTTCTTTTACAGGGTGAATTTCTAGACATTGTCCATAAAATAAAATGTATCTTGTTTTATTTTTATATTTCAAAGATATTAAAAGAAAATGTAAATGAAATATCATTAGCTTTCTCCATTGGGGGGCATTCCTAAAGAAGATTCCTAAAGAAGACTTTTAAAAATGCCCAGTTGGTATGGTTTAGTGGTTGAGCGTTGAACCATGCACCAGGAGGTCACCAGTTCTATTCCCGGTCAGGGCACATGGTGGGGTTGCTGGCTTGATCCCCAGCAGGCGGTGTGCAGGAGGCAGCTGATCAATGTTGATGTTTCTCTTTCATCGATGTTTCTATCTCACCCTCTCCCCTCCTCTCTCCCTAAAACCAATAAAAACATTAAAAAAAATAAAACATAAGAATGACAATACATGGTGAATATACAAATTTTTCTTCCACCATTAGATATTCTCAGCAATTGAAAAAATACATGATTTTCATATTCTTGCTGACTTTGAGTGAATAGTTACTGAATGGATAACTTATGTGAAAATTAACATATACCACAGTATTAGAGTTGGCATTATAGGTTCAGTAAAGGCATCTGCACAAAACGGATGACCATCTGTCTACTTTTAGGCTCTTATATTATTGTGTTTTGTAAGAACATTTAAGAGAGGGTAAATTCCAAACATAAAAATAACTTACATTTCTGAATAAACTGTGCCTTTAGTGGCTTTTTAAAAATATCTCTTTTGGTAGAGATTTTTTTTTTTTAAATCCTCACCCGAGGATATTTTTTCCCATTGATTTTTTTTTTTTTTCCCAGAGAGAGTGGAGGAGAGGGTAGAGGTGGGAAGAGAGACACATCGATTGGTTGCCACCCGTTTGCATCGGGGCCAGGGAGAGGACTTGCAAACAAGGAATGTGCCCTTGACCAGGAATCGAACCTGTCTGCAGGCTGATGCTCTAAGCACTGAGCAAAACTGGTCAGGGTGCTACAGGATTTTCCCCCTTAATTCTTATGCTATGGGTTTTAGCTTAAAGGCTTCTGATTGGCAAGGTCAGTTTTGATAGGGGCTAGAAAATGGGTCTGCTGTTGAAGCTGTGATGGTGATATTAGCTAGGACTAAACTTAGGATGGTTAGATGTGTTCTTCAGCTCTTTATTTCTTCTTTTTAAAATAACTTTTAAAAATAGGTTTTTATTGATTTTAGGAAAAGAGAGATAGAAACATCCATTGGATGCCTCCTCCACGCCCCCTACTGGGAATCGAGCCCAAGAACCGGGCAGGTGCCTGGACTAAGAATTAAACCTGTGACCTCTTGTTGCATGGAAAGTCACTGAACTAACTGAGCCACACTGGTCAGGGCTGGCTCTTTATTTCTTGAACAGAGAAAGAGCTTTCATCATTTGACCTGTAACAGGACCAGGAGAAAGAGAAATATGGCCCAGCAATAATTTGCCTGAGGGCATTTACAATTTGCCTTGGGATATCAGCAGTTCTTTATACCATGCTTTGTTGCATTGGGCTCCAATAATCAACACTTTTCTAAATTTTCCTAAATGTAACTGTGTTAGAAGTAACTTTTGTTGATCCTGGTCTTTAAATGCATACTTGAAGCCTTTGGATGATTATTCAGACATTTATAGATACTTCGTAAAATTTTTTTTAAAAAAATTTGGCTAATGTACGGGAGGAAATATTGCTCTCAATTTTAATAAAAGTCATTTTGAGACTAAAGTGATAGTAAAATAAAATTCTCTTTCATTCCATGGAACAATATGCACAGAGAAGTGTTTGAGAAAAGTAAGTGTGTTCACACCAGCTAGAAGCTGACTGAGAAGCACTGCTTAGATGACTTGTCATTTCCCACAGCACCCTCCCATCCCCAGCCTTCGCCCTGGGACCAGGGCCAAAGTTTGAGGCGTGTGTTTGCTGTGAGTACTTATGATCATCATATTTTAAAAAGTTAGACAAGAAGGAGGCTCTGGTCTTGGGAAAACCAGGCATTCGCCAGCGTGGGCAGGCGAGGGAGCTGGTTAAGCTCACAGACTGGAGTCAGATGTTGACTTCAGACCCTTGCTCTGCCATCTATTAACTCTGCATCTGTGGGCAAACTGCTTCATCTCTTTGTGCCTCAGTTTCCTCCCCTGGAAAACAGGGGCAAGCATATCTATCCCATATAGGTGTTGCAAGGATGAAATGGCACAAAGTAATCAAGGAGGGTCGGCTTCTAGTACATTCCATGAGGATATTCTACCTTTCCATGAGCTGTTATTCTTAAAATACTTGAGTTCCCGTAAAAGTGCTATTTTTGTGCATACCATTAACAGGGTAGCAATGCTTATACTGAGCAGAGAGGCTGGACTTGTCAGAAGCTTAATGCAAATAGTGCATGTTTACTTGGTTATGCTTTTACCAATCATGTAATCAGTTTATTTTCTATTTCAGAAGGTAGTATTGTGTAAGCAGGCTTAGAGGCGAGTCCGGTATGATTTCAGTAAGCGTGTTTGGCCTCAGGAGTACTGTTTAGGAAGCATAAGCAATTAATTGTACTGAACTCATCTCGGGCCATAGAGCGCTCATAAGGTGTGGGTGCGGGCTTCTATCCTGTTGTGTTGAAAGGCACTCTCAAAGCGACCCCAGAAATAACTGGAAATTTGGTTCTTTGCACCTGGCAAGCTAACCAGGTACCTCTGTTACCTCCCCTGGTTTGCACAATTACAGGGAGTTGAAGGTGTTGCCTGCAGACCCTCTTCCACATACTAAGGGCCACATGAATAAAGATAAATAATGACAAAATGACTTGAACGTAGCAGTTTTTTAAAAGTATGTTATTGTTGATTTCAGAGAAAGGAAGGGAGAGGGAGAGAGAGACATCAGTGATGAGAATCATGGATCCGCTGCCTCCTGCATGCCTTACACTGGGGCTCGAGCCTGAAACCTGGGCATGTGCCCTGACTGGGAATCAAACCGTGTCCTCCTGGTTCATGGATCAACACTCAACCACTGAACCACACCAGCTGGGCTGAGGGTAGCTATTTTTGAAAAATTTTAAATTTAAGATAGTGTTTGATACAGCCTGGTTTGTTGTTTCTCACGTTAGGAACCGGAGATACTAGCCTTTGAACTATAAACACAGCAGTTTCATTTGTTCAACCCAGTACCTGAATAGCAAACAGGATATACCACATTTCCCCTGCTAGCTGGTTTTATCTTAAATTTTGATTGTAATGTAATCTGAGTTAAGGTTTGGCATGTAGATTTGTAATGCCAGTTTCTTACTTTGATCTCGGGAGTAACCTCAGGGAGGTTGGCGATAAGAGAGGATTTTGATCACTTGATTAATGCTATTGATTCATCACATGTTAATTCCTGCTTAAATCCTTTGCTGTAATGACAAACCTTGGGTAACGGATGGGTTGGAGAGATGCCCAGGCCCTAGGGGGTTCGTGAGTAGGATCCTGATTGAGGGCTTCCCCAACCTAAGCTAAGGTATTAAAGTCACAGGCTGCCCATCCCTTTAGGTCCATTTGAATTTTAAGTCACCACAGTTTCCCATTATAGCAAAACTCCTATCACTAGAGTCAGTCATCAGACAATGCGATTCCTTTGAAAAGCAATATTTTAACAGCCAAATATGAATTCACATTATTCACAAGATAATTTCTTTAGAAATCTCCCCTTCTTCTGTTCTCTGTCCCTTTTCCTTGTTGTACCAGACCACACCCTTTGCTGTCCTAGTGTTGACTGTACTATGTTACTAGTATGATGCTAACAGCATTGCCTGCTCAGTTTGTAACAGGACACTTCTTACCTGGCACTTTGGATCCAGACTGTAGGTGAAAGAATGTCATCTTGAATATTCTTTTACATATACATTTTGCATTTATTTAGTATCTACTACATGCCAGTCCCTATACACAGGGAGCTTGTATTTAAGAAGAAGAGAATACAAGTGGGTAGCGTGAGTGGGACCTTAATTGGGATATATCTACTAGTATGTAGTGCAATAGGTACACACAGAAAGTCCATTAAGCCCCTGGGAGGGGAGTGTGGAAGCCTCCCCAGAGAAGGTGGCTGAAACCCAGTAAGAGTTCACCAGGAGACCTGGGAGGAACGTGTGTCAGGGAGAGCAAGGATGCGGAACCTTTTTTCTGCCAAGGGCCATTGGATATCGAGCCATATAAAATTATCGACTAAGGAATTAGCCTGCTATATTTGGTCAAACATTTAATTAACTCACCCCTAATGCCTTGGCAGGGCCAGACCAAATGATTTCACGGGCCTTATAGGGCCTGGGGGCCAGACATTCCCCACCCCTGTGGTAGAGGGAGCAGCAGGGTCAAAGGCCTAAGAAAAGAGCTGGGTAAATCTTAAAACTTGTGTCATAAGAGAAAATGGATTTAAATAATACTGCTTTTCTCTGTGCCAGCATTTTGACTTGTTTGTTCATTCTTATTAACAAATTTAATTGAAATTGGCTGTAATTGGTTCTTTTGGCCATCTATTTTCTTATGACTGCAGTTTTAAAATATATATTCATGTTTTTTATCTTGAACTCTGAGGTCTCATTTCATTGAATTCATCTTTCTATTAAATTACTAGAGGCCTGATGCACAGATTCATGCACTGGTGGGGTCCCTCGGCCCAGCCTTCGCCCTCTTGCAATCCGGGACCCCTCAGGGGATGTCAAAGAGCTGGTGTCAGACCGATCCCCACAGGCCAGGCCAAGGGACCCCACTGGGGCACGAATCGGTGCACTAGGGCTCTAGTATGCATATAAGATCTTTGGTTTATCTCTTCCCACCCTCCCCCCTTTCCCCCTTCCCTCTGAGATTCATCAGTCTGTTTCATGTTTCCATGCCTGTGCGTTGGGTGTCTGACCCCTGGTGGTCAGTGCATGTCATAGCTACCAGTCAAACAGTCAGACAGTCGCTTAGGCTTTATATATAGAGATTTTATAGAGTGAAACAACTATTAGGAATTTCTTCCTGTTCCTTGAGTTATATATACTTTTTGTGCTAGAGAGATGGGATTAAACGATAAGGTCTTTACGTTTTTCTGTGTTTTTTCTCTCTCTTTTTTTTCTTTCCTCCTTGCTCTAGTTTGTTTGAATAGTTGTCATGCCTTTAATGCCTGGGTGGCTTGGATCAAATTTTCTATCTGTGCTGATAAACTGAGGACTACCTTTTGACCTTTTGCCATGTTATCTGACAATAGGCTGTTTTTCTTTCTTTCAAGCTACATTGGAAGGCCTTATTTTGTGGTCCATTTATGTCTGTTAGTGCTGTAGCCTCATGTAATGGGCAGGGAAGGAGGAAACCCACTGAGGTGGAGAGTTCCTCCTTGGGATACCTGCGCATTGCCTTCTCTCACCTTAAGATTTTGCTAAATGTACTGTGTTATGTTTCAAGCTGCTTAGTTCATGGATAGGGGAACGGGTGGGGCATAGCCAGTCTGCCTTAACTCATCTCTCCAGTTCCCAGTGAATTTCTAGAGACTTTATTTCAATCAGGCTGATCCTATTGACTTTCCCCCTCTTCACTCATTACTCTGCTGAAGTCATTTTCACTGAAAAATATAAAAAAGGCCACACAGTTTGTGCTTCTTTCCAGAGTTGAGGTTATAGGAAATAATTCTCAAGATACCCACCCATTTGGCTATCGGAAAAGTGAGGGCCTTTTCCACTGGTCTTCAGAAATTTGTTTCTTACCTTGATCATGGAGTTTTAAAGTTTATTATATTCCCTTAAGTTCTTTTCCTTGCTTGGTGGCCCTTGGTAGAATACTTTCACTAATTTTCACTAATATATATATTAATTGATTGTGAAGGACATTCTATAGTTCAGTTTTCAGCAGTCATCACAGACCTGATAGTTTTGCCCATTAGATAACCGCAAACAACCTCTCTAACTCTGATTCCTTTTCTAAGGATTCAGCCTAAATTTCGATAATTTGAAGTAAATTTGCTTATTGAAGCAATTCAGTTGAAGTAAATTTGCTTATTATTTACTCTACAAACCAAAGGAGAATTCCATTAAGGTTATAGATTGTGACTCTAGGAAAGGACATTGGCTCACCTGCCTCCACCTTCAACAGATGACTGTGCTGATCTGGTGACCTCATTCTGATTGGAGGTCTGCACCTTTCCTCCCACCATGTGGCTCCATCAGTTCTCTATATTCCTCCACGTCGTGTGCCTAGGCAAGGCTCTTTGGCAGTTCTGTCCAAGAAGCCATCATGCCTGATCCATAAACCAGTCATTCTGAGATGCCGTAAAAGCAATGTGACTTTGTGAACACCACCCAATCCCATAGGAGACTTACCGCTCCTGAGATGAAAACTTGCATCAGCTCCAGCAACTGGAGCCTCAAACGCCTATGTAATTGCCCTACTTGGCAATCCCCTTCTGAATCATCCCTTTTCCATAGCACAGACTATGTGAAAATCGAATGCCCTTGGGAATGAGTGGGTTTGCTGTTTTGCTGGAGTCTGACACAATAGATTTGCTTTAGGTAACACTAAACCCCCCTCTTAGCAGAGGCACCTCCAGGGCTGTTGACTGCCTTCCCACTTCTTTGTTACCTTAACTCACCTTTTATATGAACAACTGGGTTCTCTGACCTCTGGACAGGGTGACATAATCTCAAGCAGAGAAATCTTCCAAAGATTTACCCAGCAAAGAGAAAGTCCATTCTCTTTCCTCCACTTCCCTCCTCCTCCCCACACCCCTTTAAGGAGAAGGAAAGACATTTGCTCTGCCCCAAGATAACTTGCAGAATTGTGGTGGGGGCTTACCTGCATTCTGAGTTTCTCTACACTTGGTTGGCTGTAGGGCTCCTGAAGTCTTATATAATCTTTCTTCTCCTCATGGGGAAAGTTACAACATTATTTGGGGGTGATTAAAAACCATTCCTGAGTTTAAGAAATAGAGTAGAGGTTATTGTGGAAGGTAGCTTTTATTTGCTGCTCCTTTGCTTTTAGAATTTTTTTTTAAAACAGTTTCTTAAGTGAATTAAGTGCTGAAAACTCTTTGCCTCCTAGGGGATGGTATTATTACCTCAGATTCTCCCATATTTTTTACAAATAAAAGTATATAATTTTCTCCTCTTTCGCGCCCCCCCCCCCTCCTCTTCCTTCAGATCTGGTGACAACTAGTTAATTTTAAAACTGCCAGAAAAATTATTTCAGTGTTACACTGCACCTCTGGGAAAAGAATGGAATCTCATTTCTTTTCCCCATATGCTGACAAAAATCTTCTCATTTCAGAGGGCAATGATGTCACCAGCTAATGAGCAAAATATTTCTCACTAAACAGATGAGTCCTTCCCTTAATCCTTTGTGAAATAAGTAAAAAAAATCCCCGCAATGTGTTTCATATTTTATTACTCGGACAACTCATAAACACTTTTTAAAGTGATTCTGGCTTCTTTAAAGAGCGAGACGAATTATTTTATAAACACGAGGAATAACATTAACCGGATGGCTGTGACTGGGAGGCCCCTCCCACAGCCACTGGTGACAGAGGGGCTGATCTTAAACATACATGCCTCCTCTGAGCCAGGATGCTGCCCCCAAGGTAGGGAGTGACCTTGAATGCATCACTTCTTGGCCTAGTGGAAGGGGATTAGAAATGTTGGAGAGATTATGAAACCCAGTTTGGAGAAGAAGGGCCTAAAGCTGTTGTTGATTGCTGTCACATGCTGTTTATAAGGCAACAGCATCAGCCCAACTCTCCTTTGTCTAGAGACACAGGCATCACAGGCCAGGGGTGAGAAAGGAGTGGGGCCACAGGGCCACCTAAAGGCTGGACATCTAGGCTCACATAGGAACAAGGGAATGCCCCCACCTATGGCAAGCGTCCTTCCCCTCACCGAAGCATCTGTATTTCCCAGCCAAAGGTGAACTCTTCCACATTCCTAGTCCCCATATCTCTTTGATCCTCTCATGCATGTATCACAGTTGACTTATATGAATCATATTTCTGAATTTCTCTTGGGCTCTCATCCCAGAGTAAAAACTTTGTAAGTTCATGTAAAGCTAACTTACACATATTTCTATGCTGCATTCTTGATTCACTGCATTCATTCATTCATTCATTCATTCATTCGTTTCAATTAGGAAATATTAGCACAGACAGATACTATTTTTACTTATCTAAGTGGAAAAGAATACTGTAATGTTCAGTGTTGGCAATTGTGTGGGGGAAATAGTCACTCTTTTAATACTACTCTGACATTTAAAAAACAATACAATGCTTTTTCTGAGCAGATTGTTAATGTGTATCAAAAGGGCTCAGTGATTGAGTGTTGACCTATGAACGAGGAGGTTAAAGTTTGATTCCCCGTCAGGGCACATGCCCAGGTTGCAGGCTCATCCCCAATGGGGGGTGTGCAGGAGGCAGCCAATCAATGATTCTCTCTCATCATTGATGTTCCTATCTCTCCGAAAGCAGTGAAAAGATATTAAAAAAAGACCTAAAGATAATACCCATTCACTTACCCATCAATACTATAATCTAACCATCTGTTCTATAAAAAGGATGTCAGATGTCTTAGAAAATATACTGTATATTGTTCATCAGAGCATTGTTTATAATATTGAAATATTAGAAACATGCAAATATCCAGTGGTGGGGGTATTGTTTAAATTATGGGACACTTTTGTGACTACTATTGAATTATTAATGTATTTTATTGTTGAATATTTGTTGACATAGGAAAATGTTCAAAGTTCTAAAATGCAAGGTTATAAAACAGTTTGAACAGTATTTATTGAGAGCTTTAGGGTTTCTCTAAAGAAAACCCTTTGAGTTTCACACTGGCCCAGAAGGTCACAATTATGAGCAGTTTATTTCTATTTACACTGTGTTTTTATGTGAGGGAGGCTTTGGAGACCCTGATAGTGACCTTGGGAGGTGGAGCAGCTAAAGAACGTGAGGTCATTGTTTTTTGTAAAAGCAAAACAAAGTATAGAAAAACAAGAGTATAGTGTGTGTGTGTGTGTGTGTGTGTGTGTGTGTGTGTGTGTGAAACAGGTGGGTGGGCATAAACCTAAAATATTAGTACTTTTTCTATTTAAGCAAGGGGATAAGTGATTTCTCATTCTCTGTTTTGTGTTTCTGCATTTTCCAAATTGCCTATAATTAAATACATATCGTGTGCAATGAAATATAAACAAATCTTACTAAAATACAGATAGAGAAATGAATATGACACTGCTCATTGCCCTCAAGAAGTTTAGTGGAGGGCTAAGTATATTTTGCGCTAAGTCCTATGTTAAAGCCTGTGTAGATTATTGTACAATCACACAGCCTAAGGAAAATGAGGAGGAAGGCCAGGAAGGCTTTCCAGAGGGGGTGGCATGTGGGACTGAATCTTAAAGGATGAGTAGAAGCTCGGGAGGTGGATGGGGTGGTCAGAGATATTTCCAAAAAGGAAACGTGCAAGCACAAAGGTACACAGGCATGTGAGAGTGTAGGTATTTGAGATGGTCAGAGGATAAGAACCAGGAGCAATAACAGGCCCTTTCCACATAGTATGTGCATAGTAGAGTTCCTGGAAAAAAGGGTAGGGCTCTGACCATGCAGAGTCATGTTTCATGATAAGTCCTTTGGACTTTTGTCCTGAGGAACTAATGAACAATGAACAGTAGGAGTTAAGTCTGTCCTCAGCAAATTTGCACACCTACTGTGTGCTAGGGAAGCTCAAGTCCGCCATCCAGTTAATAAGACCAGCCATACCCTCTCCTCAGGAATTTTGTCCCTGCTGTATCCACCTTCCCTCCACCAAGAAGCTTTCCAGAGAGGTCTGGCCAAGCCTAGTCCTTCAAATATCCCATAGTATATTCTGATGCACAGCAAGGGCTGGGAGCTACGGGACCGGAGAGTTTAAACCTCCTCATTCCACATTATGACGCACATATGCAGTGAGGGCCCATGCGGTGAGGCCTTCACAGGCACTGTAAATGCCAGGAGGGGGACAGACATGCTCCCTGTCCCTGTGGACCTTCCCATCTTCTGAAAGACAAGCCTGTGTTGGGTGCCCACGTGATGGTTAAAAAGGGGTGTTGGGGAGGAGTTGGCTTCTAGGGGTTCTTCCCTCCACTTTCCTCACAGAGCCTGGCTCAGTTACTGCCCAGCTTCCTGTAGATCTCACACTGATAGAGGTTTCGCTACCTCCCAGGCTCCAGTACTTACCTTAAAGGTCATCTTTCATCGTCTCAGGAATGCAGGACGTTTCTCTCTGCCTATTTGAAAAGGAGAGAAGTTAAGAAACATGTCCAAGGCATGTGCTGTCCACCAGTGGCATAAGGGGCAGACTCTAGTTCCTAAGTCTGCTCAGAATCTACCTTTCAGACCCAACCTCAAATGTTGGCCATATCACTAGCTTTCACATGTTTTCTTTGCCTTTGCTATTTACTCAGCACCTAAAACAGCAGTTTGTAAGCATTGAAACTGGTCTTGTTTGAGTTCTAATCAGAAACAGACAGCAAGCACTTACTGAGTTCTAGTTGTCGATCATACATAGGCAAGTTTTCAAACAACACACTAAGGTAACTGTTATTTGACTACATTTACATGGAGGGATACCAGGACCCATAGAAGTGACGTGATTGGCTGGAGAACTTAGAAATTAAGCCCAGGTTGTTCCAGCTCCGAAGACTTTGGGCTTCCATCTTCTCTTTACCCCACTCTCATGGGGGCATCCGCATTTTCTTAGTTTTCTTCAAGTAGCAAATTCAACCAAGGACTTCTGCTGACCGTGTAAGGAATTTGAAGCATAATGTTGCGTGCAGTGTGGTTGTCAGGCTTGGGTGAAGAAAGCCCTCGTAGAGGTGGGAGGTGTAGGAGCAAACCCATGAAGTCTTGGCTTCTGCCTCCGCCATTTACCGTCTGTGAAATGAGAGCGTGCGTCTAAATACTTGGCATGGTGCCTGGGAATTGGGAGCATTTGGTGTGGACGGGTGTTGGAAGAACACGTCAGGAAAGCACCTGCCACACTTTTTGGCACATGTGGGCCCTCACAGGGCAATGGGAAGGTGGCTTATGTGAAAGCAGAGCGGATTTGTGAAATGGGGAACTCGGCAGAATAGGGAAGGTGTGGCGAGCCGTTGCGGGGAGAAGTAATAGGAAATCCCATAGGGGTAGCAGGGAAAATTTCTGGGGCAGAAAATTGGGGGATTCTTGCTGAAGAGTGAGAGATGCCACAGGGGCCCGAAGGAATGAGCAGGAAAGGTGCCCAGGAAAAGGGGGTGACCTCTGGCAGTCAGTGGCACAGCCTGTGATCTCCTCATGGGGAACCTGAGTGTATTTGTGTTGTGTAATGTCCTTCCAAGAGAGGGAACTTTACATAATACCTAAGGAAAGACCCACACAATGCGAGAGGCACCCGGGAGTGGGCAGCTCATGCTGTGCAGTGGGCATGTACGGCTTTCCCAAGTGAATGACTTAAACCCTGAAAATACAGACACGCCTGGCAGCCCATGACATGGAAACTTCACAGGGGTCCTCAGTCCTGTTTGCTTAGATGGCGGCGTTCTGCTTAATTGACAGCATGTGCTCGTTGCTCCCCAGCCCGCCCGAGAAAATTCAGTGATCCTATGGCTCCCATTTCTAGGAAACAAGAGAACTCGGCTGCTCTGAGGATTGTCAGGACAATTTGGAAAGGCAGTTTTAGAAGTGACCGTGGAGGGGAAACAGTCCTACATGGACACCCGTGGTTAAAATAGAAGAAGGAGTGAGAAAGTGGCAACTCTAGGAGAAAACCAAAATCATAAGTTTTAATTCAGTAATTTCAAAAATAGCCATTGGACGGTGTCTATTTTCAATCGAGACTCCTTCTCTCGGGCTGCTTAAAAGAATATCTGCGAAAGAGATCTTTTCTCAGCCCAGCCACTTGTGCGGGTTGGTCCTTGTCCGGATTTGCTCAGCTCCTCGCGTTCTTTTTTTCTGTCTCTGGAATTCCATAGACAGTAATTAAGGAACTGGAGGCCAGCAGGAGGTCAGGGAGCCTTCGTCAGTGAAAACAGGGATTGTTTGCCACGTACAACACTCCCTTTTTTCCTTGTGGTGAATAGAAGATTTGCTTAGAGCCGATGACTTATGCCTTTCTTACAAGTTATGCAGTTAGCGAGGAACTGGGCACTCCGCAAGCAGAAGGCAGCTAATTGAATCCAGTGTCCTCGCTTTTTCCCCCTTTTGGATCCTAAACTGTGCCGGTGGAGCCTGTCTGATCATGTAACTCCAGAGGAGCATGTTCCAGAGTTGCCTAATCCTCACTTTGAGATCAGAGTTGAGGGAAGGAGAGTGAAGACGTTCTCACAGTGGGGAGGGGGTGGGGGTGCCGGACGTGCTCCAAATTACCCTTTCAGCCTGCTCAATGCCGAAGCCGGTAAGTTCTCTGGGTGTGTTTCATGCAGAAGGGAAATGTGCTTTCTGTCAATTCAAGGGAAAGCCCTGGATTGCTCTTGGATTATTCCTGCTTTGATGCTTTTTTCGCTTCCAAGTCCTCTAGATTTGTTTTTCTCCCCTTGTTTACTTCCCTACCTTCTAACTCCGAGCATTCTCTCCTAGCCTGCTCACCCAATAACAAGGCATTGCTTTTGCAGGAGAAAAGTGAATATTATGCTGAGAACTCAGTGAGAATGCGAGGGATGGAGTGCCCAGCGGTGGGAACTCAGTTGTCAGTTGTGGAGGCTTGCAGCGGGAGGACGCCTTCAGACAGCCTTGCAGTTGCTTTTCCTAAAGCTGCATCCGATCGGCTTCCTTCTCCTAACTTTGAAGGTTAATGCCATTGATAAAGCGGACCACGGAGGCTGAAGCGTCCGTGTCTGCTTGCACGCTGGGTTAACCAGACATGGTTGTGTGAATTTCACAGGCGAATACATTTCCAATTGCGGAAGACTTTTCAGAAATGCTTACGAATCTTATAGTGGTATGTGCTACCTCTGGGGGAGATAAGTCGACTTAGTGTGGCTGTTAATTGAGACTCTGCAAGGGGTGTTTGGAGCTGGAGAAGTGAGCTGAGTGTGTTTCTTCAGAAGGCTGGGTGGGAATCCTGTGCTCAGTGTGGTCTCAAGCTATCCCCAGAGGGTTCTGGTTGCTCCTTGCAAGGTCGCGTTAACCTGTATGACAGTCCATGACGCCTGTGCCTGCACCACTGTGCCATGCAGCTTTCGGAAAGCATGTGTTTGTCTCGTCAGAGTTGCAGGAATTGTAGTTACAGGGTTCAGTGAAGGATCTGTTTACCGACCTGCAGTGACGGGCTTACACTGAACAGCGAGGGGACACTGTGAGTTTGCGCCACTACACAAATGTTTGTATCAACGGATGCTGTTAATCGTGTTCCTTTTTTCCCGATCACTTAGAATGTAGCTGTGTTATAAAAAGTCCTCCACGCTGGCTCCATGTCTTTCCTATTAGAACATTGCAGATGTGTCAAGGACGCACATGTTCCAAAAGGAGCTGAGAGGGAAGGAGGCTCCACCCACCTTTGCGAGCCAAAGGGCCCCCTCGGTTCCTCATTCAGCACCCTGGCAGTCAGCGGTGTACTATCTCTTTAAAGCAGCTATAGTTTTGTGCTTTGGCTTGGTCACTTTGTTATGGTTTAAAACTGTGGAGCCAGCTGTCTGCAATCTGATGTAATGTTGCCATGGAAACCAGAAATGAAACACTTAAGCATTCACCACAGAATTACTACATATAGCATTAGCCAAAGTAATTAAACGTTAAGCCCTATGGGCTTTCTGTTGGAAAAATCTGCAATACAGAGGCTGGAAATCAAATGTTTGTATTCATAATATTGTAAATCCACTTTTCCACATCCTTTGGTGGGATACATTAATTGCCGTTTTCTACTAAAGGATTAGAGGTGGGGGGTTTTATGCAGATGATTGTGTTTTCACCTTCTCATTTAGAAGATGAGCAAATTAAAGTTTATTTTATTACTCTGTCCTGAGGCAGGACAGGGAAGGGGAGGAGAGACCTCGTGTTTGAATGTATATAAAATATATACATTTTTTTGACTGTAGTTTATTTGAAACTTGTCTTATAATAGTTCTGAATTTATTTTGGAATCAATCATTCGTATACAGTGCAGATTTTCTTCATCTTCTACTAAGTTCCTCCCGGTGGGAAGATTTCTTAATTAAAAAAAAAAAAAATTGTAGCCCTAGCCAGTTTGGCTCAGTGGATAGAGCGTCAGCCTGCAGACTGAAGAGTCCCGGGTTCGATTCCCGTCAGAGGCACATGGCCTGGTTGCCGGGCTCGATCCCCAGTGAGGGGCACGCGAGGGCAGCCCATCAATGATTCTCTCTCATCATTGATACTATTTCTCTCTCTCTCCCTCTCCCTCCTTCTCTGGAATTAATAAAAATATATATTTTTAAAAATTGTAAATTCTCACACCCCCATATCTGGGTATATTTTCTGAATAAAAAGACACAATATATTATTTCCAGCATTTGGGAAGTGACACATTGCTTATGTAAAAGGAGAGACATGAAATGAGGAATTTAAGCTTAAAAGAAATTTAAGTTTAAAACAAATGCATGCCTTTTACAGTCTTTATGTTAAAACAGCTGGAGAGAACTTTTTAAAGGCAAATATTTCACAATTGTTTTTCCTCTGGACTCTGGAGGAAGTGAGAAGTCAACACCTCAATAAAAACATTGTTGGGATTCATTGTCCAACTTTAGTAACTTCTAGGCTACTTAAGAGATTTTTCTATTTTAAAGAAGAAATATATATAGACTTTACTCTGTGTGTGTGTGTGTGTATATATATATATATATATATATATATATATATATGGTTTTATTTCACATTTTTCTTCATACAAATTGTGTTGCATCTACCTTGTCTTGTATTAAAAACATGGCAATGCAAAGAAAGTTATCAGTGCCCTGGCCGGTTTGACTTGGTGGACAGAGCATCAGCCTGCGGACAGAAGGGCCTCGGGTTCGATTCCAGTCAAGGGCACATGCCCAGGTTGCAGGCTTGATCCCCAGTGGGGGCGTGCAGGAGGCAGCCAATCAATGATTCTCTCTCATCATTGATGTTTCTGTCTCTCTCTTTCCCTTCCTCTCTGAAATCAATAAAAATATATTTAGAAAAAAAAGTTATTGGTTGCTGTGATTTATATTTTGTCAGAGGCAAACACTTCCAAAATATTCATTTTTTAAGGAAAAATAACCATTAGTTCAAAGTTCTAAAGAGCTTCTGTTTCTTAAAAGTTGATGGGCCATGTGAAAGCAATTAAATAAGTACCTGGAATATGTTATTTTTCACCACAGTGAATCTGGGCAGAGGAAATTAGGACTGGAGGAGCAGGGGGGCGGGGGAGTGTCTTTGCCTTTAAATCTGTTGTCCTGGTTTCACTTTTTTTTATTTCTCCCAGAAAAGTTCCCTCTGATGGCTTGTTTCCTATTTAAGATTTGTGTCTTTGTGGACTGAAGGTTTTTGTGTTCTGTCTGTATTCCATTTCTCTTTTTACTTCCCCTATCCCTTACACACACACACACACACACACACACACACACCATCACCATCACCAGCAACCCCAAGCTGGGTGTGAGGTATATATAATACATCAGGGATTTTTATCCTCTAATGTAGCCTTCTATATCTTGATTATAAACAATCTATGCTTATTTCACTTTCAGAATTTTTTAATGTGAGGGTTATAGACATACATACCTATTCTAGGTTTGTCTGTTGGTATGTACAGAGACTTTCTATAATCTAGTGTTGATTATTCTTCTATTAGATTTGCCTGGCTTTTGAGATACATCCAGAAGGCGGAATGTTTTTACATGTTTACGTGTAATTCCATGCATTGTGGTTTTGTTCAGGTGCCAATTACCCAGAAAGAGGGTTGACCAAGTTCTCATTCCTCTGGTTGACCACTGCAACCGTTTCATTGTACATAACAATTCAGTGAAGTAAAATGAAATTAAAACCAGACAATATCATTATAGAGTAGGGGCTATATTTATTTCCTTGTAATTGTCTTACATTTTGAGTTTTAGGCCAAATGCAGTAAGCCTAATTACCAGCATGCAATATAGCCTCCTCCCCCAACACCTGGGGGTGCAATTTCTATTTTTTTAATGTTTGCTTTATTATTTACTTATTTATTTATTGTTAATCCTCACCTGAGGATATTTTTCCATTGATTTTTAGAGAGAGTGGAAGAGAGAGGGAAAGACAGAGAGAAATATAGATGTGAGAGAAACACATAGATTGATTGCCTCCTGCACAACTAGGGCCGGGCCAGGGAGGAGCCTGCAACCGAGGTACGTACCCTTGGCCAAAATCGAACCCAGGACCCTTCAGTCTGCAGTCCCACGCTCTATCCTCTGAGCCAAACTGGCTAGGACTAATTTCTGTTCTTGATCGCCAGGTAACCAGTAGTTAACCTTAATTTTGAGGTGTGTGTGCAACATTTTATCTAGGAATTTTAGGGAAATTGACCATGGATATTGATACTCTTCACAGAAGGGAAGCCTGAGAAATACCCCTGTCCGGTGACTTGTCATTGATGGGTGGTAATCATTATTCTTTAGTGGTGAATGATCTGCCTAAAGTCGTGCAGGGAGAACGTACACGCTGGGAGCCCCAGGAAGGAGGCCAGGAACTGGGTTGTAGGGATCCCTGCCATAGAGCCGCAGTGCTGCAGAAATATGTGCAGACTCAGGACGTGCACCATTTTTATACCCAAGCAATTCATATAATCTCTACCCATTTCCTCTTGAACTGTGCTGTGCTCACTCTTGGTTACCTATTTTATCATCCATAAAGTCGCGACTAAGAAGTGCATTTCTTGGGGGGAAGTCTCCATATTGAACCCGTGCTCAGAGATGTGGCTTGTTTGTGTCCGGGATTTCAGTGGAGGCATTCCTCTCCCTGCTCCTTCAGGGAATGGGCTTGAGGAAATGGAGAGAAAGCTGCTGCCAGGATGCGCAGTACCAGCTGGAGTCGCACCAGCTGCCCAGGGTGTGCCGCGCCTGCGCACTGCCAGGGCTCTGCGCCCCGGGAATGCCGAGCCCGGCCGCGCCGCAGCCCATTTCGTTGGAGACGTCTTTTGGGGTTTTTACATTTTGAACAGATAAAACAGAGGAAGCTGCGTATTGAATGTTGGAACGGACTTGGAAGCGAAACCCTCATTTGGTTCACAAGGAAAGGATTGTTTTTTGCCTGGGTCACTGCTGCGGAGAGAAATTTTTTCTTCTCTCTGTAATGTTGGATACTTGAGGGAAAACAGCTGGGCTGAGCATACTTGAATCGCTGCAAAACGGAATGGGATGCTGGGGAATATGGACTGTAGTGTATGGCTGAAAAGGTCAGCTTTTTCCCTTGTCCCTCGCGGAGGAATGCAGGGGCTGTCCTCACGCTGGCCTGGGGAGCTCTTGGAAGGAGCTGGGAGAGGCCGGAGGGATGGCTGAGATGTGGCAGGAGGTCCTCACGGGTGACAGGGAAGGTGGCTTTTCGCATCTCTTCCCTTTTCCTGCCCTGCTGGTTTTGATTTTCGGGGAGGACTGGAACAAGTCAACAGAATTTTGGTTTGGAGAAGTAGTTGGTGACCACGTTTAAACAGCAAGTCCTGATGGGCCAGACAGAGGCGAGCCTGGCCCAAACCACAGCAGTGAAACTGAAATTACAGGGCCAGCCTTGGAGAGAGAGTCCTTTGGTGTCCTCCCGACAGGGCACCGGCAAGTACTGGAGACAAAATGCACCACATGCCGGTCAAGGGCAAGGGTGTGTGTCCTGCTGCCTAGGACCTGCTTCTCCACTCCTTAGACCTTAAGATGGTAGGTAGGTGGAGCTTCAGGAACCTGTTGGGCAGATTGGTTGGTGCCCCAGGTTCCACTGCAGCACTGCCAGAGCGCACGCTGGCGGCGAGGCCGGGCTGCACCGGCTGCAAGAGCAGAGCTCCGGAGCAATGATCTGATTAACTTTTCTTTTGTTTCTTTGCCAGTCAAGAGAACAATCGGATGATGAGACCGAGGAGTCGGTGAAGTTTAAGAGGTTACACAAGCTGGTCAACTCCACTCGCAGAGTGAGAAAGAAACTAACCAGGGTGGAGGAAATGAAAAAGCCCAGCACTGACGGTAAAAAGCAAACGCCACCCTGTCTGTTCCAGAGTTAATCACGTGGACTTCACTTTTCAGTAGAAAAAGAATAGGATTTCAAGTAGAAAATGGGTTGAGTTCTGGCAGAGTGAGAATTGGGGCTGCACGTTAGCAGGGCAGTGCTCAGCAGGTTACGGGATGAAGGATCTGGTGTCCAGAATTTGGGAGGGGTGGGGGCTTAGTATTTTAAATGCTAGTACAATGATGGGAACTGGCCAGTATGTGACAATGAAATCTCACGGTGTGGCATAGCTTTAATTTTGAGCTTATACTATTTTATATAAACTTTATTTTGTAACTTCCTCTTAGTATAAGCCTCTGCCCCCAAAAGGACAGTGGCTCTTGCCCAGCGGTGTTAGTCAAAACTTGATTTGCATCCATCTCAAACAAACATCTGGCAATTAAGGCACTTCATATCCTTGGCATCTCTGAGGGATGATTCGCTCTTCCTGTAAACTGTCTCAAGTCTCAGTTCAAATGGGGCTGTAAGGATCTTCTGTGCTGAGTGGATCATTGAGAGCTATACTGCTGCCTAAGCCACTTGCCCGATGAAGCAATAATGTCAAAGGCGGTATGAGCTTGGATTTATTGGAATGAGTAGTTAACCTTTGAAGTGTAATTATGACAGTTTAAATCACAGCTGATCTGCCTCTCTTTTTGTTAGTAACGTGCATTTGCAGCATCCTATAAAATTCTCCCCGAAAGATAAAAGAATAAAATTTCCTGTTTGGAAAATGATAAGTGAATTGAAACAAACGCTGGAATGTCTTTATTTTTTAAAAGCATATTGTTGAAATGTCACACCTACATTGTGAGGAATTTCAACTTTTTAACATGTCGATTTAGAAAGTATCATTGTAGAGGGCTTTCTTTTTTTGTACATAAATGTTAACAAGCTGTGGAGGGAATGGAATTGCCCCTTATTTACGTACATGATGGTTTCCTGTTGTTATTATTGCTATTTTTATTTTAATTTGTTGTAATTATTTATTAGTTTAAATCCCCTAGAGTAATAATATTGAAGGTAGAGGGGTTACTGTGGGAGAGTGGAGTTAAAAGGGGAAAGAAAAGAGGAGAGAGGGAAAGAGATCTGCTTTATGGCCAATTTCATAAACTTAGAATTGTAGCTAATTCCTGGGTTTCTTTTGCTGACTTTTTTGCGTGGTAATTCTTTTTACTTTTGGATGCAATGCTGCTGTTGCATTTGGATGTTTTAATACCTGTCTGCAGTCATGGTTTCCCCTCATTGTGGCAGCTCTTGCTGAAATCACACACACGTGTCCGTTAGTGATATTAACTAGAACCCCATGGAGTTGCCATCATTGAACCTGCAGGTGTGGGGGTGGGGGGGGGGGAGGGAGGGGATGGCATTTAAAAAACTCATGCACACCTGACAAAATTAAATCTCAAATGTCACAACTAGATTGGAGTCAGGCTGCCCAGACTTAATTCTGTGTCTTGGGCAGCCTGACTCTACATCCTGGTCTCCACTCTGCTGCCACGCTGCCTCTCCCCCCAGCTCTGGAGGCTTGGGAAAGCCTGCAGAGTTGCAGTCCTTCACCCAGACTCACCCTTGTAACTTGAGTTTCAAGTCCTTACCTGGGGCACGGTGACCCTAGACAATGTTAATTAAACTGTAAGCCAGGTCAGTGCCCTTTGTCGGCCCATTTCTATGTCTTTCTCCTGGAGCTGATACCCTCCCACCGCCTTCCCTCATTGTTCCAGCTCATCTGTAACCTGATAATGAATCACTTCGCTCTTGTACAGTGCTTTTCAGCATATAGAGTACCTCCACATACCTCTTTTTATTTAATTTTATCCTCTCAGTCCCCTGGCAGTAGGTATTACAAAGCTAGGTAGGCATGATCACCAGTGAGGAACAGACTCTGAGACAGAAGTAATTGCCCAAGGTCGGAAGATGCTGAGTGGCAGAGCCAGGGCTGGAAACCAGGGCATCAATCTGTGCTCTCTCTCAGCATTAAGTCATCCTATTCTGTCAAAGTCACCTTTCCCGCTGTGTTCTGGTCTCAACTGAATAAAATAGATAAAGGTCAGTATGTGAAGCATATCACGCCAAGTGATGACGGAGGGAGCACTTTTTTGATTGCCATTCTCTCAGTAGGATGGTTGTGCTTTCAAGCCAGAGGAGAATGGGGAAGCGGTGCTCTGAACCCAAGGAACCCAGTCCAGGCTGGGATTTCAGGGCCTGGGCACGGGAGACAGAAGAGCCCGCGCCATGCGAGGCCTGCCCTCAGAGCTCGGGCTGATATGGCCACTGTGCAGACCTTTGCCACACTTCCTCCAAACCCTCCACCAGATGCTGACTTCCTGAACCAGGGAGTACAGCTACATATGTTGTGGTTGTGTGTGCCCCAGCTGGTTCTAACTCCAGTGTGACACGGAAGTATTGGGATCTGTGATGACAGCCCTAAAGACAGAGCCCAGAAAATGTACACCCATGACTGAGTGCCAGGTCCTTAAAGTACTTAGACAACCCCCCTGATTTCCCAAAGCCCCTAAGGACTATGGGTAGATAAGGGCCTTTGCATGCCTCCGCGGACACCTGGACTGCAGGAAAAGCCATGGTCTGTGACTGGACTGCTTTTGGGGGAAGTCTGCTGGTGGGCTGCCTCAGCCACCAGGCTGTGCCTCTCCTCTTGGCCATGGGGAGCAGACGACATAGAAGAGGTTGCCATTTTACTTGTGGCAGCTCAGGGACCCTTGGTCTCCTTACCTGATTAATCAGACGTCCTGAGGAAGTAGCAGGAAACATTCATGATATTCGCATACTGCTTCTGGTCTAGCAAATTCCCATCAGAACCCTGGGCCCTAATGTTGAACTCTCCGGGAAGATCCGGGAGTAACTCTTGAGTTGAGTGGATTTGGCCTGCAGATGATGGAGAATTTTTGACTGGGCATAGTTTTTCTCCCTTCCCACCACCACCTCCTTGACTTCAGAGTCAGTCTAGGGTTGTGCTTAATAGCAATGGTACTTGTTTCTTTATATTTGGAACTGTAATTCCCATCCATTGGAAGAGTAAGAAACTTCTGGAATTTTAAAGGACTGCCACCAATCCACTCATTTCCCTTCCCCCCCGAAGTGAGCAGTCCTTTCCCTTTATCTCTGGCGTTTAACCGCACACTGGCACCCTCCTTCCAGCTGGTATATTTAGTGCCATCCCTCTGTTCCAGGAAACTTTGTGTTTTTTCCTCTTCACAATTCAGCTGGTGGAAAGCTGTCCTGCTCAAAAGTTTCCTTATAATTAAAGAGACACAGCCAGTTAGGGTCACTACACCCACAGTTTGACCTACTTATTTTCTCACATCTGTTCCCATCGCACACACAGGAAAGAGCTTGGTTTTCCTGCCAGCAAGTCCAGACCTTTCCACTGGGCTCCGGAGGGCTTGGCGCGGTACCTGGCTCCAGCGAAGGCTCCAGGAGCCTCCGTGTCCTTGAGATGCAGTGGGATGCGGGTGGGGCTGCTCGCAGGTCCCGGCCCTACAGGGCCGCTGCTGCTTCTAGCAGTGCCGAGTTGATGGGACACTCTGGCTGGGGGTCACTCGGTTCCCTAACTTCTTGTGTTTGTCCTGTCAACTGGGGACCATTTGTCTGTTGCATTCGCAAGGTACACCCCTATGTGGTGGTGTTTCCACAGCTGGGCTCCCTTGGAGAGTTAATCACCAAAATGGCACATGTGCCAGTAAAACATCGCCGTCTGCCACATGGCATTCACCACAGTCTGAGTATGAAAAGGCAGCCAGACAGCCTTTCAGGAGGGAAAGGGTCTCATTCCAGCTTCTGAGACTGTTGCACGTAACCAGCTGCGGAGGCTACCTACTGCAAGTGCTGAGGGATACGTGGAAATGACTGGCTTAGATTTCCCAAATGGCACTTTTAATAGGTCTGTTAAGGCGTCTGGTCTTCAAAGATATTTAAAGAAGGAGAAAAAACACATCCAAAACCTTTTAACACCAAGCTTGTGTGAAGCCCTACGTTGGCACAGTTTGGTTTTCCTTTTTTACATGCTGTTATTTAAGCGGGAGCCCGGTGTATGAAGAGGGTGAGTGAGACAGGGAGGGAATCCCTGTGGTTTCGCACCGACGAGCTTACCTTATGCAGGGTGGGGGTGCGTAAAGAAAGGTCTGGGTGGGGGGACGACCCAAAGGCATGTGTGTGCAGGCCCTGACCGTGTCTGTTGCCCCCTCTGCAGGCGGGGAGGAGCCTGTGTTTGAGAGCCCCCCGGCCCTGGATGAGCGGGCCGCCCTGTACTCTGGCGTGCACAAGAAGCCCTTCTTGTTTGATGGCTCCCCTGAGAAGCCTCCGGAAGATGACTCAGACCCTTTCACCACTTCTCCATCACCCAGCAACCTGGAAGCCTGGGCCGCGGGCCGGAAGTTGGTCAAAACCTTCAGCAAAGGCGACAGCCGGGGCCTCATTAAGCCCCCCAAGAAGATGGGGACTTTCTTCTCCTACCCAGATGAAGAAAAGGCCCAGAAGGTCTCCCGCTCCCTGACCGAGGGGGAGATGAAGAAGAGCCTGGGGTCCCTGAGCCACGGGGTAAGTACCGATGGCGTGTGCTTCTGTGACAGCCACCGTCGCAGGCACCACCTGCTAGTGTCCCTGGAGGAGGTTCAGAGCGTCCGGAAGCACATCCGCCTGAAGAAGACGGATACTAATTACTCCTGTTCCCGAGCTTTTCTCTGCCAGCGTCCCTCCAGAAAA
Source organism: Myotis nattereri (assembly GCF_964212035.1). Classification (NCBI taxonomy): domain Eukaryota; kingdom Metazoa; phylum Chordata; class Mammalia; order Chiroptera; family Vespertilionidae; genus Myotis; species Myotis nattereri. Next base: position 67,462,410 of record NC_138081.1, on the reverse strand, counting down.
GGAGTGCACAGCACGCCCTGTGACCTGCAGCTGCTGCGGCAGAGACCCAAAGGGGGAGGGAGCTGTGGCGTCCCCGGCAGGAGGGGGCGCGGGCGCCCCGCGGTCAGCGAGTTCAATATCACCTACGTGGTGGAGCGGAGCCTGTACAGCCACCTGAACCTGACCCAGCTAGTGCGCCCTGCCTCAGACAGGACCCTGAGCAAGGCTGAGAAGCAGGACCTGAGGCGGTGCCTGCTGGAGGAGGAGGAGGAGGCAAAGAGGAAGTGGGCCGCCACGGTCGACCGCTGTACTAAGAGGGTTCTCTTGAGAATCCACCAGAAGTCCGTGAGTCTCCCGGAGGGTCCCCAGGATGGCCTTGTCATTTCCGTGAGGTGTAGTCAAGCATTATGGCCTCTCTTCTGTGGAGCTTGGCGTCCTCCCCTCTCTTCTGCTCATAACTTCCTAACTTCAGGGCCCGTTCCATCATCATCTCAGATTTCCAGCCCTACTTCCCACGCGTCCTCTTTCCTGATCCAGAGAAGGGCTCCCAGAGTCCCGGGTGGGGTTTGGCCTCCTTCGAGGGTGGCTGTCTTCGTTCCCAGCCATCACGTCACTTGACCTCAAAGAAGCTGATTCAAAACAGAGGGTATTTTGCCCTTAAAAGAGAGGCTTATTGTTTTAGTTAATTAAAACAATGGCAACTAGCTCATGGAAAGATCACCATCATCCCAATCACCAATTTGGTGATTTGGAAACGTTGTCAAGTATATTTCTTTTATCAGTAGAAACAAATGGAAAATTCTTAAATCAAAAGGGGAAAGAATTAGAGTTCTTTTTAGTTAAGTCAAGTTGGCGTTCTTAGCTTTTTAATCAAAGGAAGAACTATTTTAAAATGTCCTCCACTGCTCCATTCTTCTGTACATAGCAAGGAGTGAAGTGCTTCTTTTCAAATAATAAAGCATTTTTCAGTTTTATTACTGAGTGATTGGACTCTTGTAAAGTTTATTTTCAGGGCATGACTTATTTTGAACTTGAGACTATAGATACCCCCCGCCCCGAAATTCCCACCCAATTTCTAGTTTTCACAGTAGCCCATATACAGTGCACAGACGGAGGAGGAGTTGTGGCTTCCTGGTCCTGCTGTCCCCTTGTCCTGCTTCCTTCCCTCGGGACTTCCGTCTGTGTCCCCTTTTAAAGGTCTAAAGGAGTGGACTATATGGCAGCCTTTCAGGGGGCTTTCTCCAGGGTTTGTTCACATTCCCGAGTAAGGTGATCTTCCTCATATGATTACTGTGATTTAAATCCTTCAATTATCTTCTCCTTTTGTGGTCATGGAGGCTGGTTGGCCAGTGCCATCCCCTAAAGATGGCCTTCTCCTAAAAAATCCTTAGATCCTTACCCCTTATATTTTCCAAATATTCCTGTACATTCTGACCTTCTTGCTAGGTCTAATTTTCCATCTTTTCACATTCCTATCAATCTTGCAAACCTTTTAATACTATTAGTGGCAACTTCTGGTTCTTTCAACATCATGGCAACAATTATCAGTGGTTCTGTTTTGTTGTAAAATAACACAATTCCTTTTCTCACTCACCCAGTTCTGACCCACAGGTATTTTGTAAAATACTTGTGGCTAACCGATCTTGGTATAATTTACTTTTTACCTCTGGAAGTGTTCTGCCCAGTTTATGGGCCTCTTTGCCATTGGACAGGACCTTGATGGACAGAGTCACCTCTTCTCTGTTAGTAGATGACTCAGCTCTGTGAGTTTAAATCATGTAATAATGAGAATTTTTTCACATTGAGCACTTTGATCTGTTCATTGCCCCTCATATTGTTTTTTGCCAGGTTAATGATCGAACTTTATCAGTTTTCCTGTCCAGAAGTTATATTTCTAAGATTAGTGCTAATTAACACTGTGGGACAGTGATTGAGTCTTCATTGACTTTGGGTGTGGACATGAGAGCATTTTTTTCCCCTGTAAAGGTGGCACTATGTAATCTCTATTCCAAGTGTCAGCCTGAGGCTGGGTTTTTTAAGGTACTATGAACTTGCAGTAGTGGGCAGTATTAATACTTGTGGAAGTATATGTTCTACGCTAAATTAGAAATTTGCACATACCTTTTATTGTAAGTATAGTTGTACAATGAGGAAAACAAAATTTTTCTAACTATTCAGAGACTATGGGGGCAAATAATGTTAAACCTCAAAAAGAGGTGTTTGTTTTGTTTTTTTCCTTTTTTTTTAAAGACAGACAATTTCTTTGCTTGCTTTACTTAAAAAGTTCTTTCTATTCTTTTTGGCATATATCTGCTTCATTTTATCCAAAAGTGCAGTTTCCTTTAATCTTCAACCTTGATCTTTTTTTATCTTTCAAAAACAATACCATATTTGCTTGATGAAACCTCAAGGAAATGATAATGCTTTGTATTCACTGAAAATGGTCACTTGTCTTGCTTTTTATTTGGTCATTCAATTTTTGTTTGGTGAAACAGACATGCATGACATTTTGGAATTTTGTCCATTTTAAAAATTCAACCCTACCTCCCCAAAAAAACATGTTCTCAACTGCATGACCATTCCATTGCCAGCTCTCCCCATCCACGAGCATCTATCTAAAGTCTTACAGTTACCTGGACATGAGAAGTATGCCCTTGACAAACCTCATTGAGGCTCTGTCTGTGGAGACCACCAAAGCCGGAGATTTCACTGTTCTCTCTAAAGCTCTTTTCTCAGTTGAAGGGGTGGTGATGCTTTGAGATCTACTTGCTGTTACCGAAAGAGTAGAGATGAGTTCAAGCAGCGTTCGTTGTTCCAGTTTTTGTGCTTCCACAATGATACAGAGGAATCTTTCCCAGACATCAGCATATCACAGGGAGAGGGTTAGTTGGTGCTTCAAAAAAGCCAGTTCACTCTTGGAGCTTTTTATTTTAGGAATAAATGCATACAGCAGGCATGCAAGGATATAAATGAGCTTCTGATTTATTGCAGCTATATTTCCACATAAGTGCTTTGTCAGTTAGTTCCCATGCATCAGAAATAGCGTGCTGGGCTCCAGCCTTGCAGTTGAAGCTGGAATGCAAAGCAGGGAAGTGCCGAGCCATAAACCGAGCAGGCATCTGGGTGCCATGCTGTGTCTGTGAGCCCTGACTCACAGGAAACGAGCCACAATCAAATGATTGTCTTGACAAAAATGAGAAAATCTATTGGGCATTATAAACTAGAAAGGGAAGTTAATATTAAAAATTAGCCTGGAGAGGTGTTCCTAACACCACTCTCCAGATGAGGGGATTTGGTGTTTTTGCATAGAAAGGTTTCTGTTTTTATAGAATAGATAGAGGCCTAGTTAAGTTGGTTATAAGGGCAAGTCAGATTGTCCATCGATACTTAATATAAAATAAAAATAATGTTTACTGGATGTCATGTCTATGGTAGGTCCTTTAAAACAGCAACAACAGCTGTGGTGAAGGAGAACGGTTGTGACATCCCAAATGTTGGTGACCCCGAAATGCCTCCCATGACACCTGCATCTCCTGGCCTCCCTCCTGCCACACCTGCATTCTCTCTTTTTGACCCATTCCTGGGATGCTCTGGTTTTACAGTTGAAGCTCCCAGAATATACGGCATAGAACTAAGTTCTAGTCTTTCATTTGCATATTTAGAATGTTGCCTGAGCCTAAGCTTCAATATAACATTGTTGGGACAAGGCACATTTCTCAGTGTGGTCCTAGACCAGTGATGGTGAACCTATGACATGCGTGTCAGAGGTGACACGCGAACTCATGTTTTTGGTTGATTTTTCTTTGTTAAATGGCATTTAAATATATAAAATAAATATCAAAAATATAAATCTTTGTTTTACTATGGTTGCAAATATCAAAAAATTTCTATATGTGACACGGCACCAGAGTTAAGTTAGGGTTTTTCAAAATGCTGACACGCCGAGCTCAAAAGGTTTGCCATCACTGTCCTAGAGAGAAGTAATGTCAGAAACCAACATTCTTAGAGACCCCTGATTTGTGTCAGATAGTGTGCTAGAGGTCTTCAAATATATGCTGCAGGTAGTATTTCACAGATGAAGAAACAAGAGCTCAGAGAGTTGAAATATTTTACCGATGGTCATGCAGCAAATAAGTGGCAGAACCAGGATTTGGATCCACATCTGTTTGATTCCAAAAACCTAAGCATTTTCCTTCTGGATGTTTCTTTATCAATTCACTTAATTAATATATGTCTAAAGTACATTTATTTTATGTATTTATTTTTTAGATATATTTTTATTGATTTCAGAGAGGAAGGGAGAGGGGGAGAGAGAGATAGAAACATCAGTGATAAGAGAGAATCATTGATCGGCTGCCTCCTGCATGCCCCCTCCTGGAGATCAAGCCTGCAACCTGGGCATGTGCCCTTGACCGGGTTCGAACCCAGGACCCTTCAGTCCACAGGCTGATGCTCTATCCACTGAGCCAAACCAGCGAGGGCTAGTACATTTATTTTAAATAAGCAGTGTCTATAATATACATTGTGCTGTGTGTTCATTTCTTCTATTTAATATCTGTTAACTAGAGTTCATTGAGAAACAGATTGTACAAATTATGGAGCCCAAATTCGCTATTCAACTTTTATAACCAGTTGCTTAAAAAACAAGAAAATCAGTTGTAAGAAGAATTAGTGAGCTTTAAGTTTCTCTTTTCTCTTACAGATTTTTTTTTGATGGGGGGGGGGCATGGAAATGGTCCTTGAGTAGCTTTTGCTAGAAAAACAAAAGGAAAATTCTAACCAAGTATGGAAATATAAAAATCACTGAAATATATGCAGTTCCGTAAAGTTTGAAACCAACCGAAAGAACGTTAAAGTTTTTATTCTTCATAACATTGCAAATTCCCCATTAAATTAGAGTGCCGTCAATGACAGTCACTGAATCAACTTTTTTCTTCCTCGGCAAATGTGGCATCTTTCTACACTCAGAAAAAAAGGAGTCATAATTGATGAAGTTGGTCAGTTAGATGGGAAAGTTACCAGCATCTTTGGCTAGCTCAGGAAAGCAATGAGTGAGTAACCCTCTTGGCCTGATTGGACTACTGTAAACATAACCTGGTTTCCCCCTTCTTAGCAATTTAAAACTAAACAAAAGAGTCTGTTAGGAAAGCCTGCTGTCAGGGGCAGAGCCATAGGGTTTTGGACCTGAGTTTCCAAGACCCCTCTGAGCACATGGATTCCCTCATTGTCGCTACTGTATGCGGCTGATGTTAAGGGGGCTGGAAGGGGAAGTCTGTTGCTAAGAGGCAGGGAAACATGGATGGTTTTTGGTTATGAGTTTTTTAACCAGCGGGTTTTTGCATGTTTAGGGGATTCTGGACCTCTGGTGTAGGCACAGTTCCAGTGGCAAGTTTCCTTGTAACATGAATCATGTATTTTTTTTCCTCATCATTTCTCGTCCTACTTCCATCCTGTAACGTATTTGTGATTTGGTGATGTCCTGCCAGTGGGAAATGCGTTGGGTTGGTACACCGCTGGCCGGCTGCAGCCTAACTGTCCTGCCCTCCCCTTTCCGCAGAGAACCTGCAGTTTTGGAGGATTTGACTTGACCAATCGCTCTCTGCACATCGGCAGTAATAACTCTTACCCGATGGTGAGTACGCATCAGCGGGAACGCAAAAGGTTCGGATCCAGGTGACGTGGTTGACAGAGTTTCACGTCTAGTCTCTGAGAATTGATGCTGGGTAATCTTTTCCTGGGTGATCCTAAATCCTTTGAAAAGAAGCCCTATTTCACCCATGTTTAAAAAATATTTTAATTGGATTTATTGGCGTGACATTGCTTAATAAAATTATATAGATGTCAGGTGTACAATTCTCTAATACATCATCTGTATTGTGTGTTCACCTCCTCAAATCAAGTCTTCCATCACCAGTTATCTCCCCGTTACCCTCTTCTATCTCTCCCACCCCCTTTCCTGCTGGTAATCACCATACTGTTTTCCGTGTCTGTGAGGTTTTTTTCTTCTTCTTTGCTTAATCCCTTCACCTTTTTCACCTACTTAATCCCTTCACCTCCTCGCTCCCCATTCCCCTTCCCTTAGAGACACTTCTCTTTTCCACGGGAACAAACCACGACCACCTCCGGCCTCCACCCCTCTCTGTTGTAGCACCATTCCTTCAGCGCCTGTGTTTCCAGTTCCCTCCAAGTCACAAATCCAGATGCATCTGGCCTCTTGGTCTCACGCTAGTTTTTGCTCACGCCGGCTGTAAGTGCACATGGCTGCTACACACAGGCAGGGCCAGAGGATGGAGCCTGTGATTTGCGTTCAAGAGCATTTGCCAACATTTCTAAAAACCAGTTTTATCAGAGGCCAAGTTCATAGCCCCATATTAAGCCTAGGTCTTTCTGATCTGGGGAGTCCTGGAATGAACCCTGTCTCCTTGGGACCAAAGCAAACCAGCCTTCCATGGGCTGAGCGTACTGGCTCCTCCGACCCGCTTCTTCTGGACCCCAGTGTGGGGACAGGTCGCCACCGTGCTGTACACGTTCTCCCCGTGTTTCCTTGGGAAGGCCCCGGGGGCGCAGGTGAGCTCTGCATACAGTTTTGTTTTCCCCTCATGCATTTTGTCAGGAAACTGCTTTATATTGCCAGATGTCCCCTAAAAACACCCATCTGTGATTTTGGAAGTATTTGAGAATTTCCTGGAAGAATATAACTATTTTATTTGGACATCAAATTTTATGGATTTGTAAACTAAAAATGTTACATAGTCAGTCTTCTGAAAAATGGGAGAAAGTGTGCTTTCTCTGACTTTCCAGGAAAAGCTGTTTTCTGTTTCAGTGAAAAGTAAGACAAGAGGTGTCCACTGTGTAATTGTTTGAGAAAAGGAAATTCACGCACTTAGGAGCCGACCACACCGAGGGCCACCCTGATGCAACCTGATCAGGTGTTGACTTGTGATGACTGAGATGTCCCCTTTTGTTCTCACCGCTGTCCTAGGTGCTCAGTAATACTGGCTTTCTCTTCTCCCCCACTGCTGGGATGATGCGAACCTTGGTTCATCTCAGCCACTCTATTGATGAAATGCAGTTCCCTTGAGTATTTCACTTGGGGAGGGGAGGAAATGTCCTAAGATTAAATAAAATAAAATGTATTTCATATCCCACTTTAAACAAACAAAAGCCCTTAGTGAATCGCTTTTAATTTTTAATCAAAAAGATAAATAGCATACACCTGAAACTAATAAAAAACAATATTGAACGTCAACTGTAATTGAAAAATAAAACAAGTTGAAAAAACATACAAAAAAAGTTAAAAAATGATTAATAGCCTAGCACTCCGTTAACAGGAAACATTTCAAAATCCTAGGGGATGCCAGGATTTTTCTGAGACATAGAACATTAATGGTTTCGATAATAAAACCTGTTTGGGGGCTTTGTTTCCTGTGATTAATGGTACTTATTTTGTTTTGCAGGGTAAAGAAGGAGATTTTGTGTACAAGGAAGTCATCAAATCACCTACCGCCTCCCGCATCTCTCTTGGAAAAAAGGTCAAATCTGTGAAAGAGACAATGAGGAAGAGAATGTCCAAAAAATACAGCAACTCTGTCCCTGAACAGGTATGCAGGTGCCAAGCGAAAAGTCCCCCTGGTTCCTCCTGACACAAGGAAAGCCGAGGATGTCAGCCTGAGATTTTAAACAGTGCTAAATACAGACATTCATTGGCATTAACCTGGCTCAGGACCATGCTTAGTTTATGTAGACGAGCATTTGGTACAGCAAACGTGGATTAAGCAAAGTGCAGGCCTCACTTTCTATGTACAGATGGGCGGAGAGGCAGACATGTAAAAAATGTGTTCCTTAGTGCAGTAGGGCACAAGTTTAAAACCAAAAGATTTTATTTTCTAAAATAAATCCCTTGCTACAAAATGGATGTCCCTAGAATCAAACCTTAAAAAAAAGACTCTCAAGTTTTCTTAGGCAGCAGACCTTTCCGGTGTAGCATGAGTTGTAGAAGCACACAGCAAGTCTGAGAAGGAAACTCGGAAAACACTTCCTGGCAATGGGCTTCCGTAGTAATCATGTCTCCACAGGGATGTTTTTACTCACTGGCTCCCTCTGCAGCTTTTAAGATAACTCAGAACTGATCTCCTCCAATTCTGTAATCCCATCGCTAGAAAGAGAGTTTCTATTTTGTGTGGATGGAGGGAAGAAAGACGGGTGGAGAGCTGGGCCTTCAGGTAATTCTGGCCCTTTGATTTTCAGAGCCCTCACCTCTGGCACCTCTATAGCATTCGTTCTTGTAGTCTGTTGAACATTTTTAGTGTCTGCCGGTTTTCTACTTGAAATATGTAGGTAATGCTGATTTATGGGGAAGCAGACATGTGGACTCAGCTGCTGCCCTCTGGTGGGCAGAGTAAGCTAAAATCCAAGCAGCTCCTTGTTTGAATCGCTGAATACCAGCTAGGCAGCCCAGCCACCTAGTGATTCACGCAAGGCCTGCCCAAGAGCTTCAGTTGACTGCAGTGGTTCTCACAGGGGTGGGGTGATTTTGCTCCCCCACCAACCCCAGGGCATTTAGACAATCACAACTGGGGTGGGTGCTACTGACATCCACTGGATAGAGGCCAGGAAGGCATCTTAGGATGCGCAGGATAGCACCCCCACTAATGTACAGTACAGCACCCCACAACAGGAATTATTCATCCACAGTGCTGACAGCGCTCAGGTTGAGAAACCCTGGCTTCTCAGACCTGCAGGGGAAGTCGCTGCCTCCATTGTGTGTTCCCTACCGTTGTTTTCTGTATTCTTTGCATTTCTTGGCCCTTGGGTATGAGAGTGATGGTGATTCTGAATTTCTCACCAGAAATGAAGTGCACCTCGCTCTCCTGGGAAGCAGATGCTATGCCAGGGAAACAGCACCTCTAGTTTGCAGCACTTCATTTTGTTGGCTTTTCCCCTAAGAGCTCGTGTAAATTTCACATTCATAGGGGTTTTCTGCTTGAGCACAGAACTTTAATGTCATTTGAACATTTTTTTCTATAATTTTACGACTATACACCCACCTTGTAGTCTTAGTTCTGGTTTTTGTTGTTGTTGTTTTGTTTTTAAACAGTCATTTCACATAAGTGAAAAAAAAGAGAGGGAATAAGTGGCTATTGTAATGCTTTTTGGGGAGAGAAGATGAATGTTGCAAGGTTTGATATACCACCCATTCTGGTTAGGACTTTTGTCTGCTATATGCCCATTACCTGGAATACTACCTGTTCTTATAGGAAGTCCCTAAGTATATAATAAGTAAGTTAATACTATTTTAAAGCATTTAGGAACATACAATATTAGAGAGGTATATTTAATATCACTATTGTTTAAAAACCCCCAAAACCACATGTACTTTTAGCAGAAGCGTTAAAAAAAGAATTGGATGACTTATTTTATGATTTAGAAATGAAAATACATTCAGGCCCTGGCTGGAGTGGCTCCGTTGGTTGAGCATCATCCTGTGCACCAAAAGGTCACCAGTTCAATTCCCTGTCAGGGCACATGCCCGGTTTCCAGCTCAATCCCGGGTGGGGGCTCTCTCGCTCTCTCTCTTTATCTCTCTCCCTCTCCCCCTCGCTCTCCCTCTCCTCCTCCCTCTCTCCCTCCCTCTCCCTCTCCCCCTCCCCCTCTCCCTCTCCCTCTTCCTTCTTTCCTCCCTCCCTCCCCCCTTCCTCTTTTTCCCAAATCAATAAAAACATTTAAAAAATATATTCAGGAATTCATATTTTGTAGCTTCAATAACTCCCAAATAATGGTACCTCTTTTTATAGTTTTTGAGGCCATCTGCTCCCTTTTTTTAAATGTAAAGCACAGTGTGTCTTGATCAGAAGCTGCCATGGCTGTTTGTTGACCTTAAATGAAGCTCTTCTGATGATTCTGCACCATGTAAATAACAGGTTTTGTTTAGATGGTTTGGTGCTCACATGGCTGTGTGATATGCCAGAGAGGTTTCTGTTGTGGCAAGTAAACCATTCTCACTGCAAACTTTAGAGGAGAGACATTGTCACACCAGGAATCAAATGAGCGTGCTACACTCATATGTGCAAAGGAGGGGCCCCCAGGCTGTGACAGAGCCATCCCAGAAGTGATCTGAAAGGGTCGTCGCAGGTTTTCACTAACAACACCAAAGAGGAGTGATAGGTACTAAAACCTGGGGACAACTGATAATAACTAAACCTATAGACATTTCATCATAGACTGAAAAATGGTAATTAAAAATATTTTTTTTTTATTGATTTCAGAGAGGGAGAGGGAGAGATAGAAACATCAATGATGTGAGGGAATAATTGATTGGCTGCCTCCTGCACATCCCCTATTAGGGATCGAGCTTGCAATCTAGACATGTGCCCTGACTGGGAATCAAACCATGACCTCCTGGGTCATAGGTTGATGCTCAACCACTGAACCACACTGGCTAGGCCGAAAAATTGTATTTTTGCTATATGTCTGGGTCCTCAATTGGTATTTCCTTAGCCAATTTCATTAATTTGTGTAACTAGAAGCATACGAATCTGGCCTTTTTTTAAAAAAAACAAGAAGGAATATGCATATATTTACTGTAAATGTTTCCCTTCAAATAGATGATTTATTCCCTGGGAGTGATCCCAGATACTACATTGCTAATGGATTCTGTTTGATCTGCATTTGAAATCTGGCTTCTTTACTGGACTGTTGAGTATGCTGAGCCTCTAAACCTTTAACAAAGGATTTTCTCTAGGAGGTAGATAGGTGTTTCTCAGGGATTTCAAGAATTTCTATTGAGCTTGAAAAACAATTTTTAAGTGCTTAATTAATTGATACACAGGCCACACTTTTAAATAGAGCAAGGGTATAGATTGAAAAGGAGGAGAATACTGGCTATGGCATCAAATATGGGCATAAAAATGGATTTGATTGTTTTTGTTGAGGGCTGAATTGCTTTGAATTACAAAATAACAGTTGTCCTTTCTGATGAAGCATAATTGTGTTGAAATCCATTGCAGGACACGGGCCTCGATGGAATGCCTGGCTCTCCTCCATCCTCCCAGCCTGACAGTGAACACATGGACAAGCCCAAGCTCAAAGCCGGAGGTTCTGTAGAGAGTCTGCGGAGTTCTCTGAGTGGACAGAGCTCGATGAGTACGCCTACTTTGTAATTGTAGATGATTTCCTTTGGAATCAAAATCAGACTTACTGGGTGTCAGGTTCAAGCAATTTAAAAATAAAGAAGCCCAGGTTCCTACCCTTAGGGTGCTGTTAGAGAGAGAGACCTGCCAAATATCTGGACCTAGAATTGTATTTGTTTAGTCGATGTACAACAGTGGCACAAGAGAGGGGATGATGAATTTCGATCAGAGAAGATAGGGAAAGCATCTCAGAGGAAAGATCTGGAGAGTGAAGGAGGATAAGTCAAGTCCCCAAGGTCATGAAGATGTATTCATCAACAAAGTATGAGATGGGGGCAGGGTGGAGGATTATAAATGTCATTGACAATAAATGTTGGTCAACCACTCTGACAGTGGTGGTGTCGTCAGAATGGTGTGAGGAAAGGGAGCATATTTAAGTCCACCACTTTAAAAGCACTTGGCCTTGGGCAAGTTATTTGACATTTCTGAGTTTGTTTCCTCATCCATAAGATGAAGTAAAAATGTTATGCCTTACCAAGGAGAGGTCCTGAATGTTCCGGGCTTGTGATGTCACCTGCATTCCCAGATCATAAAGATAACTTGCTGGAGTCCTGCCTGTGCAGTTAGGGGCTTGCTTAGGGGTAGTATTGAGAAAACTCAGATCTTCCCTGGCCTCATCATTGGGTCCTGCTCTGGTCCTGACATGGTTTTGGCTCATGATTTTGCCCTTCGTGTCTTAACCTGCAGCTTCTTCAGTGTCTTTAAGCTTTGCTCTGCGGGGCAACTGTATTTATCCTTCTTCTCCTTGTGTTTCCTGTACAGGTGGTCAGACAGTGAGTACCACTGATTCCTCCACCAGCAACAGGGAAAGTGTCAAGTCGGAAGATGGTGATGATGAGGAGCCCCCCTACCGGGGCCCCTTCTGTGGGCGCGCCAGGGTGCACACTGACTTCACACCCAGTCCCTATGACACAGACTCACTCAAGCTCAAGGTGTGTCTCTGTCTGGCTTTAAACCTGGGGTCTTTGTTCTTTAAGAGGAGCTCAGTTCTTGTGTAGAATGCTTGGCTGCTGTGGTGCACAGTGCCAATGTCTTGGCTACCTTAACAAGCTGCTCTCCTCTGTAGTGAATAACAAAACAGAACCAGCCAGCATTTGGGACAGAGGCAGGGCTTGTGTTAATCCTCTGTCCTCACCACCTCATCCTCCTGGTCCAGACCCCCGACCTCAGCTTCCCTGTAGAATTCCTGTTGCCCTCCAGGATCCAGTTTCTGTGCTCTCTCACTAAAGAGACCTTCCTGCCTTCTCTGTATGGCCAGTGGTATTGAATGGGAAGATGGAGTTCCACAGCGTAGGAGGCAGTCACAGAGCAGGGATTGCCACTGTCATTTTGGGGGAAATTCTTTCTCGAAGCAGTAGGAGCTCTGGATGGTGGCTAGGCAGTCAGAGAGCCAGGCACCTCCCACCTAGCCATGAGCACTGGGAGACAGACACTTCAGCCTGTGCTGCGGGAGGGCAGGGGAATGAGACCTCCAGCCCGTGTGGATTCCAGCGCGGTCAGGAGTGTTCCGTCTGGCCCTCTCCCAAGCTCCCATTCATAATGTGACTTGTGGGACCCTGATTCTGGCCTTTGTAGTGTTTCCACATGTGGGTGATGAATACATATCATCGATTCATGATTCATGCTTAGAAATGTGCCTAATGGAAAGACCTTTGTTTCCTGGGCCCCAGAAAGGAGACATCATCGATATAATCAGCAAACCACCCATGGGCACCTGGATGGGCCTGTTGAACAATAAGGTGGGCACCTTCAAGTTCATCTACGTGGACGTGCTGAACGAGGAAGAGGAGAAGCCCAAGCGCCCCACCAGGAGGAAGAGAAAAGGAAGACCACCCCAGCCCAAGTCCGTGGAGGATCTCCTTGACCGGATTAACCTGAAAGTCAGTCCCGTCCTGTTCTGGTCACATGTTGCCTCTCCTTCTAAACTAAGCAAGCGAGGACACTTTCAGGGGAGGGGCGAGGGTACTCTCATGTCCTCCATAAGGGTGGCCTATTACTGTGATGAGTAGCCATTATTCTACAAAAACGGTTGTCTGTATGCTAATGCTGCCCTTGACCTCTGTCGTGGGTGTTAGCTAAGCCGCGAGTCAAAATTTGCTATTAGTCCCCCAAGAGCAGTTTTTAAAATGCTCTGGGCTTGAAGCTACTTCTCCCAGAAAGGGCAGTGAGCACAAGCCTTAGGTCTCTGCTCCGTGGGCTCCACAGAGGCCCTGAGTGTCCGCTCCTCTAACCTCTCCCACATCATTCCCAGCATCTGGAGGGGTGGGGGGCGGGGGGCTACAGTGCTAGTTCTCTTTCCTCCTTGCAAAACTGCCTTGTTTCTGGGGAAGTCACAGGCCTTTCTGAGTTGGATTTCAATAGGCCTGTAAATGAAATGGCCTTGTCCACTGTGCACTGTGCGGTGTTAAAGAGATCGGTCCATAGCAAGGGGACAATTAAAATGTAAGCCAGGAGAACCCATCTCAGCCTGCAGTGCAGGTCTTCTTAACCCATGCTCACTGAAACGCCCCACCTGCCTACCACGCCAGAGGACTGGGAGCTTACAGGTGGTACTGCTCTTTCCATTAGTATAACCACAGCAATGGGAAAAGTTTAGGGGCTTGAGGCTGGTTGGCGGTCATGGATCACATGGTCTTTCCTCACAGGAGCACATGCCCACCTTCCTGTTCAATGGATATGAGGATCTGGACACCTTTAAGCTCCTGGAGGAGGAGGACTTGGATGAGTTAAATATCAGGGACCCAGAACACAGAGCCGTTCTCCTGACGGCGGTGGAGCTGCTGCAGGAGTACGACAGTAAGTCCCTGCCCCCGCCCGCCACCACGCTGAAGTGTTCCTTGTTACATCATGGCACTCAGTCACCAGAGGCCTCCCGTAAGCAACCAGCATATTCTTAGGTCCCTGGAGTCACTCATTTGGTCCTCCTCTTTCCAAAGCCAAAGCCCATTTCGTATTATATCAAAAACACAAAGACACAAGTGCAGACCTTCCTGCGGGAGCAAAAGATAACCTTACTGCTGATGTCTTTTCTGGCGCGATTCTAGGCACCGGTTGAGGAAAATGCTGCTCTAAGTGACTGGGAATTGAATCACAGCTTTGTTAAGAAACGCAGTAGATGTTGCGTTAGGAACTGTTGGGAGGTGTGGTTTCAGCAGGTCGGTGGGAAACTTGGGCCCAAAAGTGATTGGCAGATGGGGAGAATGTTGCCCCGCCAAGGGTTAATTACTTCTCAGAGCACACAAGGAGTTATTTTCTTGCTGAATAGGTTGTCTAATGAATACATGAAATTCATCAGCTTCCGTGAAAGAAGCAGGAAGTGGCTGCAGTGAATACATACTAGTAGAGCAGAGAATCCCGTATCGCCGGGTCTCGGCCAAAATGATAGCTCATTTTTACAGCCTGTGAACAGAAGTCAGCGGGCTGGCAGCTTTTATGAAGTCTGTTTAAATACACTGCATCCTTTGCTCCATTAAGCTAGTCTTATCTCGCTCTTTAGTCTTCAATCTGACATCAAAAATAGTCCTGAAATTATTCATCACAAGCAGAGCATCCTTTCCAGTTACTGAATTCCAATGCATTTTCTTTCAAATGCTTTGCTTAGGGATGTCAGTAGCTAATAGCATTTCTGTTGTTAAGACACACCCAACCATGGTTAATGGTGGGAGAGAAAATTGTCCATTACTGAAGGCGTCAGGCCCCAGAGACCAGGAAGCACGTCTCTCCGCTCAGTTGCTCTCGCTCCTGCGTAGGAGGCCCCTCCTCTACACCAGCTGATACAGGGGGCCACACGCCATCAAGCAGCTGTCTGAACTCTAGATAGACACACTGCCTTCGGGGATAGGTTTGGAGGAATAGTGTTTTGTAGTGAATATCACTTTAAAACCATGTCTCTTCAGTATTGGGGGTGTCTATTGGGGGGTCTGTGGCCAGGTTGTGTTAAAGAGCCTGGCCTAGTGCCTGGTGTGGCCAACCAGCTATATTAATAACAATTAAGGTTAAATCATCTAGTCTCCTGGACCACATCTGCTCTATATAATAGCTCAGTTGCTGAGAACAGCTGGTTTATAAACCCTGTCCTTTACCATTCAGAACAGGGGAAGCAATGTTAAAAAAGGAGGAGAAGGCAGGATCTGAGCTGAGTCTCTGTTGTATCTCATTGGCTCAGACACCTTGTCCTTCTCGGAACCCCAGCCTGAGATTTGCACAGGAGGTATTTTGTAAGGGGGAATCTTTGCCAATCATGATGCTCACTCAGAGGTCCAGGGAGGGCTCTTTGCTGCTTCACAAATCCCATTTCAAAGGTATGCTATGCCTCTATTTATAACATTCCTAGTGCAGTGGTCAGCAAACTGCGGCCCCTTGAGTGTGGCTCTTCCACAAAATAGCACATGCAGGCGCGCACGTACAGTGCGATTGAAACTTCGTGGCCACTCTCAACAGGCCAAAGAGCCGCATGTGGCTCGAGAGCCACGGTTTGCTGACCACGGTCCTAGTGCATAAAGCAGCACCTTCCTTTTATTGGCTCTAAGACAAGGCTTCCAGGACTCGGGGTGCTAATTAGTGACAAGGCTCTGGGTCCAGATGATAAGGTTTTACATTCAGTGCAGTTAAATTCTGTGTTTAAGAAATATTCTAAGCAACTGACCATTAGAGGAACACAGTAGATATATGTCAAACTAAATTCCTAATCACTGGACAGATAGAGAGATATACTGAGGTCTTAGAGATCTTGCAAGTTTCTAGCTCAGCTTCCACAGTGGCAAAAAGCTCATCTACCAACCTGCCTTGTTGCACCATGCCTGGGCAATGCCAGCCTTCCTACAGGGTTCCATTTGGAAAAGACTCTCATTGTCCAAAAGCAATTGCCTACAGTGCTCCCACTGTCCCTGGTCTGCCCAATGAAAGCTCTCTTTACGAAAATAATTTCTGTAAGAATTTTAATGAGCCGGTATTTCAAATATGCAGAAAGGTACAGAGAAAAGTAAAACAGATCCACATATCCACCTTCTAAGTCCAAGTTAAGTGAACATTTTTGCTCCGATTCTTTTCTTTTAAAGAAATAAACAGTACAAGCCCATTGAAAGGCCTGCTATCCAACAATTCCCTTCCCTTCCCTTCTTCTTTCGGCGATAACTGCTCTCCAGGAAATGGCTCATGTCCTTGTGCACAAGAACCTTCTGATGTTTGGATACTCATCAGTGTCAGCATATTCTTCCTCCTGTGTGTATGTTTATATTTGTGTTTGTGGTGTGTGTGAGTGTGTGTGTGTGTGTGTGTGTGTGTGTGTGTGTGTGTGTTGAAGGTGGGGGTGGGGGTAGGAGTGGGGAAGAGTTTTAGCTCCAGCTAAGTCCCTTCAGAGGCAAGTTCAGAAGCCAGCCCAACAGTGTAGTCCTCCCCTCTTGTTTGACTGTGAGAATTCTCATGGTTCTAACACACCTCTTTTCCTCTTTGTACCTTGAAATTAATGATAGAAACTGCAGGGAGAGGATATGGCCTTGATTCTGCTGCACATGTAAGGGGTACCCCACCTCTTCTTTCTCTCCAACGGAGGAAGGCAAGTTGCTTGGGAAACTCTGGCTTTTCGTTTTATGGAATTTTGCTAAACTTGATAGTTAGGTTTCTGCTCAGTAGTTGCTGACCAAATCCTTTAGGAAGCCAGTGACAGCAGCCCCTTGACATATGCCTCGTGATTCTACAAATGGACTTGGTTTTCAGGCGATGGGAGCGACCCCTTCCATCCCCCTGATAACTTCGGTCTAGTCTGCTGTGTCTGAGGAGGTTGCCATCCCCAAGGGAGAGACACAGTCTGCATCTTCGTGCAGTGGCAGGGGACAAGTTTTCTGTTCCATTCCCACTAGTCAGCACTTTGGGGTCTGTTTTAGCTGAAGCAATAACCGAACGGTCTTGCCAAGGACAGACTACAGTGATTCCTCTTCCTGGGTTGTAACCGAGAGCTCAAAGCCCTCATTTTATAAGTATCATTTTCCTAAATAACACCCTGGGCTAGGACAGAGACCTCTCCAAATCCACAGACTCTTCCACACAATGAGGACATCACTCTAGAATGTTCCACTTTTTGTGCGGGGCAGGGGGGGCGTAAGATTTGCTCTTGTGCATCCAGTTAGTTAGTTTTTCACTCATTATTTAAAAAATAGCACTCCTTAATTTGGGGTCTATTGTAAGGGCTTCCCTTGCCGTGATTTCTGCTATGATTGCTGTTATAAAAGCTTTCCATGTGAGTAACACAAACAGGAAGTGGTAAGTGGACGTCGAAGAGGCTGGCACATATGTGGGATCGCAGCCCTCTGCCTTCCCACAGTTTACTTTTTTAATGACCCGAGAAAGGGCATCAGATTTCTGGTCTGTTGATTTTCTTTCTCTGTGTCTGTGGTAGGAGGGACAAGTGACGAGAAAAGGAAGGGAAAATAAAGCCCTTCATCATGCAACTAGTTCTTTTATGTAGAAAATGTTCCCTTGGTTTCTGTGTTATGTGCCCAAGCACTTACTCTGTGTAATAACAAAAGAGGTTCTTGGTGTAACCTCCATCCCAGGTCAGGCCACATGTGCCCTTATTGTGCAGCGTGCAGGGTGACCGCTGGCTGGTGAAGCCCACGGGACTTCCACGGGACTCACCATAGTCCAGTGATGGCGAACCTTTTGAGCTCGGCGTGTCAGCATTTTGAAAAACCCTAACTGAACTCTGGTGGCCGTGTCACATATAGAAATTTTTTGATATTTGCAACCATAGTAAAACAAAGATGTATATTTTTGGTATTTATTTTATATATTTAAATGCCATTTAACAAAGAAAAATCAACCAAAAAAATGAGTTCGCGTGTCACCTCTGACACGCGTGTCATAGGTTCGCCATCACTGCTCTAGACAGACTTTCACTCAACAGAAGCACCTGCTGCCTTTCTTTAGAATCAGGACGTTCAACTTTCATCATCCACCTTCAGAGGATTTATTACTCAGGGCCCCAGGGAGAGGGCTTCCTGAGCTTTCCCTGCCTCATCCTTTGGGCAGAAAGGCTGACCCAACACAAGGGAGAAGACAGAAGGGAAAGAACGCCCTCTAGCTCAGTCCTCACCACAGACACAAAAGGATTTCTCCCTGGCCCCTCCTGGGTGTAGGGGTTTGCATCCCCTTCTGCCCACCTTGCTTCATTGAGATAATGCAAGGGCCAGCACATGTCACCAAGGACAAAGAATGCTTGTAAATTGTAACAAAATTCAGTATTTCATTTGACACTTTTATAATAGCTGCTAAATTTGGAAAGCATGGGACAAATAACTTGAAACACAAATCTTAGAGATTTCTAAAAAGCATAGGCCCAACTGCTACTGTGAAAGGGACATCCTCACTCTTTACTTCTGCCCCATGGGACCATCCCTGGGAAAGGACTGTGACTATTCTTCCCCCACTGTTGGCACAGGCTCTGGGCTCCTCCTGTTCGAGACTGGCCTCAGGCCAGTCATCATCAGGGTAACCTAAAAGGCATCCACATGCTCCAACTATCTACTCTCAATCTCCAAATTTGTCTTCATGTGATAATTTATGTGAAAAGAAAAATATTCTGATCTCGTTCATTTTTATCTCATTGACTTGAAAGTAATTAGTGTTCATCCAAAAGTCCAAGGCTTCAAACGTATGGTATGCGTGGTGATGGCTGAGGGTAAAACTGGGATTTGGTTGGCTTGGGAACTCTGCTTTTCAGTCCCCTTATTGTTCCGTGCTTTGTGCCCACCTTCTCCAGGTAACAGCGACCAGTCTGGATCCCAGGAGAAGCTGCTCGTTGACAGCCAGGCCCTGAGCGGGTGCTCCCCACGAGACTCAGGATGCTATGAAAGCAGTGAGAACCTGGAAAATGGTAATGTCGGCACAGATGGCCATGGAGGCACCGTCATGTGCTTTGGCTAGAGACTGTCTTTCTTCCTCTGTCAGAGCTTTGGGGAAATACAGGCAATAGAAGGAGGACATTTTTTAGGATTATTGGAGCTTGATTAAGATCCTCAGAAAGAATGAACATCCTTCAAGAACCTAGGCAATTGATGTTCTTGAGAAATGACTACAGCTGTTTTCCTATTGGTTATCCTTCCGTCCCTCTTAGACACAAAGGGAGGGCTCACGACTAAAGAGACCCTCAACTTCCCATTGACCTGAAAATCTTAGAATCTTAGCACTCAGTGTAGATCATGGAAAGAGCCGTGAAGTTTAAAGTGAGGAGATCTGGGTTTGAAGCCTGAATAGAACATTTATGAGCTGAAGACTTTGATTGTTACCTCATGTCTTTGAGCCCTCTTACCTCTGAAGTAGCAAGATGAGTTTCTCTTTCATAGATTGTTGTTGGACTTAACAAAGCAGTAATACGTTAGTAATATCCAGCATTTATTCAACACTGACTGTAAATTAATTGGACAGTGAATTATATATGGATTACTAATTATCATTCAAAGGCGTATTTTATAGATGGAAACTTTAAAGCTCAGAGAGGTTATATAATACCCGAAGCCATGGTTCTTTTCTACTCTGGCTCATAATAGGCTCTCAGGCAATATTTTAGACTTTATTTCCCAATACCATAGCATTTTCAAGTCCGTCCTCTACTTAGTGTCATCATACAGCAACCAGTGGTGTCTGGGCTTCATTGAACTATAAGCCAGAAAGGAATGTAGTTTGTATTTGTTATAATAAGTACCTCCAAAATCCAGGATGGATTAAAATAAGTGGGCCTATTTTTAAACAAAAAGACAAAGCATACCATGGAGGACTTCTTTGCAAATGTGTTTGCTTATGTATTCTAAGGGGCAAGAATATCTCAGCGCTTGGGACTATCATGTAGGGGCCTCTCATTTCAATCTGAGGATTTCGAGGAGCCCCTCTGAGAGTATGATGCCAAGCCAGGGCATGAGGTTTGGTTCCTTCAGCACCATCATCGTCCCTCACCTCAGTTTTTCTTCTTTCGGACATAGTAAACGCAAGGAGGGGTGGCCCTCGGTGCTTTAGGCTGTGCCAGTGAAGCAGGCAAGCTTGTTAGCTCGGGGATCACAGTTCCAGGGCTCCTTCAATGAAAAGATGGATTCTGTGGTGGTCTATCAAAGATGACAGTATGAAAACATCTGATTAATATTAAAATTAAGTGAAAACACAGACTTTATCCAAACGTTCATTGCTTCATTTTTTTCCCCCCTGTGGAAACTAGGTCTCTGAAAATAAAGGGTCTACAATTACATCTTAAAATATTACTTTTTGTTTTTCAAAAGTCTCCAAGTTTCTGACCAGAACACAACTACCCACATCTAATAAGGTACTTCCTTCTCCTTCAGAGAGCTTGGCTGCGGCTCGGAGTTATGGTCCCCACACTGCATCGTTGGGCCAGCCCTACCCATGGTCTAGTTAATAACTGGAAGTTATCAAAGAATATGTGATTTTGCCCATAGTTGGAGCATTGAGTCCCATACCCACTGCAAAAGATGGGCTCTTTGAGTCAGTGGCTTACTTATAATATATCCTCCATAGTTACATGCACATGGACGACATTCAGGAAACAGTATTGGGACAACAGGATCAACGTTAATTTCATTTTGGAAAGCAGAATAAAAGTATGCAGCAAAGGTCTGAAATTGCCAAAAGTTTACAATTCAAACAAACTAAAAGCATCCCCCGCCCCCCCATCTTTTTGGCTTTAACCACTTAACAGTTAAAGATATTTTACCTTCCCCACCTTTGTTTATTCAAATATTGAATCAAGTTACACAGTTCTGGTCAAATTCTTACTAGGAAAGTATTTTCATTGAAGGGAGAAATAAAGGTGTGTTTAAAGGAAACAGTGCTTCTAGTTCTAATTTCTGGTTTGTGAGCGCATATACCCATAGCCCTGTTTTGTTTTGTTTTGTTTTTTTAATATATTTGTATTGATTTCAGAGAAGAAGGGAGAGGGAGAGAGAGAGAAATATCAATGATGAGAGAGATCGGCTCATTGATTGGCTGCCTCTTGCACACCCCACACTGGGGATGGAACCTGCAACCTGGGCATGTGCCTTGACCAGGAATCAAACTGTGACCCCTTGGTTCATAGGTTGATGCTCAGCCACTGAGCCACACCAGCTGGGCCTCATTGTTATTTTACTTATTATTATATTCATCTCTATTGGAACACACATGAATCCCTAGCACTCAGTTGGTTGACTAGATTGGTAGGAATTTTACAGATGTCACTGGCCGACTTTCTAATGCTGAGAAGGATTCAGGTGCACCTGCACAAGAACTAGATTAAAGACGGCTCACTTCAGGCGATTCAGGCACCTTCCATTATAAGCAGAATGTGAACATGGAATTTGTACATGTAGTTTATATTGAGAGTATGGGGTGGGGGTGGGGGGAACACCGTATTTCTAAAAGTTATACTTAAGTGGTTTTATGAATTTTTAAACTTCAGATTTAATGTATATGCTTTATGAAGAATTTCCCCTTTCTAATTTACCTGTATGATTTTTCTACTACTGAGAAATGGGACCATGGTCAGTATATTTAGTAGTAACACTGGGCTAATGATCTCCATGTAAAACTAGATAATAACCTAGCAGTGTCTAATAATGTTAGCCTAGCATGTTGCTAGCATACAGGTGGCAAGGTCTGAGGGCTCACATTATGATGCACCCAGGAAGACAAATGTCATTTGACTGGGTCTCTGCTTTGCCAAATGCAAAATACTAGGATCTTTTGGCTCATGTTTTATCACCAAGGATCTTCCCCTCAGCCCAAGATCAAGGCACACAACCAGCATGGTACTAACCACAGCGAGAAAGAGAGAGAGGGGGTTAGATATTGCTGAAAACTAAGCATTTAGCATGGTGCCTGACCCACAGCCAGTAAATTCACCATGAGGCTTAGTGGTTAATATCAGTCAACAATTGCCAAATAAGTAGATTACGTCTGGTTGATAGTCCAATTAATAGTCAGACAGTTTGTTTTAATCAGGGCTGTCGTTTCACTGGGAATTAGAACCCTGTCAATATTTTATAGATTGTCTCAGGCAAGATACTCTCGTAAGCTTGTTCACTTATTTGTACCATGGTTGGTTGACTGCTTCTAGGACTCATTTATTTTAGACACACACCACAAAGAGGGGAGGGTGTGGAGGAAGGTGTAATTTGAGAAGTCCATAGTGAACTTTAGGGGGGCGGCGCCACTTATGAACCTTTCCCAGCACGCGGGGCACCGCCCCTCTGCAACCGTGACCTTAGGGAATGACACTCACAAGACAGAAATCCTGGCCCTGTGGTTTCTAAGTGGGTTGTGGATGGTCAGCCCCTTCCACAGTGATTGCAGCTAGGAACAGACTTATTTTGCTACCTGACACAGAGTATTTCCTTCCCGTGTAACTCCATGAATTTCGATCTCGGTGAGCCCTTTAATAAGACTAAGAATTTTTTCTAAACGTAAAAATGAGACTGTAGTGACCCTTTTACCACTCAGCATCAGGAATGGTGCTGGTCGGCCCTGAGTGTATGTAATTCCATAATGGGATATAGGAGTTGGAGATTTCAGTTATGTTAGCACGCCTGTATGTATCCGATTGATTCGCCTTTTAAGATGGGATTGTAACCCACTCCCTTGTCTCTCAGGCAAGACTCGGAAATCCGGCCTTCTCTCTGCCAAGTCATCAGCCGAGTCCAGCTTGAAGTCCTTCAGCAGGAATCAGCTGGGCACCTTCCCAACGCTGCCGTTACCGAAGTCGGTGGACGCCCTGAAGCCAGGGGTGGAGAACAGGCTGGGCAGCGGCCTGACCGCTCACACTGTCAAGCGCTGTGATCAGCCCTGTGCGACTGGCTTGAATAAAAACCGGAGAAGCCTCCCCGTGTCCATCTGCCGGAGCTGTGAGACCCTGGAGGGCCCGCAGCCTGTGAAGACCTGGCCCCGATCCCAGTCCCTGGATGACCTCCAAGGAGAGCCTGATGCTGAAAAAGATGTGCCTGGCGCGGTGACAGAACCCTGCCCTCAGATTGTACCGGAAGTGCCACAGAAGACAGCCTCCTCCATCGCCAAGGCTCACAGCCCCCAGGGAGAGTCTGCTGTTGACAATGCATTGCTACTGACCCAAAGCAAGAGATTTTCTGACCCTCAGAAAACGACTACTAAGAAACTGGGTGGCTCGATTACAGCCACTGCAAGTGGCATGTCACCTCCTCCGTGTTTGCAAAACTATGATGCTCAGCCTCCTAGACACAGTTTAACAAGGACTCCTCTTGAGGGTCACAGGAAAGGACTTGCTCTTGAAGGAACCTATCAGCCCCCGAACACCAAAGAAGGTGAGCAGCGGGGTCCTGAGGCCGTAACACCAGGCCGACATCCTACGCAGCCTCCACCTGTTCCTGCCAAGAAGAGCAAAGAGCGCCTGGCCAACGGCCTCCACCCCTGCCCTCCAGGTCCTAGCGCACCAAGCCTGCCCCTGAAGAAGGGTGGCTCCAGCAGCCCCAGCGACTGTCCCTCTCCTCAGGCTTCTGAGCCTCCCTCCAGGCAGGAACCTGGCAGCCCACCAAGCTCACGGCCACCGCCCTGGCTCTCCGAGCTGCGGGAGAGCGCGAGCCTCCAGGAGCACGGCGTGCGGCTGGGCCCGGCTGTGACCAGGAAGATCTCCTGCGCTCGGGGAGTCGATCTGGAAATGCTCACTGAAGACAAGTTACGAGCTGAAGGCATCGATCTCACTGAGGAGCCATATTCTGATAAGGTATCCAAGGCCCCACTTCACGGGCCTCTGCTTTTATAGTCTGGCGAGAGGAACACCAGTTAACCCAGGAGGCCAGCCCGGAGGCGGGGGCCATTCTGGCAGAGCATGGGGTGGCTGACAGCAGGGGCCTCTGCAGCTTGGTGGTGGCATGATGGGGGCAGAGTGTCCAGATTAAATGCAAATACAGCCTTGGATGTTCTTTTCCTTTCTCTTTCTTCTTTTGCCTGTTTGTTTTTAAACTTTGGCAGCTGTACATTGCAGGGAGAGCTATCAGTCAGTACTAGAACTGCTTCCTGACAGGCTTGGTTTAGACTCTAGAGGACAGGACAGACCTGAGTTCCAGTTTTCCTGTCTTAACTCAATGCGTATGTTTTTAGACATTAAAAATTCCTCATTTCATTTTCTTATTTGTAAAATGGAATTGATAATAACCTACATAACTACCTCTTAGAGGTATTATTAGGAACAAATAAAATAAATCTGAACATACTTTGGAAATTATAGAACCCTATTCAGATGTAATAATTGTAGAGTACATCATCTTGTATAGATAATGGGGGAAAGATGATGTGAAAATTGCATTGTACCAAGAACATTGAGCTCTATAATGAAAACTCATTTCTCAGTTGAAACAAAGAGTGGTCTACCAATACCACGATGACTTTGAAGACAAATGAGAATAGATGTAGCCATACGTTGCTCAGGGAAATGCAAGCTCTGTTGTAATATAATGCAGTCATGGCTTCCTTGTTATAAAATTGTGACCACGAATGCCTTACAATAACGTCCTCCTTCTCCTTAATAGCTAGTGAGTAACCCCCTTTGGAATGACGCTGTTACCAACTGGGCTCCCTGGCCAGGCCTGCGGGATAAGTCTTAATAGACGAGGCGCAGCAGGAGGCTACGGCAGAGCAGAAGGCTGCCCTTCTCCCTGCAGTTCAGGAGATGGTTTTCAATAATATTTTGCAAAATGATCAGGTGGAGTGAGGTGAGGGCATTGGCCCTTCAAATGTAGGATGGTTGTGTTCTACTTTAATTATGTTTCAAAGCATGTTTTAGAGCTCATGACCACCTGAAAGATGAAGGTGTGAAAGTATTCGGTCTCAAACATTCTGACTGTAGAGAGGACGTATTCACTTCCAATAAAAACTTCTGTTGCTGTTGCCCGGTCGTCGAAGCTCAGTGTCTTAACCTACCTTATGCTGGCTGTCCTTGGAGAAAGAGAGATCCTCGCGACGGCGCCTGACACCACATTTCTGTTCCCCTCGCAGCACGGCCGCTGCGGGATCCCCGAAGCCCTGGTGCAGAGATACGCAGAGGACCTGGATCAGCCCGAGAGGGACGTGGCCACCAACATGGACCAGATCCGGGTGAAGCTGCTGCGCAAGCAGCACCGCATGGCGGTGAGCAGCGCCGTGTGCCCTGCGGGGGCCCCTCGCCCCGCTTTTGGAGTCCATTTAGTTACAGAGCTTAATGATGACACAAAAGAACTTTTGTTAAGAGAGCTAGATTCATGCCCTGACAGCAGAAAACAGTCAGGTTTCAAAGCCGCATTGAAGTTCTTTTGTGTCATCAGTACTGCAAAGTGTCCTGGTAGGGAATGTGCTGTAGTTTAGCCAGTCTGCGTGGGTGAAACATTTAGGTTTTCTCCAATTTTTTTTTTTTTAATAATGTAGTGAAAAACATTCTTAATACATCTTTGTAGACATCTGAGGTTAATTTCTGAGGATACATGACTTGGAAGGCTTTGCTTCCTGGAGACGGCACACAACCTCAGGGTGTGCACACGGCGTAGGCAGTTACCTTTTGGAAGGTGTAGCCCTTGGCCTTCCCCAAGTCCATTTCCCCGTCCTAGCCGATACTTGTTCTTATTGTATCTGAGATTCTTTATAACTATGTCGATAAAATGTTTAATCTTCTAGCTGTTAATGTAGATTCAAATACAGTGGGAAATCTGCTTGGTAAGTGCACAACCAGGAGTACTTTACTTGCCACCCTGCTGCACAGGACGGGTCACCACAAGACAGAGTAGCCAGGAATATAAATGCTCAGAGTGTGGAGAGTTTTGGGGTCAGATCTAATTCCACGTACCTTCTAGAGCAGCCGTGGGCAAACTACGGCCCGCGGGCCGGATCCGGCCCATTTGAAGTGAATAAAACTATTGGAAAAAAAGACCGTACCCTTTTATGTAATGATGTTTACTTTGAATTTATATTAGTTCACACAAACACTCCATCCATGCTTTTGTTCCGGCCCTCCGGTCCAGTTTAAGAACCCATTGTGGCCCTCGAGTCAAAAAGTTTGCCCACCCTGTTCTAGAGCCTTAAATACTTCCTTGAAAATTTGTCTCCCCTCTGAAAAAATCTAGAAAAGATTCTTTATGCCGCCTGGGTTTTGACACAGAGCATCATCACTTGCTGATAGTACAACAGTGTAATAGGTTAGCAGTGCTCCTTTTAGGCCTATAAGAAGTAGCCCTCCAATGGCACCTGTAGAGTCTTTCTAAAAATCATTTTCTTCCTTTATCCAGATCCCGAGCGGCGGACTCACAGAAATCTGTAGAAAGCCCCTCTCCCCCGGATGTGTTTCGTCTGTGTCGGATTGGCTGATCTCCATCGGTCTGCCCATGTACACCAGCGCCCTCACGGAAGCGGGGTTCCGCACACTGGGCCAAGTGCCTTCTCTGTCCCACACTTGCCTTCAGGAGGCCGGCATCACAGAGGAGAGACACATAAGCAAGCTCATGTCTGCAGCCAGACTCTTCAAACTGCCGCCCGGCCCCGAGGCCATGTAGCCAGGCCCGCGACAGAACTCCCTGGACAAGAGCCACCCTTTCACTGTGCTTATGATGCTGATGCAATTTCTCCTTCCCTGGACATGCAGACCAGATCCAGAAGAAAGGCCCAGTGTGTGGCCAGACGGAGCTCGAACCTTGGCACGGGACCGATGACCCTCTCTTTTCCAGAAAAGCCCCTTTGAGAAAATGGGGGTGGTTCTCTTTGACACCCCCCTCCCCTCCAAAGAAAAGAGGAGCACTTATTTTTATTTTCAGAACACGATAGAACCAAGATGCCAACTTGCCACAAATGCTGTGCCTCCGGTCTGTCTGGGTGCCCTGGGAGAGAGGGCTGGGGGCAGAGGGAGGGGCAGCCGGTTCCGTTTCTGATGGTACCGTTGACCTTCTGTCTGTCACCCTGCAGGGTCCCCGAGGACCAGACAGGCTTAGCTAGGCCAAAGTAACAGACTCGGGAGTGATTGTACATCGGTCGACACGCTCATTGGTTCAAAAGTAAGAAAATCTGTCTGCACTAGAGGAACAAACAGTCCTATTCTCCTTTAGATAAACGAGACATTTTAATAATTGCTTTCTAGCAATCAGCTTTTATTTGCCTTAATGTAAGCTTTCAAGCAGTTATCTAACTAGTGTTCACTACCCTGTAACCATAGTTCCAAGTCTTCAGCTTAGACTGCCATCTAACTTATCTGGGATGTTTCCAGCAAAAATGGGCTTTTCTAAGGATCTCATTCTCCATGGCTTATTTTGTAGGAGTGTTTATCTGGCACAAATTTCACGTTGGCTTTCAGTTTTTAAACTAGCTACAAGTCTAGTGAAGAACTATCTGGAATTCACAAAGATAGCGTGTGTGTCTATGTGAGTGTGGGGGGCGGGCGGTGTGTGGGTGCTTCCAGAACCACCTTTCCTTTTAATCAGTTTGGTGTTGTTACCCTGTTGGTCACTGCTGTGGTATTGGCTTGGACCCCTGACCAGGTCCATCCCAAAACTCCGTCACCAGATCACCTTTGCAAAGAGCCATTGAAAGGCTGGTTTCAGAGAGGTGTTTTGAAAAAGGGAAGTAGTTTATGAGATGTTTTTAAAGCTTTTTTTTCCTCCCCTGTTTTACAATTAAGATATTGTTTTCCTTCTTATTTAGATCATTCTTTTCATTCAAATAAAGGTTCATTTTGGAGCCAGACATACCACATATTTGCCACATATTAAGTATTTGCATATTTTTGGTTGTTTCTAACTGATATCAGCACATTCTATCCTCTCGTAGTCTGTGTCTGATTTTACAGCAAGCAGAAGTTTAGGCAACTACACGGATAAGGTTTCCATTTTTATAAGATGACTTTGCTTTACATTCTTATCATGAGCACTGTGCTAAGCATTGAATGTGATTATTTACAGTACAAATTCAACACAAAACTCTGATCAAAAGTTCTGTAATAGTTCATCTACTCGCTAAGATGAATGATTTCCCTCAGGAGGGAAAATACTGATTTCCTTCATCACAAAGCCATCTTTAGTGTTTGCTTTATATATTTAAATCCACGTTTTGGGGGAAAGAACGTTCTCAGGTGATGTATGTGTTCATGCTTCGGTATGCGTTTTTAAAAATAATAGACATTCTTCAATGATACCGTCTGTAGGGTGCCATGTGAAGAAGTTGTGGAAATCTAGAATAAAAAAGCAAAAGCTGTTGAATTTCTATGGCACTCTTAAAACAGCCCACTTTTGTCACCTTGGGTTCTGACATCCCGGTTAGCATGGTCCATTTGGGAAGTAAGGCGGCTGCGGTTCTGTAACCACGTGGCGGAACCGCATTGCCCATGGCGCGGTGGAGGCGGGGCCAAGACGGGCTTCTCACCTGTGTTTGCAGTAAGCTCAGCATGACGGGAGGGGCCCTGCTCATATTTAAAGCTGGGCAAAATGACCACGCATAAATCAGGTAACAGGGGAAGGAGAAATCTTGTGTGAATTCCCACGTTTCAATTCCTTTTCACTCTAACATTTTCATTTAAGTAAAAATGGCACCAGAAAAGGGAATTTTCCGAGCTTGAGCTTTTGAGAATGCCAAACCGTATTTCTGTCACTCTTCCTTGGAAATCATTGCCTTTGCATACAAACCTCAAATTCAGGGACCAGGAGTAATTGTCGGCGGGAAGGTCTTCCTAACCGTGAAGGTCTGAGGTGGTTTTCACTTGATTGTGCTTTTTAAAATCCTTTGTTTTTAATTGTTAGTATTTGTTGAGTCGTCTTTTGCTTTAAACTCTTAACTTGATCTTAGAAAAAAAAAAAGCCTCAGTGTTTGCGTGTGACATTTGACTGAGGTGGTTTGGGGCTGCCTGCAGGTGTTGGAAGACAGGCGGGAGGTGTCAGCAATATCCAGGATTAACCAGTTGCACCTGGTACAGGAGGTTGAGGAACCGGTGGAAACGGTTGTCTAGGGAAAGCACAAAAGAAACCTGGAGAGGCAGTTAGGCTCAGGTAGCTACACATCCGTTGTGTACATTTTTGCTTGGAAGCTGTCTAGGAGGAGATGCAGCCAGCCCCGACCACGACTGACATTCCCACATAGCCGAGTAGGAGATAGATTTCTATGGCCTGCCTGCCTTCTTAGCCAGAGCCCGTTCCTCCCACCTGAACTGGCGGCGGGTGACATTGGAAATGACTGGTGTATTGGTAATCCGTTCCTGACATAGCAAAGTTTGCTTTCATACCAGCAGCAAAGGGAGTCAGTTCACCAAGTCACTGCTGCCTGTGTGTACTGTGTTCTTTACAGAAAAACAAACCTAGTCTGAGTCCAAGTTACCTTGAGTTTTAAATTGATAGAGAAAACAAGAAACTGTCAAGCAAGTTATATAACAACTAACAACATTGCACTTTCTGTATATGAAATCAGTATTTAAATAACTTATTTTTCTCCATTGCTGTTTTTAAACATTGTAAGTAGCTGTAATATACCAGTACCAGTATGTTCTCGCAATTGCTTCAGCCCAAGAACGCTGTGTATTGTTTTAAAAATTGTAAAAATTATTGTGATGATTCATTTAGCAAAGAGAAAGGACGGAAGGGTTTTCCTATGTATCAAAACTTGTCTATAATTGTCATCTATGTACCTAGAAAAAAAAAAGTAAATAAATTTCTTCAGTTGAATATGCCTCTTTTGTTGTTCCTTGGGTATTTCAAATATGAATGGAAGAGAAGTGAAAAGGAATTCATAAAGTGTGATTTAAGATAGAAGATATATTATAAAAATAGTAGTAACTGTATATAATTACTCCAGCCATAACACTCCTCACTGTCTGACACACACCAATTCTCTTTGCCAATGTATTGCAATTTTTTTTTCAAATGTTGCCAAGTCAAATCATATAATCACAGCATCTTAAACCATGAAGAGATTGGTGGAAGGCATTGATAGTCTAAGCCAGTGATGGCGAACCTTTTGAGCTCGGCATGTCAGCATTTTGAAAAACCCTAACTTAACTCTGGTGCCGTGTCAAATATAGAAATTTTTTGATATTTTCAACCATAGTAAAACAAAGATTTATATTTTTGATATTTATTTTATATATTTAAATGCCATTTAACAGAGAAAAATCAACCAAAAGAATGAGTTTGCGTGTCACCTCTGACACACGTGTCATAGGTTCGCCATCACTGGTCTAAGCCCATCATTTTCAGATGAGTTCTGAGACGACATAGGTGGTTGACTTGTCCAATATCACACAGTTAACAAAACCCAAGCTTTCTATTGGCAAAAAAAAAAAAAAAAAAAAAAAAAAATCTAGCTTGGGATAGTCTAGAAACTAATCAACTACACAAAAATCCTTTTCAACATGGATGTACCACAATTGACATAAAAACATTTTGTATGAGGAGGGAATGTGTTTAATAGAAAACTTTGACTAGGTAATGCACGCAGTTGAAAGAAAACAAAACAAAAATCACCCTTTTCCCCAGCGCACCCATTTCTCTCACTACAGGTAAGTTATAACCAGTGTTCGCTTATCTTTTCAGAAATACTCTATGTACTTGCAAATATAACTTCATATGTATTTTTCTATATAGGAATGATGGCCTATTCTTCACACTTCTTCACCCTGCTTTTAAATTCAGTCTATCTTGGATGTCTTACCTGTGTAATATTCCATATGCAGATAATTTATTTAGCCAGTACTCTGACAAGTTTTTGCTGTTATAAAAAAGCTGTTATGAATACAGTATCCTTATACTTAGCATCTGGAATGGCTGTGTTAAAATTATGTGTATTTTGAATTTTGATAGGATAATTTAAATCCACTGGTGGATTTCATTAAAAGAAGTTTTACCATGACAGTACAGGTTTTATTTATAAACTAGAGACGTGGTGCATGACATTCGTGCACTGGGGGAGGAGGGGGAGAGGTTCCCTCTGCCTGGCCTGTGCCCTCTCACAGTCCAGGACCCCTTGAGAGATGTCCACCTGCTCGTGGGGAGTGGGCCTAAGCCAGCAGACATCCCCCGAGGGGTCCTTAGTGCTGCTGCAGAGGCAGGAGAGGCTCCTGCCCCCACCTCTGCACTCACCAGCCATGAGCCCAGCTTCTGGCTGAGCTGTGCTCCCCCTGTGGGAGCGCACTGACCACCAGGGTCAGCTCCTGCATTGAGCGTCTGCCCGCTGGTGGTCAGTGCAATCATTCAGTAGATTTACATATTAGCCTTTTATTATATAAGATCATTGTCTTCCTCCCCACCCCCCCACCCCCAGTCTGTTTTGTAAATGGGGATATTTCATATACTCTTATTCAGGCGTGCACCTGAAATGCTGCATTGTCTTAACTAACCATACACATCAGATCTGATTGCTCTCAAGATGACTCCTAAGATTCAATAGCTTAACTCAAAGAAATTACCTTTTTCTTACGATTCCTTAAGAAGGTTTGACTGGATTCTTGAGTTTATTCTAACCACACACTCATTTGGAAGCCTTGGAATAATGACTTTCTTTACTCTTAGATCCACTCAGAGCAAACACAGTGCTTCCTGAGAGAGATGGAGATGAAGGAGAGGCGGGTGCTCGCTCAGGCATAGATGCGGACACCTCATCAGGGGTCAGTGGGCGGCACTATTTGGAATCATTCCCATTCCTCATGCAGCTCCCCCCAGCACTGTCCGGGAACTCAGAAAAGGGAACTAGCTGTCACCTCTGTACACTTTAATAACAACTCCTGAGAAGTCCTATCTAACCCTGTTTGAGTCCAATATGGAAGCAATGCCACCAGGACACATGTGTGGGAGCCAGCGAAGTGAAGATTAACCTGACTAGAGTTTACCACTATCCCAGGCATCCTCAACACCTGGGTAATGAATGTGGTCATAGCCATAGGGGAGAGGTATACAAAGGGCCATGGGGCCCTAGCCGGTTTGGCTCAGTGGATAGAGGGTCGGCCTTCAGACTAAAGGGGTCCCGGGTTCCATTCCGGTCAAGGGCACATGCCTGCGTTGTGGGCTCAATCCCCAGTAGGGGGTGTACAGGAGGCCGCTGATCAATGATTCTTTCTCATTGTTGATCTTTCTATCTCTCCCTCTCCCTTCCTCTCTGAAATCAATAAAAATATATTTAAAAAAAACCACACACCTCAAAAAAACAAAAACAAAACCAAAGAGCCATGGGAACCAGAGGAGAAGCTGACTGTCTGAAGGAGAAAAGGCCAGAGGTGGTAGTTACGTGGATTATAACGGTGTGCCCGTGTGCTAAGAGCATTAGATTCTAAAAAGACACAAAGTCTTAAGAAGCACAAGAAGCTTATCTCTTGCATCCCCTAACTCCTGGCCCTCATCCCGAGTGGCTTTATCTGCTCCACTAAATAGAAGCATTGGAACCATCATGGGCCCCCTCTCTGGTTCTCCTTTCAGCCCACCTGCAAATTCCCTGCATCCACACCTGGTCCTTCCTCCTTGCTTCAGCCATGGCAAAAGAGGTGTCCCTCCGTCTGTCTAATCCTTCTACTTGTGTTTAGGATCCTGTTCTGGGACGTCCTCACCCCAACCCACCCACCCAGTATGTATTTTCTCACTCCTCTGCAGCTTCCTCTTGAACATGGGTTTGCAATGGCTGTTGCTGTCCTTTCCTGGAGGAGGGGTGCTCACTCCCAAATGCCCCCCGCTTTTTGGATAATCATGCTGTTTCCTTTGGGAGAATCACCCTCCCCTGCATTTCAAGGGATCCTGGTGCAACCTTCAGTCGTGGTGTCCCACAGCCCCCTCTGAACAGAGTACAGCTTAGGTAGGGCTGTTCGGGTTCCCTTTCCCCAGAATTGAGCTCTGGGCTGAAAGTCAGGCACATAGGATGGAGCTGAGCCATGTTGATGGCGGTGACACCTGAGTCCACAATGTTCAGCAACCGAGGTGCCTTCTGCCTTCCTGTCCTTGCCAAGGCTTGTTCAGCTTTGCCTTTAATTCCTTATGCTGATGGCAGCAAACATTTCTCCTCATGCACCCCTAAAGTAATATTCCCGAAAGAAGGACTCCCTTGCATATTTTAAAATTGCCCTCCAAAAGTTTTGAATCATGAGGGAATAGTTGCAACATTATACATTTCGAGTTTACTATAAATATTTACATTTTAAAATAAAACCGCAACATTACTTTAAAATGTATACCTCCAGTGGGAAATAAATCCCATAGCAGTTTAATACCTACCGTTGTCCACTGAAAGCACACAAGAACAATTTTAAAATTGTATTCTTTTCTCCTTGAAACCTTCCATCGATTCTACTTCCTCCACACACTTTTATTTCCATGCAATGTATTTTTATGTGTATTTTTGATCATCCTATCACAGTCCCCTCTAATAATGTTTTTTAATTAAAGTTTAATTTCTTTTGGTCACTAAGCTCTACTTGTAAAAAGAAATCTGGGCTTAATTATCCTTACTGTGATTATTAGCGATCAATTTATTAATGTATATTAATATATTTAATTTATTAAATTTACCAATTTATTAATTATCATTTTGCTAGATAATGATAAAAGTGAAAGTGTTATTGAAAAAGCCTGTCGTTTGATGGATGGTGGGGGCGGGGCTGCCTTCTGCTGCCTTGGTTTTAGATGTTGCCACACCTGCTGTTTGAAGTCTGCCGAATTGCTTGCAGCGCAGCATTTTTCAAGCTGTTTAGATGGATGCTTGTGTGTGAAGTGGGAGAAGGCCTTTGGTAAACGAAGAGATGGGAAAGGCACACCAGCCGCATGATCCTCGGGCGGGTCAGTTTTAGGACTAAATGGATCTAGAAGCAGATTCCTTCATTAAAGCAATCCAAGGCAGTGCACCCATTGGAAGAATCAGATGGAACCCCTGGGTGGTAGGCGACAGGGCGTCCTTCAAAAATTCCTTTCTTGCTTGTGTTATGTTAATTGCTTATTAACTATCTCCTCCTGCTGCAATTTAAAGTCCAGGAACGCACAGGTTTGCTCTCTGATGAGCCTGAACCTCTACAGTTGATTGACACATAGTACTTGTTGAGTGAATGACTGTCTCTGAACCACAATCAATCCTGAATGTTAAAGCGGGAGATGATCGATTTTAATCCTCTCCGTTTACAGGTGAGAAACAGAGAGCCAGAGAGGTAGCAGGAGCTGCTGAGGCCATACTCAGGTGGCTAGTGACAGAGTAAGTGATAAAGGGGCAGACGCTCTCTGCCACGGCTTCACCGGAGGGTCAGCATCTGAGGCTTAAGAGGAAGTGAGAGCAGGCCAGAACTTCCCAGCGCTGCTTCCTCAAACACCGTCTGGCTGAGGGAGTAGCTGCTGCAGCCTGTGACCACCAGAGGGCACTGATGCACCAGATTGAAGGCAGAACCTGCCGCGTGCCGGGCGGGAGAGGAGAGGAGGAATTTCCCAGGTAGGAAAAGTGCACAACCCCACTCCCACCCCACGCACAGCCAGGGGGAGCAGAGGGCGCCGCCAGCCCCCAAACGAAATGAGGCGGCGGGAGGGAGAGCAGGGCGGGCCCAATTCTCCGAGTTATCAGCGAGACCTAGAGCCTTGCAACCAAACCGCTGATTAAAATGCCACTGGAGAGGAGAATACCGATGGGTGACCAGTACGACTTATACTAGTAAAATCCGCTTTCGTAAACAGCGTGGAGCACTTGGCTCCCTGCCTTGCTACTCCTTTAAATACCAGAGCAGAGTGACCTTTTGCTGCACAGGGTGCGGTGGGTGTCACTGAGTGCACAGGTGCCCTGCTGCCTGCCAGGAGCAAGCTGGGGGAAGAAAGCCTTCAGGTGACCCTAAAACAAAGGCCTAAACTTGAGATGTCTCGCAGTGAGATGGGAAACTGGGCTCATTTGTTTGATGGGTTTTGCCTCTGTTTGAGTGGCATTTTATTGCTGTGGCCCAGGATAGCCTGACATTGTAAGAGCAGTGGCCACCGTTCAGTCCCGATGCCCACTGAATTTTACATACATGGGAGCGTTTGACCTTCCAAGCGTGACTCTGCAGTAGACACTGTGAACCCCATTTTTCAGCTGAGGCCTGCAGTCACGGAGGGATAGGCACAAGAGAAGAGAGTTGACGGTGGTTGTTTTATTCTGATGCCCTTTGGCTTAACCACTTCTGAGCAGCATATTAAAGCCACCTGGTATATGAGTCTGGGTTCCCCCAGGGACGCAGCGTCAGCAGGAGATAGGTATGAAGAGGTTTATTGCACAGATTGGCTTGTGTGAGTGTGGTGCTGGCCGGGCAAGGCCCAAGTCCACAGGGCATGTTGCCAGGAATGGCAGGCTGGACCCCTCGGCCCGGGCTGCAGCTCTGTCCACAGGCTCTGTGCTTGTTCTGGAACATTGGGCGGGTCCCTGCCCCAATCAGCCTCCTTGTCATCATCTATAAAAAAGGAAAATGCGGGAAAGACCCCACAACTTCCCCCACTGACTTTTACTTAACGGCCATTCTCCTTCTTTCTAATGATGAAATCTGTTTTGTTTGGCCTCACTATTCCCAGTGCACAGGATGACTTGTGATTGTCCTGGCCGTGTGGGCCCCTTGAACGTGGGTGATCCCCATGTTCATCTTGGCTTCCATTTCTCAGGGTACCCCCTTTAACAGCTTCCCTTGCAGCCGGCAGCGGGCACAGGACCCACTTCCTGCCTTTGAGACATAGGCAAAGTCGATAAAGGCCTTCCCTCACCTCTAGAGAGAAAGTCCCTCCTCACCTGCAGTTGTGAGAGGACGAGAGGGCTGTGGTGATGGCAGCCCCCTGGGCCACGAGTGGAGGGATAAGAGCTCACACACCACTGGGAGGAAGACCAGAAGAGGAGGCAAAGCTTGGGTCCTACATGCCACTGTGGAGCCGGCACATTATTTCCTACCTGTGATTATAAAGCATTTGCTGAGAACAGCTGCCCCGATTAGCAGTCTTCAGGGAGGATAAGGGAATGAATCTGCCGCCATCTCATTCCAGAGATGTGGTCTCTGTGGAGCTGATGGTGGGATTCTGGAGTTGGACGATTCTCAACTCAGTGACCCAGCTGAGCATGTCCTCCCCCTGGTCCTAGTGCCTCTGCATGTAGAAAACCTCTGACCACAGGCTCTTCCCGGAAGTAACAATTCTGAAAGTTGCATTCAGGGCCCTCCACAATACAGCCATTCCCTACCTCAGTTAGACATGCCATGACTCTTTGGTGTCTCTGGAATATTCCATGGTGATTCCCATGTTCATCTTGGTCTGAATTTCTTTTCCAACTTAGAATCCTCTCTTCTCCTTCTTTCTCTGTCTGAATCCCACCATCTGAAGCCAATCTCCTCCTCCAAGATGTGAGCAACTCTAGTCTGTACCACCAGACAACCTGACAACCCCGAGCCCATCTCATGGTGCCCTTTGCTAGAGCAATTGAGCTCAGAATTTAGAGGAGCCCTTAGAGAGGGCTCCAGATGCCAGCCCAAACCTGGAAAGCATCTCATTTGTCCCCCCTCCCCACCTTAGGTTTATTGAGATATACAGTCATCCTCAGCATCTGCAGGGAATTGGTTCTAGGATGACCCCCCTAACCCCCAACCAATACATACAAAACTATGTGCTCAAGTCCCGTATATAAAGCTAGAGGCCCGGTGCATGAATCCGTGATAACTTGGCCCTGGATAGCCTGACATTGTAAGAGCAGTGGCCACCATTCAGTCCAGATGCCTGGTGAGGTTCCTTGGCCTGGCTTGTGCCCTCTCACAATCCAGGACCCCTCGGGGGATGTCCGAGAGCCAGTTCTGGGGCTGAGGAAGGACCGTGGGAGGTTGGCCAGCCAGGGAGGGACCGCAGGAGGACTCCAGGGCATGTCTGGCCCATCTCGCCCAGTCCCAATGGGCTGGACCCCAGCATTTCACATAGTTACATTTTGTGTGTGATTAGTACTCTTAGGATCTACTCTCTCAGCAACTTTCAAATGTGCAATATGTGATTGTTCCCTATAGTCATTGTGCTGTACATTATATCCCCAGATCTTATTTATCTTTTAACTGGAGGTTTGTACCTTTTGACCACTTTCATTCAATTCGCCCACCCCCAGCCCTTGCCTCTGGCAACCACCAACCTTATCTCTATTTCTATGAGTTTTTTTTTTTTTTTAAGATTGCATGTGTAAGTGAGATTATACAGTATTTGTCTTTCTCTGTCTAGCTTATTTCCATTAGTATATGCTCTCCAAGTCCATTTGTGTTGTCACAAATAGCAGGCTTTTCTTCTTTTCATGACTAAATAGCATTCCAGTGTGTGTGTGTGTGTGGTGTGTGTCTGTGTGTATTTTTTTCTTTATCCATCACCCATCAATAGACACTGAGGACTTAAGTTCCGTGTCTTGGCTGTTGTAAATATTGCAGCACTTCAGCATAGGAATTCCATTTCCTTCAAATATATACCCAAAAGTAGAATTGTTGGATCATATTGTAGTCATTTCTGTCTTTATTTCTTTCTGATGAACTAATTCCTCATAAATTTATTCAAAACCAGGTTTGATGGTGACACAAATTGGCTGAAATTCTGTGTAAGGATATTTTGCTCTCTCTCATACACATGCCTCAGTTTCCATAACTATGTCATTCACCTGAAGGGCCAGTAAAAGAAGTGAGAGAACATGGCTAACAGCATTTAGCTTGTTCCACCTCTGAAAATAACTAACCACGGCGATCTCCTTTACCAACCTGGGGTCGTCTTTTTCTACTAAATTTAATTGCTTCAATCCCCAATTTCCCAAATGACAGAGCATCCGGTATCCCTTCCTCAGGCACACCTGACAAAAATGGTCCAAGAGTCCCTGGATTTACTTAACTCAAAGGGGCCTGCCTTGCTTCCAGGCAATAGGCTGAGATTACAGCCAGAGAGCCCCAGGCCACGGACAGGCTCCGACCTCCTGCCATCCTTTCCGTTGCTGTGGGGTCACTGTTGGAAACTGTGCCCTGTTGTTCAGTGTGCCCTTGCTTTCACTCCAAATGAACTCAAAAGCCATGTGATATTTATTTTTAGGGAGAACAAAGGACAATATCAGTGTCTTCAGATTTATGTCTGTCTGGCTTAAAGCCCCAAACAGGATATTTTATACTCAGCTCCACAGCATGTTTCTCTGTGCCTGGATATTGGAGCCATCCTGAACCTCAAACAATCAGCCAAACCAGTCCCTGATGGACCCTCTGGTGGGGGAATTGGGTCCAGGTTATCATCCAGACTCATGCTACCTTGGAACTGGGTTCTGTTTTGGAGACCTCTAGTATCCTTTCCTGTATGACCCATCACCTTTCCATCTGAGAAGTTCTATCACATTGCATTCGCAAAGGGAAGAGGTTAGGGGACCATACAGGCCATGATGTGTAGGTTGGGATCTCAGCAGATCAGTTTGGGGAGGATGTGGTGGTTTGAGAGTTGTCAGCAGTTGAAGCCATAGATCCAGAGGGCATGGCCACTGACTTGTGTGTATAGAGGAAGAAAGAACCCAGGCAAGGGTTCCAGCCAAGATTCCTAGTGAACATCAACTCTGAGGGATAGGAAGAGGAAGACCTACCTGCAAGACACTGAGAAGAACTGCCAGGTGAAGAAGAAAATCAGAGGACTGCACTGCAGAAGGCTAGAAAAACCGCCCTCGTCAGACAGTGAAGAATGACCACGTGGCGTGAGGATGGAAGAGGAATAATTTGATTTGGCAAATGGGAAGGTATTGGCGACATAAGGTGGACCACCTTCAGGGATGTGGCATAAGACAGAGTCAGATTGAAGACTAGCAGTGGAAAGGGAAGATAAACATGGGAAGGAGAAAACCTTCACTATTTCACTGAGAAATGTGGCTTAAGAAAGGAGAGATAGGGTGGTACCTACAGTGGGATAAGTTTTAATAAGGTTCTTCTTTTCTCCTTTTCTATTTTTTTCTTTTCTTCTTCTTTTTAAAAAATATATTTTTAAATTGATTTCAGAGAGGAGAGGAGAGGAGAGGAGAGGAGAGAGAGAGAGAGAGAGAGAGAGAGAGAGAGAGAGAGAGAGAGAGAGAGGATGAGAATCATTGATTGGCTGCCTCCTGCATGTCCCCTACTGGGGATTGAGCCCACAACCTGGGCATGTGCCTTTGACTAGAATCAAACCTAGGACCCTTCACTCTGCAGGCCAGTGTTCTATCCACTGAGCCAAACCAGCCAGGGCTCTTTTCTTTTTAATGACTTGAGCTTGACTGTAGGCTTTGAGGAAGACCCTGGGAAAAGCAAGACTTAACTGATAGAATCACATACCACAGGGAATAATATCAAGAGCACAGACATGAGATTTAACCACCTTAAAAACATACCGGCTAAGATTAGTCTTGGGTACATACAAGAAAAAGTCAAAATAATTAACGCTTGCATAGAAAGATAATTTGTCTTCCATATTGCAAACAAATCTGAAGGTAGGTTCACCTGGGACACAAATTTCTTTTTATTTGTGCTGTTTATATTTTTAAGGTCATCTTATGGTTCAAGATGTCTTCTGGAGGTCCAGCCATCTCAAATGAGCTCCAGGCAAGAGGAAAGAGAAAGGAGGGATGGGAAAGAGTAGACCTCCCAGCTGAGTCTGCCTCCTCTAAGGCTCTTCCCTGAGACACCACTCAGTGACTTCTGCTTATTCTTTTTTTTTTTTTTTTTTTTACCGGCCGCGTCTAGCTCTAAGGAGGGCTGAGAAATGCAGTCTCTAGCCTTTTGCTTCTATAAAAGAAAGGTTCTGTCAGTAAGGAAGAAGAAACTGGACATTGGGTAGGCAAGTAGAAATTTTTGTCCCGGGAGGAAAGTGCAAGGATTTGCAGAAGTACATACATTTTCTGATACAGGAAAAGGAAATTCAATTGGTTAATGTCAAATAGATTTGGAATTTTTGTGAATTTCTGTGACAAGGTCATTATCAGTAAAAGGACTTATCCACAGAGATCCTTGGAAAGTGCTATGAGTAAATGAATAGAAAGCAGCCAACCAGACTGGCATATAAAAAAAAGTTGAGCAGTGCTAAGAGCTTAGCAGGAGTTGGAGATCATTGATTTGTCCTGGTATAAAACTGAATAATTAATGTGAAATTTTTCTGATATTTTGTTCAGCAAATTAGATGTAGGAGCATCTTTAAACTCAGTGTGTGTGTGTGTGTGTGTGTGTGTGTGTGTGTGTGTGTGTGTGTTTTGGATGTGGGGATTGCAGGAACTAAAAAAAGAGAAAAATTATTATATTGGCAGAAATGGACAAAGAAGGCCTAAAGGAGGTATAGGATTTTTCTTCAGACCTGGAATTGCAGGCAGGAGTCTCTTGAGCCCGGAAGGAATACCAACCAAAAGAATGGCAAAGGAGACAGGATCAGATGTGGAAATAGACAAGACTTACTGGGAGGCACAGTAAACCAATTTGGTGGAATGGGAGGGCTAATGAAGGCAATAATGGAAGGGGGATGTTGAAAGGATACATCTGATAAAAGTACAGGAGAAAGCACAAATTCTTTAGCCTTAAATTCCAAGCATATCTACCAAGCAATGAGGACCTGTTGAAGGTTATTATGTAGTTGAATGATTTAAGAAGATTAAACTGATGGCAGTTTGCTATAAGGATGGTAGACGGAAAACTGGTTTAGGAGGTTGGCAAAGGAATTCAATATTCAGGAAACAAGAGAG
Source organism: Myotis nattereri (assembly GCF_964212035.1). Taxonomy (NCBI): domain Eukaryota; kingdom Metazoa; phylum Chordata; class Mammalia; order Chiroptera; family Vespertilionidae; genus Myotis; species Myotis nattereri. Next base: position 67,421,599 of record NC_138081.1, on the reverse strand, counting down.
GAAAGAAGGGGAATGAGAGGCAATGGAAAGAAGTCACTCCTTTTGTGCTTCCAGCACTTTTCATACCGTAGACCTTTTCTCTCAATTGTGAATTCTTGCAAGTGTTTATCTCACCCCAATGGCTTCCCTCCTTCTCTCCCTCCCTCCCTTCCTCCCTCCTTTTCTTCCCTCCCTCCCTCTCTCACCCCCCTCTCTCCTTCCTTCCTTCCTTCCTTCCTTCCTTCCTTCCTTCCTTCCTTTCATTTTTCTTTTCCCAAATTACTGAGTATTTGTTACTCTTGTACTGGACATTCATTCTTCCCTGAAAATTTCAAGAAGGAAATGTCAAGGTACAAATGTCCAAACCAGTAGAGAAATTGTATGAGTATATTTGAACCAAATTGAGAGCATATGGTAGGAAGAAAGATCTCAACTTTTCCAAAGAATAGCAGAAGTTTTTTTTATGCATTTGGGGAATTGAGGGATTACATGAGGTGGGAGACAGCAAGGTGGGGATTGGATTACAGATGTCAACCAATGGTTGCTGGTGCCAATTCAATGCCAACAGGAGTCCCCAATTTGGGGTGTGGTGAAGAAAGAAACTTTATTCAGTGTAAACATCAACTGTGATACAGCAGGGCTGTGAAAACCACATGGCTGCAGAACAGCTTTGGGACCAGGCAGCCCTAGGCTAGACACCTCTCTGGTTAGATAGTTCTGTTGTGCTCCTTGATGGTCGGCTCTCCTCTGCTCTATACCCATCTGCTTTGCCCTGCTCTGCTCCACTCTGGCATTTTTAGCGGTTCAGCTCTACCTGGGAAAACATAGTCTTCAAAGTCCTCAGTGGAGAGTACACTCCCAAAGCCAGAGGGGAGTAGGTTTATATGGACAGGAGTCCACACCCCTGATTAGTCCATTCTCATGCAAATAAGGGCTCCAAATCCTTACAGTTTGATTGGTCCAAAAGGCACTGTCCTAATTGGCCAGAATAGAGCTGCTCTAATTGGCTGGAGCTGTACAGCTCTGGTTGGATGGGGAAAGCCTGAGTTCGAGTGTTTGAAATAGGATTCCAGGAACCCCTTTATAAGGGCTGGCTCAGATGGCAGAAACACAGTGCAGGCAGGCAGTTGAGCACAGGGCCAGGCAGTCTGATGCCAGCTTCTCCGTGAAGTGCAGTTTGTGTGGGAGGTCCCCAGGTCCCTGTGCAAAAATGACTGCTAGGTTCTGTTTTTAAAAATTAGAGCCCAGTTAGCCACTAGGAGCCCTTCTTAGTAGGTGTCTTTTTTCTCAGGGTTTACACAAGATAAACCCTGCTCCCTTGAAGGTGGTTATGCCTCCGAGGGGCCTGAAAGGAAAAAAGGATTACTCTGGCATTCCAAAGGTATTCGAACCTAGATGCACAAGAACAATGGACAGAGCTTGCTTAAGGCACAGATAAACCTTTGACAAAAAGACTTATATGCCTGGGGCGTAACTACCCACCATAACCTATCCAGTTAGGAATTTACGATCAGATCACTCAGTGAGGTTACTTTCTGTCACCGAGCTTGTCAGTTCTGCTACAGAACTATTCATCCCTAGAAATTTCATTTTCCTGGGGAAGTCAAACAAGGAAGAAAACCAAGTGGAATTCAATAAGCAAACAAGTGGAAGTGTGCGCCAGGCTTTAGGGGTACATGGACGAGAGGGCCTCTGACCTATTATGACCGAGAAAGTACCTCTTGAACCCAGCCTGGGAAAACCACAGGAAGTCACAGGGAAGTAGGTGAAGGATGAAGCAAAGGCACAGAGGAAGGAGGGCCTCCAGTTACTTGGTGAGCCTGCATCATAGGACATGGGTGAAAGAGTGAAGGGCGGTGAGGTGAGAGAAGCCAGCAGGGCCTGTGTGTCCAGCTACAGCATTTAGGTTTTATTCCAAACATGTTGGAGATCCCTGAAGAACTTCACATGGACGAACGACCTTAGCTTTTCTTTAAGGTTCATCAAAGCTGAAGAGTTACAATCTTAGAATCTGAAATCAGATTGAGACTAAGGTGTTACTCATGGTTCAACCACTTGGTGGTTGTGTGACCTTGGGCAAGTTACTTAACTTCTCTAAGCCCTAATTTTTACTTCTCTAAGCTTTTAAAAAAAAAGCTACCTTTTAAAAAGGTATTGTTTTTATTTTCTAAGAACTAAATGATCTATCATTTGTAGCATTCTTTTTTTTAAAATTTATCTTTATTGTTGAAAGTATTTAGATGTCCCTTTTTTCCAACCCCCTTTTACCCTCTCCACCCTGCCCCTCCCCAGGCCTTAACACTACTGTCTGTGTCCATGAGTTATGCACATATATATACAAATTCTTTGGTTAATCTCTTAGCACAGTGCCTGGCAAATAGAAAGCACTCCAAAACTGATAGCTAATCTGACATGACCTCTGGCACTGTTATTACTGTAAAAGCAGAGAGGTGTGCAAGATGAGTCAGAGATATGTACGTGGATAAGCTGGAGGAAGGGAGACTAGTTTGGAGGTCTCTAGGGTAATCTAGGCAAGAATAGTCTTCTATTTTTTTGTCCAGTATCCAGCTGTCATCCAGAAGGAATAAAAAAAAAATTGTGGAATAAGTGACAAGAAAGACTGAGCAAAATGTGATGAATGATTGGCTCAGAGAAACAAGGGAAAGAATAAAAGACAGCCGCAAGGCGTCAAGCTTGGGTGACTGCAGAATTCTGATACGATTGACACAGGGAATCCTTTCTCTTCCCATCCCTTGACTTAGCTTTCTCAGGCCATTGCTCGTCTGACATCTTTGGATGGTCGGCTGCTTTTTCAATCTCATTCGCTCGCTCAGTGACTGTGCTGTGCAGGTCTGCTGCTTTTTTCTGTCTCCAGAACTCCTTGTCCCAACTGTACTGCAGGCATGTCTGAATTTAGAACCTTCACGTTTTTGAAGTCTCCAACTCCACTTTCAAATTGGTGTTGAATACATCTCTTTACTGGCTTCCAAATATCATTTCATTTTCAGATCATGTGGATATCTCTGGGAAAAATGTTAGCATCTCTGCCCCTGTTCAGGGGCATTAATAGAATCCTGTACTTTTACAATTAATACTGTGTTTGGAACAAAATACTTTTCGGGCTTCTCCATATTGTATAACTGCTACTTCCTGTTTTGTATATGGAATTCTACTTTAGGTCCCTGATGACAACCAACGAACAACCACACTAAAGTGACGCAGCCTTTGGTCTTGTTCTTCCTGCCAGATTGGTCCTTCTCTGACTCAAGACAGTGGGAGAAACCCGGGAGTGTGGCGTGAGACCTTGTTCTAACCAAATGACCTGTCCACCATTAAGGCCTCATTTTAGTACAAGGTAATGGCAGGTGGGGCGGAGGCCACGGTTCTCTCGTTTTCTTTCTTTCCTTTTGTTTTTTCTTCTGTTCAATTTTCTGGTCACTAAAAATGCCTTACTGTTTGACAAAGATCAGAAATTTTGAGGTTGTACTGGAGGCCAGGTTCACCAGGTGAATTCTCTTTTATTTAAAAGAGAAAACCTTTTAAATAAATGTCTTATACAAAAACAAGCGACACATCATACGTGAGTGTGCAGTGCTCTCTACCAGTGAAAGCAGCAGTGTGCTGACCCACCCAAACTCACTGCCCAGGGATGCTTGAGATCCTGCACACGCGTGGGTGAGCCCGCTGCCCTGAACTAGGGAGGTAGAGCAAAACCCACTGCCTGTGGGGATCCCGTCTTGGTCTCGGCTTCACGAGGTCCTGAGCTCCTGCTAATGAAGTTAGTAGGAACTAGTGTAGACTCGCAAGTCAGAGTTTAACAGAAAGAGCTTCCACAGCCGCACACACATTCTACTCTTTCTCTCCACTGGTCACCTAGCTGTGTGCGTGTGTGTGTGTGTGTGTGTGCGTGTGTGTATGTGCACGCGCACAAGCGTGTTTCAGAAATAGTGCGTGAGAGATGGGAAATTCATTGTCTCTGTGGGAAAAAGCAGTTTCAGGTTCTCAGTGTTTTAGTCAGCTGCTTTCATACTTCTCCAGACTGTAAATAGACCCTGCGGCTATAAAGCACGTTCATAGTGACAACAAGAAGGACTCGCAGGCTCTCTCCCAATTGCCCTTTGTCCAGTAACAAATCCTTAAACACTTTCGTTTGCCTTTTGATTGCCCCTAGTGGCCACACAGTCCTACTCATCTTTGTGGGTGGGCGGGACAGGGGGGAATCTCGGCCCTTAGTTCTGTGCTGGGAACCCAGTGAGACAAAGAGCTTCCTGGGCTGGCCTGTGTGTCCGGGAGCAGGGGGTTGTGGCAGCTGCGTCCAGAGTTTCACTCCCTGAAGGGGGCGCTGGTCTCTCTTGGGTGTGGGAGAAGGGAGAGGTCAAGAGGACTGGAATGCTCACTTAGATCACCGACCAAAAGAAACCAGGAAGTAAGGAGAAATTATTACAATCTGTTCATAGCTCAGGATGTGAAAGGCAGTAGCCTGGGCTGGTTGGTTATTCATTAGCAAAAAGGAAAGAGCCCGGGGGTCAGGACTGGTCAAACTACAAAGACGGACCTGAAGTAGGGAGAGAGCTCCTGGCAAAGGCGAGATGTGGAGTTAACAGCTTCCTCTCCTTCACTTTTTCTTGGGACAAAAGGCAAGGTGACTGTTTTCTGTTCTCAGACGCTTGTCTACGTAGAGCCCTCTTACTTTGATTCTTGTTGTGGGATTCCTAAGCAGGCAAGAAGAAAGGGCATCTTGCCACTGAGCAGCTGGCCAGCTGCCACTCGGTACTGTTGTGGGACAGAAGCTACAAGCAGGCTGGCGGGTCTCTCCAGGAAGCCAGGTGTGCCTGCCCGACAGCCTGGGAACTGGTGCTGATTGCAGAGCTGCCGGCGGAGGAAGAGAAAGTGAATCTGCAGAGACAAAGGGAAGAGGGAGAGAAGCCCCTCTCCCCTCCTCTCCAAAGGGGAGGGCAGCATGGGCAACATCTGCCGGAGGCTCTGGGGGTACTTGAAGCCCTGTCTCCCCTGCTTCAACCGGGAGACAGGCAAACAGGTGGCGCCTGAGAACATAGAGAGCCCCTGCCCCGCTGAGGCTCCCCGGACGCAGGGCTCCTACTTTGTGGCCCTGTTTGACTACCAGGCTCGGACTGCAGAGGACCTGAGCTTCCATGCGGGCGACAAGCTCCAAGTCCTGGACGCTTCCCAAGAGGGCTGGTGGTTCGCCAGGCACTTGGAGAGAAGGGGGGTCCTCTCCGGCCAGCAGCTGGAGGGCTATATTCCTTCTAACTATGTGGCCGAGGACAGGAGCCTGCAGGCAGAGCCGTGAGTAGTGCACACACACACACTCTCATTCTCCATTCTCTGAGGGTGGGCAGTGACTTTTCCTACCTGTCTGCAACTCTATCTTTTCCAAAGAGCTGCCTAGAAACTATGAGGAAGTCCCGGCAGGAACCTTCTAATTGAAACACACCTCCCACTTCTAAATGAGAGCGAACTGGGCAGGCTATTGTTGTTGAAATGACTTCTAGTTCAGTGGGTATACCCACAGGCTCTGGGTGTGTCTTCGTCAACATCAAAACATGCCTTTAATACCCTACTTTTTCCTTGGCTGTAAAATAAGTCAGGCCCCACTTTAACAACAGAACTGCACTTCTTTTGCAGGTATATTGTAGATCTTCTTTCCTTAAGCCAAATTTTCAAATCTAAAGCCCCCCCCCCCCCCCCCCGCCACCAATCTCTCAACATTTAAAGCATTATCTCTAGTCCCAAGTTGAATCATAATCCTTTTCATTCTGATAGACACAGACAGGTCTAACTGACATAAAGTATCATTTAGAAGATGCTGCTAGTTTTTCACCACATTTTCATGACTAGACATTTTTCTTTGAGTCCTGGATAGGAAGTTACGCTGTGTAAATTATGATATCTTTTGGTATTTCTTATGATTAAAAACCTGCCAGCTACACATATTCAGTAAATTTTAACCAGAAAATAATGACAAGATTTCCCCAGAGGAAGGGGTAAAGATTTTATTCTGATATTTGAATAAATGTTTTGAATTATGGTGGACCCAAAGAGGAAAATTTCATGAATTATTTCACTTATCCATCCATCAGCCTTGCTATCTATTCATTCATGCAAGTGCTAGGCACAGTAGTGGCATGTGAGTAGGGGAAGGGGAAAGTTATGGTAGTGGTGGTTGAAGATGAAGTAGATAGAACATGGTCTTGACAATGGAAACTTGGGGTATGGTGGGTTAAGAAGCAAGTGGGGCCTGTCATTGGGCCTAACCTCATTTCTGCCTGGTTCCAGTGAAACCCAAGACTGGAATGTCTGTCAGGGTTTATTTTATAGAATGGATCCTTAGTAGAGAAGACCTTGGGATTCACTCATTTTCTCTTGTTTTTCCCTATGCGAGCTGCAGTATCCCTCACTGGCCCAGGGGAGAAAATGGTAGGGGAGACCCATGAGTGTTGTTGCTGCTTTCCAAACTCAAATACAAAAGTGTGTTTGGCAATTTTTGAAATTCTTTGCAACACTAAGAGCCTATAAATGTTGAGAAGGGTTTTTATTTTAGGCTCAATAGAGTTGAATTGAAATAGAGACTTTTGCCCTGGCTGGTGTGGCTCAGTTGGTTGGAGCATCATCCTGTGAACCAAGAGGTGGCGGGCTGGATTCCAGGTCAGGGCACATACCAGGTTTCAGTTCAATTCCCAGTTGGGCACATGCAGGAGGCAACCAATCTATGTTTCTCTCTCTTCCTTCCTCTTTGAAATCAATTTGAAAAAAAAAATAGACACTTTTGAAGAGTAGAATTGATCAGTTCTCAAATGAGAAAATTACCCGCGTGAATATTTATATGATAATCTATAGGGGATATTATTTATTGAGTGCTTACTTACGTGCATTTATATTTCATTACTATGATTTCTGTGGTATTATGTATGTTTTATCCTTATTGTAAGATAGGCCATTAGAATAAACACTATAATATTAATACTAGTGCCTTGAACCCATAATCTACTACATTTAAATCTGTTCAATTCATTTAACTGCTTAGAGCCTCTGTTTCCTCATCTGTAAGGTCTCTGGAGTCGCCCAGACCTCTGGATTACCTGATGCTTCATGTGTAGTGGTTCAGCTACACTCATACTTGACATACTTCAAGAAAGTCTGTGGAAGACAAGCAATTAAACAATGACAGTGTTCCAAGGTTCAAGCACAGTGTCTTTACTTATTTAGATTCTCCATAATAAACTGAACAAAAACCAACTCAAACATGGCTATTTTTTGATTCCCAGGGACTATCTATAGCCAAGAATACTTTTTCCCTCTGCACATAAGTCCTGATCCTTCCTCTTGGAATTAGTTCTCACAGCAGTGTTCCCACATGTCATTACTGTCCCAGGTCTTCATGGCGGGCTTCCCTTCGAATCTTCACATCCAGTGGAATAAAAACTTGATGCTGTGGCTGTGCCTCCTGGCCAGAATGGGCCACTTGTTTCCTGCCGGGGTCCAGGGGTTCCCAAAGGTGTGGACGGAGTCAGCGAATAATGTTTTACACTGAGACAGCGTTCAGAACTCTCTAGCTCACTTTAGTCTCCGTGGATCTTCCTGTGCCTGGCTGAGGCCACAGAGAAAGATCCCAAGGCAAACTGAGCCTTTATTTTATAGTGAGAGGTAAACAGGTAGTGGTTACCAAAGTTACACTGTTCTTGTGAGTTTCACTTGTTTTTGTTCTTGTTGCACTTCCCTCAGCCCATTAGCTTCCCAGGTAAGATCTAGGGAGCATCATAAGGTCAAGCCTAATTATGCTTAAGAGGACTGTGCCCTCTAAGCTGGGACTTGTTTGTGACTTTGCCAACAGGTCAGTCCAAGGTTTAATCCTATATCGGCTCCCCACAGTTTCCTTCCGAGTGCACACTGTGGCCTTCGCCTGTGAGCCCAGGTTCCTAATGAGGGTCTTGCCACCAAATGGCTAACCTGCTTCATGACTTTTAGTGCAGGTAGCTGTAGGCTCCAGAATACCACTTCACTTCAAGCAGAAGTGATTTTATCTTAGCAGTCCTCTGAGTGAGGGTGCCCAAGTGGCCCACACAGCAACTTAATACCTGGAAATTATACAAAACGACTTCCTTTAATATCTTTCTTCACTGAGTTTTTCAAACATTTTCTTCATTTGCTTTTCTTATGAATACTGTTTTTGTTTCAATGAATTTATTTAAATGTTTGCTTTGTCTCTAGAGATATATCCTGGTGTTACTTTTTGATGAATAAAAGTCAAGCATCTCATCAAACTGATATTGTCAAAGTAGACATAATGTTCTATATGATAAAGCAGGACTAATTTTTGTTAAGCAACTATTAAGTCCTGTTCACTAGGTCTTGATGCTCCTAAGGAAAAAAACAAACAAAAAACCACACATACACACCAAAGATTTGCCTCTATTAAGTCTGTCCGGCTAACTCAGAAAATTCCCTTTGGATTTTCTAACTGCTAGTACCACAGTGAGAATCTATATGGTAAATAAAAGTCAGAGCAATCTTTGAGTTTTTCTGGTGGATCTCAACTAGGTTCAAACATTAGTAGTATAGAGTTCTAATTGAAATATAATGCTGGTTGCCCTTTATGAATCTGGCTTTGTCATGACTTAGCTGTGTGACTTTGAGCAAATTATTTGACCCTCTGCCTCAGTTTCTTATCTGTAAAATAGGAATAAAAAGAACACCTTTTTTCCTAGGATCGTTATGTGACATAAATGAGATTATTTGCACAGAAAGTGTGCACTGTAGAGAAACTGACACCTAGTGAGGCCTTAATAATGTTATTTATGATTTAGTTGGGCAGCTTCTCCTGCATTTGTCTACATGGACCGTATGCCTCCACTCTAGCCTCAGCTCACATGCTGAGCATCTTTCAGTGTTTCTTCCACCCTTCCCCTCACCTGTGATCTTGGGTGGCTATTCTCAGGCCTGCAAACCTCTCCCTCCTCTTCTTTTTCTGACCAGCTCTCCTGTATCCTTTAGGTCTCACCTTGTTTGTTCCTCACTCCCTGCAGCCTTTCCTGACATTCTAGACTACATTAGGTGCTCCTGCTTAGAGCCTTTAACCTCCTTTGTCATTATTGCTTATTTATTCTCTGCATGACTATAAGCTCAGGATGTGATAGGTAGGAAGGGCAGCCATTCATTGCCTTGGACCCCAGAGTTTAGTGTGGTGCCTATGCATAATCAGCACTCATCAATGATGGTTGGGTAAGGAACTAAATGAGTGATTGCTTATCTACAAATCTCAGGTATTTTAAAGAACAGCTGACAGAGCCATCTCTTTCCTTCAACTGTTCCTCCCTGAGTTGCTTTTTTGCCTACCAAGAAAATCAGCTGAGTTCCCTCATTAAAGGCATATGCTTTTTGCATTCTTTTCTCAGTGAATTGTTCATGCCTTAACTTTTGGTTAGACTCATAGTCATAATAGTATAATTTCCAGGCTCCCAGAAATTAGTGGCTCTAATTCACCCCTGGAGAAAATACTTAGGGGTCACAGACACATGGGAATATTCTTTGTAATGCAGAATGAACATGGGGCCAGGAATAGATTGTGAATCTCATTGAAGTGGTATCTAAACATATTATACATATTAAACTATACTGTGGTTATATTTAGAGTAAAGGAATTACTGGTGAAAGATTTTAAATGGACAGAAAACCCAAACCCAATTTACAAATTTAATGTTATTGGTCAGACTTGTAAGTTCAGTTTTGTGCTCAACATGCATAATTTCAAATTATTATGCAAATAAGATAATTTTCAGTGTGCATATGTTGAAAGTTTGACTATTTTACTCAATACTGCATGAATAGATTTTTCACTTGTACAGTCTAAAACATTACCAAACAAAATAATTTTATGCTCTTTTTTACTAGTTTTCTTACTAATTAGATGCTTATTTTTTTTTTGGTAGCATCTTCTGACTCCCATTTTTAATGGGCATTCTTAGCCCTGGAAGGATTGGGCCAGTTTTTCTGGGGAAGGTAGTTATGCAGATTAATAGCAACTTGAATGGCCTGCTTACAGCTATTTTCCTGAAGCCTGCAAATTTAGTATTAGTTTATGTAGGTATTTCTCTGAAGATTAATGTAACAGAAGAATTTTGCTAAAACGCATAGATGCAAATGTAGAACACGTGATCTATATTTCCCACCTTCTTGCTTATTTGGCTTATTTCAAATGCTATAATAAACTATCTCTTGTGTAAGATCTTTTTGTCATGATGCCATTTTTTTCTGCAAACTTTTTCAGTTAGATTTTCTCATATTTAAAATGGAATTAACTTAGTTTTAGAATCTTTAATATTTTTATTTCTTATTTTTATTCATGTGGCATATTTTATACTGCATTTAAATTCAAACTAGGTTTCTGAGTTAGATATTTTAAAAATCAATACTGTTCCTTTTTTAAGGGTAAAAGGCGAATGCAATTCAAGAAGTACTCTTATTGCCCTGCCGGTGTGGTTCAGTGGTTGAGCATGGAGCCACGAACCAGAAGGTCATGGTTCTATTCCCGGTCAGGTCACATGTCCGGATTGGAGGCTTGATCCCCAGTAGGGGGTATCCGGAAGGCAGTCAATCAATGATACTATTTCATTATTGATATTTCTAATCTCTCCTCCCTTTCTCTGAAATCAATAAAAACATATTTAAAAAGAAAGTACTATTATTAAGAATGTTTGCAATTTAAGAAATGTTATTAGTAAGAACTTTTGAACTTTATATTAACTATCTAATTTGAAAGGCATTTAGAACCTTATATCAAAATAAATATTTCCATTAGCTCAAATGTTGCCTATAACATTGTTGCCATGTGCTGGATGATTCAGAAGAATCCCATATGGCTCCCATGAAAGGCCAATATTGTTGATAAACTTAAAGTTACTCTAATGCTATTCTGATTCTTCTGTTACTTTTTGCCATTTTTGAATGTTAACTCTTAAGACATACCAAGATTCCCATTACAGGAGGAACATAATCCTATAAGCCTGTGATGCTTGCAAAGTCACTGCCAGGAAGTGATCTTTGGAGGATGCCTGTGTCATTTTTGTGAAGTAAGACTCAGACCACTGTCTCCAAAATCTTTTTGCATTTCCAGTCATTGAAGAAGATAGAGTCTATGAGATTCCTGTATTCATTCAATACACTTTTTGCATATATTTACTTTATTAAAGGCACTGATTTTTTTGTATAGTGGGAGATACCAAAATGAAAAAGACAGTGTGTCTTCTCTAGAGAATTTTACAACCTCTGGAGGTAAGACTGATACCAAAAAATGTATGTCTCTGTCCTTCAGCCACAGACCACCAGGACCCACTATAGTGGTTTATTATTCATTGCAGGGAGCATGCACTATGGACAACAGCGGAGCATCTCAGTAAGAGTGTGTTAGCAAGGACGCATTATAGCATTTGGGGGTATGATTTTGGGGAGGGTTTAAAGAAGCAAGGCTTTGCTGTAGACTGGTTGCTGTCAGGAAGTGGCAATTAATATAAGATTGGATATCTGAGTTTGAGATTAAAGCTATAATTGGTAAAGAAACAGAAGTTATTTGTATTAACCAAGATAAGTGAATGTTTAGGCACTTTTGTGGTTGGATAATGTCCATGTTTTTATGGGTGCTCGGACTTGATTAAGAATGATCTGATCTTGTTTTTCGATCTGTCATGGTCACAAAGGGTCCTGTGTGATGTTGCTGTTTTGTGAGGTTGTTAATGTTCAGCAGGGGACAGCAAGGCCTAGCCATAAGTGCCCGGCCAAATCATGAATGTTAGGGGCGCTTTTCTCTTTTTCTGGCTAGCAGACGTCAGGTGCCGATGAATGCTGTAAGAGTAGAACAGTGTCTGCCATGATGCATGTAGTTAAGAAATTGGTTAATGGATGAATGAAAAAAAAAAATGTGGATAAATGTGTGCAAAAATAGGAGAGATCAGTTCTGGTTTAGGGAAATCACACCCTTTTTTAGGGTTCAGCTCACATGGCCCTCTTCCAAGAAGCTTTTTCTAAACTTCATAATTCGTTCTCATGGTTTTCTGTTTCTTGTGAGTAGAGCCATTAGTTAATAATGACTGATGTTTATTGAGGGCTTACCATTGGACTACTCACCACACAAATAAGTCCACTTGTATTGCCTTATGCTAGTATATTACAGCCTTATGAAGAAGATACCTTTATTACCTCCATTTATAGATGAGGAGACTCCAGCTAGGGTAGTAATCGGCTCAAGGCTACACAGCTAATAAATCATGGGACTGAGAGCTTGTTTTCAGCCTGCCTCTAGAGCTTGTACTTTTATCATATAATGGCTACTTGTAAGATTTCTATCTTTCACATGAGACTGTGGCATTTCCTGTATCATGTCTGGAAAACTATTTAAGACAGTGTTTCTGCTCCAGAGAATTTACAATCTCAGGAGGTAAGACCACCAGTTTCCTCCTGAAATTGTCAATTCCCTGTAGTGGAACCACTGTCTTATTCAGTTTACTCGGTGCTTTTTAATTGGACAATTCAGAACAAGCTGCTGAATATGGAGGATAGGAAGTAAAAGTATGTTCAGGAATTGATAAATTGCATGGTTAGGTGAAGTATTCATGGAGGGAGCAATGAAAAATAAATCTGGAAAAAGAGGTGGGGACGAGTATTTGGCAAAGACCATGTGTACCAGGTTGAAGAGTTTAGATTTTGTCTGATAGGAATTAAATGGAAAGCAGATCTTTGAAAAGTCTGTGATGATGTGGGAATGAACTGGGGAAGTGAGAAGCCAGGCGGGAGTACGGAAGTGGAAGTAGTTCCAAAGGTGCTCGGCATGAGGTTATAAGGGTTTAATTTTGGCCTGTTAAAAAAGGCAAGAAAAATGAAGAGTAGGGATTAGAACAATCTCATGAATGAAAATCCGGAAGACTTAGGGAAAGGAAAACAATTAATTTTTTAAGTACTTTTGATTTGCTAAGCATACAGAAATATATACATGAGCTAAATTAATTTTTATAATAGCCCTGCAAGGCAAGTTTTCTTATTACTATTTTAAGGGTGAATAATTGAAACTCAAATGTAAATAAATCCAAGAGTATTTTTATCTGTTAAATAGATGCAGGAAAAGAAAAAGAGAGAGGATTTAAAAAATATGTGACTTTAGACATGGTGAAATATTAAAAGGAATATACATTTCATAAAGTAACTTTTATTGTGGCTTATGGTTGAATAGAAAGACAATACATTCATTTTTCAGCATGTTGAAGTACTAGTACTTCATCTCAAAGAAAATGTCCAGGAGAAATTTAGAAATATAAAAAGTGGGGCAAAGAGACAAATCTATTTTATAAAGGTGGATTTTGGAAGGCATTTACAGAGGTGTTTATAGATGTTACAGGACTATAAGAACCACAGAGTATTATAGATGTCAGAAGACTATAAGAATCATGAAGTAAGAAATAAAAAACAGAAGGGACCAAAGATCAACTCTTTAGAAATGCCCATAGTTTAGGTAAGTGGTTTGTGTAGATTGTTCATACCTCCTTGCATCCATACTCTTTGGTACTCTACTCTCACACAAACTGTCAGGTTGGCCAAGTGATTAACTTTGGCTAATAGAACAATATTAAATGTGACAAAAACAGAGATTGAAAATCGCTTGCATGTTGGGGCTACCTGTCTAATTGCTCTTAAACTTACACAACTACCATGAAAAAACCCAAGCAGATCTCCTGGAGGATAAGAGGCCATGGAAGGAGAGGCCCTGTTTGTCTCAGCTGACTCACCAGCTGACCAGAATCATGGTCGAGCCCAGCAAAGATTAGCAGAGCTCATCCCAATTTGCTCACCTTTAGATTCATGAATTAACGAAGTAGTTGTTATGAAGCAAAACCTAATTAATGCAGGGAAGACAAAGAGACACTGAAGAAACAATGAAGAAGAATTCATAAAAGTAGGAAAAAAACAAACATCTTTTTCAAAAGAAGAAGATAGAATGTTGAGAAAGAGGTTTTAGGTCAAATGCCAGAGAAAGGTCAGAGGATGAGGAAGAGGGAAAGACCATTAGATTTACTGGAAGATTACTGGTGACACTAAAAAGCAGTGTCATAAAGTAATTATGGAAGATGGCATGCAGTGAAGAGATGGAGTTGTAATGGGGGAACTTTATATTCTGTTCTGGGGCTGCACTGGGAGTTTTAGGCTAGGTTGAGCCACAGAAAGAGTGTTGTATGATAGGGCGCTACAGATAGAACATGGGTCCATCCCTGAATGAGTGTGAGGTCCAAAGGAGTAGGTTTGTTTGGTTGGGTTTACAGAAGGTTTTGTCCTTTCTAGGACATAGAATTGGGTAGCTTCCAACCTCTTCTGGTGGGTTTGGATATTTGGTATTTGGAGGTTGGGGCAGAGTGAGAATAGGTTGAGGGTTCACCTTTAGCACAGTTTGGCCTCCCCAAAATTGTTAGAAAAATAAAATGTTTTTTGCTTGGGTGCTATTCTCCCAAGTTTGGGGGTCATTCATGTGGAAAGATCAAGTTAAGTTCCAGGTATTAAAGTAGAAGCAGCAAATATATGTACCTTTTAAAGAAGTTTGTCTTCAAAGGAGAGAAACTTACTTAGAAATATGGAATCGCTTTGAAAGGTGCTAAAAATACTCAATACTTAATTATATACATGGCATTTACATTTTTAATACTTTTTTCCATGGTATAGTAATCGTACTGTTTTCAAAACAAAAAGAATGCACGCAGGTCCACTTATTCCATTAATGTTTTATACATAAAGCAATACATGGTCCTCTTTGGATTTCCCTGGAAGATAGATGGAGAGTGGGGTAGGTAAGCCCAAATTGCCTTCTATTGTATACTATGGTTATAGGATATTTCTTTGTTTAGTTTCAGGCTATTACAATACAGTGAATACAGTGCTGCTGTTTCAGATAAAAATAATACAAAATGGACTCAATATCTTGTATCTGTGTATGCAATTGTTGATAAGAAAACAGGCAGATGCAGGTGTTGATGCTGAATCAGCTGGAACTCTCTGCTATCTCTTATCTAAAGCCTAAATTAAGGAAGCATATAAATATAGGAAGTCATGCTATTTATTTAGTAGGTTCTGGTAAAATGGTAGAAAGCAAAATGGTTACATGATCATTAGTGGAGATAAAAATCCCAACAGATGATTTTACACTTACAACAAGTTTTGTGTGTAATGAACCTCCTGATAGCTTTTAAAGCATAATTACCCATTTTCTAAAAATTTTAATATTGCACAATATTCTAGTTTGTCAATGGCTTATTTTAACTTTATTTTTTAAATAAATGTTTGATAAATACAAAAATATCTGCAACTTTAAGATAAGTTTTAAAGCATGATGATCAAGGAATCTATATATATAAAATATGCAAAGTGTCCCCTTGGGAGTTCGACCAAGAGACTGGGAGTTCAATTGCTCACTATGACATGTACTGACCACCAGGAGGTGGCGCAGAATGAAGGCCCTGGCAGGCAGCCAGCAGCTGGGGAAGGAAGGCCCCGGCTAGCAGCCAGAAGGCCCTGATCGGCCCTGATTGCCGGCCAGACCCTAGGGACCTCTAGTATCCATATAACCAGCTAGCCCATGACTTAAAGCATTATCAATAATGGGCTTATAAGTTTCTCCCTTGCCCCATTACCAGTTTAAAACCTTTTACCTAGAAAATGTTGGTAGAAACTCAATTTCTAATAGCAAAAAACTGGAATCAATCCAAATAAGAGAGGGAATAAATTGTGTTTTATTTATTTATGAAATATTATACAATGGTGAAAATGATTGAGATGCATGCAACAGCATTGGTGAATTTGGAAGCATAATATTGAGTGAAAAGAAAATTTTAAGAGATTGCATATTGACTCTATTTTATAACATCTACAAATAAAAAAATCCAAATAATACATTGTTTGAGCATGCATGTTAGTAAAGTGTGAAATAAAGTATGGGAATTATAAACAGAACTATTTGATTTACTCATTTGAGCGTTATAGATTCTATACTTCTGTAGACTATTTAAAGATATGATTAGAAGTCACTTATGTCATGAAAAATAAAGGATAGCAAATCTGTTGGCCCAAAGGTCAAATATAGATATTATGATTGAACATATGTAGTTCATGACTCTACCTTCCTCACATAAGTGTGTTCACTGAATTATCCTTTAATATTATCCTCTTAACATAAGTAAGAAAGACATAAAAAGATACATCTTTTCCAATACCTGTTGTCATTACCCACTATGACTTTTGCATTACCCTTCCCCTACATACCAATGACAAGAATCAACCTGTAGACCATGGACTTCTAGTGGTTCCAGAGATAGGCCTGAGACAGTTCATGAACCCTCCAAAATTGTACATAATATCTGTGTGATGTATATTTGTGCATTTCTTTAGGATAAGGGATTATAATATTCTAAAAGAATCATATAAAAAATGTGTAAGAACCCGGGTTATAAAATTAGCATAGGCAAAGTTTGTTTGTTTCCCTTGAAAAATGAATTCACTTCCTTATAGTAGTTAACAAGAATTTATTACATAACCCTTTTTTTGTTTGTTTGTTTTTTCATTCTTAGTTACCAGGAAGCTCAGACTCCACAATAACCATGTATGATCTTATCTGGCTTATTTTCTTCCTTTTTTTTTTTTAATTCTCCTTTTTTATTCTTGTTCTATAGAACATATATTAATTTAAAAATGTTTTTACTGACTTAGAGAAGGGAGAGAGATATAAAAATACTGATAAGAGAGAAACATCGATTAGCCACCTCCCATATGCCCTCCCACCAGGTATTGAGCCCACAACCCGGGCATGTGCCCTGACAAGGAATTGAACTGGTGACCTCTTGGTGCATGGGTTGATGCTCAACCACTGAGCCACACCAGGCAGGCAAACATATATTAAGTTTTATGGAGGTCTGTTATTATAACCTACTTTAATATATACACAATAATTATCAGCTCATATGTATTTTATGCTTTAGAAATTTAAATTATAAAGAAAAATGTTTATATGTTTATATTTAATTTATGTACTAATTAAAAATCACTTTTGAAAATTATCTTTCTGAGCTTGGTTGAGACACTTAATTGTAAGCCAAACATGAAAAGTTGAATACAATTAATGACTATTGGCCAAACACCTACCTAGCTACTGCTACCTTACCTTGCCCCCAGTTTGCTTTCCTATCTCTAACAGTGGTTGGAACTCTTTCCCTTGTCTCTTACCTTGTTCATTTTATTTCTTTTCGGTTTCAACCAGGCATACGTTTTTATCTGCTGGAGAATTCGACACAACCTCCTCCCCTTTTTCCTTGTTTCTGGGATTGTAGTCAGTGTGTGTTTGTGTATCTGCGTAAGGTTCATTCTAGTTATCTCTCGATCTGCAGAGTGAAGCAGTGAAGTGCCCTTAGTAGGGGCCCAACCCTGTGTGAGACTCGTGTGCATTAGAGGAGAAACACACAAGGAGACTGAGAAAAAAATAGACACAAAAGGATGGAGGAGACACAGTGGTTGAAAATGAACCAACAGAAGATCCCATAAGAAAAAAAATAAAAGCGAATGTTTAAGGAAAACAAAGTGAGTGTGTGAGAAAGTAGAGAAATTAAGAAAAGGGATTGATTAGTTGACAGATAATAGTGTGGCTTGGTTTCTAGTTGCCGGAAGACTAGATAAAGATACTATGCTAAGAATGGACATTGATTAGAAAAATGGGGACATGTAGGGAAGTGCATGATTCTAGGCCTCGATGATTGCAACTTAAAAAAATATCCCTGGAGCTTTTGCATTTGTGTTACATAAGGATTTATACCATGGAGGCTAGAACCAGATGCAACTTTTCAATTCAAGCTTCACTGTTGGGTTCATAGTGAAGAGAATAAAGTGGTGATTGAGTCATTTTCTTCCCTTTTTTTACCTTCTTTCTACCATCCAAGTGATATATTACACTTATTATCACTCACGATGTAAAAGGAAAACAACCCTCCAAATATTCATACCTATTGTACGGAGTGAAGCCAGGTAAGTAACTTCAGGGACCTAAAAATGAATTGACCTCTTACATTGTGGGCAAATTGGCTAAAAGCAACGTAATAATGATTCAAGAAGTCTTTTACATTTGCTACTGGAAACTGAATGTATAGGCAAAGGTGGTCTGTAGGGGATTAGAGGAAGTTAATAGTCTTGCTTGTGACTTAGCATGTGTCACAAAAAAATTAATTCCATACCTGGGTGTGTCTGACATTCTCCATTAGGGAAAACCTGAGGATTTGTTATTCCCTGATTTAATCATCAAAGAAATACTATGTTAATAATAATAAAAACAAAGTTTATTCTGTTAGCATGTTCACATGTAGAATATGAAATTGCTTTTTGAGGAATTAAAAGAATAAATAACTGAACATAGTGTTAGGGTCGCCAAAGGAGGTACACACGGGGTCAAAAGCGGTAAAGAATGATGAATTTATTAGGTCATCTGGAAACCAGATGGGCTGAGTCCCCAAATGGCGCCAGCCCCCAGGACCGGGGAGTCGGAGATTTTAAAGGACTCTAGGAGGGCTTTTTTGGCTGGCACTGTCTGGGCCATTGCGGATCCTCGGCAAGTCCGAGAAGAAAGTTACTGGTCGGTTGCAAAATGATCTAAAGGTCAGTTTCCAAGGGGAGAGAGTATCGATTTGATTATTTGATCAGACCTAACACATATATCAAGGCAGGTTTACATAAGCTTCTGTATAGTTATGTTGTTGACTATTCCTAGGACAGAGCTGACCTTATCTGTACATTTACATTGGCAGTTAAGTATGATATTTATCTGGCAAACCTCTATCATTTATTTAATGGGAAAATACTATATTGTTTTTCTTTTTCAAAGGAATATTTTCAGTTTATGTGACTTTGAAAGTCACTTAACAGGAGCCAGTCTTCAAATGCAAAGGAAGAACATCTCTCCCAGGAATCTTTGTTCAACACTTCTGGGAAGATAACATACTTCAAACAACATTTTTAACCTTCTAATTGCATTGTTGCAACTGACAGAGATCATTGAACACCCTGAGTGATTTAGTTTTGGACAAGGAGTATTACGAGAAAAATAAACCTAGCTTGTATTTTAAACCTATGCTTTTGTCCATTTGACCTATTTAGCAACTTTTGGTTGCTATAATTTTGTGCCATCATAGAAGAAATAGGAATATAAGTAATGAATGGTTTAGTTTGAGCCAGCAGAAGTAAGTCAGTATATTTGCTGAGGGCAGTCCAAAGTAACTGGCAAAGTTCACTGCATTCCTGGGCTTACTTTATCTACTGGATCTCCTCCGCCTGCTGAAAGAGAGGAGCAAATTATCCCAGTGGAAAGAAGCTTTGTCCAAGCAAAGAAGGAAACTTTGTCATTTCTCCTTAGATTGCTGATCTGTTTTCAGAAACAAGGTATTTGGTGAGACAAACTTAACTAAAAAAGAGCTGACAGGTGGCCGGCCTGTTCCCTTTCTGTCCAGATACTTTCCTTAGAATGGAAAACCGAAATGAAATCCTGTTTAATGGGACTTAGAGGTAATGGTCATTGAGAAAGAGAACCAGACGAAGGAAAAGGAATAGATGGAACGAGGACAAGATGGAGGAAGAAAAATGACAGGAATAAGAGAGGAGAAGGCAGTCCTTCCATTTCTCCTACAAAGGACAGTCACAACTGTCAGTCACTGTGAATGTTCTTCTCTACTGTAAACAGAAATCATAGACACAGACATTCACCTGCTCACTCGTTATTCCTGAGTAGTTGTTGCAACACAAAAACTCTGTACCTGTTAGCTTAGCCACCGATATTGGGAGGAAAATAGTACAGTGGAGAATTAGGACAACATTTCATAATAACTCTATTAGGAGATCAATGAGCTGGAAAGTTTGATTTTAAGTACTAGTACATGGATTATATGACAGTTTTCTTTGCTTCATCCTTTTTTTGACTCAGGCATATATTAGCAGTTTATAACTTTGAAAGATACTTTTCAATCAATGTTATTAAGTAGAAGGTTTCTGAAAATATGTTTTTGATGGATGGGTAGGAGTGAGTAGTGGTTGTGGTCATGTTGGGAAAGAATTAGCACGTTTAAAATGTTCAGCTGGAATTAAGTATATGGAGAATGATTTCTTATAAAAATTCTTGACCTCTTTTAAGTTCACATTATGATTTAAACTCTACTTACAAATAATTAAATTATTTTTCAGAACTATTTTTCAGCCATATATCAGAAAACAAATAAAATATACATTTTTTTCATAAAATTTTTTTTATTGATTTCAAAGAGGAAGGGAGAGGGAGAGAGAGGTAGAAACACCAATGATGAGAGAGAATTACTAATCAGCTGCCTCCTACACACTCCCATAGGGGATCAAGCCCACAACCTGGGTATGTGCCCTGAACAGGAATTGAACCATGACCTCCTGGTTTATAGGTCGATGCTCAACCACTGAGCCACACAGGCCGGGCTAAAATAGACATTCTTAAAAACAACTCTACTCTTCCCGCAACACATTAATCTCTTTTCCTGTACAGCAAACCTTTGAAAACATTGCCTATATTCAGGGTTCTGTCTTTTTCTCCTCTCTTTTTGTTATTATTTTTTCACTATGGAAAATCTCTAACCTTTACAAAAGCATAGAAAACAGTACCCTCGTGTACTGTCATTCAGCTTTAACAATTGATTACTAGCACTCAGTAATCTCATTTCATCCTCATTCTCCTTCTTATCCCTACCCTCACTCTACCACTGGGTTATTTGGAAGTAAATCCTAGAAATCATATAATTTGATCTGTACATTCTTCTATAGGTGTCTTTAAAAGACATGAAGTATCAACAAATAATTATAATAATCACTCCTAAAAATAAAGTAACCTTGATAATATCAAATATCCAGTCAGTGTGAAACTTCCCATAACCTTATAAACCTTTTTTAATGCTTTGTTTGTTGGAATCTAACTTTTTTTGTGTGGATTTACTTTGTGGTTTGTTTGTGAATGCAAATAAAATCCATATATTACAATGGTTGATTTATCTCTTGATCTTTTTTAACATGGATCTCCCTTTTATATTTACTTCCTTTGCCTGTAGAGTTTTCCACAATCTGGATTTGCTGACTGATTTTCTCTTGAACCCACTGCTATCAGACTGTTTACTCTTACCATTCCGGGAAGCAGCTCTTATCAAAGGTCACCAAGGAAACTCCACATTACAAAATCCATTGGTCAGTTCTTAGTCCTCATTTTAGTGATCTTATCAACACTATTTAACACACTAGATAAGTCCACCATCCTTAATATACTTCCTTGAATCGATCTCCAGGACAGCCATTCACCTGTTTTCCTCTTACAGCACTGACTGGGATATATTTTGCTCTTTCCTTCTCTTCTCCTTGACTATTAAATACCAGAGTGTCTAGTCCTCAACCTGGCTCGTCTTTTCTATCTGCTCTCACTTTCTTGGTCATCTCATCAACTTGAGATATGTATATTCATATATATTTACTTATCTACTTGATATTACTATATCCAAATGGAAGTTTCCAAATTCCAGATATTTCCAATACTTCTAAAATTGAGTTCCTACCCCTGGCTGGTGTGGCTAAGTTGGTTGGATGTCTTCCCCTGCAATGAGAGGTTGCCAGTTTGGTTCCTTCCTGGTCAGGGCACATGAATGAGTTGCAGGCTAGATCCTTGGTAGGAATGTGCAGGAAGCAGCAATCAATGCTTCTCTCTCACATCCATATTTTTCTTTCTCCCCCTCTCTCTAAAAATCCCACAAAGTCTTCCCCCAAGTTCTGTGTGAATGCCTTCAGCTGCTCACTCCAAATATCTTGGAATCATCTTGCCTCTCATTTTTCTTTCATACCTTACTTTTAGTCAATCAGTTTGCCTCCATCTTCAACATATGTGCACAATTCAACTATCTCTCACCAGCCCCTTCCACCATCTGGTCTTACCCATCTTGATCTTTCAATCTGGCTTAGTGTGATAGTTTCCTAACCAGGCTCTCTGATTTGACTGATTGTTGCCATAAATATAGTCTATGCTCAACCCAGCAGGCAGAGTGACTTTTGAAATACCAAAACATTAAAATTACTTCTCTGCTCAAAATTCTCCATCAGCTTCCTCTTTCACTCAGAGTTAACTCCCAAGTCTCCTCACCAGGATCCCTGCTCTCCACCATTACCTCTCTGACTTTATTCTTCATTTTTCTCTCTTTGGCTTCTTCTATTTATGTCACAAAACTTTTATTTTTGGGGGAGGAGTGTAAAATGATTTTGTAAAATTTTGTATAGAACTTGGAATTTGAATTATTATTTGTCAATAGACGTGTAAGAAATAGGGAGGAAATAACTTGCTCTAATAGAACTAAAAAGCTGAAGAACTTTGAGATATAATACCTTATTCTGTCCTGAACCATTGATCTGTAAGGTGTGGCCAAATACCCCTAAATTGTTTATTTTGATATTAAAGAGGAAATGTTTTTCTTGGTTCTTGTATACATATGTACATTAGTTTATCCTAAGAATATTGGAGAACATAGCCACTTTCAGGTTTATTGATAGTGTGGAAAAGACTATTACTTTCACTTAGACTTTGGAATTGAAGAGTAGCCTTTTAATTAGCTTGTGCTGAAGTTTCATCTGTGTTGCCATTTCAAACTGATTCTCATTCTTAAGTGGCAACCTATGTTCCATTGTACAGTTTTGAGACCACAATCTTCCGTGTTCAAGAATGCTGAGTGCAAGAAGGGAAAATCTGGGAGTTGAACAAAATAGTCTCTTGCACTTCTACTAAAGCCAAGAAAAGGATGTGTTATTAATAAACAGGTATCTATATTTCAGTCCTAGGCACTTCAAAACCCTTTTAAACAATAATTTTTCTTAATGAATTCAATGCAATATGTGTACATATAAAAATAAAACTAAATACACAAAAAAATTTGAGTCAATTCTATGTTATCATCATATAAAATTATTCTCTGTATCTCAAATATATTTCTCCCTTCCTTAAGACATTAAACACAGACATGAAATATAAATGAATATGTGTTTGCTGTAATGTTACCTGACATTTTAGTTGTAATGAAGAGGACTTCTAATATTAACCAACATTAATTAAAAATGTAAAGTGCTTTAAACATGAAGTGGAATAACAATGTGGAGTAGAATAGGCACATTCATTAATACATCTCATGCTTATTAAAGATTTCTTTCTGAATGCTGCATTATTAAGCAAGTTTATAATGCCTATTACATGAGTCTTGAGTTTTCTGCTAAACTTGTTCTGTAGATATTACTCCTTTCTTGGATATTGTGGTGTTGGCAATAGGTTTCATGGTCTATGTCAACAGCGTTGAGAGAGGTACCACCTCTGGGTGCGAGGTGGATTGAAGGTGTGGTTCAGAGAAGCAAAGCTGCCTACTGTTTTTGATTTTGGCTATGTTGGTATTTGATTTTTTTCAAAATGGACATGGTTTACTTTTTTCTGATTATGAAAACTAATAAATGCACATGACAAAATGTTTTAGACAACACTGAAAATGTGAAGAAAAATTTCCTCTCATCTGAACATCAGGAGGTAGTAACTGTCCACATTTTTATGTATATCTTTTAAAAAAAATTCTTCTCTTATTCCATATGTTCTCTTGCTCTACCCCTTGCTCCTCTTTCTTTCTCTATCTCTCTCTATATGAATTGCCTACATATTATGTAGGAATTATGTATATCATGTGGGAATTATTTATATATGTACATGTGTGTTTGTATAGGTTTTTATTAAAGAGAAGTGAAATCTTTATGCTGTATATTCTATGTGAACCTTCACCCTTCACCACAATGCTGCACCAGGACTAAATGTTATTTTTCCTTTCCACCTTTGCATTTCTATTAAGTGAAAAATAATATCATCATACTAGTTTGCATTTGTAAACATTAGTAGAATTGAACATTTTTAGTTTACTAATTGGTCATTTAAATGTTTTCTTTTTGTAAACTGACATTCAAGTTTTGCTCCTTTTTTCCCTTGGATCTTTTCTTATTCATATATAAGAGAACATTATAAGGAAAGTAAGTCTTTTTCTCTCATATATGTTGCAAATACTCTTTTTCAATTTGTAACTTGCCTTTTGGTATTGACTATGGCATTTTTTGAAATATAAAGTTTATAATGTTTAGATAATATTAACTGTTATTAAAAGTCTATCACTTTATGAATTTTACTGTGTTGATTTTCTCAGAAAGAAATTTATTTTCTTCCATGTGCTCAACACTGTGGGTAAATCTGAGGGATAAGACATAGACCATAGAATTCATTAAGGGATTTAAAAAAATTCCGTCTCTCCCAAGATTCTTTTTATTCTCACTCCATAAGGAAGAAAATGTATTTTGGGAGTTTCTCCATTATTTTATCTCGTATGCCAATTTAGTTATAATTTTAGAAACATAGTGAAGCTCTCTTAGAATGGAGTAATGATAAGTCATTATCTGCAAATCTGGAAAGAATGGAAAGATTGGTAGATTTTAAAGAGTTCAATTTACTACTTTGTTAGACTGACATCTTTTACTAAATAGTCTATCAGAAGTTGCAGTGAACATATTTCAGGAATTTATATCTGAGATTTTGAGACTTTTTTTCATGTGAATGATCATGACATTTCTTAGAATGAATTTTATTCTTAATCCATTGTGTCAGAATTTGTACATAACTGATTAAAGATAATCATGATGTACTTTTGTGACAGTTTCATCTTCCCAGGTCAAATAGAAAGAAAGTTAACTGAATCTACTACTAGTTGATCTTAATGTTATTTTAATGATTAAAATGGAGATCACATGATTATATGGATCTCTATGGACCCTCATTCTGATTGGCTTAGATGTTCATAGCTCTACTGTGTAGATTCCTTCCTTCTCCAAATTGGGCTGATGTGGAGATTGGAATAGAAATTAAAAGTATTATTCTGAATGTGCTTTTCTTGTTTCTTTGATTTTAAATTAAGGTTCCAATTTAAGTCCACTTGCTACATATCCCCTCAACTACTATGGCTGGATGTGATTTTTCACATCTGTGAAATTCTCTTAAGTATTTTTGATACTTAATCATATGTTGTCTTGTGTTGACATTTTGAATATTATTTAAAATATTTCCCAAGTGATACACATACACAACAGATATACACATATACACATGTCTTTTTAGTTTTCATATGCATATTTTTCTGTATAAAAGTAATCAGTCTACATATTTTTTTACTTCTATGCATTTTATGATACTATATAGTCTTTACATTAGTTTTCTAGTTTCTATAATAGTCTTATCAGTAAATGCTTTATAACTTATTTAACTCTTCTCTTAATAGTTAGCATTTAGGTTTCTCCCCCTCCTTTATTTTTATAGTGTTTTGAATAGCATAGCAATGAATATATTTCCACATAAAGATTTTTTACATATTTTATGTGATTTCTTTAGGATAGATTCCCAAAATCTGAATTACTAAGCCAAAGGTAATGAACAGATTTAAGGCTCTTAATGCTTATTGTCAAATTTCTTTCAAAAGAACTCCACTGATACCATATAGAATCATATTCTCTCAAAACCACTGTCATCGCTGAATATCATCATTTTTCTAACAGGAAATGACAATTTTTTTAAAACTTTCTATACTAACAAATTTGAACTTTTTGCATATATACTTTTACTAATTATATTTTCCTCTAATGAATTTTTAGTTTTTGGACCTTTCAAAAATTAGATCTTATTTTGTGTATGGGATCTATCAAAATAAAACCTTCATTCAGTGTATAAGTTTGTTAGGGCTGCTGAAACAAAGTACCGCGAACAGAAATGTATTGTCTCTTAGTTCTCGAGGCTGGAAGTCTGAAATCAGGATCTTGGCAGATTGGTTCCTTCTGAGAGTTATGCGGGATAATCCATCTTTTATGTCTCCTAGATTCTGGTGATTTTCTGGCAATCTTTGGTTTGGCTTGTAGGTATATTGCCTGGATCTCTGCCATCATGTTCACATGACATTCTTCCTATGTGCGTGTCTGAATCTACAAATTTCTGATTTTTATAAGGACATTAGTCATTTTTGATTAGGGGCCCATCCTACTTCAGTGTGATCTCTTAACTAATTATATCTGAAATGAACTTACTGCAAATAAGGTCACATTCTTGAGATGCAGGCAGTTAGGAATTCAACATACGAATTTTAGGGGGACATAATTCAACTCATAATATTCAGTAATTCACTTATCAATATGTTTATTGATATCTATTGATTATTTAGGCAATGATCATCTATGTAGTGATTCCTACAATGTTAAGTAGAGACGAAAGAGACAGTTCCTGCCCTCATGGAGCTGGAAGTTAAGATGTGGAACCTACCTCTCTATGTTTCATTCATTCGGTTCCAGCTGCACTGGTCTCCTTCATGTTCCCGAGCAGAGTAGGCATAATCCTTCTTCATGACTTTGTATTTTTTCTTTCCTCTGCCTGGAATATTCTTTCACTATATGTCTATAGGGCTTTCTCCTTCCCTCCCCACAATTCTCTGCTCAAATGTAAGGAAACTGAGAAATAACAAGTCTCAGGGCTGGAATGCAAATCCAGATATTTTAGTCACCCCTTTGCTCTCTGGGGATTCTTCCATTTGACATTATTCTCCTAAAAATAAAAATACTCTATTATAGTCTTAATGTACTCTTTAACCTGATTTTTCTTAAGAAGTTTTAATTTTCTAATTATTTTGTATTTTAAGTTAACTTTATTAATTCCAGATCTTGTTTTCTGACCATTTCAAAAAAGCATTGTGTAAATTCTTACTCTTAAGTTTATTGAATTTCTTGGTGGCATACCATAACCAGTTTTTATTTATGTCACAGACCCTTCTTACTACACTTAATCTTAGCCCAAAGGCCGAGAAGCAATCAGACCATTCTGATAAGAAGTTATAATTTAGACTTGTAATGGTATAGAGTTGGTTTTC
Organism: Myotis nattereri; assembly: GCF_964212035.1. Taxonomy (NCBI): domain Eukaryota; kingdom Metazoa; phylum Chordata; class Mammalia; order Chiroptera; family Vespertilionidae; genus Myotis; species Myotis nattereri. The sequence goes on along the minus strand of NC_138081.1, from coordinate 67,394,579 downwards.
CCTGCCTTATCATAATGAGCCAGGCACTTCACAGTTCAACTCCTCTCAAAGAATTTCTCCTAAGTCTCAAAGTGGGAGAGTGGGGGAGAGAGAGAGAGAATGATCCCTCAGGTGTCCCACAAAATGCTATTTCTTTTGGTGTGTTATGCCTGGCCATGCTATGGTATTGCTAACTTACTTCCAATGAATCCAAGAACTCAGCCAAAAGCATTCCCTAGGTGATAATGTTTGGGGATTCTGCTCATTTAAAATATCTTTATCATTCATTTTTATTTAAGCAACGTGTGGCTAGAATGGCTTTGTGTCTTAGCCTACCATCTTTTCATGACATGACATTGCACAGTTCCTGCTTTGGACACTTTTTATGAATATTATAATGATTTTCAGTTGCCTTTCCTGTAGATATTGGGTGGCTTCCCCCTTGAGACCTGAACCTTCTCTTCTTTGCAATACTAATAGGAAAAAACAAAACAGTCCCAAATAAAGACCCTCCACAAAAGAGACAAGGAGACACAAGTTTTTAAAGTGCTAAATGAGATGATAAATAATCCATATATTAATTAATAGTATATGAGCAGATGAATGATATATAATGAAGAATGAATATAAAGCAGACTAAGTGCCCCAACAGATCATAGAATTTAAGATTTGTTTTAAAACAAATATAACTTTATTTCTTGGATAAAGACATAGAAATGTCAAGGAGGAAACAGGTCAGAATTCATGCAATATCTGAAGTACTCATTTACAGTCACTAAATTGGCAGACTTTGGAATCAAACACAGAGAACTACTCTTCTAAGAGTGTTTGCCATCCTGGATTATGGAGCTGATGGTAGATGACTCATAATAACAAAGAATTATGACACACATAAGCTTAGTAATAGTAAGGACATTGTTGAAAAACAGACTATAACAAAGACACATTCACATACCTTGGATGTTTGGGTCTTCTAATAAGTCTGGTCTGTTAAAGATCAAAATTATAAGGGTGTGGCTTCAAGCTTTATTATTTCTAAAAAGGGATTCCTTACTTTATGGTCCAGGCATAAATTCAGGATGACTTCACCAGTACCAGTAGGAGTTCCCTTTTAGAACTAAAATGTAAAATAATTGTTATAGTTAAATACAGTATATATATATATATATATATATATATATATATATATATATATATAGTTTAGTCATTTTCTAATAAAAGTGAAAGCAAACAATACATTTTTAATTTACTTCCCAGTCTTAATATTTCCTCTCTAAAAAAGAAGTGACCATAAGCATAATTTTGAATAATACATTGTAGATTAGATATTTACTTTTTTGACTCTGGGCTTTGATCCTAACTAGTCCTCTGGAGGTTGTGAACATCCATCTTACCTAATAATATACAAACATATAAATTGACCGTACCTTTGCTATGCTACCCAGCCAATCAGGAGAGTATGCAAATTAACCCAACAAAGATGGTGATTAATTTGCATATGTAGGCTCCAAGGGGCAGAATGAAGCCTGATGGCCCTGGGCCCAGAGCAGCGAAGCCTGATGGCCCTGGGCCCAGAGCAGCGAAGCCTGACGGCTCCGGGACCAGAGCAGTGAAGCCTGATGGCTCCGGGGCTGGCTCCGGCCAGAGCCCGGCCAGAGCGAAGGCCTGGGTCCCGGGTGCCAGAGGCCTATTGCACGAATCTCTTCATGCAACACGCCTCTAGTACCTTTATAAACAAACAGAGGGAGTCTCTGTAGTATCATTGAATAGATGTTTCGGTGGCTCACTAATCCCAGTTCCTCCTATTCATGAAGTCTGACATTTTTGCTGCCCTTTGAGTTAAAGCCCCCTCTTCAGAAGATCTTTTTCTAAAGGATAGACATCTCACCAGGGAAGCAGATATTAATATCCTCAAGTGCCTCACATTCCCATTCCCAACCCTCAGCTGAGAATAGGACCCTAAGGTAGCAGGAGTGGGGCAGTTATATTCACACAGAGCTATCTAATACAAGGAGGAGGCAGGGAGGGACATCTCAGGTGCCCATGGAAGGGAGATTTCTGAGGTCAAACTTTCCATTGAAATCTTTTTCACAAATGCCAATCTGGGTATTTTCAAGTCTAACTAAGCAAATGTTTGGATTTTAAAAACAACCTAGTATAGTTTCAAAAAAATTAATTTTGTGAAGTATCCTATATAATAAAAGCCTAATATGCTAAGTGCCCGGTCATCTGGTAGGTCATTCAACCAATCAAAGCATAATATACTAATTATATGCTAAAGCCACTCAACCGCTTGCTATGACATGCACTGACCACCAGGGGGCAGACCGACTGGTCAACCAGTCGCTATGATGTGCACTGACCACCAGGGGGAAGACACTGCAACTGGTAGGTGAGCTTCCTGCGGGACTGAGTGAGGCAAGCCAGACACACCCCGGAGCCTTCCCGCGGTCCCTCCCCAGCTGGCCAACCTCTCGTGTCCCTCCCTGGCCCTGATCGTGCACCAGTGGGGTCCCTTGGCCTGGCCTGTGCCCTCTTGCAATCTGGGACCCATTGGGGGATGTCAGAGAGCTGGTTTGGGCCCGATCCTCCAGGCCAGGCTGAGGGACCCCACTGGTACATGAATTCGTGGACCGGACCTCTAGTAGTTTATATAGAGTAAAATGCACAGATCTTAAGCTTATATTTGGATGAAGTGTGATAAATGTATGCACCTATATACACAACACAACAATTAAGACATAGAACATTCTCACCATCTCAGAAAGTTCCCTTATAATCCCTTTCAGACTCCCCCTTTCCCTTCCCTGGACAAACACTGTTGTGATTTCTATCATCAGAACTTAGTTTTGTTTATTCTGGCACTTTATATAAATACAATCATACAACATTTACTTTTTTTGTGTCTTCTTCCTTTTGCTCATCATAATAATTTTTGAATGCAACCATGTTGTTACATGTATCATGAGTTTGATTTTTTAGTGCTGAATACTAGTTCATTGTATGGCTATACATTTGAGTTTCTCATTCTGTGGATGGACATTTGGCTTGTTTCCCAGTATTGCCCATTATAAGTGAAACTGCTATCAACATTATTGTGCAAGTCTATTTGAGGACATATGCTTTCACTTTTCTTAAGTAAATACCCAAGAGTGAAATTGCTGTGTCAGAGGGTAAATGTATGTAAATATTGCCAAGTAGTTCTCCAAAGGGTATGTACTTTTTTATACTCTTACAACATGTGAGAGCTGCTTTATTACCTTGCTAATGTTTGGTATAATCAGTGTTTGAGAATTTAGCCATTCTACTGGATAGGAAATATCTCACTGTGGTTTTAATTTGCCATTCCTCAATGACTAATGGTGTTGAGCAACTCTTCCTGTGCATGTTGGCCAGTCTTATATCTTCTTTTATGAAGCGTCTGTTCCAGTCTTTTGCCCATTTTCAAACCCAACCTCTAGGCCTACCTGGAATTAATTTCTATTGACTGCAATTTTATTCCTGAGTATGAATCTCACTTTCTTGGTTTTTTTTTTGCAATATTGCTAATTTTTGGTTGAATACAGGATATTGTCATAGCTACCCTAGATTTTATCACATTCTTTTGAGAATTATTGGCTTTCTGTTTTAATGAGTAGTAAAGTTGTCTAACTGCAAACTTTGTCTCCTTCAATGTATATTACTGCTTGTACCTCTGATTCATTCTTTTTTCTAATTAAGTCTTTATTGTTCAGATTATTACAGTTGTTCCTCTTTTTTCTCCCTATAGATAGCTCCCCTCCAACCAGTTTCCACCCCACCCCATGCCCTTATGCCCCCATTGTCCTTGTCCATAGGTGTTCGATTTTTGTCCAGTCTCTTCCCACACCCCACACCCCCTTCTCCCTGAGAATTGTCACTCCCTTTTTATGGCCCTGATTCTATTATATTCACCAGTTTATTCTGTTCATCATATTTTTTATTCACTTGATTTTTAGATTCACTTGTTGATAGATATGTATTTGTTGTCACTTTGTTGTTCATAATTTTTATCGTTACCTTTTTCTTCTTCTTCCTCTTCTTAAAGAACTAGAGGCCCGGTGCATGAAATTCGTGCACAGGAGGGGGGGGGGGTTCCCTCAGTCCAGCCTGTACCCTCTCTAATCCGGGACCCCTCGGACATCCCTCTTACAATCTGGAACCACTGGCTCCTAACTGTTCACCTGCTTGCCTGCCTGATTGCCCCTAACTGCCCACCCCGCTGGCCTGGTCACCCTTTACTGCTCCCCCGCCAGCCTGGTCACCCCTTACTGCTCCCCATGCTGACCTGGTCGACCCTCATTCCCCCCTGCCCCCCCTGTGGGCCTGGTCACCCCACACAGCCTGTTCGGTCATCCATTTGGTTGCAATGGTCACTTAGGCATATATATATATATATATATATATATATATATATATATATATATATCTCCCCTTCAGCATTTCATATAATACTGGTTTGGCGGTGATGAACTCCTTTAGCTTGTTCTTATCTGTGAAGCTCTTTTTCTGACCTTCAATTCTGAATGATAGCTTTGCTAGGTAGAGTAATCTTGGTTGTAGGTTCTTGCTATTCATCACTTTGAGTATTTCTTGCCACTCCCTTCTGGCCTGCATAGTTTCTGTTGAGAAATCAGCTGACAGTAATATGGGCACCCCCTTGTTGGTAACTAACTGTTTTTCCCTCACTGCTTTTAATATTGTCTCTTTTTCTTTTGCCCTTGGCATTTTAATTATGATGTGTCTTGGTGTGGTCCTCTTTGGATTCCTTTTGTTTGGGGTTCATTGTGCATCCTGGACTTGTAAGTCTATTTCTTTCACCAGGTAGGGGAAGTTTTCTGTCATTATTTCTTCAAATAGGTTTTCAATATCTTGCTCTCTCCCTTCTTCTGGCACCTCTATAATTCGGATGTTGGTACACTTGAAGTTGTCCCAGAGGCTCCTTACACTATCTTCATATTTTTGGATCCTTTTTTTCTTTTTTCTTTTCTGGTTGGATTTTTTTTTTGCTTCTTCGTATTTCAAATCTTTGACTAGATTCTTGGGATCCTATACTATTCTTTATTTCAGTCAGTGTATGCTTAATTTCTAATTGGTCCTTTTTCATATCCTTCAGGGTCTCACTAAGTTTCTTGGAGGTTTCTAGAAGAGTCTTGAGTAACTTTATAACCATGGTTTTGAACTCTATATCCAGTAGTTTGCTTTCCTCCATTTCTATCATTTGTGACATGTTTCGTTGTCTCCACATTTTGGCTGCTTCCTTTTGTTGATAGAGTGGCTTTGTGTGCTAGGTGTCCTATAGGGCCCAGTGGCTCAGCCTCCCCAGTCACCTGAGGTGGACACTCTTGGTGCACCCCTTTGTGGGCTGTGTGCACAGTCTTGTTGTAGTTAAGCCTTGATTGCTGTTGGTATCACTGGGAGGAATTAACCTCCAGACCAATTGGCTGTGAGAATCAGCTGTGTCTGCAGTGGGAGAACTGCTGTGCTGAAAACACCCTTATGGGGCATGACTTGCTTCAGTGGGGCTTTGGTGCTCACTGAGTCTGCCCCCTGAGTGTGTCTCTTATGGATGTGAAGAGTTGTAATCTGGTGTGGTCTCACTCTGACCACTGGGTACACTGGCTCTTGGATCTCCAAGGAGGTGAAAAGTCAGCCACTGCCTGAGGCCACCCAGCAGGAGCTGCAGAGAGATCTGAAGATTCCTCCTCTTTGTTTGGGGTTTGGAGGTGCCCAGATGAGGCACAGCTGTGAAGCAATTCGGACTGCTGACAAGCCTTAGGCCTTCTTTTGGAAGCTCTGGGATTCTTTGACCCAGCTGTAGTTTGTTAGGTTTTAGATTGCAAAAGGCCAGGCCATTCATATGTAAAAGCCTCTGCACACAGCTTGGGTGGGGTTGTAAATTGGGTGAGATGGGGTCTCAGGGAATCACAGGGTAGTACAAATAGCAATGGTTGCCCGTGGGCCCTGCCTTGGATAGGTCCCTGGGTCTCTGTGTCCTGAGGCCCCGTGCAGGAACAATGAATGCTGTGAGCACCTCTAAGAGAAAGCTGCCCTCATATTCTGGCCCGATGCCAGACAGTCTAGTTTCTCCCGGTATGAGTTTGGGTCCCCACAGTCTCGCCCAGAACTGGAATTCAGAGCAGTTGGGAGTTTGTATCTCCCTCCCGATTGAAAAAGACACAGAGTACCCAGTTGCCAGTCCATTTTGCGCGCCTCCGTACCTCCGCTCTTCCGCACCTCCTACCAGTCTAGATGAGCTTTTCTCTTTCCCTCTAGTTGTCGGACTTCCACTCAACCAGCCTTCCCATGGTTCTGGATGATATCTGTTTTGTCTTTTAGTTGTAGTTTTGATGTGGTTGTGAGAGGCAGCAAGTTCAGGTGTTTACCTATGCCACCATCTTGGTTCCTCCCCTATCTGATTTGTTCTTATTTCACCATTGAGTATGATGTTAGGTGAAGGGTTTCTGTTGTTGTTGTTGCTTATTTACAGATTGAGGAAATTTTCTTCTTTTTCAAATTTATGAAGTGTTTTTACTTTTAATCATGATTAGATGTTGAATTTTTCGAAAGTATTTTCTGCATTTATTGAATTAATTATATAGTTTTTCATTTTAGTCTATTAACATGGTCAATTACATTGATTTTAAATATAAATCAACTTTTTCCTGGGATAAACCCTACCTATTGTGATTTATTTTTTATTTTCTATATTTGTGAATTTGATTTACTAAAATATTTTAAGGATTTTTGCTTCTGTGCATATAAGAGCTATATTCTGTAATTTTCTTTCCTTGAAATGTCTTTGATTTTGATATAAAGGTGATTCTGACCTCATAAAATAAATTGGAAAATATTCTGTCTTCTTGGGCAAAGTTTGTGTGTAAGATTTATATTGTTTCTTCCTTAAATTTTGGTGAAACTTACCTGTGAAGCCCAGGGGATATGAAGTTTTCTTTGTGGGATAGTTTTAAGTTATAAATATAATTTCTTTAATAAATGTAAGGTTATTAAGATATTCTACTTTTCCTTATGTTACTTTGGGTATTTAAAGTGACATAATTATTGCTGTAAATTTAATTTCAAGTAATTATATACAATGGGTGTGAAATTTTAGGCAGCATAGAGATATCATGAGGCATGAAGTCCTTGTTCTTTACTTGTCAAACTCCTAAATGTAGCACTTTAATTTGAAGGTGGAAGTATGCAGTGTATATTGTGCTGAATAGGTTTTTTTTTGCATAGTCTCTGCCTTCTCAGACATTATATGTGAAATTTTGTCTGCACCATTGACATATTGAGCATACCTGTTAATTATGAATCATTTCTTTTAAAAATATGTTTTTCCAATTACCTGATAACAAAATGATGTATGGTATGGTTAGGCAGTTTATATATTTTGTCTTATTGTTATTTTTATACTGGTGTACATGTATGTTTTTCCAAGTATAATATAAACTTATAAGCAAACTTAGTCTGTCTCTTTTATTCCTAGCTTATAGAAGTCTCAGTAAATATTTATTTCAATATTTTTTATTTTAGATATTTCTCAGCACTTAAAACATTTAAAAGTCCATTCTTTAGTTTCCAAAAATAAGAATAATTTGATTTTCTAAATTTTAATTGATCATAAAATATCACTTTAAAAAACTACCATGAAACCATTGAAGTTTTAGTAGCTCTTTTTGTTAACTCCAATTTTCCAAACAAATTTTGGAAACCATTTGTATTTAGATCAATGAAGCATATACTACAAGAAATAAGATTACAAATATATTGATAATTATTGAAGTTGGTTGTTGGGGAAAAGTGGGTCATTATACTATTCTCTCCATTTAGGAATATGTTTGAAAATTTCTATAATGCAAAGTTTTAAAATGTCCAATATGAGTGCATATATGCACTCAAGAAGATGGGGGCCTAAACCAGTTTGGCTCAGTGGATGGAGCGTCGGCCTGCGGACTGAAGGGTCCCGGGTTTGATTCCGGTCAAGGGCATGTGCCTGGGTTGCGGGCACATCCCCAGTGGGAGATGTGCAGGAGGCAGCTGGTCGATGTTTCTCTCTCATCGATGTTTCTAGCTCTCTATCTCTCTCTCTTCCTCTCTGTGAAAAATCAATAAAATATATCAAAAAAAAAAAAAAGAAGATGGGGAAATTGTGTCTTGTCATTGAGCATTCCTATGTCAGAAAGTATTTCTGAACAAGGGTGGATCTATGTTTTCTGGCCTACAGCTAATATAATTTGAAGGGGGAGATTATCTTTTAGAAAATACTGTGTGGACAAAATTTAGTAGGAGGGGGAATATTTATCTAGAGCAGAAGAGGAAATCACTGCTAGCTATTTAAGGAAGCTGACAAATAATAAACATTATAACAATAGTAAAATATTAATGAATTGCCTTCTCTATAAATTTCCTCCTACATTTTTTTACTTTATTTTCTTTGACTTTTTATGTGATAATGATTTTGTAATGCCATTGTCTATAGAAAGAATAAGTGATAACTTTGTTTCATGCTTGAAATGTTTGATTAATTTTTAATGATATTTTAGAAAAGCTTTTTTTAAGCTTCATAATTCATATTTATAATATCATCTAAAATTTTAGGATAGTTTTACTTATTTAAATATTTATTTCTTATTTGGCTTTCATTTTCAAAATTTGATTCTTATGCAACCAAGCCTACCCCTAAACAACAAACAGGAATTAGTATTTAACTTCATAAAAGTATATCTGTGAGAACATTTTTAAAACCTGAAAATTTGACTGTTAGTAAGTCATACCTATTGAAAGTGATTTATTCTTTGTACTGTATATAATATATTTTTCAGGCAAAATATCAATGATAATCATGAGTAAATCTCCTCACATGACTTTTTTGTTTCTGGAAAATCAGTGAAGAGAAATTTAAAAATTGAAAATGAAAATGTATGACCTGTTACAGTAGTTCAAACCAATGATTTACCCTGTTTAACATTTTCACAGGGGGGTATAAAAAAGGTAGCTTATCCACTCACAAATAAAAGTATGTGCCACCAAACATCCCAGTTTTTATTAAGGTCACATTGTGGGGCAGTTTTCTATGAATTTAGGTCTAAATTTTTTCATTTATTTTATTTTATTGATTTCAGAGAGGAAGGGGGAGGGAGAGAGAGAAACATTAACAATGAGAGAGAATCATTGATCAGCTGCCTCCTACACACCCACACTGGGATTGAGCCCACAACCCTGGTATGTGCCCTGACTGGGAATCAAACCGTGACCTCCTGGTTCATAGATTGACACTCAACCACTGAGCCATGCCGGCTAAGCTAGGTGTAAAGTTTTTGATAACTCTATGACTTTCAACCTGGGGTTCCTCTTTATGCAATGGCTTATTTATATTTCTGACCATCTCTGTAAAATTATGAGTTGAGAACAAGTGCATATTTCCACTCCATGTTCTGCACAATTTTAGAGAGGTCACATGGAACTGCTTTGCACATCTGCCAACACACTGTAACTGCTTATTATATGCATGACTTGAGCAAGTCATGCAATTTCTCTCGGCTCTAATTTCTTCTTCCACAAAATGGGGATATTGAAGCACCTTCTCTGACTACTCCAAGATTTGCCATGAGAATAAATGTCATAATGTAGGTAATGATAATGTGAATTATAAAGTGGAAGCCAAATGTTATTTTTACTGTGATTGTTACTGCTATCACTTCCCTTTAAGGCTATGATTACGTGGTTGGCTGTGAGGATATTCATGACTGATAAAAATTTGATCCTCTTTTGCTCTCTGTTCCAAACCTTCAGACAATTCTCTCTATATTCCTTTCCTGTGTTTTGAAGTTATTCTGACAGCTTTAACTTTTAACTGTAAGACTTACATTCCAAAATAATCATTTAATTCACTCCTGTATTCATTTCAAGGTATTTATTGAGAGTATATCTAAAATCAGGTGCTATGCTAGGCTCTGAGAATTGCTGTGATGAGCAAAATTAGGGTTTTGTTCTCTTGGAACTTACAAATATAGTGGGGAAGTAGGAACTAACCACGATACTACTGGAAAAAGGAAACCAAGGAGAAAGTAGTGTGAAGGAAAGGAACATGGTCCTCCAACTCAGCTGGTCCGGAGAAAGGATTTCCAAGCTCAAGACTTGAGTTGCAATGCAAAGGACGAGTGAGTGGGAAGGAAGTGCTCATGGACTGAATCTACCATCACTTATACTTCAGAAGCCTGTTCCCAGGCCTTTTTGGGGCCCCAATTCCAGGCTCTAGGATGTTCCTGTCCTGTGTTCTCATCCCAACAGCAGGTCTTTGCAAATCTGTAAGATTCAAAAGATTCTTTCTGGGTCGCAGCTGCTGGTCAGAATTTGCCAAAATCTGTGTATCTCATTGAGTTCTTTCTTCAGTTAATCCCAGGTAAAGAAGTTAGTTTGGTGTCTTAGTACCAGGAAGACACCAGGAAAAGCCTTATTTATGAAATGAAGGAAAAGCCTTCATTTATGAAATGAAACCTTATTAATTTGCAATTTGCTAATTAGAAAGGTGACCATCCAGGCAGGCTTATTTTCTTAGAACATACACTTGTAATACAACTAGTTGACATGCTATTTACAGATATCATTTATGCTGTGTATCATTAGAGTTTATCCTCTTATGAAAGAGCAGATATTAGAAAAATGTGTAATTTTAATAAAACTGCATGATTTGAAGCATGACTATAACTGGAAGAAACTCTGCCCCTTCACTCTTATTCTTGGTGTGAACTTGCTCCTGATAGCAACAATATTGCATAATTCCAGTGCTGCCTTCTGCTTGGACAAGGGTGGGAGAGGCGCTCCACCTGAAGATTTGATTCACTAGAGAAAATGCTATTTTCAAAGCTCTGGCTGTTTGTGCTGTTGAGAATCAAGACTTGGCCTTTACTGAGCAGAACAATTTCACTTCTGTTGGAATGTACAGAAGTGATCTAGTTCGGAGTGAGGGGGGGGTGGAGGAGCAAATTGCATTGTGTATAAAAGCAGGGGGCGGGGGTGGGTGGGTTGCTGTAAAAGCCTGGTTGGGAGGCATGAGGAAGAAAAGAGGAGTGAGCCTCAGCAACCTGGCAGGGAGCCCTGGGCCTGGGAAAAGGATGGGAAATTCCCGCTTTGGGGACAGGGTGTTAAATTTCTGTAAAAAGACTTCTGATATGTGTTTGAACTTGTTTTCTAGTCTAGTTTGTGCTTAAATCTTTGCTCTTCACAAAGTTTACACAAAATTTGGACACAATTTATAATGTTTTGTCTGGGTTGACAAATGAGAGAGTAGCGTCCAGTGTGGGGCAGAGAGGACCAGAAAGAACAAAGGTTTGGGGTGGGTGATAGCCAAGGTGAGAGGAAGTCCCTCCCTCAAAAAACAGGGCTGTGCTTTTCCAAATGCAGCGCCAGGTTCCCTGCCTCAGAATTCTCTGCTGCACGGGGGCCTGCACCTTCCTGGGCTCCACCTGCTACCAAAGCATCTGCCTGGCCCACACTCTTCCCGGGGATGCCCAGCAAGCACTGGAGTGGAGACCTGAGGCCCTAGAGGAAATTCAGTAGTGCTGGTGTGTGTGTGTGTGTGTGTGTGTGTGTGTGTGTGTGTGTGTGTGTGTGTGTTGGAATGGGATGGGATGGCAGCGGGGCTAGGGGCGGGTACTTTCCCTTTTCTCAGGTAGCCTTTCCCCATAACAGTTCCTGGGAGTGAGGCTGTGATATACTTGTACAACCGCCTTGCCCTCTAATTCTAAAAATCAAGCAGAAAACTAATTTCAGAAAAATCCACCAAGGCTGGAGCCTTTCTTTTGTTTCCTGACAAATAGCTTGTTGACACTGAAAACAAAAGGTGTATTTTCTGGCACTGCTTCTGGCTTTTCTTTTCACCAGAATAACCTGCTTTGTAGATGCGTTCAGCTTCTACCATTTCAAAGTCCAGTGGGTGGCATTTCCGTGGGTTATAAACAACCTCCAGTCATTAATGCTGGCATTTTTATTGGTAAATATTAATGATATCAATGTTTAGAGGGTCAAACTTTTTAAAAAATAGAAAGGAAAAGGAATGGGTGTGTCCATTATGGCTTTTAATAGGTTCTGTGTCTCACCCCTTATCTGCCTGGGGACATCTGCTTCATTCAAACACCTAAAAAGGCAGTGCAACTAGTATACATCTGTGATAGTAGCTTCAGGCACACACACACACACACACACACAATCACACACACACACATAAATACACACACACATACCAATGCATACACATATTCACATCATGTGTGTGTGTGCACGCGCGCGTGTGCCATGTGGATTAAGATTAGACAATAGAGATTTGTTCTTCATTGTGTTTTCCAAGTGTGAACATCAATTTCATTTAACATTTTAAATTTTACATGGATTTAAGAGATACCCATGAAGAAAACCTACCTAAATTATTCTACCGTAATCACAAATATTATTTCTATTCTATGTATAATTATTTTTCATCAAATGGTATTCTCCCTGTTAAACAGATTACTCACTTTTCTTTGGCTGAAGAGCCATAGCCCCCTTCTTAGGAGGATACTTATAGCTTCTGGTGTTTTGCATTTCCATAAACATCAGTGATAAAACTGAGTGAAGTTGATGGACATTGTTTATTTCTTAATTAGAAAAAATGCTAATAGGTCTTGGCCAAGCTGCAGTGGAGAAATCTGGATATTGGCTTCAGTCCTAGCGTGGATTATGATTCTCACTTGTGCACGCCTCTCAGCGCTTCTATCCAATCTGTTTCCACAGCTCCATTTATTCTCCTGATTACTTTGACTTTAGGAAAACCTTCTGGAATTCCACCTGGCACGTATCGCTGCTCACTAAGAATGATTTAAAAAAGGCAATCTCCCCCTTCCTTACCCTGCTTCATTTTTTCCCCTTTGAACTTGTCACCTTTGAACACAGTGTACCTTACTCATTTATTCTGTGTATTGTCTGTCTTTCCCCATTATCTGTGAGCTCCACAAAAGCAGGACAGGTTGTCTGTTCCATTTACTGCTGTAGTTCTGCAAATGAGATCGGTGCTCAATAAGTAATTATTGAATGAAAAATGAATGAGTGGGTTAATGTTATGATGGTAGGCTATGGTTACAGCTTCATCACTAGCTGCTGTGTGAACCTGGAAAAAACACTCAGCTTAACTGAAGGAGATGAGTATTTTCCGTCACAGGCATCATTGGGATGTTAATGAAACACCAGATTCCTCCCCCCGCCCCCCGAAAAATGCATGTTCTCATTAAAACACATTTACAATAAGTTTTAGAGATTTACTCATGGACCTTTGTAGAAATTTCTTTCTAGCTCTAAATTTCTGTCTTCCTCTCATAGAATAATTCTTCCTTGCTTTCACTCTCCACACTTTCACCTTCTAAATTTTTTCACTAGACAATTTTTAAAGAACAAGTCAAATTTTTATGTCATTTTTTGCTGATAAGCCCAGAACTCAAAATCCTCTACTTTGTTAAATCTTAAATGGGATATCTTAATATCCTCTTAATGTACTTTTTAAATTTTGCCAAAGATCGACTTCTCTTATGGAATTAGTAATTTCCACATGGAATTACCTATAAACCTCAAAGAACTATATTTTCTTGCTTTTTCCTTTAATGACCTCTCTTCCCCCACCATTGCCCACCATACCAATCTGCTTACAGAGACTTTGTGGTTCTTCACCTTTGACCTTAATTTCTTTGAAATCTTTATTCAGTGTATTTTCTTTAAGAAGGCTTCATTCATCGATACACTGTTGGTTGTCCATTTCTCTGACTGCACACCTTTGACAATTAAATGTTCTTTTTGTGGTTTTATCACTTTTATTCCTACCTTGATTCTCTAAGATCCTCAAAAGAAAAGAAATATACTCTTCTTTTGCTCTTTTGCTTTTTAAAGGTCTTTTATCCATACAGTTAGTATGAAATAAATGTTACTGATATATTTCAGCATAGTAAGTACATGTACGACTATATCCATATTACTGGGTAGAGTAATATGAAGGTTAAGATACATTTAAGATGTTTACTATTGCTTATTTTGGGATACAGGATTTAATGAAAGTAAGTGATGACACAGCATCATTTAGTGTTAAAATGATTGGTGCCATGCTGAAACATAGACATAAGTTCCTACTTTTGCTGGTGTCTATTGTGAAGAAGGGTACATGTGCTGTGTCAGTCATAAAATATTTTGCATATCATCTCTGGTATAGGGAGAGAGAGAGAGAAAAGAAGAACCCCCCCCCCCTTTATTCTATTTGCTAGAGAAACGTGGATCTGGAAACCCAGGATGGGCTGCCTAGTCCAACGTATGCTATTATTAACCCATCTGGAGCAGGATGCAGGCACACACTACCACCTGATGGAACTCAGCATTTGGTCTTGTTTATTCCATGAAGGTAACCAGCAAAGAACAAGTTATTTTGTACATTTTTAAAAGAACACTCTAGCCCTAGCTAATTTGGCTCAGAGCCTGTGGACTGAAGTGTCCTGGGTTTGATTCCTGTCAAGGGCACATGCCTGGGTTGTGGGCTCAATCCTCAGCAGGGGGGCGTGCAGGAGGTAGTCAATAAAAAAATAAAAAAATAAAACTCTATGCCTAAATACAGCAAGATGAGATAATATCATTCTTTAAGTACATTTAAAAATTGTTTTTGTTTTTTCTTCCTGGGGCTAGAAAGAAAATGATTTATGAAAGGAAATAAGATTTTGGGGGGCAAGAAACTAAGTGGTCTGTCACATCTATCTGTGGTGTGTTGTGAAGTTAGGCGTTTTTCTAGGTTATAATCAGATTCTTTCACAAACATGGAACACCTTACCATCCACACTGGTAAAGTTACCAGCTCGCTTACCTTACTTCCTCTTTAAGGAAATTCCTTCAAAATTCCCCTTTTATGATGCTTATAGAGGTGAACAACAGCAACAAAAAAATCTTTATCAAGTGATGCCAGCGAGGAACTTCCTGGTTTCTATGTGACCATAAGTCATAGGTCAGGTACTTTATCACACATTCTTTACATGTGTGAAGCCCAGATATGCTTGTGTTTTGGAGGATAGAAAAGTCAGTTTCATTTATGATCTTTACATTCATAGCCACGTGTTCTCTTTGGGAGAAGAGAGTGGTCAGATTGGAATCTGTGGTCTGAGGCCAATTAACATTGGAATCTGTGCTGCAGCTGGACAGGAGCATGTAAATTTCCCCCTCAACATTTTGCACTCCGAGCTGTGTTGCGGGCACAAATAAAAGGTTACGCAAGAACACAGGCACTAGCAACCTTTAGCATTCTGTAGAAACAAAAAGACTATATGAAATGCCCATATCCAGGTACGATGTATTAACTGTTTCATCAATAAGTATTTATTGAATTGCTCCAAAGGTATATGGGACCTATAGCAGACTCAGTCTTTGTGCTGGGAAGATCTGCTCCGAGTGTGCACAGAGAGTAATTAAAAAAAAAAATTTTTTTTTAATGCAGCACTAGCTTTTGTATGCTACATGCCCAAACAGAGGGGTAGTCATCGAGTATTGTAGGCATGCTGGGTAGGCAAGTGTAACTAATGCCACTACAAATAGCGTTAAGAATATGAATTTTGCTGGAGCAGAAAGATGAGGTAGGGAAGACAATGTTGAAGAAATGGTTGATGTCCAGATGGTGGAGGGCCTAAAATTGTGTTGATTTCCCTAAAATTTGATCCATATCTGAACACTTTAAATGTTGATACTAAGCAACACAGCATAAATTCTGGGTGTTTTTTGCTAAAGACTTATTTTGTCTTTTTTGTAAAATAAAAGTTAATATGTTTCTAGCATATAGCTTCAGTTAGCCTTTTTGGGTTAGTGAAATGGCCTGCTGCCATCTGGTGGTAGCATGTCCTCGTCAAGACTGGCAGGCCAGTCACTTGCAAGGAGACTTTCGGTGCAAACTTAGAGAAGTGATCCTGGACATATACCTCATATTCCCCCATGACCTCAAATCCAACGTGTTGAAAACCAAATATATCATTTCTCCCTTAGATTAGTTCTCTTCAAATAGGTGCTATTGAGCATGGATGTGGATAGCCATCAAGCACATTATGTATTTAATTTTTCTTGACCTCAAAACTAGCCTACAGGGTTGTTATTATTATTCCTACTAACATATGAGGAAATACACAGGCATAGGGAAGTTAAACAAGTTTTCCAAGAAGATGCCAACCATTATTATACTCTGCTTTCTAATATGTTGCCAGGTATACTGCCCTTCAGTCATTCACATTTCATACCCTTGTGTCACGGTTGATCTCCCATCCGTTTCACTGCTCATCCACAATCACTTGCCCCATATTCCTTTGAGAGTTTTCTTGTATCTATCAGATCTAACTTCCAAAGTTTATAGTACAAATCTTTAAATCGTAGATTTTTGTAGCATATTCCTCATTGACTTCATTTTTTAAAGCATTTAAATAAATTGTAACATGATATAAAGCTGCACCTTATTGTAAATGTCTAAATTATAGAGAATGTCATCATTTCATCGTTTCTCACTAAGCTTCAGAGAAATAAGCACATATAAATTTTAGTTTGTTGGTTCTTAAAATATAAATAAAACTATAGTAATCCTGTTACTCTGCAATTTATCCCTTTTCATGAACGATATGTCTTGTAGATCTTTATTTGTCATTGCTGCAGAATTTATACACAATGGATACTGGATGAGAGTTTGCAAAATAAATCAAATCTTAGAATTTAGTCACATACTTCTTGCTCTGTTTTAATCTAATTTAAGCATTTATTTCTCTGAGGATATAGGTTATTACAGGTCTCCTCCCTTATTTGGTTCTTAACCAAGATCTCTTTCATGGCAGAAATGGCATAGCAATAAAGATTATTTTCATTAAATATCAATAGTATGTGTGTGTGTGTGTGGGGGGGGGGTGTCATTTTACTGGATAATTTTTCACATGTAATGCCAAACTGTAACTTAAGCTCAGTTGTCTTGTGAAATTTTATAACATCTTGATTATTTCTGTATATCAGCGGTTCTGAAACTTTAGAATGCATCAGATTCACTTGGGGATTCATGAAAACTAGGATAGCAGGGCCCCATCCTCAGACTTTCTGACTCAGTAGGGATGGAGTGAAACCTACACATTTTCATTTCTAACAAGTCTCCATGTGAGACAAATGCTCCTGGCCTAGGAGTTACACTTTCAACCTCCCGCAACACCATGATTCCTTCTGGGCACCCAGTGTTTACTGCTCACAAGAACTACAGCTTAACAAGAGCATTGGAAATGATTGTGGCAGGCAGCCAGGCCTGGGATGTGCATGTCCTTCCAGAATAGGCTCCAAAAGGCAGAACGGAAGAGGATGACAGTGACTCAAACCACAGATGAAGGAACAATTTTCACGTGTACAGAGGGCTGAAAGCATTATTTTTTGCCCGTAAGTCCCTAGAGCAGCACATGCTCCAGTGGTTGCAATCGATGGCAGTTGTGTCATCTTTGAATATGAACAATTGCGGTATAATGTCACTACATCCTGACAGAAAACAAAGTTTTATTCATGCTCACTTTCTGATGGGACCCAGCCAAGTAAAATTCCAAGTGTTGAGTGAGCTGATGTATCCAAATACTGCCCATCCATTTTATTGTTATTATGGATTCAGGAATGGTGTGATTTGCCTTGTAATGTCATTGTATTAATATGTTATACAAGAATACAGAATCGGTGAGTCAGAAAGGATTTTTAAAGGTTATAGAGTTCCTCTTGACCAATATAGTAAAATTATTATATCTTAGTCATTTGATTTACAAAAGCCGCTTGCTTACACATAAGTTGGGCAGAGAAAATTCATCATTTGTAGACTTGATTATCCAAAATACAAATGTAGTGTATGTACATAAAACTTATATAATGGAGTATTTATTCTTGAGAATAATGCGCTATGTGAGATATAATAATACTTCTAAGAATTTAATCTGCTAGATAAATAGTAATTCTTGTAAAGTTGCATACATATTTACATATTGATCAAATATCTTAATGCATACTCAATGTACTCAGAATCAGGAAAATGCATAGAATTGATTAGTATATTTGATCCCTGTTGCTTCTTTGCTTGAAATATTTGTGTAAAGAAATCTTGCCATTTCTGGAAATGGAGTCTAAAAAAATGCCTGATTATTTTAACTATTCACTTACCTTTCACTAAGCCTTTATGCATTCATAAAAATATATAGTGTTTTTATATGTTTCATAAGCTTGACATAAATGGCATTATGATGCATCATTTAACTTCCTTTTGCATAGACTTGATGCAAATTGCATTATAATGTATCACTCAACTCCCTTTTGCCTTTCAACAACTTATTTTTAACTGATGTATAGTATTCCATTGTATCTATAAATTTATCTATTTTCATATGATGGACATTTAGGTCATTTTTAATTTTTTAATGCTAGAACTCTTCAGTGGATGTTCTTGTAACATATCTCTTTTAGCATACAGTCTAGAAGTGAAATTGAGTGGTGTATGAATATTCACTTTTACTAGGTATTGACAAATAGCTCTCTGAATTAGTATTGCATAATTATATTGCCACTGGTATGGTATTAAGGTTCTTCTTTCACATTTTCCCACTAACTGATTGAGAGTTTTTAATTGTTTGAATGTGAGTTTTAAATTTTGTCTAGCCTGAACAGTGTAAAACTGTATTTCATTGTTTTAATACTTAGTATACCTAATAGTCCTAATTACCAGCACAGATAGTAACTGGACTTTTTAAAAATTGTTGACAGTATTACAGATGTCTCCCATTCCCCCCCCCCCCTTTACACCCCTCCACTCGGCCCATACCACTCCCTATGACTTTACCATCCCATTGTCCGTGTCCATTGGCTATATACATAAGTTTATAAGTTCTTTGGTTTATCTCTCCTCATCCTCCCACTCCCACATCGAGGTATGTCAGTCTGTTCCATGCCTCCGTGCTTCAGGTCTTATTTTGTTGGTCAATTTTTTTTGTTCATTAGACTCCACAAATTAGTGAGATCATGTGATACCTGCCTTTCTCAGATTGGCTTATTTCACATAGCATAATAGTCTCCAAGTCCATCCATGATGTCCCAAAGGGTAGGAGATCCCTCTTTTTTACTGCTGCATAGTATTCCATTGTGTAAATGTTCCACAGCTTTTTATCCACTCATCTACTGCTGGGCACTTGGGCTGTTTCCAAATACTAGCTATTGTAAATCACGCTGCTGTGAACATAGGAGTGCGTATATTCTTTCTGATTGTTGTTTCAGGGTTTTTAGGATATATCACCAGAAGTGAGATCGCTGGGTGAAATGGCAGTTCCATTTTTAATTTTTTTTTGAGGCAACTCCATACTGTTTTCCATAGTGGCTTCACCAATCTGCATTCCCAACAGCAGTGAACTAGTGTTCCCTTTTCTCCACATCCTTGCTAGCACTGTTGATGGTTGATTTATTGATGATAGCCATCAGACAGGTGGTAGTCATTAGTGTAGCCTATCAAAAGTTTTGAATTCTCTGACTTATAAGTGGGATTGCACTTTCTATTCCTTTGCATTTTAGCATGATCATGGGATTTACTTGTCAGTGAATTCATCCCTGAATAGAAGCTTTAAATAGAAGCTCTAGGAAGCAGCCTGTGATTTGACACATTTTCCAATTCCACCTTGGCCATCATGGAAGTCTGGCAGTGGACATTCTCCAGTAGACCCACAGGTGGATATAGAGCAGGTCATCCATAGATGACCTTCAATGGACATGTAGCTGAGTGCAAAACAAATCTTAATTGTCTTAACCCACTGAAATTTTTGGAATTATTTATTACTCCAAAATAATCTGGCATATCCTCACTGATACAGTTAATATGTAACTTGCAATCGGATGATTGGGGGAGTGGTAAACAAACACCTTGCATTCGTTAGAAGGTGATATTTATATTTAATGTTTCTTTTTGTTTTCAATATCTTCTCCCTCCTCCTTCCATCTATGTCACACATATTCCCCAATACTCATGACCTGCCAAACCAATTGGGACCAATTTTTGATGGCTTGTATGTACTCTCTCAGCCTGCGGTTCCTCACCCAGCTTGTATAGGGTGTCCCTCAAAAATGTATACATACTTTAATAGCTAGTAGCTCAGTTTTGAAAATGAAATGTATTTTTAATAAACACTGCCTTTATAATTATTCAATGTATATAAACATTTTGGGGGGAACACCCTTCATTTCTTCCCTCAAGCCAGGATTTCCTTTCTTGAAGAGTTTACATTTTTAAAGATAGGGATCCCTGAAAAAAATCAATGTTTTACCTAAAATCATTACTGATAAAGATCAACTTTATGACCCTGTAGTGAGGGGTCATTAGTGAAAGGGGCTTTCTCAGCTTCCTCTTATTACCACGTTGGTGCCAACTGACTTGATATATATTTCAGACTCGCTCTGACATTAAAATTCATATGCTAATTTTTATATTACTCTGGAGTGGCTTAGTAGATATAATGTTGGTACTATTATGAAGATAAGGAAATAGGAAAATTTGAAATTAACATGTCCATATTTACACAGTAGGTCCATGACTACAGACTCTCAAACCCTTACTTAAATTAAAACAAATGTTAATCATTTGTTGGTTAATCCCATTCTCAAACCTGTGTGTTCGGTATCTGGCTCTTATATTCCCCGAATATTTGTCTTAAAGGATAACGGGCTAAAGATAAGAAGTAGAGGTGGCACTAATAAGATACTTCCCTGGCAGAAGTAGCTCCCCCCCCCCCCCCATAATCTCCCATTTGATGAACGTTTTCTTCATGTTAATAAGTTCCTCCTAAACATGCAGAATTGTCTCCCATTATGGTGGGGGTGGGGAAATAAGTGAATGAATGTCCAGAGAACTGCATTTTTTAATTATTCGTACCTTGAGATGAAATGTATGAATCATTTGATTGGAATGCTTGCCTCCTAATACCTAGAAGGTGTTAGGTGAGGCAGAGGACAGTTGGATAGTGATGGTGAGGAATTTTAGAGCGTGAAGTGCAGAAGGTGTATGTGGTGGACTCATCCAGAGGCCGTGGATTTGACAGAAGGATGTCGTACCTGTCAGACAGAATGCAGGTGTGAGAAGGATCTGGGAGCCAGCAGCCGCCGAATTCCTGGTTTGTAATTTTTTAAGGACTCCTCTGTGAAGGTTATAGACATCCTGAAAAATCACCTTAAGTGTCAATGCTTCTCTCTCTCTTTCCCTTCCTTTCTCTCTAAAATCAAATAAAAAAAAAGAATATTAAAGAGTTTTGATATAAGAATACTTTCTTGTAACATTTCCCACTCCTTGAAAAAAGAATGTTGATTGGTTAATTGCAGTTTACATCTTTCTCTTTTTAGGTGGTTCTTTGGAGCAATCAAGAGAGCGGATGCAGAAAAACAACTATTATACTCAGGAAATCAGACGGGTGCCTTTCTAATCAGAGAAAGTGAAAGCGAGAAAGGAGGCTTCGCCCTTTCAGGTATGGGCATTGTTTTGTGTGATTTAAGTAACGGTTTGAGAGTCTATAGTCATGGACCTACTGTGTAAATATGGACATGCTAATTTCAAATTTACCTATTTCCTTATCTTCATAATAGTACCAACATTATATCTACTGAGCCACTCCAGAGTAATATAAAAATTAGCATGAAATTTCTATCTATGGTTAGAAGTCTTCTATAAGCAGTTTCAAAGACATGCACCCTAGATATGAAATAAAAAACATGGGTCTGGCTGTGTTTTCTCACTTGCATTATCAAAGATCCTATCCTTCTAGGGGAATAATAAGCAAGAAGCAAACACTACACTGTTGTCAAAATTGATCTTGGCATAATACATTTTTTTTTGCATTTCATTTGTCTTTGCCTGATAAATGGAAAATGAATGGAAGTGCTGAATGCAAATGCATTTCATTAACTCCATGGCATGTAACATTTTGTCAAAGGTAGTTTTTCAGCTCAGAGTCAAGTACATGTGTAGCTTACACTGCTCTAGGAAAGATGCGCAGAGGACCCGAGAAGGACCTTTAAGAGTGACAGGTGCGTGCCTGTCTCCGCTTTCAAGAATGTGTGCTTCTTGGTGTAAGTTCCAAGGTTGTAGAGTGTCCTTCTTGGCGATTACTCCCGTCCGTCTCTCCTGTGAGACTTTCTCCTCACCCTTCTCCGACCTCTGTATTGCCAGTCCTTTGTGTCATTATCCCCTTTAAAGCATGTCTTTTATTTCACCAACTAGACGTAGCCTTTTGGGAGAAGAGATTTTGCTTTCCTCTATCCCTATTGTCCTGCAACCCGTGTTTATTAAACAGAATGTCCATGGGCCATGCTGTGTCCGCCTGTCTCACTGAGCGGGATGTCAGGACAGCCTGCACAGCCTGATATGGAAACAGGTCCTGAGCCCCATGTACTGGGAACTCTGACTTGACCTGAACCAAGGCCAGACTGTGTGTGTTCGGTATCCATTGTCTTCCTCATACCTGATGGTCCCAATATCAGGGCGGATGGATTAGAGCTGAAGTGAATTAAGGGCAGTGGTACTAAGGCAGGCTTTTCAGGTTTTGTCCTTTGGTTTCTGTCGATTCTGACACCGAGTCAATAGGATATTACAGAATCATATGGATTCAGCCCTTCCCCACCCCCCTACACCCCCAGTTAGAGGGTGCTGCTCTGATTACCATTCTTGAAATGTTCCCAAGTATGATGTGACACTGACCTTTCTAATTTTGTTTATACCCAGGGTGATACAATTTGCAGTGACTGACAGGTGATGGGCATTAGCCACTCAGAGCTGATGCCCGACCAGGCTGGGCCTCCACACCAGTCCACACCTGTATATACCCAGGTGACATAGTGAATGTTTCATTATGTATAATAGCTTTTTCTCTGACTATGAAAGTAATATAAACATTTTTATAGAGGCAGAAAAGATCAAAGAAGATTAATTTACCATATAACCTTCTGAATATACATTTTAATACTGAAATACCTTCCTGTCAAGCTTTTTTCTATGATTAACGTTTAAGCATATTAATTTAAACAAACATACACATACCCAGAAAAACAATCCAGAGAAAACAAAATTAAGATCATCTTATAAATAAAAAATATATAACTATATACATGTATGTGCATATATATGTGTGTATATGTGCATTGTATATATACACATATATGCATCTATATTTATTTGTGTGTGTGTGTGTAATATGGATCTAGGATTCATTTTTCCACCTCTCAGTATCCTGTGAACATTTTTTCATGTTCTTTATTATTTTTCTACATCAGTATATTTAGAAGCTACATAACTTTCCATTGTATGGGTGTGCCACCATTTATTTAACATATTTCATATTTTATACAGTTTCATTATTTCACGTCTTTTGCTATTATAAAATATGACACAGTGGACATCCTTGTAGATAAAATTTTGAAGCTTTAAAGATTTCCACGGGAATACTATATTCAGAAAAAGAAAAACAGTTTTGAAATCTCAATGTCTAATGATAAGAAGAGCTGTAAGAGAATTTCTTGTATATGTTAAATGCATCCATGGTTGTTATTTGCCTTTGCCAATATATACATATCAACTTAGGTAGTCATTATCTAGGCAAAAGTAAATTAAATGTTTTAGATTGGCACTAAAATATAGAAGAGTAATATTTCCATGAGGAAAACAAACTAAAAGTAGAATTAGCTGAATCATGTCTTTGAATAATGTCCAGGCTACAGTTGACTATTCCGAAAACTCTCTAAGTAGAGTATTATGGGACAAAACAGCTTTTAGGCTTAGAAGAAAATTACAAGGTTATTGGCTGTTGTGTGCTGAGAATACTCCAGCACTTGCTTATGGATTTGCTAAGCTTTGTAGGGCCTACGTGGAGACCAGCATATCATTATAGATTCTTTTTCAATAAAGTCAAACAATTTAGAGTCTTTCAAACAAATTATCTGATTGCTGTGTATTCACTGGGGGACAAAGTAAATGCAGACCATTATGTTCTATTCAAAGGGAAATTCTCTTTTTAGCCAGAAGAGGGCTATGCAGAAGAAAAATGGAAAGAAAAAGGTCTTCAGTATATCTACATTACTGTAAAACACACGAACAAACAACCCAATTGCTGACTGTTGACTACCACTAAGGATCTTCAGATAGACCACTCAAGGATTTATTTATTAGTGCAGTTGCCTCCTTAATCAGTCAGAATTGATGGCCTTCAGTGTTGCTGACTGCTGTGTTGCTTAAGAAAGGCAACTATCTCTTTTCTGTGTCTGTCTTTCCCACATCAGTTTTCCTGAGAAGCATTGTCTTTATTCCTTGGGCGGCCATGGCTTGCAGCTGTCAGGAAAAGGCTTATGATTTACTGAGGCTGGGCGGGGGCATTCCTGAACCAGCAGCCCAAAGTTGGGGTGGATGCTAATTGGATTGTGTGGTCCTTGCATGGCTGACGGCTGGCTCTTGTGAGGTCTGAGTAGATCTCAGAAGAGAGTTCGGGCTCTGACACCTCTCATAATGGCAAGACACTAATTAGCTGTGAATTACAACCATGCTTTTGGATATTACATATTACATGTGGCAGCTGGAGAATCTGTCTTCATTAGATGCATGACAGGTAGTTTTAGGGGTTCTGCTGTTATTTGTCATTGGTAGTGGATTGTTTTCTGATGAAAAATATAAAATTATGACTGCATGTGAAATGGTTTGGCTATTTCTTGACTTCAATCAATTAGCTTAAAGGAAATTATTATTGCTGTTATCAATAATAATTTGGTGCTTGGCATCCTATAAGCATTTGTATTATTGTTTAAGGTATACCTTAAGGAAAATGCATTTTGAGGACTAAAATTGAGCTGCAGCTGAGTTTTTCAGAAGAGATTCTACATTGCACATTGTAAGGTTACTTTAGACAACTCTGCAGATTCATCTTCAATGAAACCTCCCCAAAAGTAAATGATAACAGATTGAATATAGTTGAAAAAAATGACTAGACTGAGGACATGAGGCAAAAAAGCTCATCAGCAATACTCAGGGTGATGCATCTAGGAGTGGAGATCACTTATTTCTATATTTGTTTATTTCTTCAACAAACATGCAAGGGGCCTACTATGTGCCAGTCCTTGATAGGTGAAGGGCAGCAAAGACAGCAAGGCCCAGACCCTGAACTCAGGCTGCAGGAGGGTTATAACACAGTTGTCTTGCTGTGAGACAAGAGGGGGCAGGGGCCAAGTCTCCCAGGGGGAGTCAGGAAGGTTTCACAGAGGAGAAAGCGTTTGGGTTCTGTACCAATTTGTGCTTCAAGGTAGCAGTGTGGGAACGATTAGTCCTGGCAAGGCAAGCGTACACAGGCGGGGATGTCTGGTGTTTGTTGGAAAGAAGGTAGGAAGATAGAGCAGTTGTGTGTGTGTGAGTGAGTGTGTGTGTGTGTGTGTGTGTGTGTGTGTGTGTGTGTGTTCAGGGCCTGAGGAATTTGGCCCTTATTCTGTAGAGCGACATCTTAGGCACAAAGTGGCCTGGTGTGACCTTTGACAGCATGATGAGAGATTTATGGATAATAGTCTGAGGAGAGATGAGGGAGACAAACACAGTGGCATCACTTGCTGCTGTGTGAAATGACAGGTTCAAGACAGCAGAGTTTGTCAGCCTCTGCAGAGAGGGGCGATGGGACCCAAGCTCCGTGGGCTGTACCAGGGCTCCGCTCCAGCACAGGGTGTCCCCAGAAGCCAAAGGCCCCTCTCTTGCTCCCTTTTATTTTATGGGGCAAGTGTGGAAGTGGCCATAGGACTAGGAATAAAAGTCCATGCTTTAGGCCTGGCTGGTGTTGCTCAGTGGTTGAGTATCAACCTATGAACCAGGCATTCATGGTTTGATTCCTGGTCAGGGCACATGCCAGGGTTGTGGGCTTGATTCCCATTAGGGGGTGAGCAGGAGGCAGCTAAGCAATGATTCTCTCTCATCATTGATGTTTCTATCTCTCTTTCCCTCTCCCTTCCTCTCTGAAATCAATGAAAAAATTTTTTTTTATTTAAAGTCTGTGCTTCGGTGCAAAGCAGTGTGAGTTTGGATGTCAAATATTTGCAGTGTTGTTTGGAAATCCAGCACTGATAGGCTTTGGGCATTGTGGGAAATCGTAGCTCCTCCTTCATGGAAGAGGAAACCATGGGACCTGTGGGAACCTGAGTTCAGGTGTAGCCCCTCTTGCTGGGCATAGTCCAGTGGGCCCAGAAAGATCTCCGTGGATGATGGCCTGAACCAGGGAAGAGGCGGGGAAATAGAGAGTAGAGAATGGAGGTGAGGAATACTTAGAAGATATGAACCAACAGGAATTGTTGGCTGATCATAAAGGTGGCGAGATAAAGGAGAAGGAAGCATCTAGGGTGACCCTCAGGCCTCTGAATTGAGTGACTGGGCAGATTGGTGGCTCTAGCTGGGCGAGATTTACCAGAGGAGATGATGTACAGGAGAGCGGAGCAAAGGAAATATGCTCAGTGGTGTTTGAGGCAATGGCAGGTGGACAAACAAGTAACCAGTGTCATGTTTTTGACTTGTTTCTTCTAATGTTGAGCAGAGTACTTACTCTGATAAATTTCCATTACAGGGAACATGAAGGTCCCATGAAATATGCAGGACTTTCATAATACGTTGTGATTGCTATGAAGTCCCTTACTGAGAATATAAAATATACCTCTGTAGTGACATAACTTAATTTTTAAATAAGTATTCTGGAATTCTCAGAACCAAATAAATGTTTTATCCCTCACAGTAATAGGTTTCCAGTGCTCTAAGTATTGCACAAATGGTAGAAGTGTCTTTATAGAAGAGATATCACTGCATTGTAAAGGCCCTTGGCTGGGGCAATTACATGATCATTAAGGACATCTTTGATGCTTGAAAATGGCCAGAATTATCTGAAGCAACTTTCTGAGTAATCTGAATGATTAACCTAGTGATACCATATATTTTATAACTTTGTAAGTATTTCTGCATGTCTTATAAATTAGTTCTGAAAGCAATTTAAAAAGTAATGAGAAAAGCAGTAGCTTCATTGGGGAAGATGAATAACTTTTTTTGTTGACCTTATGTATATCCTTCATGTTGAACTTACATATTCAGAGATTCATTTATATTTATAAGTAACTCTCACCACAGGTGGAAAATGTACTTCTAAACTAGATCATAAAGTCCTTGAGCAGAAGAAAGGTGCTTTTATTGCTTCTGTTTCATGCTTCTCCTCTATCTCCATAGTTCCCAGTGTAGTTTATGAAGGTAGTAGATGCTCTAACACTTACCTCTCTACCCTGTATTCCATCAGGAACAAAGATAAGGCCATCATCACATTCTTAACCTCTGAAGTCTGGACCATGTGATTCTCCTATTTGCCGTGTTTTAGAATTGTTTTTTTAAGATGAGTTCCCACCTTGAATGCTTAGTTGTGATCAGGTAATAAAACTATTGTAGAGGAGGCAAAATTGGAAAAGGATGTCAGTTGCAGTGTGGCTCTCTGTGTCTGCCTGGCACAGGGTTCAGACCCAAACTCACTTTCCACCAACCAGTGCCATGCCATTATTGCCCCCGCACTTTTGGAGATCTGTTGACTTATGCTAATGTGGTAGTGGCCCAATGGCAAAAAGCTGTTGTTTCATTCTCAGTGCCCTGAGCAAGTCATTCATTCTTCCATTAAACTTAATGTGGGCATAGTGGCCACAAGAGTGTGCCAGTAACTCTATTACTATACTGTGAATATAAATACAATTGTATACTAAGTAGGGGCAAATATTAAATGGCTGGAAAAAATTGCTCCTTGAATTTATAATGCAGTGAAACTTCTATGGATTCTGGGAGCATTTTCATTTTGGTTAAAATGTTTTGCCTTTTAAAAAGTGCACATGCTGCAAAGAACTTTTTATGTTAATAACTCTAGTATCTCATATAACATGTATTAAATTTTAAACATGTTGGTGCCATCTTACAAAATGCCTTTTAATTAAAGTCATAATTTAGTTGTGTTCAGCTTAATTGCAAATATCATTGCCTATAATAGCAAGTGGCTTTTTTCATGAGTTATGGTATATCCCGTCTTTTCTTAACATTGCTACTGATATAATTTATAATTTAAATACCCTATAAAGTTAAATTAACATTTTATTATATGGTACATATATTTGTGTGTGTGTGTATGTGTGTGTGTGTGTGCATAAACACAGATGCAAAGACAAAGAATCTTTCATTCTAGGGCACTGGATCATGAAGAAATCATCTATCTTATTGAAAATCCATGACTAGTTCAGCCAACGTGACTCAGTGGTTGAGCATCAGCATATGAAGCAGGGAAGTCACTGTTCGATTCCCAGTCAGGGCACATGCCCACATAGTGGGCTCGATCCCCAATGAGGGGCATACAGGAAGCAGCTGATCAATGATACTCTCTCATCATTGATGCATCTATCTCTCCCTCTCTTTCCTTTCCTCTCTAAAATAAATAAAAATATATTTTTGAAAAAGAACAACTACTCCCCTACAAAAGACTGTGGTTAAAAAAAAAATCTATGACTAGCATTTCTAGAGGCCAGAGTATTTTTAAGACAGTTGTATTCTGATTTTTTTTCTTCTCCACTTGTCTATGAACACTACAAATTGACTCAATTGACTCATCTAAATTTTCTCTTTTGGCTTTGCTTACCTGATTTGCTTATTTTAAAAATTTTTTCCCCCTGCATGTGTCTTTTGAGCTACTTGGAAGGAAGCATAGCAAAGAAAATATACATATTATTGCCCTTTGAATATAACTGTATGATAAGCAATTCCAGATATAAAATAAATAAGTGGGATGTTGATAAGTCATATGGTGGTCGGTGAAATTGCTACCTTTTTGTAATTCATGACATATTCTATACTGTTATGTCTTCCACTTTATTAGTTGCCAAATTAAATTGATCCTTTATTTGCTTTTTGTCCCATGTTATACTTCTGCATGAAGATAATCATTTGAGTTAGCATCCCCCTACTTTCTATTCTAGAATATACATAAGATATACAGAAGCAGAGGAGCCCTTTAAACTGTGTCTATCAATCAAGGAATTTTTAGACTCTGGGTAATACTCTTCTAACTTCAGGGTAAATGTGGGTCAACTGAATAAGTGGCTGAGCAGACTTTGACTTTCGCATCAGATCAGGGATATTCATGAAGGTGGGAGGATGCTTGGACCCATGACCAGAGTGTCCCCCTGTCTTAGAGAGGCAGGACATGCAGCTCCCAGGCACCCAGGCAGCCACTGCCCTCCTGTGTGGAACCGACTCAGTGATTTGAACCTTCCCTAGGCATCCATCTGCAGCCCCCTCCTTTTCTACATCCAGGTGGGACAGCAGCTTGCGGCACAGTAAATATTTTCAGGGTGGAAGGTGACCTGTGATGATAGTGTGTTGCAAACTGGGTGAAGTTAACCTTGTAGAAAGAAGGAAACAAGAACTCTGCTCTCTAGTGATGTGCTTTTCACACATTCTTCTAGTTAAACAAACAACTCGGTATTATTGTCTTTGTCAGTTTACACTGCTCTAACATGATGTGAGAGACTGGGTAGCTTAAAACAACAAACATTTATTTCTCGCCATTCTGGAGGCTGGGGAGTCCAAGATCAAGGTACCAGGAGAGGTGAGGACTCTCTTCCTGGTTTGCAGATGGCCGCCTTTTTGCTCAGAGATAGAGATAGATGAAATATATATATATATATCACATGCTCTTGGTCTGGTCTCTTCTTATAAGAGCACTAATCTCATTATGAGGATTCCACACTTATAACCTCCTAAACCTAATTACCTCCCAAAGGCCATCACACATCACATTGGGGATTAGAGCTTTTTACTTTTCAAGAATAAGTAAAAAATTCTCTGAGCATTGTAGAAAAAATAATTACACAAGCGTAAGAATTGAGTTGGCCTCGGAATTTTTATCCACACCATTAAATATCAAAATTCAATGTAAACATTTAGAATTTTTTCCTTCTTTTCTGCACTAACTTTATTGATAAAAGTTGAAAAGTTAACTATGTGCCTTCACCTAATTCACCAATTGTTAACACTCTGACATTTACTTTCTCTCGCCATCATACATATGCCGGTATAGTATGTCTCTCTCTATAGATATACATATATGTTAGTTGCAGATACCATGTCATTTCACCTTTAAACACTTTGTATTAGTATGTATATCCTAGGATAGGGAGACTCTCTGTACATTACCACAATGCTATTATCACACCCAGACATTCCACACTGATACAATGACATTGACTGCTATACAGTACATACTCAAATCTCTCCAAATGGCCTTGCTAGCTCTTTATTTATTTGCTTTTTGATGCAATAAAGGATTATGCATTGCTTTTGGTTATTGCATCTCATTAGTCTCTTTTATCTAGAGGAGTCAAAAGCCTTTAATAACTTTCCTTTGCAAACCACATAAATTCTTACCTATTTCGACATTTCAGCTCTTCATAGTCTTGCTGAAACCGGTTTCCAGCCTAACATTCATTCTCCCTTAAGTCACACTATGCTTTTCTGCAAGATGAACACCAGCTATTACGTGATCATGCCTTGTACTCCCTTTCTTGTCAGTGTTGTTTTTACTTTCTTTGAGCAAGGTACTCAGGACTTAGCACAGTGTCTTACATGTAGAAAAAAAAAATTGGGATCAATATTTGTTTACTGAAGGTTAAATTGTTTTAATAGTTTGCTACTGATTTTTTTCCTTGTCTCACTGTCTTTATATAGAAAAGAAATTTTCAGAAATATTGGGAGGAATATTTTGAACATTTTTTTTAACCATTCATTTGTTCATTGATTCATTCATTTGCCCATTCATCATAGAACTTTCATTTGTGTCTGTGATGTGGCAAAATTGTGTAAACAACTAACTAGTTCATGCTATAACAAGCATTTATCATGCAGACAGAGCACTTATATGCAAAGTATTTTAAGAACCCAGAAAAGTTAACAATTATTTTCTGAAAGAGATTAATAAAGGAAGGCAGTACAGGCAAATGCGACAATCAACTCTATACCTAATAGTGAGTAAAAAAGTAAATGAAATATAGTGTGTATGAAATGTACTTTTCTGTTCAGATAATGCCTTTTCTTAAGAACCTTTTTTACTTTGAAAGAGCAGATGATGCTCCTTAGATTAAAAATGAGGAATTATTTTCTGTGCTGTGTTCTTGAACCCTTTAACAAGTAAAATGGAGATCTGTAAATTGTTCCTCCATTACCACTAATGTGCTTGAATAACTTACAAGGTAATAGATTATAAATACTATAAATGTGATCATGATACATTCAATATGGGGTATATTTTTGAATAGCAAGATAGTGACAAAGCTGAGATTTGAACCCAGGTTTCTCTGGACCTTGGGCCCTGATAACATATAAATTTAATAATTTCAAACTAGGAAAAAAAAATGATTAAAAGAAGAGTTGAGCAGTGGAAAACAGCGGGAGGCAAATTGAAGAAGGAAGAACATTTGGGAAGTCTTGGGGCTGAGTTTTAGATTGAACAGGAAATTAAAACATGTTGGCTCCAGGAATGAAATTGGTGACTTACAGGCCTTCTGGTTCCTCCTCCTTTGCACTGGCCTTGCACAGTTTAGTTCAGTGTATACTTCAGGGAAATAACAACTAAATAAAGATTTTTCTTCTCAAGGCTGCCTCATTCTTAAATAAATTATCTGCCGAAACCGGTTTGGCTCAGTGGATAGAGCGTCAGCCTGCGGACTGAAGGGTCCCAGGTTCGATTCCGGTCAAGGGCATGTACCTGGGTTGCGGGCACATCCCCAGTGGGAGATGTGCGGGAGGCAGCTGATCGATGTTTCTCTCTCATCGATGTTTCTAACTTTCTATCTCTCTCCCTTCCTCTCTGTGAAAAATCAATAAAATATATTTTTTTTAAAAAATAAATTATCTAAGCAACTTCTTTTTGTTACTCTAAGTGGCAAAATATGTTACTGGAAAAATACTGTAAAATTAATCCTAACCAGAGTATTTCATACAGTGTTTGTACAAACAGGGACATTGTCTATAACGTGAATACTATATGTGTGCTTTTATTCTAGAACCAAAACACCTACTGGCTTCAACTTTCTGCTCCCCACACAGTGGTTCTCAATCTGTGGGTCGCAACCCCTTTGGGTGTCGAACGACCCTTTCACAGGGGTTGCCTAAATACATCCTGCATATCAGATATTTACATTATGATTCATAACAGTAGCAAAATTACAGTTATGAAGTAGCAACAAAAATAATTTTATGGTTGGGGGTCACCACAACATGAGGAACTGTATTAAAGGGTAGTAGCATAAGGAAGGTTGAGAACCACTGCAACTTCTAGCCACTGGAGGGCTTTCAATCAAACATGTGCTTTCTCTTGTGACTGGTCAGGGAATAACATGCCATTATCGAAACAGTACAGCAGGTTTTTGTTTTGTTTTCAGTTTTCATGTCCCATGAATATATAGAAAGGAGAAGAATATCTGCTTTTAGTTGAAAAAAAATTTATAATTTTAAAATATCTCTATCAACCTGTTCTACAAATGAAAACATACCTGACTGGCAGTAATTTTACTTGATTAATGTCAAAAGCTTGACCAAGGTTTAAATTTTCTTAATGATTTAGCTATAGAGTTTCTATGTGGTGAAAGTTACACAAAATGTGTTCATTATGTAAAAAGTGAATGAAATGAATACAGTTCAATTTAATAAGTTAGTGGCTCTAATTTTAAACTATATATTTAAAATGATATATGCAGCTTAACTACTTTATAACCATCAGCATCATATCAATCATGAAGTTACTTCTAATGCACTTTAGAAACGTGTTTTGCATTGTTACTAGACACTTTGGCACAAGAACTGCAATCTGAGAAAGTATTTTGTTGTCTGTTGTCTTAAAAGCCCGTGAGTGGCAAGGACTAAATTTATTTCCCTATTTGTTTCAGCAGGGTAGGGACTTCTTTAAGCTCCCTCTTTCTGCAGAAATATCTTCTCATCACCTGCAGACACTTTTAAAAGTGTTTTGCTGGAAGTAAACTATGGAGGAGGCAAAACATAAAAAAAAAGCAATATGCAAAAATTATATTCCTATTTTCATGTAATTTTAGTGAGCATAATTTTCTGCCATTTATGTGTATGATTCCCAACAAAAGAATGACCCAGGCCTTAAAGAACTCGTGATTCCTTCCTTCCTCCGTTCCTCCCTCCCTTCCTTCTTTCCTTCCTTCCTTCCTTCCTTCCTTCCTTCCTTCCTTCCTTCCTTCCTTCCCTCCTTCATTAAATATATATTTAATGCCTACAGTGTACAATTAGTATTGAGAAGGCTAGGCTACAATGGCAAACAAGGCAGTCTCTGCCCTCATGAAATGTACATTCTACGTGGCAGTGGAGGGGAGAATCCAACTAAATAAAAAAGACACACTCATATACCAACAATATCTATTTATTTGTGGTGTTACTGTTTTTCTTTTAAAGAGTAACCAAATAGTTCAAATCAAGGAAAACACTGCTTTTCCCTACAGAATAATAATGGGTTGGATGGAGTAGAAATGAGGACAGCTTTCTTACATTGGAAATTTGAAAGCTCTCTGGAGGCAGAATTGTATGTGAAGATTATGTAGGTTGGGAAGATGAGCCAACCTGAGCTTCAGCTGGAGTTTCCCATTAATGGCATTGCAGTTTACAGTTGATAATAAACTGCAGCCTGCTTGCTTGGGTTTGGGTTCTTCCTCTTACCTGTGCTGTGTCATTGGGCAAATCATTTAGCCACTCTGTGTCTCAGTTTTCGCGCCTGCAAAATGAAGATGAAAAATAGTATCTACTTCTTGATGGTATTGTTTGGTTTAGATGGGAAAAGTAGAAAAGCACTTAGAACATTGCCAGGAACAAAGCAAACAATATAAGTATTTGCTGTTGTGATTAGCATTCAAACTTGAGCAATAATGAACTGTAGGAGCTCGTTCCATGACCCTAGCTTGGTGCCATGGCATAGCGAGGATACTGAAACTCCGGTCATTGCTTTGTGCAACGGGAGGAAGAAGACACTGGCTTTGTCCTTTCCTCTTTGAAATTGGTGGGGTAGCATTTTTTTTTTGGAATATTTAGGTTGCAAAAATCAGAGTTAGGCATGCTAATGGAGCTGCTATTGGAGTGGGGGGAATGCCCAGTGAACAGAACAGAATTCCAAGTGTCAAGCACATTGCTCCATGTATAACCCACCATGTTTCCAGGGATGTGTCCTTGTCACAATCATGAGTCTCCAGAATTTTCAGGTTTCAACAAATGTAGAAAAGCACCAATAGGTTTCATCAAATGTTTAAGTTCATGTCTTTATTTTCTCTTTTAGAAAGTAGAAATCATAACTTTTCTCTACCACATTTGATGATATTTCTGTAAAGCTCCTTACTAGAGTGGTAGAATTAGAGAATTTGAACTCTGAAGGGAGTGTCAGATCATCTAGTCAGAAACACTATTTTTATAATTGAAGCAATCGGAGGCCAGAGAGGGTAGGTTACTCATCCAAAGTAACACAACTAGTATGAGTAAAGATAGCTTCAAAATTGAATCTTTTGACATCTTTTAAATATTATTTAGGAGTCATGCAGCTTTCTTTAAAATGTTCTCTATTAGTCACTTTTTGTCCCTAAATCTCAGTGGTTTACTCTTGTTGCATGAGAGCTGGTGGTGGTGGTTGGCTGGGTGCTGTCTGGGGTAGCAGGCCTCAGTTCATCTCCATAAATCTTTCATTCCAGGACTCAGGCCACAGAAGCAGCTCTGTCTCGGATATGACACGCTCATGGTAGAGGCAGAAGATTGGAGGCCGGGGAAGTTCTAGACTATGTTATGCCATATGTTATGTTTGCCCCCACTTCAAAGCAAGTCACATATCCACATCCCAAGTCAGTGGGATGGGGAAGGATGTTCTGCCTATTGGGTGCTATGGCCAAGGCCAAGAGAAAATGGTTTATTGACTTCATGTCTTGTATAAATAAATGCAATCAAATGGCTCAAAATCCAGTAGGTACAGTGTAAATATATGGGAGCAATACTGTGGCATGAATTCAGTAGCAGAAGTTGTACAGTGGGATATGAAGGACCAATGGAGCTGCTCTTCTTGCTTAAACCAGGAGGCATAGAGGAGGAGATGCCTGAGCTGGGCCTTGAAAATTGAATTTGCAATTATTATGTAAACAGCATACATTTCCAGTTGGAATTAATAGTTTGTGACAATCACAGAAACAGGAAAGAGCATGGTACAGTCAAGAAACTACAAGTAAGTGTTTATACTTGAGGATAGGATGCCACAGAGAACTCTGTTAAGACATCTGAACTCTAGGCAATGGAAGAGCTTTAAAAAGAAGAACAAGTTCAGATTTATATCTTAAAAGCCTATTCAGGTGACTGTGGAAGATGCATGTGGTGCTAGAGGTGGTAAAGCAGCATATGAGCTTACTGCATTAGTCCTGGAAAGAGAAATGGAGGGGACCCTCCACAAGGTGAGGGTGGGGAGTAGTACATATGGTAGGACACAATACTTAGTCAGAGATGAGATGTCAAGAAGAAAGAGGAATAGAGGGGTTCCCTCAACTCTCTCACTTTACTGACTGGATTTCAGGATGGTAGTTTCATTCACTGAGACATTGTATTTAACCTGGGAGGAAAACTCAGGGAATAAGGTAATGTGAATTAAAATTTTGGCTTGGGGCCTAGCCAGTTTGGCTCAGCGGAGAGAGCACTGGCCTGCGGACCAAAGGGCCCTGGGTTTGATTCTGGTCAAGGGCACATTCCTTGATTGCAGGCTCCTCCCCAGCCTGGGCCCTTGGGGCTCATGCAGGAAGCAACCAATCCATGTGTGATGTGTTTCTATCACATCAATATTTCTATCTTTCCCTCTCTCTTCCATTTTCTCTAAAAAATCAATGGAAAAAATATCCTTGGGTGAGGATTAAAAACACACACAAAACTTTGACTTGGTCCCTCTGAGGTAGGTGCCTGCAGGGATGTAGAAGGCAAGAGTGAGGGCTGCATTGCAGACAGAGGCTGGGAGTCATCCCCCATTCATTACAGTCATTGGAATCTGGCAATACAGCCAATAACAGTTGTAAGAGATTATGATTTCCCAGGTCAGAACCAATACGGAAGGAGCAGACGGAAGTGGAAAAGCCTGAGAAATAGTAAGAAGAAAAGTAGAATAATGGTATTAGATGGAGTCAAATGTTTCCAGGAGGGAGTGTTCAACCTCTGTTTCCCTTTAAAAGGAGTCAGTTGCAGGAACAGCTTTGTCTGCTATTAATCATCACTTTATTATGAAACTAGAGGCCTGATGCATGAAATTCGTGCAAGAGTAGGCCTTCCTTCCCCCAGCTGCTGGCACCGGCTTCCCTCTGGCATCTGGGACCTGGACTTTCCTTGCAGCCCTGGCTTTTTCTGGAATGTCGTCCCAAAGGATGTCCAGTCTAATTAGCATATTGTGCTTTTATTTTTATAGATTGTAGCAATAAGTTGACTTGCTTCCAGAGCTGTGATCAGTGCCCTGTGAGAGCTGCCTAAAACTATTTGCTGTTCGGCAATAGAAGGAGCCACTGGGTGGAAGGATTGAGAGTGTGGGATTCTGAGTCTCATTGCCTGGTTTTGAATCATAGCACTAATATTTAACTGCTTTGTATCCAGGGACAAATGACTTAATCTCTCTACACATTTTAGTTTCTCCTCTGTAAAATGATGAAAATAATATCCATATCCTGTAGGGTTATTATGAGGATTAAAGAAAATATCACATAAAAAAGCACTTAGCACAGGGCTTGCTTAAGGCAGGGGCTCAATAAAAATCCAATTGCTTTTATATTATTTCATAAAGAATGCTTACCTTTTGCACAGACAGTTAGAGGTGTTGGCCCATCTTGCACTGGAACATGTGCTTTGAACTGTTTTTCTGGGAGTAGTGATGGATCATGCTGAGTATTCACAGTTGTTCACCTGATTCACCCCTGAACTAATAAGAGTCATTAGGAAGATGATTGGCCAGCCTTTGAAGTATAGGCTGGGCCTAAGAGATGGTTTGTCTTTATGTAAAGTGTTTACTTGAACATGACCTGAACTATATTTTCACTGAGTGATGACGAAACTTATTCTAAACAGAGGTTGCCCTGTATAACCTTCATTTAATATTTGTCTGAAATAAAAAGTAGAAACATATCTCATATCATGGGTTCTCATTCAATATGAAGAAATTTCAAAGAATAAGAGCTATCTGCTTTTGGAAATACAAGTGAATAATGAGCAAATTACCAATAGTTGTCTTGCATGTGTAAGAGACAATGAAAAACATGGAAAGAGACTATATTCTGCTAGGAATATAAATTACCTAATACACAAAAAGTCCTTTGTATTTTCATAGGAAGATAAAGATAGATTTCAAGGTATTTTAATTATAATACATTACATTTCTCAATGACGTCCATGTTCACTCTGTTTAACAAGTCTACTAATTACTAAAACTGGTGGAGAGATGGAGAGGAATTCAGGGGAGCCTTTTTGAGAGTTAGGGGAGAAATTTTAGAGGGAGAGGAAGTTGGCATTCAGACATCTACCAATAAATTAGTAAATTTCTGTAAAAAACAGAAAAGAGGAAATAAGTAGTCAAAGGTTTCTACTGTTCCTACTGTCATTCATATGACACCCTAGATGGCTGGACGGGGATTCCAGACCTGCAAGCAACCAGCAGTTTAGTTCAGACCTCTATGCTTTGATTTTCTCATCAGTAAAAGCAGGATTTAGACGAAATTATCTTTAAACTTCCTGATCATTCACATATCATATTCTTGACAAAAGAGTAGAATTTGTAAAGACTGTTAGTCTACAATTGCTTTTTCTGAGGACTTTTTCCAAATTTGAAGCTCCTGAGAAGAGTGTCAAAACTCCCGCAAACAGAAACCCCAGAGGCGATTCCACTGTTGGGTTCATTTCATTAGAAATTCTTTTTATGCTTAGTAGATGTGTCATTTCACTTGATTACTTACTTCATTTGTGCATGTGTTTATTTATTCTACAAAAGATTTTAGATTGGCTTACATTGCTGAAAGAGTATAAAATAAAGGTAAACATAAAAAAAAGACAAAACCGATGAAAAAGAACTGAGAAATTGATCTTGCTGAGCCTGTAATAGGAGGTAATTATCACAGTTTAGAAGTCAGGTTAGCTGGGGTTCTCTGCCAGACAAGGCGAAAAGGGAAACAGTGTGCCTCATGGGCTAATGTAAGAAGAGATGCATTGTGATTTCAAAGAGAAATGAGTTCATGGGAGCTTTCCATAAGGACTGTCAAGTATCATAATAGTGTGGACATTGTCTCAGGTGGTTAATTCTTTTTTTAAAAATATATTTTATTGATTTTTTACAGAGAGGAAGGGAGATGGAGAGGGATAGAGAGTTAGAAACATCTTTGAGAGAAAAACATAGATTCAGCTGCCTCCTGCACACTCCCTACTGGGGATGTGCTCACAACCAAGGTACATGCCCTTGGCCGGAATCGAACCTAGGACCCTTCAGTCCGCAGGCTGACGTACTATCCACTGAGCCAAACCAGTTCAGGTGGTTAATTCTTATGTTTCCTCTCTAAACACAGCTAGACGCTAGACGCAGTATGCATGTATTCTTATTTTAAAGTCACTATACTTTTATCACAATTGTTTTGGAAAACAGATAAAATACTCACAAATCTGCCAGTCTAACACAGCTATTTTCATGTTGGCAAATGTAATCATCTTTGCCCTTACGCAGTTATATTTTTACAAGCAATCTCAGCTTGTGAGCTCAGGACATGTGAGCTGCCAGATGTATCCTCGTGTTTGCAATTCTATTATTCTCTTAATTCTGTATCCCACTTATTTCACTTAACACATTATGTGGTTTTTTTCTTGTTACTCCATAATTTTATGATTATTTTTCTAACTACCAATTTTCAGATTTGTTATAATTTAACAGTCATTTAAAGCTATAAAAATACTGCAGTGAACATCTTTATACATATGGCTTTTCCTATTTTGGATGGTTAACTCTGTTTAGTTTCCCATACAAATGCTTTCCTTAAATTTTTTTGTTGGAAATGAGCCACATTAATGGACATTATAAGGACCAGCCCTTTGCAGTGTGTAGGTATAGTTAAAATGTTGATGATGGTATTTCTCGGTGCATTTTCTGTTTCTTTATGAGGACCTACATGAGAAATGTTTTTCTCATTTCAATACCAGGAAGAGTGTTGCTGCTTTTTTTTTTCTTTCTTTCTTTCTTTCTTTCTTTCTTTCTTTCTTTCTTTCTTTCTTTCTTTCTTTCTTTTTTTTTTTTGAGTAACAGTTTGTTAATATTTTTCTTCAGGGAATCAGGGAACTGAATGTGTTTCCCTCATGGCTATGAGCTCCAGAATAGCAGAGAGCCAAATCTTTGGCCCACATCTAGCAAACATGATTGGAATTTAAAGAATACCTCACCTGAAGCACACCAGTCATATTCCTGGAGTCATCATGCTCTCCTTCCCTTTTGTCCCAGTTCCTTCACCCACTTATTTAAATTTTTAAAAATATTTGATAATTTATGCAAATCTCTAGATCTTGTTGGAACAAATCAGGGAAATAACTAAATAAATGCATGTAAATATTTGGAATATTCTCTTAGGGTAAGTTTTGAAAAGTAGAAGCACTGGCTCTCATGTCGCATTAAATGTTAACCCAGTGAAAGATTTTCTTCAGGAAACTGAGCTAATATATAGTAATATAATCCAAGTGAGTAAATTCCTGGTGATTTATTGCAGGTCTAATATTGAGTGAGAAGTTAGAATCCTGAGAGAAATAAAGAGTCAAATTGTTTCTCAGGGACTTTCTCTGCAATAGCAGATGCTGCAAAGGCAATTTTCCTGTGATACTGTGGGAGACACTTTTCTATTAAATTATCTGACAAAATACTGATGTACAATTATGTATTGTTAGAGAGATACTCATCTTCTTAAACTCTCATATATAGACAATACAGTTGAAATTCGAGTCTGAAAATTTAAGAACCAGCTTTCATATGGGTTTGTTCTATTTTTATAATGATTTTTTAGTCATTTTCCTCAAAAATATCATTACTATTTGCATAGATATATGGATAAAACTCATGATGTCTATGCTATATAATATCCAGAAGAGATCGTCTATTTTTGTGTGTAAAACCTTCATCTTTGACTGTGAAGGTCTCCTAGATCACTAATAATCCTGGAAGACCTCAGGTCATGAGAGCTATCAGACGTTTCCTCAAAGAGCTTTTTAAGTAAGTTTTTTGACTCACCTAACATAGACATTCTCTTAATAGTCTTCACATCACTCAACCTACCAGTTTAATAGTCAAGCTTACTGACTGATGTCCACAGCACACTGGCTATACCTAGCGGGGAGGCAGGAGCTCTAGGGGACTCACTAATTGAGTTGTATGCATAAAAAGAGTTAGTTCTGCTTGTTCCCTTTGGTTTTAGTGAATTTCTTTTTTTTCCCAGAAAAGGAGAGAACAACTCTTCAACCTTCAATATTTTAAGACAGATGTACTTTCTTCTTTCAAAACTGCTCAGACTAGCATCCTGCTCTATTTGCTACGGAATGAAATGCATGACATGTGTGTGCCTTGAATTCTGTTTTAAGGGGCGATGCAATATAAAAACTCAATTAAATGTTATTTACTTATGGGCATAGACCCACCCTAACATGATTTCTGAAGCAGTGGTATGGTAGGAGTTATCGTGATTATTTTTGTAATAGTTTTAAAAAGTACAAACAAGCCAGTGTTGCTCAATGGTTGAGTGTTGACCTGTGAACCAGGAGGTCATAGTTTGATTTTCTGTCAGGGCACATTCCCAGGTTGCGGGCTAATTTACCCAGCAGCCTATCGACGATTCTGTCTCATCATTGATGTTCTATCTCTCGCTTCCTCTCCCTTCCTCTCTTAAATCAATAAAAAAAAGTAAGTACAAATAAACCTTCCAGAGGAGGTAAGTGCAGAAGTTCTCTTACACAGAATTAATAGTAATTGCTTCACTTCGCATGTTTGTGGCTACTATGTTATGTAGCCATTATTGTTCATCAGAGTGGAGAATTTTACTTTGGATATGGCTCTCTTTTGATGACAGTGCTATTTGATAATGCTGATATTCCAATGTAGCACTCACACAGTGGACATTTAGATATATCTATCATCCTTTGTGAATGATGACATTCAAACTATCCCTGTGGGGATATGTAGATAAGATCATTAGTCTCATTCTCTAGATAAGGAAACTGAAATGAAATTTCTTGCCTAAGGTCAAAGAACAAATCCCTGGCAGACAAAATTAGGGCAGTAAGTTCTTGATTTTCAACACTTTGCTCAATCATCTAAGTCAAATTGTTTTACTCAGTATAAGACCAGGTTATTATCAGTTAGTAGGAATACAGCTATGCCCAAATGATGCCAGAGGACTAGTCAGAAAATGAAAACTAGCTCAGTTAACCATTTGTTTATCTATAAAATGCCAAACTCCTTGTTATATTGATATTTTTCATTGAGTGTACTAGGTTGTCTTTGAGTGATTCAGACACAGACTCTATACATATTGTATTCAAAAATTAATTTCTGGAACTTCTGTCTTAAAAAAATCTAAGTTTGGAATATATTGGATTTTATAATGATTTAATATGTTCTGAATAATATGTTAGTGGTGTGATAGAATGAGGACAGGACTTCGACATTTCTATTTGATGAAATCTCACAGCACTCCTTTGTGTAGTGGTAGACAAACCCGTTTCTACCATGAGAGACAATGTAACGTAAGATCTCACCATGAGGAGAAAGCTGGGCTTCTATGTCAACCTTTGACTACTTGAAAAAGCATTTGCATATGAAAATTGGACTGAAATCTCAACACTCTATTGATAACACATGAATTCCCCCAGGAGCAGTTGCTCTGGATAATCAGGTGACTTGGGTCTGGGTCCTTGTAGAAGTTTATGAGCAGAAATAGTTGATTTCTTTAAACATTCAACAAACTTTTATTGTATTCTTCTTGGATATGTTCAGGTAAATTAATCAGTTGGCAGGTGAAACATTTACTCCTAGGTCAGACAGCATAAATGAGAGTCAAGAAGCAAACTCAGGGTGCTTGGCCTTTTAGCTCAGGTCATTCAATCATGATTCTACTGAGTTTTTGATGGGTGATTCCATTGTATTTTATAGTTAGCCTTATATTTTTTGCAGTTGAGCTACTAAAATGCTTAACTAATTTGAACCCATAGTAATTCACAATAAGAATGACACAAGTATTATTATTCACTTCTGGTCTCTAGAACTTGGAGTAGGTTGGTTCAATAGTAAAGATTACAGTGAACCAAAAAAGGAATAGAAAATTTATTTCTCCCTAGTTCTGAGACCCCTGAATTCAATCTTTATTTGGAATGTCAATGCAAATGTGTGGACTCACTACTAACAAATTAAAACCCCTTTATAAAAAACAGTCATATAATTTGGATTTGATTACTCAGGAATACAATATTAAAAGCGCCTCCATCCCGACTACACTGTATTGAATTTCCTTGATATAGCTTCTGTGGTCTAATTTTTAAATTACATAAACCTTTCAATCTTGTTTAGATTGAAAACTTGAATGAGCCACATAGAAATACCCTCACTGTCAATAACAGATGAAACAGTTATTTCTGTGTTATGTTGCAAAAATTTAAGAAATTGGCTATAACCATGAATGATTGTACTCTAATAGTCTTTATATCCTGGAGCTGAGTTCATTTTCCTCCCTTTAAAAATAAATTCCAAGGAAATCCTGTCCTGAAAGTATTTGTGTAATTACCTATTTAATTTTGCAGCTGACATTTCAAAAGCTTATATTTCACTTCAAATCCAAGAGTCAGTGACATCATTCATGCATCTAGCAAATGTTTATGTTAGTTGTTACTCTGTGCCAACCTCTGGATTAAGAAAGCAGAGCCTCTGCCCTTCACGGAACCACTTCTACTGAGATGAATACCATAACAGGTTATTATAAATACGTATATGCCATTAAACAGGAGCTGGGGAGGGGTATATTCCATAAGGTGGATGGGGAAGGCTGGTTTTGGGGATTTAAATTGAAACCTATGGGAAGATGTGTAGGAAAAGCTTTCAAGTGGTGTTCAAGGCTCCAAAGTGAGAACTAAGTATTGTGAAAGGGGATAAAAAAAGAAATAGGAATTTAGAGAGAAGAAGCAACAGCCATTAGTATGGTGTGGAGGGGGTCAATGGAAAAAAAATTAAAAAAAAACACACACAAGTAAACAAAGGGGACATCTGTAATACTTT
This sequence comes from Myotis nattereri, assembly GCF_964212035.1. NCBI lineage: Eukaryota > Metazoa > Chordata > Mammalia > Chiroptera > Vespertilionidae > Myotis > Myotis nattereri. The sequence goes on along the minus strand of NC_138081.1, from coordinate 67,351,149 downwards.
CAACAATAAAGATAAATTTAAAAAAAAATGTTGGAACACTAAGGTGGAAACATTTGGAAATGTGGAGATTTCTCAAAGCCTGCTCTTGACGAAGAAGCTGAGGACCAGCGAGACTGACATGTTTTGGTCATATAAAGTTAAATTGTAATATGGGTCTCCCATCTCCCCATCTTTTTGGTTAAACACAATTACTTTTATTGTGCTTGACAACTCTGGATGTATGAAACAGAACTGGTTTTTACAACTGAGGGTTTAAATCTTTATCTGCAAATAGTTGGCAAACATTTATTAGGCTTTCTTTATAATCAATATCAATCATTGTGATTTGCATCCCTTTTTAAGAATATCACAAGGAGTATTTTGACTCTTCAGTCATCTATTGGCTTTAGTCTCTAGCTTGGAAATCATTAGTCTTCAGTGGTGCACTAGAAAGGAATTCCTAAGCTTATGCTTAACTCCCATGTAGTCAATTTGGAACCAGATATTGTTCATCTTGTTTAAATATGAGGATTTTTTTTATTGCTTTTTATCATTTCTAATTATAGACGAATTGGCTAACTAGACATCTCAAGTATAATTTGCTCACTTTTCTTTCGATGGATGGCAAAGATTGAATATTCAGAGCAATAATTTATATAAACTGCAGATATATTTTATATTTAGCTACCTTTCTACTGGTAATATTTTTATTACTTTGTGGAGAAATAAATTTGGGCTAATATTGTTTACCACTCTCTTTTGATATATTGTTAACCTTTTAATCCATATGTAGGAATCTGCTACATAGTTAGCTCTGTATCTTAATAAAACTCTTTTATTTAGTGATGATTTTACAGGTCAATTAACATTGTCCCAAAGTCATAATCAGTGGGAATGGTAATTTGACACAGAGAGTACAAGTAAGTGTTCCAGATACCTAAATATTGTAATTTAAGAAGTTTGTATTGCTTTTGGAGGAGCTAAATATACTCTTGCCCTCTGTATTTAAAAAAAAAAGTTTAGTCTGGTATACATTCACAGAATGAATATACTCATGTACCCAGCACCAGGTCAAGAAATAGAATGTGACTAATACCCCAGTCTGACTCTTAATATCAACAGTTTTGCTCTTTTTACATTTTTAAATAATGGAACCATAATTTTGTGTTTGTGAGACTCATTCATGTTATTGTTATCTGTATATTTACATATCTTTATAGTATTCCACTGGACAAATATAAACAATTTATATTAGTCCATTCTATAGTTGATGGACATTTAGATTGTTTCCGGCTTTAGGTTTTGACAAAAAAGCCACTAAAAACATTCTTATATATGCGTTTTTGATGAATATATTGTGTATTTTTGTTTATTATATACTTAAGAGTGGAATTACTACATTACATGTCTGGTTATGTTGAACTTTAGTAGATCATGATGAATAGTTTTCCAAAGTGATTGTAAAAATTACAGTTTTATCCACTGTGTGGAGAGAGATAATTCTAGTTATTCACTTCCTTGTCAATGCTTGACATTGTCTTTTTTTAAAAAATTATAGCTCTTCTGGTGTATACCAATAACTTTCCTAGGAAAATATTGTCCAAGCCTTTGACATACCCTCAGTAAACTTCTGTACTTGAATTGAGATGCCTTCTCAGTCTTCTTTCCATTCATGAAAGCATTGCTCCAACTTGACTGATTAATAAAGCATGCGTTTCAATATTTAGCAAGGAATTCAGAATATCTCTATTCCTGGTAAATGCTGCTCAATACTTACCAACAACTTTGCTAAGTGAATGGGTCGCTATAAAGAGCTTCAGTAAATATTTTTAATACAAGTGCAGAAAACCAGATTCAAACTAGTTTAAAACAAAAATTAGGAAGTTAATTGACTCTTATAGCTGACAAGCCAGGCTTGGCTGGCCCCAGGGGTCAAGCTTCACATTTCCTATCAAGACTCTGTTTTTCCACTTGAACAGCTTATCTTCTTAGGCAACTCACCTCTTTCCCTGGAGGGGGAAGAATTTTTCTGATAGTTCCAAACTCCCAGCAGTTAAACAGAAACAGCAACAAGACAACAACGGTAACAAATTTCTTCCTGTATTTCTAGAGCTCTCTAATACAAGTCCTGGAATTCAGTCTTCTTGGCTCTGACTGCCTTCCTTGGCTCAGGGTGGGCACCAGGTCCCCTTGGACCGCATGCTCTTAGAGGAGCATTGATTCTTCAGGGAATATTGGGGTGCCATTGCTAGAAGAGAGGACAATGGTTAGTGGAAAGCAAAAGCAACAGTATATCCACTGCAAGTCGGGTGACTTCAAAAGGGCAAGTGGTCTATTCCGCAATGCTATAGGACTTATCCCTGAGATAAGCAAAACGGCTGGAAAATTGTATACATAGACTATGTCATTTTAGGCCCCGGGGAATTGCTTTTATTGAAATGTGCTAGGGCATATCAGCCTGTATTGAGAGACAGAGAATGAATGGCCCTGCAAAATTTTGTATATTATTGTCTGATAGTACTGAGGACACTGATTAGTCTATTTCAGTGTCCATGTTATAGGATTTCATGGGAGAAAACTCTTCCTGGTCTTTGTATCAAGAAGAGTGGAACTATTTTCAAACACCTTTTATGATTTTGTCTTATAAATGCTGCAATTTCTGAAACGGATAATGTTTCCTCTTCGCATTGCTGGGATGATAGAATCAATTGTACGGATGTTTTAGTCAAATATATTGCACCGCAGTGCGCAGTTTTCTAGGGCTAGCCTCACTCTGTTATTTTTATCCTATATTTCCTATAAATTATGATTTCACAACCCTTTATTTTTTTCTGCTATATGTCCTTTGTAAATATTCTGAAGTATTTTCTGAAACAAAGTTGACCAATAAGTAGAATTTGTGAAAACTTTATTCCATACATTCAAACTATCACCACAAAATAAGTAAATCTGCTTGGCTTTGGCAAGACGTTATTAACGGGACTTATTTTGGGTTCCAGTTTTAGTTGAAAGGGTCGTGAAACACTACAAAATCAGAAGACTGGATGAAGGGGGCTTTTGCCTTACTCGGATAAGAACCTTTACCACGCTGAATGAATTTGTTAGACACTACACCAAGACAAGCGATGGCCTGTGTGTCAAGCTGGGGAAACCATGCTTAAAGGTAAAATGCTTTCAAGCTGTGTTCATTTATCTTTGAAGTTAACTTTTCCCCTTAAGATACTGAATATTTTTCATGTGATTCATCAGTTCAGAAAAAAAAAAAAGGTCATTTGGTTACCTAAGGCATGGATAGGTAGACTATGGCCCATGTGCCAATACTGTCTCACACTCACTTTTGTTAGTGAATTTTATGGGAACATAGACATGCTCATTTATTTACAAATTCTCTTTGCTTTTTTACTGTAATAGCAGAGTTTAGTAATTGCAATAGAGACTGCATGACCCACAAAGCCTAAAATATTTACTATCTTATTCTTTTCAGAAAAAGTTTGCTAACCCTTGACCTAGAGCAATCACTGAAGACAGAAAATATTCATTCTTTGCACTAAGAAATTAATATGGTATCCTGCCATTGGAGAACTTAATGATATGGCTGGAGAGAAAAAAAGTGCCAGAATATAATTCCTACTTAGATCTGCATTCAGGAATAGTAATATGAAATTAGTAGGTTCATTATCTGGATGAGTTGTCTACATATAGATATCATTAAACTAATTGTTCTAACAGTTTGATTGTTTGACCTAAGCTGTTTGGTGGGAGGAGATAACACTTATAGACTTGTCTACATCCATCATCATTTAGTTGTTGGCTTGTTTTACCTAAATGTATTTAAAGTTATGCAGTGGTCATGTGCTGTGGCGGGGCAAGCCCTCAGCTTCTCCTCAGAGCCCAGGTCTCACGTACTGTCAGTGGGGTAGCCAGCACTGTGGTTTATACCTGGATGACTGATGAAAGCATGGTGACACCTGATCAGAATTTTATGGACAGTAGAAGCTGAAGAATTTTATGTAGTATGTATAGAATACGTTGAGTTAAATTCTGCCAAGTTAATATGCAATTTTGGTGTAAGTGGGTACATCTTAGATAGTATAGGAATGACCCCACAATAGTATCTAAGGCACATGCTAAGTAAAGCTTCCAAAGATACAGCTTATATCCAAAACATACAAAGATATAGCTTATAAAATACTCAATATATAGCTTATACCCAAAGATATAGCTTACAAAATACTCAGTTTGACTAATATTGTTAAATCCAGTGGGGAAAAGGGTTTACGGAGAAGCACCGGGTGGTAGAAGGTAAACTAGACTAGACTCTAGGAGAGCAGTGGCCTGGCCTTTTTGGTTACAGAATGGAACCTAGCTGAATATTTATTTATTAAGTGGGCAAGTAAATGGATGAATGAACAAATAAATGAATTTCAAAAAAGATGAAAATTTTAATTATGCAAAAATATGTGATACATATAGTAAATGCTATAGGCCAAAGAGTTTGGGAAGTAATTACGGATGAAGTGGAAACTTCAATTTGGCCTTAAAATTTAGCTAGGCAAAGAGGCAAAGGGAAATCATTCCAAACCCATGTGAGGGAGGAATTGGGGGTGGGGTGGGACAGATGGACAGCAGGTGCCTGAGTTAGTAGGATATGGGGGTGGGGGGCGGCGGACGTCAGCTTGAAGAAGTAATTACTACTATATAGATTCTGCCACAACTGCTTTTTATTTTAAAGCAATTAGAATACAATTTATAATATTTTGTGTTTTTTTTTTTATTAAAATGGTCTTTTTTAAAAAGGACATGGACTATTACTTTCATTCAAAAAATTGTTAAATCTTTTTTTCTTACAAATATTCTTATTATTCCATGACACAGATACAAGTGCCAGCTCCTTTTGATTTGTCGTATAAAACTGTGGACCAGTGGGAGATAGACCGCAAGTCTGTGCAGCTTCTGAAGCGATTAGGATCCGGTCAGTTTGGCGAAGTGTGGGAAGGCCTCTGGAACAATACTACTCCCGTAGCAGTAAAAACGTTAAAACCAGGTACGAAAATGGGAACGTCAAAGGTTCAATGGCATACGTTGATTTTTATAAGTTCAACTTGCCGCTGCCCAAGAGGTCACAGGGCGGCCCACGCAGACATCGAGCAAGCGCTGGAATCACCCTCTGGCCCAGGTGACCGTAACCCGGGGCCAAGGCTTCGGGCAGTGATGGCGAGCCTATGACATGCGTGTCAGAGGTGACACGCGAACTCATTTTTTTTGGTTGATTTTTCTTTGCTAAATGGCATTTAAATATATAAAATAAATATAAAAAATATAAGTCTTCGTTTTACTATGGTTGCAAATATCAAAAAATTTCTATATGTGACACGGCACCCGAGCTAAGTTAGGGTTTTTCAAAATGCTGACACGCCGAGCTCAAAAGGTTCGCCATCACTGCTGTAGGGCAAGACCATGCTCCCTGGATCAGCTAAGTCTTAATATGTCCCCCATGTAAGATTTCAATAGGCATCTTTTCTCTAGGGTTCGGGTCCAACCCTCCAGTGTTCCTCCTCCCCTTTTCTCCTAGGTGTAGTTAAAAATGCTCATTTATGGAATATACTTAAATCAGTGGAAACTTGGAGTTATTTCAGGGGATGATTATTTTCTTATACACTGGTTGCGTATGGTCAAAAGACAAAATGGTCCATCTAAAGAGCTCGTATTTGAAAATGTAGGAACTATTTTTTCCTCTATCTTCTTTTTCCCTGTAGTGAAAATTGAAAGTATACTAAAATCAGTATTTATCCAGCCAGACATCATTTTCTTTATTTTAAAAATGAGGTAGGAGAATTGAGACAGATTAAATAACTTTCCTAAGACTTACTTGTCATACAATATTAAGGAATTTTTTTTCATTTCTTTCTCTTAATTGATTAAGGTATTACATATGTGTCCTTATTGCCCTCTTGCCCCACCCCCCCCCATGCTCTCACCCCCTTGTTGTCTGTGTCCATTGGTTAGGCTTATGTGCACGCATACAAGTCCTTTGGTTGATCTCTCTCCCTTCCCCCGCCCTCCCCTGCCTTCCCTCTGAGGTTTGACGGTTTGATCATTGCTTCTCTGTTTCTGGATCTGTTTTTGTTCATTAGTTTATGTTGTCATTCTATCCCACAAATGAGTGAGATCATGTGATATTTATCTTTCTCTGACTGGCTTATTTCACTTAGCATAATGCTCTCCAGTTCCATCCATGCTGTTGCAAATGGTAAGAATTTCTTCATTTTTTACTACAGCATAGTATTCCATTGTGTAGATGTATCACAGTTTTTTAATTCACTCATCTGCTGATGGGCACTTCGGCTGTTTCCAAATCTTAGCTATGGTAAATTGTGCTGCTACGAACATAGGGGTGTATATATCCTTTCTGACTGGTGTTTCTAGTTTCTTGGGATATATTCCTAGAAGTGGGGTCACTGGGTCAAGTGGGAGTTCCATTTTTAGTTTTATGAGGAAACTCCATACTGTTCTCCACAGTGGCTGCACCAGTCTGCATTCCCACCAGGAACACCTCGAGGGTTCCTTTTTTATTGAGGAAATTTTTAAACTACTCCATGCCTCAGTGTTATCATTTGCAAAATAGAGTTAATAGAGTTAAGGCCAACCTAGCAGGGTTGCTATGAAGATTAAATTAAGTCATTAGTGGCAATGCTTTACATATTGTCTAATTTATAGTACGCAACCAATCAAAACTATAATAATAATAAAACTATAATAATAACAAAGTCAGTAAAAGGCAGCTAGAATTTGAACTCACGTCTACTTCTATTGCATCACACCCCAAGGAAGTGACATTCTATGAAAGTGAAATGTTGCTGTAGTACCTGCATATCTACTTCTAATAACGGGAAAGAATAGTAACCAAAAGCTAGAATATAATTATCTGGGGGACCTCCATTATTTACCTAGTCCAGAATTCTTAGAAGTTTAGAAAGCCACCAGGTGGCAGCACTTGAGCACCTGGGTGCTGCTGGCTAGCAGTCTTGTAAACACTATCGTTCCAAACTGACCAAGGATTGGATTTAAAAGTTTTGAGGTGAACATCTCAAATACTGCACAAACTGCTACACCGTAAGATAATTTGCAGCTTCAGCATTAGATAATGTTATATTCCTTTTGCTGACATCCAACCAGGTTTTTGGTGTTTGCTGTGATCAAATGCAAGATCCACGCAAAAATCAATGTGGAACAGGATATGTAGATGGCAGTGTTTTATCTGCTTCCAAGAACTGAGAAATTGTGCACTGCCCAGTAGTTGCATGCATTCCTTTAGTAATTAATTGTAGTTAAGAATACAATTTAAAAAATTAATTTTGTTAGGATACAAGTACATCTTAAGTTGTTTGCATGTAACTGAGTAATTAATAGGACTGTTAGGTATTCATTTTGGCTTAGGAGCCTTGTGAAAAATGTACTGAGACAGCGAGTGCGCCATGAACTGAGTAAGTGTGAGACCCTCTGTTATAATAGTTAAGAGCATAAAGTTTGGTGTAGGACACACCTGAGCCCTAACGTGGCTCTGCCCTTTATGAGTTTGGACAATTTATTCAACTTTTTGAACCTCTTCATCTGAAGTGGAAATTATGTCAGTTTCTACTTCATAGGATTTTATAAGGACAAATGGAGTAAATTTACACCAAATATCTGCAGTGAGTTCTTAGTAAATGTTAGCTTCAATGTCCACTGGTGTACAAATTCGCCAGTGCAGAAGCCCAGCCTTGCCACTTACCCCTGCCAACAGAGAACAATGCAGAAGCACTTTTAAGTGGCCAGATGCCATGCCAGTACTCTAGGTGAGGGAGGGCGACCTGTTCCAGCACCTGAGATTTTTCAAAGTCACTGTGTGTTGATGATTTTGAATCCTAATTTGGTTGATAATTGACAGTAAACTTTGATGTCCAATCTAATGCTTTTCCAAAAAGAAGCAACTAGCTATCCATCCTAACATTGCTCTTCAAGGAAGACCTCCTAGAGGTCAAAAAAGAACAAAAAATCAGATTTCTTATATCAAAAAATGTGCCGCAATAGTTTTCTCTCCAACAGGAATAATTATTATTGATTTACAGTGTAATAGCAGCAAACAGCTTTGTTGATTGGTTAAATGTCTTCACTTCACTGGGGCCATTAATCAATCTCAGCAGCTATTTATTGCTTAGCAGACTACTATGCAATAAAGACGAGCCTGAAATCAACTCCCACAGTAGCTTTGACAGGCAGAAATTAATATTTAATGTTGCATTACAAGCGGAGTTGAGATCGGGTCTCCTTTGCTGTGCAGCTGGTCAGCTATAACCAGTGCAGCCAGCCCTCACCTGCAGAGGCTCCTGACATACAGTGGTTTCAGCTATTGTGGACAGTCTGTTTTGGCACTGATTTGGGTGTTCTGTATTCCATGAATCTGATGCCCAACCAAAGCATCAGCATAGAAACACATTGTATATCTAAGTTGGATGAATGATGATCATAATTTCTGCTATCACTGGAAACTCAATAAATCAGATTAATTTTTTGGGGGTGGGAAGTATCCCACTATATCTGTATCTGATCATAGGCCAATCTAGTTGTAACAACCAAGAACAAAGTCCTTTATTATGGTTTGAGTGTCTCTTTTATATTCAGCTTCATTTTGCCACTATGATTCAAGATTTTAATAGTACTTGATTATATAGGGCAAGCAAATAGTGTGGATGAAATTGAGGAAGCTCAGCAAAATGTGATGGAAAAGAGAATAGGCCATTTCCCCTATCTTTCTTCTTTAAGTTTTTACCCCTTCCCCTCCTCAGCCTGCGAAAAATACATACAGTTGATTTGGTTAGTTTACCCCAGTGTATGCTATTTCTAATCATACAAATAATGGTCAAGAGTCGTTAAATACATACTAGTATGTGTCAGGCATTGTCATTATCCTGATAATCATTTTATGATGTCAGTGAGATTATTAGCCACATTTTACAGATGGAGAAACTGAAGTTCAGAGATGTTTGGTAACTTACTAAAGATCACACAGTGAGCCAGGATTTGTTCAGAATTGAGTTTAATTGAGCCTGGGTTCTGAACTTCTGGATTTTCAAAGGGCATATCAAAGGATAGATGGCCTAAATGCTTTATGTGAAATGATCTGCAGGTCACATGTAACTCTTCTTAACTTCACATTAGTAAACAGGTCAGAGTATTTATTACCTTAGAATGTCAGAGCTTCTCCATGCCTCAGTTCAAATATCAGTTGTGAAATCTTCAACATGAGACGATGATGAGTGGAACGGTCTCTTTGAGCAACAGTGGAATATTTGCACTATCCATAGTGAATCCTGAGGTGTGAAATTATAGTGTTTATTCACTTACAGTAATCCATCTGAAATATCATATCCCACAAGAAGTTAAAGATTTAAAAGTTACTGATGAAATGTAAACTCCAGGTCTCCTCTTCCTCTCAGATTTTATTTGATGGTAGCTACTTGGTACTTTGCATGGTGAGTCAGAGTTGAGCCATTTAAATGCAATTAATTGTAGATGAGTCTTCAGAATAGGCCCCAATACTGTATCCCTTATCATGTGATCAAGCTATTAAGACTCTAACTGTGGAAATATTAATATAGAAGAAAATGTTGAATATCAGTTTCAACTTAGACACAAATGACTGATGGAAAAAATACTAAATTTTGGGAGTGGCCTTTGAATATTTTCTACTTGGTCTATACCAGGGGTCCTCAAACTACGGCCTGCGGGCACATGCAAATAAAAATATTGTATTTGTTCTCATTTTGTTTTTTTACTGCAAAATAAGATATGTGCAGTGTGCATAGGAATTTTTTCATAGTTTTTTTTTTTTAAACTATAGTCTGGCCCTCCAACGGTCTGAGGGACAGTGAACTGGCCCCCTGTTTAAAAAGTTTGAGGACCCCTGGTCTATACCATATGTTCCTACAGAAATAAAGACATAAATACAGCCAAATGTCATTGCTTTAGGATTGTTAACCACCTGTTCCTATAATGGGTACCAAGGACAGGGAAGCTATCAGTCTTCCCCAGATCCTGGGCCAAAAATATTCAGTGTTCTCCAGTATTCGTGTTAACAGAATGTCTTCTCTTTGTGTTCTGAAGATGCCTGCCTTGTTTTATCCATCAGACTGTCAGTCTCTCCTTTTTTCTTTATTTTTCACATGGACCTGAATCAACCTTTCTTCAACTACAGGTCATAACACATAAACTGCACACCCTGATGCGCCAATACATCCAGCACTAGGTTGCTCTGGCTGAACTGAATCTCTTCTTTGATAAATCTGAAGATTTGGGACACCAATGCTCTTACCTTACTGAGGGGCAGGAAGCAATCTTGGTGATTCCCACCAGGCTGCTGGGAGGATAGGGAAGCTTCAATAACTTAAAGTGATTTCCCCCTCTTCTTGTTTCAGGTTCAATGGATCCAAATGACTTCCTGAGGGAGGCTCAGATAATGAAGAACCTAAGACATCCAAAGCTTATCCAGCTTTATGCTGTTTGCACTTTAGAAGATCCAATTTATATTATTACAGAGTTGATGAGACATGGAAGTCTGCTAGAATATCTCCGAAGTAAGCTAAAGACTTAATAAAAGGAAAAAAGAGTGTAATTTCGTTTAGCAAGTCCTATAAATGTCAATTTAGCAAGCTTTCTATAACCCAAAGGATATTTACTATGTGTATATCGGTGAGAATGAATGTCTTCACATTGAATTGCCCAACTATTCTTTAACAGGATATATACTGTGTACTCAAAGGAAGGAAAATATTTATGTAGTGGGAGAACAAAGTGTTCACAATAGACACATCAAAGTACTTAAATGTAATGTGGAAAATTGAAGAATAGATGTTTTGCATCATCCTTTGTTTCCTATAATAACTAATTGAACAGTATCAGTCATGGACCAAGATTTTCTATGGCTCAGAATTAGGGGATATAAAATATTTCAGAGAAAGAGAGGGAGAAGTAGCCTCATTTTTTTTTCTTTGCCAGTGTTTGATTAAGTTGTAGTTGTTGGTGTTTAAAATACTTTCACTGTTAGGCAATATTATAATTTTTGTACTAAAAAGCAGAAATATGCTATTGCTTTATTTTTACATCTGCTTCCTATAGTCAGAGAAGACTTAAGGGCATTGTAAAATTTGGATGTTTATTAATGAAAACTTTCGTAAGCAACAATATAGTAAGCCTTAAAATGAGATGTTCAAAGTAGTTGAGATCAAGAACTGTGAGAGTACAGTTGACTCTTGAACAATGTGTTGTTATGGTGCTGACTACCCACACAATTGAAAATCCGTGTATAACTTTTGACCCCCTCCGAGTTAATTATTATAATTATCCCTCAGTAGCCATAGAAGCTTGGCTTTAGGACCCCATGCAGACATAAGAATTCATGGATGCTTAAGTCCCCCATATAAAATGGCATAGATCAGCCATGGGCAAACTACGGCCCGCGGGCCGGATCCGGCCCATTTGAAATGAATAAAACTAAAAAAAAAAGACCATACCCTTTTATGTAATGATGTTTACTTTGAATTTATATTAGTTCACACAAACACTCCATCCATGCTTTTGTTCCGGCCCTCCGGTCCAGTTTAAGAACCCATTGTGGCCCTTGAGTCAAAAAGTTTGCCCACCCCTGGCATAGATCAATGCATCCAGTTGGCCCTCTGCATCTGTGGACTCCCAACTGCAGGTCAAAAACAGTACAGGTATTTACTGGGAAAACAACAACAAAAACCCAGGGATTTGTACAGTTTAAACCCATGTTGTTCAAGGGTCAACTGTAATTCATACTTAAAAAAAGAATTTTCTATACTTTTTGAAATGTTAGAGTGGGATTGATATAATGTATAAAGAGGTAAAGGGAGATGAGAATAATATGATGAAGATAACAGAAAGATACAAGTATTCTCTTATTTCAGGTGAAGCTGGTAATATTAAATTGCAAAACTAGATTAGAAGAACCAAGAACATAAGGCCTGTTAAATGCTATTACAAGCAAAAACATGCTAGCTCCCTTGAATAAATATATAAAATTTAACAGCATCAGAATATGTTGTGCACTATAGAAAGACTAAGTTTAACCAATGAACCGTTTTCCTTATTCCCAGGGACAAACATACGGAAGCCATTTTGGTTCATCGTTAACAAAAATACTTTGTCAAGGTCACTTATAACATTCACAGTGTTAAGTCTAACAGTCAATTTCTAATCCTCAGACTAATTACCAGTACTTTCTTTGGTAGACACTGTCTCCTCTGGAAGCACTTCCTTCAGGACACTTCACTCAATGGCTTTTCCTCCTAGGCTTCTTGCTGGTTCTTCTCAATTTATATGATCTCTCTCATGTCTTAGACCTCTCAAAATCTTAGAACTTTTCACAATTCTTTTGCCATATCCCTTGCTAATCCCAGCCAGTTGCATTATTTAGTAACATTTATGTATGAAAAATTCCCCGATATATATCTCTTCATTACTTCAGAATCATATATGCAACTGCCTTCTTAACTTCTCTACCTAACTGCAGTGTCAGTCTGAATAATGTAGGTATGACGCAGTAAGGAGCACCCTTCAAGTCCCACAGACTTAACAAGTGTTTATTTTGCCTATAATACATATACAAAATAGACTGACTGGTGCCTCAGCTCTTTTGATCACCTTGCCAGGGGCAAGGGATAGGACTAATCTTATTCTGGCTCTTAAAGTTTCTGACCCTGAGTGACAGAGGTGACTTTTCGTGTCCTCTTCACTTGGCCTAATCAAGTCAAATAGAGTAGGCGAGTGTGATTATCTAAGGTGTTTGAATGGAGACAAAAATAAATGTATGTGAACAGCCCTACTACCTATGTCTATTGGACATTTTTAAACATGTCCCAAACTGATCTTCTTGTATTATTCCCAGTAATCTGCTACTCTTGTGGTTTTTCTTTCCTTGACAATGTCAACAATTGGACCTAATATCTTGGAATCATTTCTACTTCTTCTCACATCCCATGTCTAACCAACCAGTAAATTCTATTGTCTTGCTTTCCAAATATGTCCAGAATATTACTACTTCTCAATATTCCCACTCTGGTCCAAGCCGTCATCAATTCTCTCCTGGGTTCTGCAATAGCTTCTTAAGTGGACTCCCACTTTTGGTTCTTGAACCCGTCATCTCTTCTCAGTATAGTAGCTGGAGAAATCCTGTTAAAGTGTAAATCAGATCATGTTCCTCCTCAGCTCAAAATTTTCAGTGACTCCTATTGGTTCTACTCTCTATAACCCATAACGTACTGAGTGACCTGGTTCTCCATTACCTCTCTGCCCACATCTCCCACTACTTGCCCCTTGTTCATTCTGTGTCAGCTACGCTGCCCTTCTTTGCTCATCTTCCAATCTTCCAGATGTGCTTTGTTTCAGGTGCTTCACACTTGCTGTTTTTTTAGATCTGAAATTGTTTCCCATTACCTATACACATAGTCCACTTCCTTCCTTTCTGAAAATCTTCCTGAAAGATCTTCAGACATCTCCATTATGGTGAGTCCTTCACCGATCACCCTGTACATTCTAAAATTTAATCTCCCTCTATTGACTCTTTATATTCCTCTTTCCTGCTTTTTGTTTTTTTCGTTTAGCTGTTAACTATACCGCATGACATTTATGTAGCTTATTTTTAGTATCTTCTAAAGTATAACTCCATGGGAACAGAGACTTTTATTTGTTTTAGTGCTAGAACAACTGCATATAAATCGTGTGCACTACTTAATGTACAGACTGACTGAATGGATAAATTCATGGATAGATTAAGTTGGGGCTATTCTGAACCTAATAAGATTGACTTGGGGTCAAGCTTGTTTTGAGGCTCTTAGTATCAGCTTGAAAAGATCCACTTATTACCCTGCAGACTCCCTTGGCATTGAGAATTTCTGTGACTTGTTAATGTGTCTTACTCGGGGCGAAACATGAACCCTGTTGGGACATGAGGTCAAGCTTACCAAGGCTGCCAATCACCAGGGTCGTTAACAGCAAGGAGGAGTAGTGAAGATATGCTTGTTATAGACAATCCCTTCCCAATCAAGAGGACTTAATTCGACAAGTGATCTTATAATGAAATTTCTACTCTTAAATAGCCTATAATGATAAATATTAAGATGAGAGACTCCTGAGTGAAGGAACATAATTGAAAATATTTTCTTGCTACAGATGCAAATTGTCACATGTCTGTGAACCTTTATATCAGTTTTGACATCTGGCCATTTTATTTGAAGTGTGTTCTGAGGTTGCGTTAGGCAGTTCTAGGCCACTACACTTTTTCAGGGTAGAAAATTTGTTATTACTCAATTTCCTTCTCTATGGTGCCTGTCAGTGAAAACCTTTTTATGTCCATTGTAATAGGATTAGATGTTGTATTTGATAGTTGAAATAACATACGCATTTTTCTATAGAGCCATCTTTATAATCCCTAAGCTTAGCTGAATATTTTTGCAATAAATTTCTCCAAAATGGGAGAGGCTTGTCAAAAACTTCAGCATTGAGGATAATTGATGCAGGTATTTCTTACTGAAATTTTGAAGAGGATAAATATCTGCATTATTTTCTAGTTTAGTTGGGCTTGTTTTCTTTCCAATAAATAGTTATAGATCTGACATATGTTAGGTTGTTTTCTTAAAAAAGATAAATCAAATCTTAGCACATTGCTCATCATTTCATTGACAGTTCACTAAGTGGACTGAAGGAGACAGAA